>NC_140592.1:953074608-953674608 GCF_964204655.1 Triturus cristatus
CATTTCCACGTAAGGGACATCATGATTTTTCATCTCAGGTTTTATCCATAAAGGACAGGCATTTGTGCTGCTACATCAGATATGAGGTTAATTCATGGCTCACAGCTCAGCTGACAAAATAGTGTACAAGGATCAAGATTAGCAGTCACATTAAGTATTTACTTTGAGTAGGGTGTCTAGTTTAGTGTGTCCAAGTCTGAGGACAGGATAAACCCAACAGAAAAACATAACATGTTCCTACTGAACATGGTTAAAAATTGCTGAATTGAATCTAAAGAAGGACTCCAATTGTTAGAGGAGCAAACGGCTGAAGCTAGTCTCACACAAATGCTTGTGAAATGCTCAGTGGCAAATGCTTAATGCTAAGATGTACCCACCAATTTTCTTATTTTGTATTTGTAAAGCACCAATTGCAGCATCTGGGAGCCCTGGTGTGTTGATCGGGGAAGACCATCAATCAAAAAGGAGGAAGCATTGTCTGATTATGGCTCTTCAATTCTGGTATTTGGGAAAAGAAACTGGATCCACAAGCTATAGCTTTCAATCACCTCTTTACATTACATAACGTTACTGTGTTCCATAGAAACTGGTTCATCAAAGCCATTATGGTGAGAAACACTTTCAAGAAACAATTGGAAATCATCTTGAAAGTCCTGCATTGACAGCTGCATCAATACACTTTGTCAGTGACCTTGATAGAAAAGGTGACCTTCTGCATCTGAGAAAGCAAATTGTTTGCAGGAAAACATCTAAACTGTCCATTTTTAGGTCTCGCCTTGCTATCGCGTAAGCAAAGCGAGACAATTGTAAGGGGGTTTTAAAAGTGCTCCCAAAAAGCGGATTGCATGGCTAGCACGCGCACAATCAAGCGCATCGTGCCGCCAAGCAATCCGTTTGGCATCGCACTTCAAAGGGTCCGCTCCCCTGCTTGGAATGCGCACCCCCGCCCCCAAGCGCGCGCGCACCACGCTCCGCCGGGCTTGTTCTTCCACACACTATGACTACACACAGGACAATACCAATCCACATCGCTGCATTCCACAGAAAAACAGGGATGACCGCTTTGCTCCATCTCGGCAATATATCAAGTGTGCGGTACATTGCTTTAATTTTTAAACTACTTTTATCAGGTGTGGTTTCTAATTTAACTAGAAGATGCCCCGGACTACAAATCCCAGAACGCATTGTTTAGTTAAATGAAAGCAGCTGACTGAAAAACATAGTATTCCGGGTGACACTGAGCGGTGCTGTAGCTTTTTAACATTATCGCAAAACAACGCGGTATAGTATATTTCCGAACCAGAGATAAACTCCTCGCCATACACTGCTGTACACCATCAACCAAGCTAGACGCACAGTAGCATAAAAAGTATACCACAACAAGTGCATATGATGCAGCACATTGCCGTGTTTGTTAGTCCACACCAGGGCATACAGCCCACACATGCTTACTAAAATGAAAGCAAATCACTGTATGCCACAGGACACCATTTGCTCACACTTCAATACGTCTCTTTAACAACATCACACAGCCCATAAGGACATGCAAATACTGCATACCTTCACTGAGCGCATCTGGTTATACCACCCGCAGACACAGGCTGCACTCCTTGCCACACAACTCATTGAATGACGGCCGCACACCGCCGCTCCACTCCCAGCGGTGTACTACGCGGCTTGCACTGGCCGGACTCGCCACAACAACCCCACACCTCGTGGCTTCTCCCGTCACTGATCCCGGAGGATGCGCGCCACTCACAGGCATTGTGCTCATGCAGCCGCTGGCGTTCCCCTCTCTGGGAGCCCGCGTCTCCTCAGGCGAATAGGGGAGGGCTGCCCCCACCCCATGGTTGTGTTTGTAAGCTCAGCATGGGGCGCGTGTCACATGCGCACAAGAGCTTTCGCACCCAGTCAGGGGGCATCCGCACCCCAAACTCACCGAGTGTAGACGAGGCACTCTCTGTCTCGTTACCCGGAGGACATGCCACCAGGAGGGGGGACCACACACACCCAAGCAAAGCTCCCACCACCACCAGGCTCGCGCAGCCAGGCAGAAACTCTTTCCGGGAATCAGTTATCAAGAGAGACCAACACTCGCTCCCAATCGACCCTCAGTATGACTCGCACTAGGGAGGAACAGCCTCATACCCTCCTCACCACACACACGTTTTGGAAACCGTTGGTGTCCCAATGCTACATAGATGGCTGTCTTGCACCGCATCGTGCCCAACGTAGAAAACATGCCGCCACCCCCTCAATTAATGAAATGCATGGAGGGTCGGCGTCAGGTGTAGTAGACCGTGCCTCTCTTTGCTGTCGGCGCCTGGCTGCCTTATCGGGGTACACTGTAAACCACATCCTGCTCAGCGGCAAAAACAGCAGAAAATGCTTCTGTTTTTCCTCATTGTATGAAGCCACTTCCACACTCTACCACCCACGAGCCCTCGCTCGTTATTACCCTGAAAGTAGGATTCAGCATTCCGTGTTTTGTTGGGGGCAGCAGCCACTTGGGGGTCTCTTTAATTTGGAAGGGGGTCGCTCCCATGTGCCACATATGCCGATTAAGGGTGCTGGAGCCACAAGCGAGCACGAAAGGGGCGTGGGAAGCACACCTTCCACGCGTGGTGTTTAAATGCACACTTTTTAGGTCTCGCATTGCTATCTCGTAAGCGATCGCAAAGCGAGACTATAGTAAGGGGCATTTCAAAGTGCTCCCAAAAGCGGATTGCACTATAGTAAGGGGCATTTCAAAGTACTCCCAAAAGCGGATTGCATGGTGAGCACGCGCACAATCACGTGCATCGTGCAGCCATGCAATCCGTTTGGCATCGCACTTCAAAGGGTCCACTCCCCCGCCTGGAATGCACTCCCCCGCCCCCGCCAAGCGCGCGCGCGCGCGCCTGACAAGTTTGCTTTCACTTTGGGCGCTCGCATCCGGACCACTTTAGCAGCCGGGCTTTTTTTTTTTGTTGTAATTTTAAATAGCGCAAACTTGACCGAATAGTATTGCAGTGCTGTAAAAGGACACCAGTTACATAACAGACAATCAATTAATCAATCAATCAATCAAAGCATTTATATAGCGCACTACTCACCCAGAGGGTCTCAAGGCGCTGGGGGAGGGGGGTCCGCTACTGCTCGAACAGCCAGGTCTTGAGTTGCTTCCTGAAGGCGAGGTGGTCCTGGGTCAGGCGGAGGTGGGTCGGGAGGGAGTTCCATGTCTTGGCGGCGAGGTAGGAGAAGGACCGTCCCCCTGTGGTGGCTCTTCGGATGCGGGGGACGGCGGCGAGGGCGTGGCCGGTCGATCGAAGCTGGCGTTTGGGAGCGTAGAAGTTGAGGCGGCTGTTGAGGTATCCTGGGCCTTGGTTGTGTAGGGCTTTGTGTGCGTGGGTGAGAAGTCGGAAGGTGATTCTCTTGTTGACCGGTAGCCAGTGCAGGTCTCTCAGGTGTCCGGAGATGTGGCTGCGACGGGGGATGTCCAGGATGAGTCGTGCTGAGGCGTTCTGGATCCGCTGGAGTCTCTTCTGGAGTTTGGCGGTGGTTCCGGCGTAGAGGGAGTTGCCGTAGTCCAGACGGCTGGTGACGAGGGCCTGGGTGACCGTCTTCCTGGTCTCGGTGGGGATCCACCGGAAGATCTTACGTAGCATGCGCAGGATGTTGAAGCACGACGAGGAGACGGCGTTGACTTGTCTGGTCATGGAGAGGGAGGAGTCCAGGATGAAGCCCAGGTTGCGTGCGTGGTCTGTTGGCTGCCTAGGGCGGGGGGCCACCAGGAGTCGTCCCAGGCGGAGGGTGAGGATCCCAGGATGAGGACTTCCGTCTTGTCCGAGTTCAGTTTCAGGCGGCTGTTCTTCATCCATTCGGCTACCTCTTTCATCCCTTCGTGGAGGTTGGCTCTGGCGTGGCGGGGTCGTTGGTGAGGGAGAGAATCAGGTGGGTGTCGTCGGCGTAGGAGATGATGTTGAGGTTGTGCTGGCGTGCGATGTCTGCGAGGGGGCTCATGTAGACGTTGAAGAGGGTTGGACTGAGCGAGGAGCCTTGAGGAACGCCGCAGATGACTTCGGTGGCTTCAGATCTGAACGGGGGGAGGCGGACTCTCTGTGTCCTTCCGGCGAGGAAGGAGATGATCCACTCCAGTGCCTTCTCCTGGATTCCGACGTTGCTGAGTCGCTGCACTAGTGTACGGTGGCAGACAGTGTCGAAGGCCGCGGAGAGGTCTAGGAGGATGAGGGCTGCTGTTTCTCCGTTGTCAAGCAGTGCTCGGATGTCATCGGTGGCTGCGATCAGGGCGGTCTCGGTGCTGTGGTTGGCCCGGAAGCCAGACTGCGAGAGGTTGAGGGAACCGTTCGTCTCGAGGAAGGCGACCAGCTGCTTGTTGACGGTCTTCTCGATGACTTTTGCAGGAAACGAGAGCAGCGAGATGGGGCGGTAGTTCTTGAGGTCGGTGGGGTCGGCTGATGGCTTCTTTAGTAGAGCGCTGAGTTCGGCGTGCTTCCAGCTCTCCGGGAAGGTAGCGGTGTCGAAGGAGGTGTTGATGATGTCCCGCAGGTGGGGTGCGATGACAGCGTCGGCCTTGTTGAAGACGTGGTGAGGGCAGGGGTCGGTAGGAGATCCGGAGTGGATGGAGTTCATCGTGCGGACGGTGTCTTCGGTGCTGATCGGGGTCCAGGCGCGGAGGGTGGTGGTGGGGGGCGGTGGTTCGGTCGTGGCGTGTGTCGGTTGGGTGCTGAAGCTGTTGTGTATGTCCGCGATCTTGTTGTGGAAGTAGGAGGCGAGGAAGTTGCAGAGGTCTTGCGAAGGGGTGATGTCGTTGTTTCCGGCGTTGGGGTTGGAGAGCTCTTTAACGATGTTGAAGAGTTCCTTGCTGTTGTGTGCGTTGTTGTCCAGTCGTTCCTGGAATGCGGTTTTCTTGGTGGCGTGGATGAGTTGGTGGTGTTTTCGGGTGGCGAGCTTGAGGGCAATCATGTTGTCCGGTGTTGGATCTCTGCGCCATGTTCTCTCGAGGGCTCGGCAGTTCTTCTTGGAGCTCTTGAGTTAGTCGGTGAACCATGGGGCTTTCTTGCTACCGGGTCTGCTAGGCGGGGTTTTCAGAGGGGCGAGGTCATCTGCGCAGTTGCTGATCCACTTCGCGAGGTTGGTGGCCGCCTGGCTTGGGTTCGTTGCGCTGGTGGGAGGGTTCATGCTCAGGGAGGTCGCGAGCTGGTCGGCTGTGATCTTGTTCCAGCTTCTGCGTGCAACCTGTTGCTGGTGGTGGTGGATCGTGGTCCTTCTGAAGCTGAAGTGGACGCAGCTGTGGTCCGTCCAGTGGAGTCTGGTGGCGTGGCTGAAGGCGATGTCCTTGCTGGATGAGAAGACGGGGTCGAGTGTGTGTCCGGCGTAGTGGGTGGGGGTGGTGACCAGCTGCTTGAGTCCCAGGTTTGCGAGGTTGTCCAGCAGGGTGGTGGTGTTGCGGTCGTTGTTGTTCTCCAGGTGGAAGTTGAGGTCCCCGAGGAGGATGTAGTCAGCGGAGAGGAGGGCGTGCGGGCTGATGAAGTCGGCGATGTCTTCGCTGAATTGTGTGCGTGGTCCCGGGGGTCTGTAGATGAGGGTGCCTCTGAGGGTGGTCTTGGGGTTGATGTGGACCTGGAAGTGCAGGTGCTCGGCGGGTGCGAGGGTGTCGTCGGTGTTGGTCGTGATGCGGATGGTGTTCCTGTGGATGATGGCGATGCCTCCTCCGGTCTGGTTGATGCGGTCCCTTCGGATGATCTTGTAGCCGTCTGGGATGGCGATGGCGATGTCGGGCGCTGAAGAGGCGTTCATCCAGGTTTCCGTGAGGAAGGCGACGTCTGGTGAGGTTGTGTCGAGCAGGTTCCAGAGCTCGATGGCGTGTCTGTGGACGGAGCGGGTGTTGAGCAGGATGCATTTCAGGTGGCTGCTGCTGTTGCTCGTCTTGGTCTTGGTTGGTGCTGGAGTAGTGCTGGTCCGGATGCAGGTGAACTTGCAGGCGTTGCAGCAGAAGGGTCCGTGGGTGCGTCTCGGGGTGGCTTGGTAGCATCCTGGGATTCGGCCGGCGTTGAGTGCGTTGAGGGTGGCGGCGTCGTACGTCCGGCGGGTGGGCTGGGGTCTGCGGGGGCCAGGGGTCCTGGCGCTGGGCGCAGGCCAGGCGCGGACGGGCGCAGACGGGCTTACCTTTGGCACACCTTCGGCGCTCAGTCGGCGCTCCCGCTGCGCGCGTCTGCTGCGCGGTCGCTCTGGGGGCGTCATAAGAAGGGGGACGAGAGGGCGGGTCAGCTGGGCGGCGGGAGTGGCTCGGCCAATGGGCCGGTGGTGGGCGGGGCCTGTGGCAAGCTGCGGCGGGAAACTGGCGAGCGGGCGGCTGGCAGGCAGGAGCAGGAGGCGGCAGGAGGAGCAAGGGGGTGACCCGGCCTGGTGAGAGGCGCAGCGGTCACTCCCGAGCACTCCTTGCTGTCCCCTTAAGAAGGGGGACGAGAGGGCGGGTCAGCTGGGCGGCGGGAGCGGCTCGGCCAATGGGCCGGTGGTGGGCGGGGCCTTTGGCGAGCTGCGGCGGGAAACTGGCGAGCGGGCGGCTGGCAGGCAGGAGCAGGAGGCGGCAGGAGGAGCAAGGGGGTGACCCGGCCTGGTGAGAGGCGCAGCGGTCACTCCCGAGCACTCCTTGCTGTCCCCTTAAGAAGGGGGACGAGAGGGCGGGTCAGCTGGGCGGCGGGAGCGGCTCGGCCAATGGGCCGGTGGTGGGCGGGGCCTGTGGCGAGCTGCGGCGGGAAACTGGCGAGCGGGCGGCTGGCAGGCAGGAGCAGGAGGCGGCAGGAGGAGCAAGGGGGTGACCCGGCCTGGTGAGAGGCGCAGCGGTCACTCCCGAGCACTCCTTGCTGTCCCCTTAAGAAGGGGGACGAGAGGGCGGGTCAGCTGGGCGGCGGGAGCGGCTCGGCCAATGGGCCGGTGGTGGGCGGGGCCTGTGGCAAGCTGCGGCGGGAAACTGGCGAGCGGGCGGCTGGCAGGCAGGAGCAGGAGGCGGCAGGAGGAGCAAGGGGGTGACCCGGCCTGGTGAGAGGCGCAGCGGTCACTCCCGAGCACTCCTTGCTGTCCCCTTAAGAAGGGGGACGAGAGGGCGGGTCAGCTGGGCGGCGGGAGCGGCTCGGCCAATGGGCCGGTGGTGGGCGGGGCCTGTGGCGAGCTGCGGCGGGAAACTGGCGAGCGGGCGGCTGGCAGGCAGGAGCAGGAGGCGGCTGGAGGAGCAAGGGGGTGACCCGGCCTGGTGAGAGGCGCAGCGGTCACTCCCGAGCACTCCTTGCTGTCCCCTTAAGAAGGGGGACGAGAGGGCGGGTCAGCTGGGCGGCGGGAGCGGCTCGGCCAATGGGCCGGTGGTGGGCGGGGCCTGTGGCGAGCTGCGGCGGGAAACTGGCGAGCGGGCGGCTGGCAGGCAGGAGCAGGAGGAGCAAGGGGGTGACCCGGCCTGGTGAGAGGCGCAGCGGTCACTCCCGAGCACTCCTTGCTGTCCCCTTAAGAAGGGGGACGAGAGGGCGGGTCAGCTGGGCGGCGGGAGCGGCTCGGCCAATGGACCGGTGGTGGGTGGGGCCTGTTGCGAGCTGCGGCGGGAAACTGGCGAGCGGGCGGCTGGCAGGCAGGAGCAGGAGGCGGCAGGAGGAGCAAGGCACAGACACATTGACTTTTGGATAGGCATGGGGAGATTAATTATATTTTACGAGAATTACTGATGCTAAGCCTATGCAGAGTCTCGTTCCCAAGCAGCCCGTCACTTGCATTTTTGTTAACGCGGTCATTCTTTTTACCATTGCTTGCTTCATAAATGCTCAGTTTTTGTATCTCGTGTTTATAAGTTAGTGAGCCCAATTTCCAATTTAAATGTTCTATTATTGTATTAGGCTCCAAAATCACCAGCGGCTGCAGTCCGTTATCGAACCAACTACCGGAAAGCCCTTCAGTTCCATCAAGGTTGCTCCGGAAGTGACGGTACCTCGACCTGCTGAACATGATAGCGGCCAAGGCATAGCTCGGCAGAGGATGTAAACAAAATATATTTATAGGCTTGGATTACCTCCGTCATGAAGCAAGTGGCTACAGGGGCAGTATGAGCCGAACAAGCAGTCTGGGTCCGCTGCTCACCGCCCGACCTACATTGAGGAAGCGGACGCTCCAACCAGCGCTGCAGAGAGGTAGGCTCTACTACCCCTGTCACCACACAATTAAACAAAGTTATTTAAACAATCAAAGTCAATTCACGTAGAGGGGACTCTGTTTGCACAGACTCCTGCCATATTTGAAGCACAGTCCCAGGGAAAGCATGCTGTCCCTGCACAGCTGTGGTATTAACATCTCTACCACATGTCCATACTTATTTTCGGAACTCTCCCATCTTACTCTTCTTATCAGGTGTTCGCTTTACTATGCTCCGCACAGCCCCAGTATGCGCCAGACTAGATACGGACGTTCCTGCAGATGGTTTGGAATCAGACTGAGGGCAGTCGCAATGCTTCACATCGGTATGCAGCCACAGCTATCCTTTGAGCTCCAACTCAGGTGGTTTCCTAGATAGCACTTTTTTCATATGCTATTTTTAAAATCCAAAATCATAATCTTAACTTTTTTCCTTCCTGTAAGATGTGTTTTGGTCATTCGCTACGTTCGGCGTTCTATTATTAATGTTGCTTTTGTACCGAGCACATAAAGTTTTTTTTTATTGTGTAAGTAAAGGGTAGAGTGGTGAATTTTGCAATATCACTTCTCAATACTCTTCACGTGTGACCAGACAATATAAAACGGCCTGCTTCGTTTCTGAGTTTTCATTCTATAATTCTCTCCTCTAAACAGACCCTCTGCCGATTTGGCAGCACCAAAATTGGGATTTTGAGGCTCAAAGTCGGTTTATTTTGCGGCAGCTTTTCAATATTTGATTTTACTAGTGTTCCTTGATTGTCAAAACCTCACTGTCTCCTACCATTAATTTACCCTGCCATCACCATCTTCAGCCATCACATCTCTGCCAACTGCCTTCTCTGGTATTCTCTTCCTCTGTCATACCTTAACACATAAGCATCATCGCATTTCCTCTGCTACCATCCTCCTGTTGTTCGCTTTTTTTCTCAACAGTTTTGTGTCCCCTCCTCTTCCGTGGCCCTTCCCTCCCTCTCACCTTCCTCTGCCATCATCCTCTCACTCCCTTGTTGCCACACTTATCTGCCGTTGCCATGCTCCTTGAACTCTGTTATACATCTTTGGAAGTCCAAGTAAGCCCTTATATACTGAACAATTTTACACATTTTGTGGCAGCCTTTCTTATGCTGCATGCAGCTTGTCTTCTGCTGTGTGCAATACATTTCATTTTCTAAACTTTGGTAGCCTTTGTGTGATGCTATTTGAAATCTCCTGACATATATTCACAGTGCTTTCTTTTGCGGGCTGGACCCTCCTAGAATTATAAATAAATGCACAATAGTACTCCTCAGCCTGCCAACCAGGATTCAGATCTGTGCCCTCCGGATACACAAACCTTTTTTGAAGTCATTGCATTACCAATTGAGCTTTCCTAGCAGAGCCGTGTATTTGCCACATTTAAGTGTAACTCACATTTATCTAGCATTTAATATGTGTGCCTGACATGGTATATGCAGTTAATTGTAGGTAAAAGGCCAACAAAATAGTTCCTGAATATGGCAAGATCAATTGCAAGTTGAGAGAATAACGCTTCCTCTTATTATGTAATTTGCGCTTTCTCATAACCTCATATTTATGCTATCATGCCCTGCTTCTTCATGTGTGTACACATAAGAAGGAAACATACATATACTGCTGCAAATTACTGATTATAGTCTATTATTAGCGAGAAAAGGGTAAACATTCTAGCAGCTGAGAGTGTTATCTATGCACGGTAAAATGAGAGAAAATGTGTGCAAGGTTAGATGTGTGTAACATATCTGCGAATTACTGAACTATGCTGCTTAGATAAGAATAGAAGTCCTGAGTCATCATGTTTTGCCACTGATTATTTAGCAAGGAGTAGAGGGGTCGGCCATGCCCCTTCCTTCAGACTCGGCTAGTCTAAAGACAGGTGCAATGCCTCCATAAATGTGAAAGTGCTGCATGGGCGCTAGTAATACAAGCATTTGCAATCCAGTAGGTCTCGCATTTACGCGAGTTTAAGCTATTAGCATTGTAATGACAAAGCCTTTTATTTATGTTTTAGAAACCAAAACATAAATAAAAGGAATTGTCATTTACAATGCCAATAGTTCAACCTTGCGTAAATGCGAGACCTATTGCATTGCAAATGCTTGTTAAACATGATTTGAGCCAAAGCGAACAGTAAAGGAACCAGGCAACATAATAAGCAGAAGGACTAGGCACAATACACAGGGATCAGGAATTCCTACTGCCCAATCCCCAGAAAATATTCTTAGGAATCATGGACAACAAAATTTTTATAGGAGTGGGTGGTGAATAATCCTGAACATGTACGATTGTGGGTTTACACAAACTCGCAGGACATTTGAGGCCTGGAACCATGCTACCTGCCTACTTCCAGCCCCTGTGGGTGGATCTGCAGAAATGTGGCAAAGTCAGAGGCTTTCTATAATGCACACTCTGACAGACTATAAAACCTGGCGCAAATCAAAGTAGCTAGTATCAGATCTCTGATATCATGAGAATGCTGCCATAATTTTTTTACAGAACAAATAGAATTCTGAAGCATCCAGTTGCTGAACAAGTAGAATTCCACACCACTGCTAGAGTTAGGTCACTTTAGTTAAATCATTATTTTAGTAGTTAGACAGTTATGACATCTTCATGAGCAATTTCATGAGGCAATGTGTCCACATAATCAGGCACCTCCTGGATCATTAATTTAGCAGAGTAAAACAATTTCAAGAAGAAATTGGGACCACTCAAGAATTGAGTTCTAGATCAATGGAAAGCTCACACAGTTTGATTACAAAATTCAAACTAGGTGATACAGATTAAATTTCATGAAGGCACTCAGAAGCAGAGTTATATAGAGAATGTGAAATGAGAAATTATTCAAAGTCATAAATGAGCAGCAAAATCCGGGAAAGGTCAGGCAGCTTCCCTAGCAGAATAGGAAAGTCTTCAAAATCTCTGTCACACCCCCAAAATGAACAGGTTTTTATACACAATTCTTCCATAGAATAGGAGCAATTTTAGCAGTTTCCTCATAGTGTGAGCATAAGTGTAATTCTTTAGCAAATAAGAATACATGAATAATAAACGTCATACCTTAACACATAAGCATCATCGCATTTCTGTTAATGTATCATCTGGAGATGTTCGAACAAATATGAAACTTTCAACAAATAAATAGATTAGTAATCACAGCAGAAGGACCTTGACAAATGTTACAAGCCTTAGGGAAATGGGAAAAACTAAATCGAAAGACAGTGTAATCAGAACAGTGGAAATAAACTACTGCATGCGGGCTTGACTGTGCTCTGTGGAGTCAGTGGGAGGGGAAGTGCATGAGTGAGGGGTAAAGATGGAAGCCACTTTGTTCAAGATGGAATTTTAGAGGGCTGCACTGCAAGAGCGGGGCAAAATTCTTGTGGATCTCCCCCAAGGAACTCTTATACTGGGAGGTGACTTCAACATGGTGATGGACGAGACGCTAGATAGACACCCCCAAAGACAGTCTCTCCGACGAACTACGCACATGGCAGACTTCGCCCACACATTGGGTCTCATGGACATCTGGCGAACATTAAACCCCAGTACAGCCTATTTTACACACTACTCTAATGCGCATAAAAGCATGTCTCGCATTGACTATTTCTTCACAACGCTGGCAGACATCGGACTGTTTCGACATCCCCACAGCCTCCTGAGAGGTATATCTGATCACTCTCCCCTCATGACTAACCTCACTTTACATCGGCATTGTAACCGAGGCCCCTTAATTATTAACCTGTGGCTACAGACGATTCCAGATATTAAAGACGACCTGGCCGAGCACACAGATTACTATTTTAATGAGAATGTTGGCTTTGTTGAGTCAGCCAACATCATCTGGGAGGCTTAATGATTAAAGGACGTGCACTAGCATTAAAGATAGGATACATTAGGAACCAAAATGCACATCTGACTCAATTAGAAAGTGACTTGCTACACCTTGAAACTGAACATAACACCTCGCCCTCTGAAAATACGGCCCTTGCTCTCCGAAATAGACAACTAGAATATAACGCTCTCGCTCGGGAAAAAGCTCAGGCTAGACTCCTCCATACACGCCATAGAGTGTATGAACTAGGTGAACGAGCTGGGAAAAAGCTGGCGTGGTTGGAACGATGAGATTAGGCGGCCAGGTGGGTCCCGGAACTCTTACTCGAAGATGGGAAGCTAGTAACTGATCCACAGGAGGGGGCAAATGTATTTGCAGACCATCTGGAGGTGATATACTCTTCCAAAACTACCACCTCCGCTAGTGACTCATGACAGTTTTTGGAAGAAATGCCCCTTCCCACACTCAGACAGCGATAGAGAGGCTTTAGATGCTGACATAACCACAGAAGAAATTTGTTAAGCTATATTTGCGATCAACTTCGGGAAAGCAATGGGGCCCAATGGGATCCCAATTGAATTCCTTAAGGGCATGGCCCCCAAAATAGCTCCCCACCTTAAGAGTATGTATAACGAAAGCCTGGAGAAGGGTGTTCTTCCCTTGAATCAAAGGCTGGCATCTATCGTCGTTATACGTAAACCCGGTAGGCCAGCGACAAACTGTAGCTCGTATAGACTCATCTCTCTAATCAGCTCAGAGGCCAAGGTACTAGCAAAACTCCTTGCATCACGCTTGATTACAGTCCTTCCCTCCTTGGTTCATGATGACCAATCAGGTTTCATACCAAGTCGTAATACAGCCCTAAATATTCGCCAAGTCCACAACGTCTTGATTTGACAACCATATTTACAGGAAGACGCAGTTATACTGTCCTTAGACGCCGCAATGGCGTTTGACTCAATAGAGTGGCCCTACCTATTTGAGGTCCTGACGAGGTTCGGCTTCAGTCCTCGTTTTCGACAATGGGTGGCGCTGTTATATACCGCTCTACTGGCCCAAATTCGAGTAACAACCGTAAATCGCATGTGTTTGCTTTACAGAGGGGGACTAGACAGGGGTGCCCCTTGTCCCCCCCTCCTGTTTGCGTTGACTCTGGAGCCACTTGTGCACTGGATCAGACGCAGTACTTCAATGCGTAGCATGGGATGGAGTGAAGATATAGTGGATAAAATATCGCTATATGCAGACGATATTTTAATTTATCTGGCATCCCCACGAGCCTCACTATATAGTCTACTTAATGTCATCACCAACTTTGGTAAATACGCAGGATATACTATTAACTGGTCAAAGTCGGCATTGTATGTCCTGCATGGCCCCCCCACCCAAATTACCGCGTGGATATGAAATTGATGTGACCACCAAAGGTTTTAAACACTTAGGGATTTATATTACTTCTGACCCCAAAATATTCTACGATCGGAATCTTCTTGGCCCCCCCTGACGACTACAAGACGATGTCCAACATTGGAGAACACTGCCCTTGTTCCTCCTGGGAAGAGCAGCCTTATTTAAAATGCTTGCATTCCCTAGATTTTTATATGTCCTCCAGAACTGCCCATTTCCCATTGCTGATGCATACTTCACTGCTATAGAGTGAGAGATCCGGACTCTATCATGGGACAGCAAGGCACCTCGCATTGCCCTCCGCAAGCGGACGAGAGGGTGGTACGATGGGGGAATTGCTCTTCCTGACCTCCGCTTGTACTACTGGGCCATACAGCTGGTGGCTACGAACCACTGGATTCACGGTTCCCCATCGAATCCGGCCTTTCACCTAGAGAGGTACCAAACGGGGAGGGAGGGCTATTTGGGAGCCCTCCATAGTAAGGTCCAGAAGGACCAGTAGCTTGGACCTATGTCGCTGACAGTAACCATCTGGCACCAAGCAACTAAACGTTTAGGATGGGCTGATAAACTCACGAAATCCACACCGCTTTGGTCCACGCAGAAATTGGGGCTACTCTGCCACCACGTGGGTTTCGATAAATGGGACACTATCGGTATAACAAGTATTGGTGACCTGATACACAGGGGAAAACTCCTCACCTTTGAAGAGCTGCAAACTAAACACAACCTTGCTTCAGGAGAAATTTTTAGATATTTGCAAATTTGGCATGCACTTCAGACTAATATCCCTGACTTGTCCTCCATACCAGACTCTTCTCCTTTAGAGGATCGCCTACTTTCAGAAACGCTCCTAATAAAGGCTGTATCCTGCACATACCACAAGCTCTGCAATAACTTACCTGACTCTTTCCAGACCCTCCGGAACCAATGGCAGGTAGACGTAGGGCCCATAAATGATGAAGATTGGCAGACGGCAATAATGTCCCCTAGGGAAACGGCGATAAATCATCGCTTTCGTCTTATCCAACTAAAAAATCCTACATCGCTCCTACCTTTCGGGGGTACTTCTTGCAAAGATAGGCTGCAGGACAGATGCACTATGCCTCAGAGGATGTGGTCAGGATGGCATCTTTTACCATGTCCTCTGGAACTGCCCTGAGATACACCCTCTATGGGACAAAGCAACCAAAAAAATGAGGGACGTGTTAGGAACACAAATCGATCTGACGCCAGGGTTGGGGATCCTGAACATATGGGAGGCCACTGATCTGACTGAAATAGAACAACAATGGGTGGCACTGGGGTACCTATTAGTAAAGAGAGCTATTGCAATGTCTTGGGGTTCCAACACACGGCCTTTAACAGTTGGCTGGATGGCGGAAATGGATCGCTTCATGTTAGCAGAGAAAGAGGTCTATAAAATGCGAGGTTGCCCTAAGAAATGGGATCGAAAATGGAAGGGTTGGAACATGTTCAGGGGCGAGATTTGCACATCACCGACAGAAGATATGGCAATGCACAAAAGAGCAGAACAGTGAAACTCTTGTTGGCTATGATATGTAACATGTGCGTGTTAAATACTGTACCTTCTAATTGATATGTACTTTGATCTGCAATAATGACTGATTGATTTAATAAAATGTTTAAAAATTAAAAAAAGATGGAGTTTTAGACAGATGTGGCCTAACTAAAATGCATTAATAACTTCACTTCTATACGCCATAAGAAACGTGTTTCAATTGCAATTATGTTAATTCAGTTTATATATATAGAAAGGTGTGAAAAATGCATAGTACATGTTATTATTGATGCCCCAAAACAAACTCAAAAAACCTTTTGTTAGAAATGGGGTATCTAGTTGGCGATGGTTTGCACCCTGTCCAAGAAGGGACAATCAGTCTAGTCAGGGTAAGTGAGTCAAATGGCTAAGATAAACCCTGCTCATCCCCTTGGTAGCCTGGCACGGGCAGTCAGGCTCATCTCAAAGGCAATGTGTAAAGCATTTGTACCCACACACAGAGTAAAACAGTGAAAACACTACAAACAAGCATTTGCAATGTAAATACGTCTTGCATTTGTGAGTTAGAGCTATTGACTTTATAAATGACAATGTTTTTTACGTATACGTTTTATTTTTTAAGTGAATGTATGTAGTGTGCAAAATCCCTTGGCAAGGTCCTGCACTTAATAAATATATTGAAAGACGCAAAGTGTGCATTGTATCAACAAGTGCATGGCACGTACCTCATGGGTGAAGTGTCGCCACACACACACACCATAGGTGCTTTACTAATGCGAAACTCATTAATCAAAGTGGTTCTTACAGACTAAACAATGCCTACTGTGCAACAACCGAAGTAAAGGGGCAAGTAGCTGTGGGAGGATACAAATGACGACATGGGCATACTAAGGATGGACTAACAAGCCTATTAAGGAATCAGACACCAGCATTTATGAAGAGCAAAGACACAAGCCAATGAAAAATGTGGGCTGGGCTTCTCCTTCGTACTCCACCAACAACAGATCGCCAGAGCAGCGCTTGCACGCTGGCTCCAGCTCGACCTAAAGAAAGTAGTGATCCACACCTGGTGTTAGCTCTTTGTGGCATTTCTTTGCTAACAGACCTGTTTCATGTCTCACTGTATCTACAACAACACAACTTTAAGAAATTGTCAAAAGTGCAGACTTTTTTCACTTTCCAGGAGTGGGACTCAAGTAAATTGGACCAGTTGGGAAAGAAAGGAATCATTTGATTAAAAAACATCAAAAAATTAAGGGTTTTAGGAGGTAAATGCCACAGGAACCTCCTTCATTTTATGAGGTTTTGTCCAAATCTATGTAAAGATAAGCAGAGGGGCTGGAGGACAACACCATGGGGACGTATTGGAGCAGGTATTAGGGAATTGTCTTACTTGGTTAGTGATTTATGGCAATGTTACAGCTACAATAATGACATAATACCAGGTAAAAAGCTGGGCAGTGTGGAAGAAGCTCACTCCTAAAACCAAGTATTGGGTAGCACCAAATAAAACAAAACAAAAGAGCAGGGAGTTTTGAAATGTGGGGTCACCATTTTAGGCAGGCCATCCCACCATGATGTTTTTTGATAAACAAGTTTTTATTGTTTTTGGGTAGTACAACAAAAGAAACTATCGGGCCCTTTCGAACCACCACCACACAGTAATACAGCAGAAAGTGCACCACATTCCCACCCTCCCATTGAAACCCCCCTCCCCTCCAGTATCCCTCCAGTGCTGTGCAAGACCACACCATATGAATGAAGTCCGCAGGCTCAGAGCCACAGCGGGGGCAGGCCGCGTCAGTGGACAGGCCCGCACGGTGTAGGCGAGCCGGTGTGAGATAAGCGGTGTGCAGGTAGTAAATTTGGATAAGCCGCAATTTGGCGGAGGCCGTCACCAAGCGGGGGGCCATAAGGGCATCCCGCCAGTCGGCCTCGTCCAGAGGACCCACCCAGCCCTCCCACCATTCCTTAAGGCCCTCCAGGGATGTAGGGGTACAGTTGATTAGGGAGCGGTAGATCCTGGAAATGCCCCCCCTCCCCAAATTGCCCATCATAACGTGAGTCTCCGGGGGACTATGGTCCGGCAGCCGAACGTCCAGTGGGGTGTAGGTGTGTATGGCGTGGCGCAGCTGGAGGTATCTATAGAATTGGGAGGAGTGGAGGGAGAAGCGCGCCTGCAGCTCTGAATAGGAACACATTCGCCCTCCCCGCCAGACGTCCCCCAGTTGGGAAATGCCGAGGAGGTCCCATGATTTAAAGCCTTCCATCTCTGCGACCTCCCGCAACCACGTCCCATGCCACAAAGGAGTGACACGGGTCAGCCTCCCAGTCCATCGGGTGTGGCGGAGTGCCGCTCGCCAGGCCAGGAAGATTGCTTTGGTGATATCCGGGCGGGAGGCGGGGATGGAAGCGCCGTACAGACGGTCTTGAATACTGGAGAAACCCAGATCCCCAAGTTCCACCCTGTAGGCCGGATCGGACCATCCCCCCCCCCGAACCAGTCGTGAATGACCAGGAGGCGGGTGGCCAAATGATAGAGATTGGACATGCCCAGGCCCCCATCAAAGGTGGGCAGGCAGATCCCACCATGATGTTAGAAACATTTGACGTGAAGGCCATCGGCTCACAGCGCTAACAAGGCATATGGAAAGCATGGTGTCTTATTAGAGTGTAAATCTACATGAAACATGTGCCTTCTTTTACTTTAGAGAATTGCATTTAACAAAATATATGCCTTATTCTCTTCCTTAGAAAATGTAAAGAAATATGTATTCTTGGGGCCACAAGGGAATGTATACAATGTAAAAATGCAAGAACTCTGTAACATGTTTTTAATTATTAGTGTTGTATATCATTGTATTAGACAAGTAACGTGCTGAAAGCTTTTAATAAATCAAATTTTGATGAGCAAGAAAAGAATGACAGCAATAAATTGCATTAATTAGTTCTACAAAGTACATTTGCACAGAATAAAACAACACATCCGAGGCACAATTGCTTAAAATAAGAGTCTACTGAGAGCTCAAATCAGAGATAAGTGGCCAGGAAGAGGAGTGTCAGAAGTGCTTGTTTAAAAGCATTTGCTACTGTGTCACATGAACAGTAATAAAAAACTACGGGAATTAAAATTTTAAAAACGTAGTACATAGCAATCAGCAACCAAGCGGATGGGTTTGAAAGGCTGAGGAGTACATATGTTTAATAAAGGTTTATCACATAAGCTCTATGCTTTCACTCCCTTTTGCTGCGTCTTTTGCATTGAACACACAGGAGGTTCTGCCAATTACTTTATTATTTTAAGAGTAAGAATAAGAGGCAGTCCCTCATGTTTAAAAAAAACATATTTTGTGAATTCATAAAATAGACTGTTAAACGATGCAATACAATACATCAGTGTTCCTTGCCATCACGAGAAAGAAAAAGTATAGCCAAAACCAACTGAATTGACTTTTATATAGTGAATGCACAAATAAACACAATATACAGGGAAGCATGCGTGCAATACAGCAAAATTAGGTAAAAGCAAAAGTCCATTCTGAAGCATGATATGCGTTTGCCTTTCTCTCTCTTAGTTGAGAGGTCTGCAACTCTGCATACCCTAAGCCCTTAATAATCTTACATTATCTGCAAAGGTATTGGAGCTGTGAATATTGCTTAACCTCAAAAAGTGGGTTGACATATCAGCATACCGGAAGGAGAGATGGCTGCACACCCTTGCTGCATACAAAAAGTATTTACAGGTGTCTCTGGCCCACGCCAAGTTATTCGGGGCTGCCCAGTTATGGTCATTTGGTGCCTACACAGGGAGCAGGTCCTGTTTGCCAGCCCCCAATCCCAGATCTTTTACCTTCCTCTTACTTCCCGTTCATGCGCGGTTTCCTGGCCGCTCTGTGGCGCGCCACATCTACGGGGAGGTGGAGGAAGAACAGAAGGAGCTTGATGGGGAGACGTCCATGGTCTTTGCATGCCCTGCGGGATCTCTCGATCAGTAGCGGCTTAGGTCGGCGGCGCTAGCGGCTGCCATTTTGTCACGAACTCCGAACCCACTCTGCTGGCAGCCAATGGAGGCTGCGCTGCCTCAGGCCCCAGAGCTGGGAGGCGTGTGACGCGGCGCGTAGCGCTGAAGGGAAAGAGGGCCGCAGCGTCTAGATATTGTGTTCAGGAATCAGTAGTAGAAGTATTCACATTACAACAATTATTTATTTTACATTCTGTTAAAGTGTTAGGCGCAAAGGGCTGCAAACAGATGGAGAACACGGACAACTGGAGGATGGAGAACGCGAACAACTGGAGAGGGGGGGGGCGGACAAAGTAAAGCACAACAGGAACCTAAAAAAATAGTACACGTATGATGTAACAAACAAGTAAAAGAGCCAGTAGCCATGGGAGGATCCAAATGACGACATGGCCGTACTAAGGAGGGACTAACAAGCCTATTAAGGAATCAGACACCAGCATTTATGAAAAGCAGACACAAGCCAATGAAAAATGTGGGCGGAAGAATTCTTAAATCATTTCATTGGATCACTGACACCAAATAAGTGGGGTATTGACATCACTTATACTATTTCGAAAACAGAAATCGAATTCCTGGATCTCTCAATCTACATTGAAAACAACATGTTCCAGACAAAAATCCATAGAAAAAATACTGCTGCCAACTCTAAACTGCATGCGTCCAGTAGTCATCCCCGCCATACAATTGTTAACATCCCATATGGAGAGTATCGACGAGCTAGAACCAACTGTAGCTCAGAAACAGAATACATCAAAAATACTGATGAAATAACAGAGAGACTATTGCAGAGAGGATATGAACCGCAGCAACTACGGAAAGCAAAAGATCAATTGGCACAAACAAACCGTACAACCTTGCTCATGTCTAACCGTTCATCCAATCAAAAACCAATTATTTGATTATTAACTGAATACAACAACGGTCAGCAATATATATGGAGAATATTCAAAAAACACTGGAACCTTTTGACTGAAAATCCAACCGTAAAAGATGCACTGCAAAATTATCCTCAATTCAGCTTCTCAAGAAGTAAGAATCTCAGGGATACATTATGTCCATTTTTTTTTTTAACCTGGACAAAAACCTTCTACTTTTTTGCAACAACCACTGGGATTTTACACCTGTTCCATCTGTAAATTGGGTAAATCTAGAACCACAGAAGTAAGTGTCAATGGTCATCACTTTCAAATACGAGACTTTATCAACTGTGAAAGCTCGAATGTGATTTACCTAATTACCTGCCCTTGTGATAAGCACTATATATGCAGCACAATCAGACCTCTCAAAGTTCGCATTCAGGAACATTATCGTAATATACATAAACCAGACACTAGACAACCTTTTGTTGAACACTTTGAAAATTGCCATCAGCATCAACGCAATTTCAATTTTATTGGTCTGAGGAAACAAACAATGCAGAGGGGTGGAAACCTAGAACACAGATTACGAGTAGAAGAAAGTGCGCTTATCATTCGTTTGAGAACTGTGGAGATGGGACTCAATAAAGAACATGAGTGGCATCATTGGCTTTAGGAATGCATAAGACCATGAATGTGTGAATCATTAAAATACACAGGCATTAATGCACGACAAAGGCTGAGACGAGGAAGATGTAATGTACATTGTGTAGAACGATATGGTATTGCAGAAATGGTTGGAAATGAAAATGTTAATAAAAAGAGTTTTTAAAAAAAATTAAAATACACTGAGGGACAGAGCTCACATTCTCTTATGATTTTCTTGTCTTCTTTTAATATTCTTCAAGGAAATTAAATCCATATGAGCGCACACTATAGATCTAACTAACATGAGCTGCCCGATACCATCATGGGTTAATTAGTTTGTTTACCTCCTTCCTTTTTTTGAGTTATTAGATAGCCTTTCCTATCTTAAGTAATCCTACTTTTTTCTAGAGCTACCTCGGAGAAATAGCTATACATCATATGATTAGGTAACTTTGTTAAATGATTTTATCTACTCTGTAACAGGAATTTGTTAGAATATGTTTCCTGCATAATTGGATCTCATGTGATCGTTACTACGAACTCATCCTTGTATTTTCGCTGTGTAGACCGCAACTACATGCTATGTTCGATACAGCATTAACAACTGCCCTTTATGAAGCTAAGATCATGGATGTTTAGAGAAATATCTAAAACCAATATTGGCATGATAAGATTTTCAGTCAAGTATGCTGAGCGTTTGTATTACTTATTCCGTATAAGATACATCAAACGATACCTATTCTAAAATGGCGACAATACAAATCCTGCCATGACCTCTGCATATCCAGACATATATAGCTTCTCTATAAGAATAATAACCATGATATGCCATTTATAGAGTGCTCTTAAATTGTATCTATATTAAGAAGTAATAGGTATGCCGATTCCTTTATGAGCGCTAAGTATTTAGTAACAGCAACCAATTTCCAATGTCTGTATATGGAAGTAGAACTGTTTTAAGATGGCGACCATAAAAATCACCACTACTTGGTCAGTATTCTTTCGACTAAAACAATTGGTAGTCAATAATAATTCAACCATTCAATATATAAAAGTCCCCTAAACACAGGGTATATTGAGAATGTAGTGAGCCAACTTACTTTTTCATTCTGTAATTAAGGCTGCAGTAGAAGTGGAATTAAACAAATTCCTATCATTTTCGTTTTTGACCATTTAGAAATGGCGCTCAAATTATCGCGCAAACAATGTTAGGCTTTTCCCTTCTATAAATGGCCGCCGCTGAGAACGCGGAAGAGCACACTCGAAAATGACTTTGTGAGGGATTCAAACCGGGATTTCTCTTTCGACTAAGTAAGTCTGATGCCTGAACGCTTGCTCTCTCCTCTTTTTTAAATCTCGCTAACTGTATGCGTAATTTGGCTAGATGACTGTAATATAAGAACGTTGGTTATGTCGATTATATATTTTGCTTCTCCGTTCGAGTATGTAAGATGCCCGGCAAGCCAATCACGCACATTAACAGTGCCACAAAAACGGTCATCGTAGGAAAGCTTTTATGCCTCAGTGACACTCTGTCTGACACCACTCGCGTACTCTTCCGCTATATAGGCTGCACTACATACTAAGTTGTCTTAGTGTATGTCCGGTATGAGGTTTTGGCTGCACTATATTAAACATGTTTATGTTGCCTTGAAAGACAAATTGATATTTATCTGAGACCTCGTCACAATGTTCCCGTCGGGGTAGATAATGCAACTGTATTAAACCTGTTCAATTATCATGTTTGGTTCAAAACCATCAAGCTATTATCGGATCTTTCTTATAAGACTTGTTGGATTACATAAATTTTTCCCATTCCCATTCCCCTTCCCTTACAGAAAACGACATGTACTTGTTTTTAATGCTTTGAAGAATTCTATGCTGTAATGCACAAGATTTTCAATTAAGACTAAGAAAGGTATTATACGAATGAATTATCTGATAAAGGCTGCTTTGACTAAACTTTATTTATACTGCACAAATATAATTTCAGTGCATGTTCACATCCTGTTAATCACTAGTGATCACATTCATGACCCTGGTATTCATATTTTAATAAATCTATAGATTAAAACAGATACTCATTTGAAAAGATCTACCATTGCTCACAAACTTGTATGTTCCCTAGCCAGCACCTTTAAATTCTTATAAAGAGGTTTCCCTATATATAGACTACAATGGCTACTGACCGTTATATAGAACACATTATTTTTGTGTTTTTTAACCGCTTTCTCACTTGGATTAACTCACTCACTCTTTTATCTTCGTCACTTTTTTATTTGGTGATTTTTTATGATTTATTATTATTTTTTTTTATTATGGTGTCCTTTTTCTTTTGCACCTTTCATTAATGGAACAATCATCACCACTTAGTATTTTACTATGGGGATCCTATTTCTTTTTATTTATAATTATACACCTATTTCTTTACAGCCTTGAGAAAGCCCAGGTCGTACTGACCAGAGGGCGAAACAAGTGTCGGCTGTTTGGTTACTGTACCATCATAAGAACCATATTTCATGAAATTAATAAAGACTTTATTCAAAATCAACATTGGACAACTGTCTTCCTCACAAAATATTGAATTAAAGAAATATTGGTTTCATTATACCTACAATAGGTAAAGAGGAGCAATTACTCAAAACGACGTCCATGGTCTTTGCATGTCCTGTGGGATCTCTCGATCAGTGGCGGCTTAGGTCGGAGGCGCTAGCGGCTGACATTTTGTCACGAACTCCGAACCCACTCTGCTGACAGCCAATGGAGGCTGCGCTGCCTCAGGCCACGGTGCTGGGAGGCGTGTGACGCGGCGCGTAGCGCTGAAGGGAAAGAGGGCCGTAGCGTCTAGATATTGTGTTCAGGAATCAGTAGTAGAAGAATTCACATTACAACAATTGTTTATTACCATTCTGTTAAAGTGTTAGGCGCAACGGGCTGCAAACAGATGGAGAACGCGGAAAACGGGAGAATGGAGAACGCGGACAACGGAAGAGGGGCGGGAACAAAGTAAAGCACAAAAGGAACCTAAAAAAAAAAAATAGTACACGTATGGTGTAACAACCAAGTAAAAGAGCCAGGAGTCATGGGAGGATACAAATGACGACATGGCCGTACCAATGAGGGACTAACAAGCCTATTAAGGAATCAGACACCAGCATTTATGAAGAGCAGACACAAGCCAATGAAAAGCGCGGGCGGAGCTTCTCCTCCATACTCTATCTACAACTGATCGCCAGAACAGCGCTTGCGCGCTGGCTCAGGCTGGACCTAAAAAGGAGTCCACACCAGTATAGAAAAAGTCAATATTTATCTGAATAAAACGAGACCAAAACAACAAAAATCCAGCATACACAAGGCAACATATCACTTTTAAAAGATTAAGCAAATTTAGTTCATACAAATCAATGGTTGCGTTTGTTTAAAAACAAAGTACCTTAGATGCGTCAAAAATCAACGTTGCACAGGAGAGGTTAGGCGCAGGAAAAACAAAGCGATGTGTCGGTTCCTTACTACACAAGGGAGGTGATGCATTGGTTCCTTACTGGCGGGGTGGGGAATGCGTTGATTCCTTACTGCTAGGCAGGCGATACGTCGGTTCCTTACAGTTAGGCAGGGGTGGTGATGCTTCTTTATTATTTATGAAATCACAATGACTAATTTTTTAGGTTTAGCAAGCTTTTCTGCGAGCAGAGTTATACAACTGCATTACTCTACGGCAAATGCACTTTACTTCCTAATCCCTGAACCAAACAAAATGAGTCCGCTCTGCAAAATAAAAATACATTCACCACATCACATGAGGACAGCTGCTATTCCAGCACAATGAATGATGATAACCCCTTTCAGATGCCAGTTTAAACAAGTTCTGTGTAAGGACAAAATGAACAGGTATTATGAGGCTCACGTCTTGTGTGAAAAAGTATTCTAGTCCAGGCTTTTTAGGCTAAAACACTTTGCATGCTAAATCTCATATTTCAAACCGTATAACAGGAATGCACTAAAGTACATATCATATAATGAACTTGCGGTACGGTACAGTGGACGTCAGAACAGCGATCACTTACTACTAACAGACAAGTAAAAACCCTTAGATTTGCAAAACAAGAAAACGTCCATATTGCATAAATTGTGTACATAGTTCCTGCAAGGCCAGGTCAGCTACCTAAATTCCTTAGAGTAGACTCAGTGAGGTGGAGTACATAAATGCTTCTTCTCAGCCTCTCGCCGGCATTTTTCTCTACCAAGCTACCTTTGACATTCAACCGGTGTAACTTTATCTCCGACCCACAGTCTCATTTGCTCTCTCAAATCGAACAAACACTTTCACCTACCCGAATCTTGCGGCTGATCTCAGTCCCGATCTCCATATTGCCGGTTAGAAGTGCACACTCCGGGTCGATCCCTCTACCGGATTTCCCAGGCAACCTTTCGCAGAATCACAAATGCCGAATGCTCGCTCCGCTCAGCTGTTTCCGGGGGCAGCAAGCACAGCCAGCTCTGCTCAGCGCGCCCTCTCCTGGGCACGAAGGTCCAAACTGGTGTTGTGTCACACGCATCGCGACGTCACAATTCACGATTCTAAGGGATGTAATCATAAAACAGTGAAGAAGGACGAGCGGCGAGACTGGTGGCGCTATTGGGATCTGCATCTGCACATTCTGATTGAGTCAATTTTGGCGACCATCTTGGATTGGGTCTTCCACCTGCTTAATGCGAATAAATGTGTGTGTATTCGACTTCTTTTAGTAGTCACAAAATTTTTATGCTTACAAATTGTGAGTTAACGACAGTCAAAACGAAGTGAATTAAAGCTAAGTACTGGGTGACGTGACATGCGAACATCTATAGCTGCCAAGTTTCCCATGTCTATGCGTGATGGCCGAGTCCAGAAATTTGCTTTGTATTCTGGTATTTGTTTTCCTGTTTTATAATGAAATAAATAAGATTAACAGTCCTAGAATTCAAAGAAAAAACTTGGACTGAAGTAGTACATCAGACATGGAACTAGGAAACGTGGTAGGGCCAGCCCTGCCAAGTATCACGCAACAGGCGTTAGACTAACGCATTTCAGTGCGGTGGTCTGTATCACCATCACCGTACTGAAAAGCAAAGTCACGCAAAATAGGCACTTCGTCAGCAGCGCTGTAATCATGATGCACCTTAGTGACTATTGAAACTAAAGCTTGTTTCTTCAGCGCGCCGTGCACTCCGCTTCCAACAGACTTGGGAGGGCGAGTTTGCAGCTATACTTAGTTCCTACAGTGTGAAAGAAAGAAATTCACCCAACGCGCCATGCCGCGCCGTACCATAGCACGATTAAGGACATCACGTTCATGACGCTGCGGTACAGACACAGATCCTTAGCACCGAGTTTAAAACTGCTCCTCTGGGAAGATTAATTTTACCTGCTAGTGTGCACGTGTGATTTTCAAAGCGCAGCACTTCAGGTAGTGAAAAGTCAGTGCAGGGTATTACTTTAAACATAGAAATGTTATCAGGGGCAAGGGCGGCGGATTCTCACCCTTCCCATACTTTCGATCGGAGGGTCAATGCCCAGAGAATGCAATCGATGAGACCCCTGGAGTGCTAATCAAACTGCTCTCTGCAGTGGGGCACCTACCTTCCTAATGCCAAATGCCTCAATTACCCGGTTGGTGCACAGAAGGCTTTTTTATATGGCAAAGAAGCTCAAAACTAGCGCCGCCAACCCTGCTTGCTGTTACTGTTCCCCGGGTCACGTCCAGTCCCACATGGACACACTGTTGCGGAGCAGCCATGTCCGGTCGGCGCTCATGCTGTGGCAAGATGTTGCATTTCCTCCCTGCCAGCCGGGCCCCAGGGCACCCAGGAATTCCTCTGCTGCATCGAGTTAAAGGAGGAAGCCGGTGTTCGAGAATCGATCACCTGCTCACCTCCTCCTGACCTCAACATGATGTGCTATTGCTGTGCCCAGCCCAGCAGAGCCCAACTTCTGCCCCAGACTCACCACGCCAGCATGAGTCTCATAGTGGGAGCAGATGGCACAGGCTGAGACACTGCAGCAGGGCTCGCTGTCTGACTCTCTGAAGAAGAAGAGACAGGTGTGGTATTTCCGTATTTCCTTATGTTGTTTAATCCTTGCTTAGTGAGTTATCTAGAATGTAGAATGTTAGAGGTGTGAAATTGGTTATTACATGTCTTATTTACGGAACCCTTGAATGTAGCTATACTGTATGTTCTTTTGAGAATGTTTGTCTGAGAATTCTTGTAAGAGATTCTATGCTCAGCAGTTAATGTCGGCTGTTGGTGGATGAGGTTGAATAAATCTTACCTGCTTCAACTTCTCTTCGTTTTACTGCTTCTTAGTTTCCTGAGAGCACCACATTTTATTGGCGACGAGCGAGGGAGAAGGAGCAGTTTCACCTCAACACCTGACGTTTTCACCTTTCCACTGACTATATGTCCTCCTCCAGCGGCTGATAGTTACTTGTTGAACGAGAAGTTTGTTCTTCTCCAGCGGCTGTTTAAGTGTTTGTCTCTCGGCGTATCAGTTAGGAAGAGACGCTTCCCGGAAATAACTTGTGAGGAGGATAGAGGGTGGAATGAGCGGTGAACAGTGAAACGCATTTGCATTTCAACGCTTTTTTAATTTTTTTTTAAAAAGGCCGCATAGAACATTCTTCCTTGCGTTCCAGCCCTCAATCCAGTTCTTGATGCATCAGAGAATCCTGCCTTTCCTATTTGATTGGATGCGCATTGTGCGTCGTCACACACGCCATCCATTTTAACTGTGGGTGCCAACCTATCAAGTTCTTCTATGTCATTCGAGGCATCCATTTTAGTTAGTTGGGGACTCGCCATAGACATCATATTAATTTAGGGCATATCGTGTTGCGAGTTTATTTGTGCAAGAGCGTCTATTACATCAGGGCACGTCAACTCGTTATTTCGAAAGCAAGTTCATTTGTGGAACAGCGTCTGTTGCATCGGAGAACATCAACACGCTACTTCTAAACTTCCATAAAAAATTTTTTTTACGTGTAAGGCTTTCATCGATTAACGATAAATTAGTATAATTTTAAAAGGAGTCTTCATGGACAGCCAGTGTTTCGGTGACTGGTACACCTTTGACTAGAGGTAACATCAGGTTACCTTTAATGTCTTGCAGTGTTGTTTCATTTGGGCATTATTAACTCCTTCCTCACTTCATGTCTAGCACAAGTTTCACTTAAAGTGTTAACAACCCTATTTAGGTGGAAGTATCTCTACTCTATTGTATTTAGCATTATTTTAGTAATTTGCTTTCTTTCAGTTCATTTTTTTTTGTTGCTTCTTATTTCATCTTACTACTGTTCTTTTCTAAGGTGTATAGTGTAACTTAATTACAGAATGCAGAATGTGACACAACCTCCTTTCTTTTTGACCAGCCCAGGAGAACCGAATGTAAAATGGCAGAAATGGAAAAAAAATATTTATAAATTACGCAAGAGTTTGTGGTACCAATTTAAGTGCTGAATGCAAAAATTCATTATTGTTACATTGTCTTGGGGGTAAAGGGCAGGAGGTATTGGAACATTTGCCTGAACTCAGCGCTGCAGAACAAAGAAATCTCAATGAGTATGAGATATGTATTTTACAGCTTGATCTTCATTATCTTCCACGGCTTAGCACAATAATGGAGAGATACCATTTTGGTCTTCGAGAACAGAAGAAAGATGAATCAGTTGAAGAGTTTGTATCTGCCCTTAGGAAACTAGCATCCTCTTGCAAATTTGGTCCTGCAGTAGAGGAGAGAATTGGAGACCAATTTGTTTTGAAGTGTGCTCATGACAACATTAGAAAAGACCTATGGTTAAAAGATAAACCTCCTTTAGATGAAGTGATAACAATTGCAAAGCAAGTAGAACACATGACGAAATGTGTTGATGAACTAAGTGGAGAAAAAAGTAAATCTACCACCACTGCTACAAATGTAGAAGAGGTTGTATGCCAGGTACAGAACACAAACAAGTTAGATAAAGATAAGAATACCTCTCAGTCTGTCACAACCGGGATCTAAACATTTGATGGGAAACCAACTTGCTTTAGATGTGGGCGATTAGGTCATCTTGCAAGTGCTTCATATTGTCCTGCTTTACGTGTTGTGTGCAACACCTTTGGGTGGAAAGGTCATTTTTCTAAATGTTGTAAAAGCAAAGTGAAGAGAGGCGGTTATTCTAATACTAAAAATCAACCACAGGTAAAAGCAGTTACTTCTCAGATTAATGGGCAAAGAGCAGAACAACCCTCTCACATGGTTGAAATTGATGGTATGTCACTTAATTTTAAGGTTTGATTCCTGTTGATTCACTTGACAATGATAGGTGAAGATGTTTTTCGACAACACTTCCTTAACAAAGTTAAACTTGTCAAAAGTGATCTTTCTCCTTTAGGTTATGGGGGTATACCTATTAAGATGTCAGGTCATTTTTTAGCTACTATTGAGCTGTGTGGACGTATGATTGCTGGAAAAGTGTATGTGGCCAAACGTGGTGATTCTCTTTTAGGGTGGCCCCATCAACTATTACTTGGTGTACGCCTTAATGCCAATGCTTCTCCACAAGTTCAGGTTCAAGAAGTGGATAATTCATCCTCCATGTTTGCTGACTAATTTGCTGATGTTGTTAGTGACAGAGTTGGTTGTCTTAAAGGGTACAAACATCGCATTAGGTTGAGAGATGGTGCCATCCCAGTGGTTGCGAAAGTAAGGAGGATTTCTTTGAATGAACAAGCTGGTGTTCAAAAAGAAATTGAAAGACTAGTGGACATGGGGGTCATAGAACCAGTAGAAGCCACAGAGTGGTTGCCTCACATTGTCATAGCTAAGGAAGGTGCCAAATACTTTACCACTCTTGATTTGGCGTCAGCTTATCATCAGGTTGAGCTAGAAGAATCCTCTCAGGAGTTGACCGCTTTTGTGACTCCTA
Source organism: Triturus cristatus (assembly GCF_964204655.1). Taxonomy (NCBI): domain Eukaryota; kingdom Metazoa; phylum Chordata; class Amphibia; order Caudata; family Salamandridae; genus Triturus; species Triturus cristatus. The sequence continues at coordinate 953,104,031 of NC_140592.1, forward strand.
TAGGGACCTATAAGTTTAAAAGGATGCCATTTGGACTTATTTCTGCCGCTTCGGTGTTTCAGCGTATCATGTCAAGGATTCTTACAGGACTTAAAGGTGTCAGGTGTTATCAAGATTACCTTTTGATCTTTGGTAGGTCAAAACAAGAACATCACATTTGAGTGTGTGCTGTGTTAGAGCGCTTTAGAGAAGCTGGTTTATCTCTTAGAAAGGAGAAATGTAAGTTTGGAGTAGAAGAGGTAAATTATCTTGGTCATCGGATTACTGGACAAGGCGTCTTCCCTAAGAAAGAATTGGTTGATTCCATTGTTAAGATTTCTGACCCAGCCAATAAGGAAGAGCTTCTCTCTTTCTTAGGTATGGTTGAATTTTATAGCAAATTCATCCCAGGTTATGCTGATAAGACTTAAAATTTAAAGAAACTCACTGCGAAGAATGTAGTTTTTCAATGATCAGAGGATTGTGTGAAGGAATTGGCTTCCATTAAAGAAGAGTTGAGTAAAGCCCCATCTCTACAAGCGTTTGTTCCAGGTTTACCTACTTATTTGATGACAGATGCCAGTGAAAAAGATTGGTCACTGTTTTACTTCAAAAGAATGATGGTAAAGAATGTTTGATTGTCTGTACCTCTAGATGTCTCAGAGGGTCTGAACGTAACTATTCTGTTATAGAAAAGGAGTCGTTGGCTATATTTTGGGCTTTGAGGTAATTTAAGAATCTCATTTGGGGTACAAAAGTGAGTGTGTTGTCTGACCATAAGCCTCTTAAAGAAGTGTTTGCAAAGAAAGGTCTTGATTCCATTTCATCAAGAATCAGGAAATGGATAATTTCTCTTCAGGAATTTAATTTTTTGAAGTTGATTATATTCCTGGTACCATCAATAAGTCCGCTGATTGTCTTTCTAGATTAGTTAACATAAAAGAATGTGTGGCGGATGAGGAAAATCTAGATGATGATATGATCAATGTATGTGAAATCACTGATGGTGCCATTTCCGAAGTTGATTGGAAGGATGAAATTGTGAAGGATGAAGAAATTAAGAAAGTGATGGAGATGTTGATGAACAACAAATGCCTGGAAAAGCCTTGGGCTTTAATTTGTGAAGAACTTTCAGTTGTTGATGGTATGCTTGCTCGTGGCACAAAGTTAGTTCCTCCTGGAGGTATTAGGAGTAAATGACTAAATCCTGCTCATAATGGTCATCTTGGTATTGTTAAGACAAAAGAATTGCTAAGGTTACAATTCTGGTGGCCCGGGATGGATATCGATATTGAGAGGCTTGTTTGGGAATGTGCAGAATGTTGTGCCAGTGACAAAATTCTTAAGACAAAGCAAATGCCCATGGTTTGCCGGAAGTTGCCAAATCATCCCTGGGATGAAGTTGCTATTGATATTGTTGGTCGTTTGCATGGTGTCAGTGACACTCCCTATTTAATAGTTGTTTTGGATTTATATTCCCGGTGGATTGAGGTGTGTGCTGTGAGGGAAATCTCTGGTGCTCAAAAAGAAATTGAAAGACTAGTGGACATGCGGGTCATAGAACCAGTAGAAGCCACAGAGTGGTTGCCTCCCATTGTCATAGCTAAGAAAGCCAGTGGAGAACTGCGCCCCTGCATAGACTTACGCTCCTTGAACAAAGAAGTTGTTGTAGACAGATTCCCGTTACCTAATATAGATGAAATGGTCGGTACCTTGGAAGGTGCCAAATACTTTACCACTCTTGATTTGGCGTCAGCTTATCATCAGGTTGAGCTAGATGAATCCTCTCAGGAGTTGACCGCTTTTGTGACTCCTATAGGGACCTATAAGTTTAAAAGGATGCCATTTGGACTTATTTCTGCCGCTTCGGTGTTTCAGCGTATCATGTCAAGGATTCTTACAAGACTTAAAGGTGTCAGGTGTTATCAAGATGACCTTTTGATCTTTGGTAGGTCAAAACAAGAACATCACATTCGAGTGTGTGCTCTGTTAGAGCACTTTAGAGAAGCTGGTTTATCATTTAGAAAGGAGAAATGTAAGTTTGGAGTAGAAGAGGTAAATTATCTTGGTCATCGGATTACTGGACAAGGCGTCTTCCCTAAGAAAGAATTGGTTGATTCCATTGTTAAGATTTCTGACCCAGCCAATAAGGAAGAGCTTCTCTCTTTCTTAGGTATGGTTGAATTTTATAGCAAATTCATCCCAGGTTATGCTGATAAGACTTATAATTTAAGGAAACTCACTGCGAAGAATGTAGTTTTTCAATGGTCAGAGGATTGTGTGAAGGAATTTGCTTCCATTAAAGAAGAGTTGAGTAAAGCCCCTTCTCTACAAGTGTTTGTTCCAGGTTTACCTACTTATTTGATGACAGATGCCAGTGAAAAAGGTTTGGGCACTGTTTTACTTCAAAAGAATGATGGTAAAGAATGTTTGATTGCCTGTGCCTCTAGATGTCTCAGAGGGTCTGAACGTAACTATTCTGTTATAGAAAAGGAGTCGTTGGCTATATTTTGGGCTTTGAGGTAATTTAAGAATCTCATTTGGGGTACAAAAGTGAGTGTGTTGTCTGACCATAAGCCTCTTAAAGAAGTGTTTGCAAAGAAAGGTCTTGATTCCATTTCATCAAGAATCAGGAAATGGATAATTTCTCTTCAGGAATTTAATTTTGAAGTTGATTATATTCCTGGTACCATCAATAAGTCTGCTGATTGTCTTTCTAGATTAGTTAACATAAAAGAATGTGTGGCGAATGAGGAAAATCTAGATGATGATGTGATCAATGTATGTGAAATCACTGATGGTGCCGTTTCCGAAGTTGATTGGAAGGATGACATTGAGAAGGATGAAGAAATTAAGAAAGTGATGAAGATGTTGATGAACAACAAACGCCTGGAAAAGCCTTGGGCTTTAATTTGTGAAGAACTTTCAGTTGTTGATGGTATGCTTGCTCGTGGCACGAAGTTAGTTCCTCCTGGGGGTATTAGGAGTAAATTACTAAATCTTGCTCAAAATGGTCATCTTGGTATTGTTAAGACAAAAGAATTGCTAAGGTTACAATTCTGGTGGCCCGTGATGGATATAGATATTGAGAGGCTTGTTTGGGAATGTGCAGAATGTTGTGCCAGTGACAAAATTCTTAAGACAAAACAAATGCCCATGGTTTGCAAGAAGTTGCCCAATCATCCCTGGGATGAAGTTGCTATTGATATTGTTGGTCCTTTGCATGGTGTCAGTGACACTCCCTATTTAATAGTTGTCTTGGATTTATATTCCTGGTGGATTGAGGTGTGTGCTGTGAGGGAAATCTCCTCTGAATCCGTAATTAAGTTTTTAGAGGAAATTTTTAAGAGAGAAAGTTATCCCAACAGTATTCTCTCAGACAATGGTCCTCAATTCTGTTCGCATGAATTTAAATGTTTTTTAAATAACTGCGGCATAGTTCAGAAGAGAAGTGCTATTTATCACTCGGAAACTAACGGAGCTGTAGAAAGGGTCAACAAAACCCTCAAGGAAAGCATACAGTTAGCTAGGGCTAATGGTTTGTGTTGGAAACATGTTCTTCAAGAAAGAATTACAGTTTACCGTATGTCTCCACATTTGACTATTGGGAGATCTCCTTTTGAACTTTTTAAAGGTAGGATTCCCAATTCTAAATTGTGTCCAGGATGGATAAAGTTAAATAAAGGTTTTGTGGACAACCAGATAGGAGATTGGAGGAAGAGAGAACTTGAGAAGCAGCTTAACAGGAAATTTTCCTTCAATTGAGTCACATGGTGATGACATTAGCTCTTATTCCAAATTGTCAAGTACACTGTCCTCTTCCTCTGATTCTTCTGGTGTCTCAAGTTTTGTTAGACAGAGGAGTCAAAGGTTGCACAGACTCCCTGTGTACATGAAAGATTATATATGACATTCTTTGTTAGTGTTCATGTATCCTTCCTTTTGCTTCACTTCTCCGTATATTTTAACCTTGTCGTTTATTTTGTTACCTTCCTTACATTGTTTATTGTTTAAGGGGTAGATGTGTGAAATTGGTTATTACATATCTTATTTACGAAACCCTTGTACGTAGCTATACTGCATGTTCTTTTGAGAATGTTTGTCTGAGAATTCTTGTAAGAGATTCTATGCGCGGCAGTTAATGTCGGCTGTTGGTGGATGAGGTTGTATAATTCTTACCTCCTTCAACTTCTCTTTGTTTTACTGCTTCTTCGTTTCCTGAGAACACCACAAGAGGTGCCTGGTTACAGGGTTCTTGAGTGGTCAGTTGCTGCTTAACCTCCTGTGGTTGGGATGCTGTTACTAATCTTCCTGAAATAAAGAAGAAGCCTTCATACCCTGAACCACTGTGTCATCTTACTTCATTACAACAGGCTAGCGAACACGCGGTGCCAGGCCAGCAGCTCCTCTCGGTGGATCATAGGGCCTTGCAAATTGGCACACTAGAGTTGTCTGTCTGTGCTGAAAATGCGCTACGGTCTGTCTAAACTAGCAATTTTGCTGATTTATTAGTAGTGCAAAGTGTTTAACATCCTTGCTTGACAGTGACATTACGAAGCAGCACCCTTCTTTTTCTCAGCACAGTTAGACTTGCTAAGTCAGAGATAAGTCATGTTACCGCTCTAGAGAAGTCGGAGTTTTCTCTACTGGCAGTTTTCACACTCTCTATTAAGTAGCACAGAGGGTTAATATGCCTCCTTCAAAAAAAGTCTACCAGCATAGTGTATTGTACTGTATTGTATGTGGATAGCTCAGTGAGTTGCTGCTTTTGTCACAGAGATCCCTTTGTTACATGTGGTTTGGCCGCACCTGAAGCTCAGGTTGGGGTGGAGGGTGCTGATTTGTTTAGAAATTAAATAATAGCTTCAAAAGCACCTGCTGCAGAGTTCGACTTCCTTGTTGCTCAAATGAGTGTGATTTCTGATATTTCCATTGACTTAATTCCATGATCTTGGTCGCAAGAAAGTGCCACTCTAAGTGTTACACATCTAGTCATTGCCTGACTTTCGTAAATCCACGGAATCTATGAAAATGTCACACATAAGCAATCTGAAACATTAGCAGCTATACTCAAATGGGTGTAATTTCTGATATTTATATAATTCCCTCCTCTTTATTGCTTAATTTTGCTAGCAAGAAAGTGTCACTCATAGTCGTTGAAATGTCACTCATAATTACAATGGAAGTATGAAAATGTCACACATAGCAATCTGAAACCTTGGCAGCTATGCAGGGCTGTTTACAAATGTAACAGTTCCTAGTTATTGGCAAAGAAATGTTTGATTCTATTAAGGACACAAAGGCAATGATTTTATTACAAGACAGCAGGCTCATATTATGCTAACTTTTCTTGCGATTTTATTAACAGCAGCCAAGAAAAAGAAAAAACTACAATACCCAGGAAACCTGGTGAAAGGACTACAAACAATGATGTCATAATACAACAACTAATAAGAGGTCGAGTAACCTAATAATTGTCTTGACTGAGAGCAACCAATCCTCTTTTCTTGTTACTTGCAGTAAAGATAAGTACCATGCTCACTTTTCTTTTTTATTGTGGTTATTTACATTATTGTATGGTTTTGAGATATTGTGGTTTACAGTGTATTTCACTAGCGTTGCTTCTGAACAGTTTCAATCCTACACACATGCACTCTATGATGCACCGTTCTGCCTCGAGAGTTTTCTCCGTTGGTGGGCATTCCGGCCTTGCTCTGACTCCCGTTAGGCTGCTTCCCTCAGCGTTGCCTCCCGGAACGTTGCTTTTTCCACTCATCACCGGTGGAGCACTTTTAGCGGCATCACCTCCCTTTTTAGGTCTTGCCTGAGCCAGCGCTTTAGCGCTGCTCTGGCGAGAGCTTTAGTAAACGGGGGATTTGGAAGTGCAAACTAGTGCTTTTCAGGCCTCCAAATACAGTGCATGTGCACCGGGCGCGCAAACCATTTGTCAGGCTGCGTGATCATTTCCGGCCGCTTTGATGTTCTCAGTGAGCTGCGGGGCCACTGAGAACATCAAAGCGGCCGCGAAAGTGCACACCATTTGCCAGCCTGCGTGCCTCTCTCCCCTTAGAGGGCGCGACGTGCCCTACCCCCTCCCATATCCCACTTCCTGCTTGTCCTTGTGTTTCTCTTCTGCATGCTGTTTTGTCACCATTCAGAACACGCTGTACAGCTGGGCCTTGCGTTTCCTTTTTTTTAAAATAATAAATATTATATTCCCACAATTTGACAGAGCAGTGCCGGGATTCTCTGAATAACTCTTGCCTATGTTGATATGAAGACCTTATTCGGTAGTGCCTCGGTTTCTAGTACACACACGCTCTCGCCACGGGTTGGTTTCCTCATACACATCCTCAGCTTCAGGGCAGACCAAGGCTAGAAGCATCATTTTTTTGCCAAATGTAGTTTACCTAGTGTCTATTGGTGTTGGCCACAGCATGTTTATGTTATGTTTTTTTCTGTAGAACGCCCCCTGTTCCAAGCGATGGTTGAACACTATAAAAGAGTGGCACATGGTGATGTGTTCATCACGTTAGCTTATGAAGAGTATAGCACATATTCAAATATTCCCAGTGGAGGTTGGGGTTGTCTTCTATGTGTTTTTTTTTTTCCTTTCTTTGTGCAACTGTTTACCGTTTCAGTAATTTAAAGTCAATATTACCCTTTGTGCCAAAGGGAATTCGATTTTCCTGTGATGTGCATTCGAAGAAGGGTTTGCATGTTCTAAATTCACCTGCCTGCTACGAAGCACCTGTACTGTGCTACACAAACTATATGCAATTGTGTATTTTAATTGTTTCTCTTTTTATTGTAAGCATATGACTGCCCTGTTTGGGTGGCGGCATGTTTTCACTTCATTTTTACGGCACACGCATGCCAAAGTAATAGAAAATACACGTTGCACTGGCTTGCCAATGCCATCCCTATTGACTTGGCAGATGTTTGCCTCACATCTGGCTAATGGTCTGAGTTCACACAGTATCAGAAGTAACGAACTGCCACTGTGAAGGTTCCTTATTTCCCCACACAATGTAGTTCTTGAAATCTTCCGGCTGATGTTGGGGCAGCCTACCTCCCTGATTATTCTGCACCATGAAATATTTCAGTAAGGTCATTGGAAATGTTTGCTTTCTTTGCTTCTACTCGGTGGTTCCTGTCCTCACAAGGCCAAGCTAGGACGCTAACAGACTTCCCTCATTCTGCAGCGTTGACGTAGTTTTACGAATTGCTCATTGCTGCTGGTTCTAGTTGACATAGCAGATGCCTGTTAGTGGGAAGGAGAGCGTCGCATCTTCCTGGACTGCCGCAGCCGCCTCCGCTTGTCACGGTCTGTCTCAGAAAGAGGAAGTTGGCTCTGCTGGAAGAACTAGAACACGCACACCTCTGGTATCTACTATCCATGCCGTCCCTGCGTCCAAAGCTTATAGAGCGCAAATGCAAAACATCTTCCACCCATCCAGGCACATGACAGAGGCTTTCCCGGCCAGTGGTCCCCTAAAACATGCCTTTCAAACCAGTGCAAGTGGAGTGGGGTATTTTTACCATTGGGCAACAAAAGGCACACGGCATTGGAAATAGAAAATGGAAGGGATGGCTTCTGAACAGAAAGTTTGCCATATATGTGGCCACCCTAGATGCGAGGAAAAGCCCCCTCTCCCCCACCTGGTGGTAACAAGCATTGGCATAGCCAATAGGTCTCGCCTTTGGGACCGTATAAGTGTTTAGCCATGCAACATTTGATGTTGTTGCACCAAGGATATTGTGCTGCATAACTCAAAACTTATAAGGTCCCAAAGGCGAGTCCTATTGGCTATGCCAATGCTTGTTCTTTCAGTTCTCTGCAACTGGTTCTTCGGCAGCCAAATAACCCCTCCCCGGTTGCCCGCCCTTTTCCTCAGAGCTGCGCCCCCTTAAAGGTTCCTGTTCCTCTAATGCTCTGCTAAATCTACCCTTTCCTTGCAGTGTTTTTCTCAGACAGTCCATTTACAATCTGTTTAGTTAGGTTCCTTTTGTATGCCTATTGGTGGTTGTAATTGGTATTTTCAGCATTTGTAATGTCTGAGGAGTAAGAAGCCCAGGCACTTAAGAATAATTTCAAGTGGTTTATTAAGGAATCAGTGCAGCAGGCAGTTTCTGTCCCTATGCTGGACGTGTAAATAAATTTACAGGCTTCCATTTAAAAAATGCTCTCTTCCCCTACTGAAGTTCCCCCAAAAAATGATAAGAAATGTGTAGAGACTCTCGTTGGGATTAGCAAAGGCTATTCGTTAAAAATTGGTCCTCCCACCGAGAGGTTTCTTTTTTGGGGCTCCCTTCTTCCCCTCTTCAGGTTCCCCATTTAAAAGACACTGATGATGATGGTGATGATGTCATGAGTGACAAGCACAATTTTGACGGATCTCGAGATCCTTTTAATCATGGGCCTCCGGAGAAAAGGCATACAATTTCTCCTAATGTTGGTGGTGGTAGCCAGTGTCTAATGAATTACTTGACCATCTTGGGAAAACTATGTTTGTCCCTTAGTCATCATCCCAATTCCACAGAGTGGTTCCCTTCGGAGCCTGTGGCTGAGTATGTTTAATTTTATCTTTGACATAAATCTAGGAATAAATTAAAATCAGAATGTCCCTGTCCGTTGCTTCTCAACAACACAATGGCTACTCATGTCGTTGATCCAAACATGTTGATGTTTTTTATTAAATTCGGAAAGTATCCGAAGAAAGTGGTTGACAGAGCCTTGTCCAACTGCCAGGATAGGTTTTTAGACTTAGTTGGTCCCCTTATCAGGATATTGGAGCTGGTCGAAGAGGCAAGAATTGAGGGCACTCAAGTTGATTCCAATACCCACTCTAATTGGACCCAAATGGCTATATGCATTTTGGGCAATGCCAACGCTCACATTATGCAAGAGAGGCAAAAACGTTTGTTCTTAAAAATAGACCCCAAGCTCAGCAGTCATTCCAGTAAGGAAGATGGTCCACTTGCTAAAGGCCTCCTGTATGGGGATTCCTTTATTAAAGAACTCAGAAAATATGTCTCCATGTTTGCCACGATGGACAAGGCCCAGCTGTCCCTGAAGAAACGTTTCTCTTCCCAGGTTTTTGCCAGGGTTGGCAAAGGCAGGAGTCGCTTTGCTGTCTGTTGCTGCTCAAGGGGACAATCCCTTAACAGAGGCTCATTTGAGCAACGCTCCCAAGTCGACATCTACACTTGCTACAAACCCCAGTTCTATCGCTGTTCATCCAGAGTCTTCCGGTCTAGGGGATATAGGAATAAAAGAGAGCAATACTCAGGCAAGAGTTTCCAGTTCTGACCTTCCTCCCATAGTAGGCAGGTTAGCTCTTTGTCTGAATGCTTATCTTTCTCTCACCACAGATCCCCGTGTAATACAAACAGTTCAAGGGTATTACATAGAGCTCTACCAGCCCCCTGTGCAGTTAAAACTTCCATGTATGCTTCATTTTTCTCAGGATCAATTCCTTCTGGTCCAAGACGAAATTCAGTCTTGTCTTACAAAACAAGTTATTGAACAAATAGAGTCCGGCCCCATGAGTTTCCTCAGTACCATCCTCCTGGTACAGATAAAGAACAAAACATTTTTCCTTGTAATAAACATAAAAGTTTTTAACATCTTCATAGTGTGTCATCACTTCAAGATGGAGACTATTCCCCACCTCAGAGATATATTGCTGCAGGACGACTTGCTGGTAAGATTGGATCTTCAGGATGCTTACCTTACTATTCCGGTTCGTTCCTCACACAGGAAATATCTCCGGTTTCAATGGTGTCCTTCCTTCTACTATTTCAAATCTCTTCCCTTTGGCCTATCATCAGCTCCTTGGTGTTTCACCAAAATTCTCAAATCTGTTGTAGCCTTCCTCAGGGCACAGGGGATCAGACTAATTATGCATCTCAACGATTTTCTGATCATGGACCAGAACAAAAGTGTTCTTCTCTTCCACTTGCATCTTTGTCAAGACCTTCTACTTCGCCTAGGTTTCCTTAGCAATATCAAGATATCTGCACTGATTACTTCTCAACGTCTGGAGTTCCTAGGGTTCCTTATATATACCTCTTGGTCTACCCACCAACTCCCTCAACACAAGGTGGCTCTTATAAAACAGGAATTTAGCATTCCTTAACCCTTACTTATAGCTCTGTCAGATCTCTGGCTCACCTTGAGGGTCTTCTGGCTTATTCAAGCAATATTTCCTGTTCCGCTTCATTATCGGGCCCTTCAAAGATAAAAAATGTGACATCTCCGCAGAGGCCTAACCGATTGAGATCCCATTTCCCGTGATCCAGAATCAAGTGAGGAACTTCTCTGGTTGCAGACTAGCTTGGAACAGGAGAACAATTTTCACTGCTGCCACAGACCTTGTCTTAGAGTCTGATGTATGTCAGACAGGTTGGAGCGCAAGATGTGGTCAATTCTCGACTGGAGGTACATGGTTAAGCCAGGAGTCATTCTTGAAAATCAACTGTTTAGAGATGCTTGCAGGCTCCTTTGCCATCCAATCTTGTACAAAAGACAGGGCATAATGCACCATCCTCTTACGGATGAACAATTTGTCAGCAGTCAGATATATAAACAATCTCAAGATCCAAATCTCTTGTAGATCTCACCAAAACCCTTTGGGAGTACTGTCTTCAACTGAATCTCTCTGTCAGAGCGGTTTACCTCCCTGGAAATTTGAATATCGTTGCAGATTGGTATTCCAGACATCTTCAAGACTCAAGTGATTGGCATCTGCAGTGATGGCTTGTGACATTTGAAAGTGGTGGGCCGTAAAAGTTTGGTATGACTTTTATGTAGTGAGTGACGCGGGCAACCTTAATGGACAAATGTGGAGTCCAAGCTGGATCCTCCTCCAGAGATAAAAATTGAAAAAAAGATTGCCAAATGGTGCATTTTAAAGCAAATTAATTTAGTGATAAAGAAGTGGGAATGTATAGTTTTGAAATATTAAATGCATACAAGACTATCCTATATCTTACTGCATTAATATGTCCAACAGTTACTGTAATGTGCAAATTGTACAATGCAACAACTTCAACCTATTATAGTGTATGCTTGCCCAGTGTCTTGCACTGCATGCGGCATCAACTTTGGAAGAAAATGCTCTAACCAGGCTTCGGGAAAGACCCACAGCTGCTGATTGCAATCAAGCATATAGAAACATATGAAGACAGGTCTTTAAGTTGGATGAAAAATGTGCTGACTGTCTAAAAGGGAAAACGTAAAATACATTTCTGTGATTCCCATAGTGTGTTACCCGACATGTATTTTGGTTTCTTTCTGAGATGTAATTGCATCCAGATATATAACACAACAACTGACCTGCACTTAAAACCTTTCAGTAGGATTGGCTTTGTCAGTAATTGTTAGCTGTTTAAAATAAATGAGTAAGAACAAGGATTTGTTTCAATTCTGAAATTTCAATAGTGCTGAGGCCTGTGGAAGGAGTTTTGGCCTTCAGTTATGTCTGCTTTATGTTATATATACATGTACTTTTTCTCTGCACATCTTGTCCGTCTGCAAATCTTCAACTACCTCTCTTTCCTCTTCAGCACCCTCTCACTCTTCCATGCATCTCCCTCACTTCACCATTCCCAAACATACACTGCACTCACTCACATTTAAGCAATGTATTTACTTTTGCCCTGACTTTTTTGCCATTTGTGCACCCCCTTCACACACATTTTCACAAAATTGCAATTACAACTGACCATTGTTCTGTGTGCTCTGCAGAGAGGCCAACTCTCTGATAGGCACTTTGCTTTGGCTTCAGCTGTAGAGCTCTCAATCAAAGCCCCTCATAAACACCTGCACAGCTCAAAGTATGCACGGAAAAAAATACAGAAAGAAACAAAACATGATCAAATAGCTAACTCTTGAGGGAGGCAAGATTAAGTAAAACTTGAAATAAGAGAGGAACTAAATTGCTGACATGCATTGCCCTAATGTTTTTAACACTCATTGTAAATCGATCCATGTTTTTGGCATTAATGTTATTAAGGGCATGATGATTGGGCCAATTTTAATGTCACACAGCAGATAACTGTCGATTTTAAGCACATATCAGTCACTTTGCCCTTGAATATGATATTTGGAGCAACTGCACAAGGGAACAAGAACCCTGGCCTGCTTGTCTTTTGGATCTATTTCACGGGCGAACAAATGCAGCAGCTCCACTTCTAACGGGGCCAGTGACGTGCACACTGGGGGAGGTTAGTATGGCGAAGGGTCTCAGAACAATATACATATCAGAAGATTAGCATTCTAACGCTTACCATTACAGAGGACAAGGCATCAAAACGTGTTTGCATCCACTCCTACATGTGATGAATGGGAAAGGGTGGGATCTGTGCCTGTGAATGACAGACGGCTGCTATCAGGCAGGGACGGAGACTCCAGCGCCCGAAACCATGATGCTGAAAGCGTCACTGGCTGATAGTGGTTACTGCCATAGACTACAATGGCAATGCTTTATTATGAAAGGCTTTAGAACAGTAAGCCCTGCTTAGTGCATCACAGTTCAGAAAGTTGATTTCTGCCTTGCTTCCGCACCTGCTTTAGAGTGATTCGGGGTAGACAGCCTGGGACAGACAGCCCAGTCTTAAATACATTGATTTGTTTAGAGATACGATCGTATCTCTAAATAAATAAATCTCTTTAATATTTGTACAGGAATGTGAAGGAATATCAAAGGGGCAAATGGGCACAGCCCCAGAGCCTTAATGGAGACTCCGCTCCTGGACAACTGCATCTTTCAATGTTCAATCGTCTTTCTTCCATTTTTGGCAACATGTCAATCAACCTTTTTGCCTCTCGACTGAATGCCCAACTTCCTTCCTTTTTCAGTTGGAGACCAGATATTCTGGCTCTGGCCAGGGATGCATTTCTTCAAACTTGGCCACAGTCTCTTCTCCATTTTCTACTGATTGTGCAAGTCCTGGCTCAGGCCCACAGACAACTTTCATCTCTGGTTCTAATCACTCCCTTTTGGCAGGCTCAACCTTGGTAATCAACTCTGTTGGAGCTGGCTGGGATTACCCAGTTTGGATTCCTCACTTTCCCAATTTGCTTCTCGACCCTCAGGGAGCTTGTCATAACATAATTCTAGAGGGCTCTCTTTCCCTGATATCTTGGAAGATTTCAGGTCTTCCTGCAGAATCCCAGGAATTTTGAAGGTGACTGTCCTACTCATTCAACAATCCTGTGCCCCTGGCACTTCTAAACTCTACAAGTCAGCCTGGTTGGCCTGGTGTGCAGTAGCGCACTCTCCAGCGCCTCGCACAATGGCGTTGTTCAGGTAAGGTAGGGATTCGTCTCCCAATGAGATTGCAGTTCTCTTGTCGACCATTAAAAAGACTGACGCGTTTCTGAGCTGATAGCTCGTCTTCAGAGGCTTCGACAAAAGGATTGAGTGAGTGACACGCCCATAAATACTTATGTTTGCCCTCCAGTGGGCTACACAGCTGTGTTTATGCGCAATGTTCTCTGGGCCTTGCAGTCTGTGTCACGAAAATTAATCCTGGATGGATACACAATAATTCAAAACTGTCATTAAAAGGCCTGAATGGGCCTCGGAAGCTTGTCCTCACACATAATCCCACAGGGCGCTGGTTCCTTTGCGTGGCTCAGAAAGATCTCGGGCCCCAGGACCCCGTACATCTCGGGTGGTGCGCTTTTTACGGCTGGGCTGCCGCATGTAATCTCAAAGCTCCTGAATGCCCACAGGCAGAAGCGCACTTTCCAGCGTCTTGCACAATGGCATTGTTCAGGTAAGGTACGGATTCGTCTCCCGATGAGATTGCAGTTCTCACTTGTACTGAACCCATCGCCTCAGAAGAAGGAATAATATCCGAAACGCATCAGGCAGAGGGTCGATCTGCATGGACACTGCCCATATCAATAAAAAGAGTGTTATCTCTAACAGCGGTCCGAGTGTTACCTACGAGTGGGTAACTCTGAGCTTGATGTGAAACGCGGCAGCCCAGCCGCAAGGAGAGCACCACCCTGCAAATTCCAGGGAGCCCCGGCCGGTGCGATATTGATTGTGCCGACAATATGTGGGGCCCAATGTTTTGAATTGAGGACAGTTTTCCGTGCTGAGACACATTGGAGTTTTTTTTATTCATTCACAGAGTGCAATCATCGAAATGTTAATGAAGCAACTACGGTTCCCAGCATGCTCGGCACTATGACATTCGGACTGCCCATTCAGGGCGTGCCATTGCGCATGTTAAAGGGAGGACCTGCGGCACTTGCACTGAACCCATCGCCTCAGAAGAAGGAATAATATCCAAAACGCGTCAGGCAGAGGGTCGATATGCAGGGACACTGCCCATATCAATAAAAAGAGTGTTATCTCTAACAGCGGTCCGAGTGCTTCCTACGAGTGGGCAACTCTGAGCTTGATATATATATCCTACACTTCCACATGACGCTATCGATACTTTTCATGAGAGTGTAAGTAAGGCACTGTGTACATTTAGACATAAAAAGAAGAGTCACACTCCTACTAATAACAATCTCTTGTATCTCCAAAGACAGGCACTTAAATCACTAATGGAAGACACTGACATTGTGATACGTCCAGCAGACAAGGGCGGTAATGTTGTCATTATGGACAGGGACTAATATATTGCGGAAGCATACAGACAACTCAAGGATACCAGATACTACGAACCCATTAGTATTGAAATATATAATAACAGCATTACTAAATTATGGGATAAACTCACCATCTGGAAGGACAAAGGTATCCTTGAATGGGAAGAATTTTGCTATTTGAAAAATGACCACCCTGGTCTTCCTGCTCTTTATCTGCTCCCCAAACTTCACAAAGACCCCATTGATCCACCAGGACATCCCATAGTTTCCTCCAGAGGGAGTGTGTCTGAACATGTGTCCAAGTATGTGGACCACTTCCTTAGGGATAGTGTTATCCGCCTACCCATTTACATGAGGGACACTAAAGACTTTCTTAAGAAAATTGAGGGTTTAGAATGTGACGAAGACTTTCTTCTCATCACTTTAGATGTACAATCATTGTACACTATTATTGATCATCACCAAGGACTGAAAGCTTGTGAACACTTTCTTAAAACCAGACCAGCCCGGTTTAGGGAACACAACAAAATGATCCTTGAAATGATAGAATAATGTCTTGCCAACAATATTTTTTTGTTTAATGGTGTCCTGTACAGGCAGATCATCGGTACTGCGATGGGCTCTTGCTTCGCTCCCAGTTTTGCGAATCTCTTTATGGGACACTGGGAGAGGGCATCTTCACCAGCCCTGATTGGGCAAGAGACCTTGATCATGTCACTATCTGGATGCGATACATCGATGATCTGTTCATTGTTTGGAAAGGCAGTGAACAAGAGGCGATCCACTTTATTGACAAACTCAACATCAATAATAACAATATTGTCCTCACCAGTCACATTAGCAAAGTTAATGCCGAATACCTAGATGTCAGGCTTCACATTAGGAATAGGTGCATTCAGACCACTCTATTCAGGAAAAGCACAGCAGGCAACAGTGTCCATCATGCCCTCAGCAGCCATCATGAGACACTCAAATGGAGTAACCCATTTGGGGAGCTGTTGAGGGCAAGAAGGAACTGCAACACAGAGGAGGCCTACCAACTAGAGAGTATTGAAATGTTGGCTCGTTTTAAGACTAGAGGATATCCTAATTGGGTACTATGCAGAGCCAAAGAGAGAGCAGATGCGGTGCCCAGATCGCAAACTATAGCTGATAAATTGACGGATTCTCTAGACAACAGCGAGGATAACACCCAAATAATTTTGACATACAATGCTGACTCCAATAATATTTGCAAAATCCTTGCTAAGAACTGGGATATCCTCAAATGTGATAATACAATTGGAGGAATCATTTCTGATAGGCCTAACATAACTTACAGGAAAGGCAGAAATATCAGGGACATGTTGGTTCACCGTGATGTTACTATTTATCCCACTAGACATGAACATGGCCTGAAGAGATTTTTTTCCCTGCGGCCATTGCAAGGCGTGCAAAAACAGCACTTTCATCAAGAGTATCTCGTATAATTGGATCAATAAAGAAATCAGTCAGTTTTTGACCTGCAGTACCACCTTCGTCATTTATGTGATTGAGTGCCCATGTAATCTCTGGTACATAGGCAGTACCACTCTTTTGGCCAAGAAACGTGTACTAGAGCATTACCGGGCAATCACACATAATGATGAAAAATATCCGGTGGCCCGTCACTTTAGGGACAAACATTTTTCCAACCCTGCACTTCTAAGATTTTTTATTCTTGAACAAATCATTAATAATCCCAGGGGTGGAAATAGAGTGCTCAAATTGCGACAAAGGGAGTCCAAATATATAGTGGAGTTTCAGACCAAGGATCCGGGCGGTTTAAATCAAGATGAGGAACTGGCAATACACCTTAGAGATTGCTAAGAAGTCATGCCCTATCTGTGTCCACTGTAGTCTCCGTTGTTCATTATGTTCTGACATGTGTGATTCTTCTTGTCTCCATTAGGTAGATCTGTGCATATGAGAAATATTTCATTATTTTAATCTGTATTAAGTTATATATAAGCTATATATATCTTATATTTCTTTTTATTCTTATTTTTACAGGAGGAAAGGAAGGTGCCCAGACACTGGCACTCACTCTTCACGGGCAACCTACCCTTTTTCCCTCATCATCACTGAGCACTTTGACTGATTGGTTGCTGAGCACGTATGACATGACGCTTGTTGATCTATTTTGTGTCAGATTACTGATAACATTATTATTGGCACTTGCCTAATATATGACGTCTTCATATCATGTGGGTCTGATGTTGTCGAACACTAGTTTTTGATTGGGTCATCAGGGGCAGTCTAGCTCATCAATTCGTTAGCACACATCAGTTTACACGTACTACAGTTCGAATATTCGAGACTATCACAGCTGTTTGTACATTTATATTATGCTTCTACACATGATTATCTTTTATTTGAAGTTTATGTCGAGATATTCCCCTAATGCATAACATGTGCAGCAAGCAATTCTGCAATGTGTGTACCTTGATATCTCAGTTGTGCAATTTCAATCAGGTGCAGTATATCTGGTGTCCTTGATTACTTATTAAATTGTCTGTCAGATTACTGAGTACATTAGTATGGGCACTTGCCCATTTTGTGACGATCTTGTAAACATGAGTGCTGACACTATATTTTAATGCGACAAGCTGATGCGTGCACATTATGTTGCAGGATAGGCATATGCCTTTTCATTTTCATTTTGTGCCTGATGACATTTGAACACTGTTTTTTCGTGAGATTAGCAATAACAGTTCAGCCCACAAATATGTCAACTCACAGCGGTCGACGCATGCCTTGGTCCTAGTATCTTAGATCAATGTTTGTGTACTTTTACTTTGTTATTATTGTTTTTTATTTGAATTTATTATTTTCCCAAAACACAATGATTTTTGTTTAGTAATGTTGTACTGTTTGTATATTTACATTTCAGTTATACAATCTTTATCAGTTGAAGTACGCATAAGTCATTTACCATGCCAACATGTCGGCCGTTTTCAGCATAAGACTATAGTGTTTACTTTTCATGTCCTTTGTTCATGTCAATTGCTCATATCTTTAGCAGTCATGGTTTTGCTGCACTGTTTTATCACGTGAACAAGGCTTCGGTGTAAGCGTTGTGATTAAACACCCTTGGAATCTTGGATTGATGTGTGGTTCGTCTGACTGAGAGCGCACATATATATATGCCAATCAGGGGCATGCAATTTCGTTTGAAAAGTGAAGGTGAGCCAATCATGCGCTTTCTGACTGCACTATCCTTTGAAAAAGAGGACTTCTCGAAACGTGTCAGGATTGCAGTCTCATGCTAATAACTTGCTGGCAAGCGGTGCTGTTTGATCCATAATAAAGGCTGTTTTGGGGAAAGCTTTCCTTTGTCCGAGTGCGACTTACCTGTTGGTCACTCCCCATTGAGCTTGATGTTTTAGCGGCCGTCCTGCCGCTGAGTCTGCACCACTC
Source organism: Triturus cristatus (assembly GCF_964204655.1). Classification (NCBI taxonomy): domain Eukaryota; kingdom Metazoa; phylum Chordata; class Amphibia; order Caudata; family Salamandridae; genus Triturus; species Triturus cristatus. The sequence continues at coordinate 953,122,068 of NC_140592.1, forward strand.
CGGAAGCTGGGGGCCACAGAGCTCGTATACAAGGGGCTCAGATTGTGGGACAAAGGACGCGGAATTTACCAGCCACGCTTGGCAGGGGCTCATGTGAGAGCCTGCATTTAATTTGGAAAGCGCATCCATTTGGGGTAAAGAAAGGACTACACCTCCCACAAAGCAATGCATAGACTCATTCAGAGCAGCCAATCAGGGGCATGCAATTTCGTTTGAAAAGTGAAGGTGAGCCAATCATGCGCTTTCTGACTGCACTATCCTTTGAAAAAGAGGACTTCTCGAAACGTGTCAGGATTGCAGTCTCATGCTAATAACTTGCTGGCAAGCGGTGCTGTTTGATCCATAATAAAGGCTGTTTTGGGGAAAGCTTTCCTTTGTCCGAGTGCGACTTACCTGTTGGTCACTCCCCATTGAGCTTGATGTTTTAGCGGCCGTCCTGCCGCTGAGTCTGCACCACTCCGGAAGCTGGGGGCCACAGAGCTCGTATACAAGGGGCTCAGATTGTGGGACAAAGGACGCGGAATTTACCAGCCACGCTTGGCCGGGGGTCATGTGAGAGCCTGCATTTAATTTGGAAAGCGCATCCATTTGGGGTAAAGAAAGGACTACACCTCCCACAAAGCAATGCATAGACTCATTCAGAGCAGCCAATCAGGGGCATGCAATTTCGTTTGAAAAGTGAAGGTGAGCCAATCATGCGCTTTCTGACTGCACTATCCTTTGAAAAAGAGGACTTCTCGAAACGCGTCAGGATTGCAGTCTCATGCTAATAACTTGCTGGCAAGCGGTGCTGTTTGATCCATAATAAAGGCTGTTTTGGAGAAAGCTTTCCTTTGTCCGAGTGCGACTTACCTGTTGGTCACTCCCCATTGAGCTTAAAATATATATATATATATATATATATATATATATATATATATATATATATTATCTACTGGTGGTCGCCAGTAGATAGTTATAGTTAGGATCGTGTTTCCATAGGAAATCCGCAACATTCTATTTGGAGTAACTTTGGCGCCGATTGACGAATCATCGCGAAATTTTCAAAATAGGTGGGGCGCTCCGCTCCACTCCTTCCCTGAAAGTCTCGGGGGGATTCGTCAAGCGGGGGCTGAGAAAAAGGGGGGGTCCCATGCATTTTTCCATAGGACCTTTAGTCCAAGCTACAGCCCGAACGGCTGAACAGAATTACTTGAAATTTGGCAGAGAGGTAGTCCTCAGGTCCGGGATGTGCCTTTTGCAGGTCTGGTGTAAATCTGTTCAGTATTTCCTGAGAAAATAGCATTTAAAAGCATATATATATCTATAAGCGCGCACCGTGCGCGTACGGTAAACTTACTGTACGCGCACGCTGCCGTGCGCGAGCGCAATTCTGATTGGTTGTTAGATCTTAGTAAACATTCGAATCGGTCGAAACCAGGAAGTGTCGGCCGCCATTTTGTCTCTCGCAGTCTGAGGGGGTGAAAAACAAAGGTGGAGAACGTGAAAAGGGGGCAAGGTGGACAATTCCTGACCCCCTAGCCTTTGTCAGGGGGTCCCAGACGGACCCCCAAGGGCCAACATTTCTTTAAATTTTTTTTCGAAAAATCGCGGAGTGTGCGTAGCGTGCTCGTATGGTAGAAACGGAAAAATTCTGCGAAATGCGTACCCACTTAGGGTACTGAACTTACAGCTTTAAGGACTACATGTCCCATAAGGCAATAACAATTCCACGCACTAAGCGAAAGTCACGAGGAGCAATTATCCAATGAATAAACGTGCCTTAATGAACGAAGCTTCCTAAGCGTCATCTGTATGCTAATTGCCTCTGAAGAAGCGGCGCAGAGCCGTGAAACGCGTCAGGCAAAGAGATTTCCAGCAGAAGTTGTCAGAGCAAGCTGATTTGTAAATGCCGGATGGCAGGCGGGCTGTCGAGTGATTCCCTGAGCTCTTTGGGCATTTTGATGGAACATATTTACACGGAGCCTCGACCGTGAGGGAATGCACCATCTCTGGATATTGAGAGGCTGTGGCTGGGAACTGTATCCGCGCCAGTCAGCACAGCAAGCCGAATTGAAAAGAGTCTTGCCTCATCACCTCTGCACCTACGATAGGTGAATAAAAAGCTTTTAATTTACAGTATGGCGCATGGAACCCACTTAGGGTACTGAACTTACAGCTTCAAGGACTACATGTCCCATAAGGCAATAACAATTCCACGCACTAAGCGAAAGTCACGAGGAGCAATTATCCAATGAATAAACGTGCCTTAATGAACGAAGCATCCTAAGCGTCATCTGTATGCTAATTGCCTCTGAAGAAGCGGCGCAGAGCCGTGAAACGCGTCAGGCAAAGAGATTTCCAGCAGAAGTTGTCAGAGCAAGCTGATTTGTAAATGCCGGATGGCAGGCGGGCTGTCGAGTGATTCCCTGAGCTCTTTGGGCATTTTGATGGAACATATTTACACGGAGCCTCGACCGTGAGGGAATGCACCATCTCTGGATATTGAGAGGCTGTGGCTGGGAACTGTATCCGCGCCAGTCAGCACAGCAAGCCGAATTGAAACGAGTCTTGCCTCATCACCTCTGCACCTACGATAGGTGAATAAAAAGCTTTTAATTTACAGTATGGCGCATGGAACCCACTTAGGGTACTGAACTTACAGCTTCAAGGACTACATGTCCCATAAGGCAATAACAATTCCACGCACTAAGCGAAAGTCACGAGGAGCAATTATCCAATGAATAAACGTGCCTTAATGAACGAAGCATCCTAAGCGTCATCTGTATGCTAATTGCCTCTGAAGAAGCGGCGCAGAGCCGTGAAACGCGTCAGGCAAAGAGATTTCCAGCAGAAGTTGTCAGAGCAAGCTGATTTGTAAATGTCGGATGGCAGGCGGGCTGTCGAGTGATTCCCTGAGCTCTTTGGGCATTTTGATGGAACATATTTACACGGAGCCTCGACCGTGAGGGAATGCACCATCTCTGGATATTGAGAGGCTGTGGCTGGGAACTGTATCCGCGCCAGTCAGCACAGCAAGTCGAATTGAAAAGAGTCTTGCCTCATCACCTCTGCACCTACGATAGGTGAATAAAAAGCTTTTAATTTACAGTATGGCGCATGGAACTCACTTCGGGTACTGAACTTACAGCTTCAAGGACTACATGTCCCATAAGGTAATAACAATTCCACGCACTAAGCGAAAGTCACGAGGAGCAATTATCCAATGAATAAACGTGCCTTAATGAACGAAGCTTCCTAAGCGTCACCTGTATGCTAATTGCCTCTGAAGAAGCGGGGCAGAGCCATGAAACACGTCAGGCAAAGAGATTTCCAGCAGAAGTTGTCAGAGCAAGCTGATTTGTAAATGCCGGATGGCAGGCGGGCTGTCGAGTGATTCCCTGAGCTCTTTGGGCATTTTGATGGAACATATATATATATATATCCACGACACTTCACGCCACCAGAAACCTCTCCAAGGACGAGAAGGCAGACCCAGATTTGGTGCAAAAAACGGGTTTATTCAAGGAATGCCCGCACCACCTATATATATATTTAATGTAGTTATAGTTAGGACCAACTTTTCCTGTAGACAAAACATTTTTTGTTTTGTTAATAACTTTGGTGCCGTTTGACAAATCTTCACAAAACTCTCCCCAAAAAAGTGTCCTACTTTCTCTAGTTCTGCATGGAAAGTTTAGGTGGGATTTGTCAAGCAGGGGACAAGAAAAAGAAAGGGGTCCTAAAACGATTTTCCCTATGCAAAGTCTATGGGTATTTTTCAATTTTTAGACACAGCTACAGGTCGAACCACTGAACGGATTTACACCAAATTTGGCAGAAAGGTAGCTCTTGGTCCAGAAAGAGCCCTTTTTTAGGTCTCGCCTAGCGCATGCGTTGCTCTAGGAGAGGGCCTCTTGGAATAACTTCAGACTTCCAAGAGACTTCTCCGTGTGGGTCTGCCTCCTCCCACACATCCCATTGGCCTTTGCGTGTGGCAAATGGCCAAAGACGGGTGCATGTCCCGCCTTTCCTTAAAACTTTCACTCCAATGGCCTAGGGGTCTCGGGAGCGAGCAGCGGCCCGCAGTGAGCCATCTGCATTCTTTAAATTCCTTGGCGCGCACGCACGCACCACTCCCAGGCTTGTATACGTAACTTTTAATCTGTTTCACTTACAAACTAGTTTTGTTGAAATCTGCAAGGTACGCAGCAGATTGTGTGTTATGTGGCAAGTGTGTTAACTCTACTAATGCAGAAAACATCCCAGCCGCAGAACTTTATAACTGCATTGGTCCGGATTGCACGAATTAATGTACGTATAGAGATGTTATCTTTCCGAATTGTATAATCCTTATAACTCTTTTAGGTTTCATATGACGTACCGTCGAGCGCTGTAAAGCCCGCATGAGAGAAGTGTGGGCTATATAAAAAGAAGTGTTCATAAATGCATCTCGCCCAGACTAGGACACTGTTGGCGCACAAAGTTTGTTACGCCTGCCTATATTTTCTTAAATCTACTTCTGGTCTTTGTATTTCTGTATAAGGCCGGTGGTTTGCTTTATGTTTGCCACAAGTCAGCCTTTCCGCTTATGGTTGATTAAGCGGACAATGCTGGTTTGCCGATGGCCACAAAGTAAAGCGATGAACAAACTGGTCTCACGCCCATTAATTAAATTTGCTACTGGAGGGCCCTGCTAAAACATGAATTGAGTAAACCCCTCCGAGGAGGATGCCCTTTTTTTCTACCTGTGTGCTCCTGTAGGTAGAGAAAGGTGGCAGTCAGTTAACTCCGAGCTGTCAGATGAACCTTTTACTACACAGTGCAGAAGACCGCAAGTTTTTTTTTCCGCCTTATGGTCCTTGGCTAGCCTAGCGCTCGCCTGTACTTCAAAGCTTTTGCTTGTGTGCAGCTGCCCGCTAGCCCAGCTGGTGCGCTTGTTGGTTTGCTCTGCTCTTGTCCGATTCCCTCTCTGCTACACTGTGGCTGGGAGGTGCTTTGTTGCCAAGGATTCTTTCTGACTCTCTCCTCTCCACTGATCTCCTCATTCCCATCTACCCAGTTTTGTTTCTTCCCTCCTCTTACTCTTCTCTACTCTGCCTCTCTCTTTTGTGTCCTTCTCCTGACCCCGTCTTCTGTCCCGCTCTCCTCACCCCCCCTCTCTCCTCTATCACCCCCCATGTTCTGCTCTGGTCTACTTTTCTCGTCCTCATGCCCACCCTCAACTACCCCCAAACTATATATCTCTATCATCTATCCTCCTTTCTTCTATCTTTCTCTGTGATTACCCCACTCCCTATCGGCTGCTCCCCTTCTTTCTACTACCTCCTCTCCTCTTCCCCTTTTCTCCTCTGCGCTCTCTCCCTTCCCCTAGTGTCTCTCTCTGCACGTCCTCTCCTCCTCTGTAGCACCCCTGCACAATATGTTACCCCTATCACCCCTCTCCCTTTCTTATCTTCCCCCTCACTCCTGCATCTCTCCCTCTCTCACCCCTCCCTCACTGTCTCTTTCCCTCTCTCACCACTACCTCACTGTCTCTCTCTCACTCTCACCCCTACCTCACTGTCTCTCTCTCTTGCTCTCTCATCCCTACCTCACTGTCTCTCTCCCTCTCTCACCTCTACCTCACTCTCTCATCCTCCCTCTCCCACCCCTACCTCACTCTCTCTCTTCACATTCTCTCCTTCCTGCTACCACTCCATGCCTCCTCCTTCCTTCACCTCTGTCCTTTCAGCTCTTCTTCTATACTATCTCCCTTGGAGCTACCACCCCCTTTCCCACATTCCTCTCTCCCTTCACCCCCTTTCTGTGCCCATTTTCCTTTGTCTCTCTTCCCTTTCTACTCCACCACAGCCCTCTGGCCTCTCTCTGTCGCTCTCCCTCCTTCCCTCCCTCTCTCCCTCTCTGTCTCTCTTCCTCCCTCTGTGCTCGCTGTGCCCCCCCACCCCCCTTCCTCGCTAACCTCGGACTTCACTGCTCCCGGACTAGCTTTCAACATAGTCTGGGGTCGTGGGAGAGAGGTTCGGCGGTTGAGGGTAAAGTTCCGTAAGTCAAGAATATTTTATTCTTTCTAGAAATGGTAAAGACGAAGAGGAAGTCAGGAGGGAGCATATGCTCTTCCGACAGGTACCTGTTCTAGACTTCTGCTCCACAGACCAGGTTTCCAGACATCACAACATTAAGGGGTAATTGGCTAACAATGTAAAACAAGCATTGGCATAGCCAATAGGTCACGCTTTTGGGACCTTATAAGTATTTAGTTATGCAGCACAATATCCTTGATGCAACAACATCAACTGTTGCATGGCTAAACACTTATAAGGTCCCAAAGGGAAGACCTATTGGCTATGCCAATGCTTGTTCTAATTTGGTGTAAATCTGTTCAATAGTGTTAGAGCTATTTTTAAAATCGGTAGGCCTCACACTATGATGCGTGACTGGTGGGATAACAGGACAGGCAAGTTAAAAAGGCAGATTAGCGTACCTTACGTCAGTGCAGCCTTGATTAGACAGGAGCATGTGCGCGACATCTGAACTTTGCCAAATTAATCCAAACCTTTGTATGAACTTGATCGCTGATAATCACCGCTTCTGCATAACAATAGGATTTCTTTAATTTGCCAGCTCCTTACTCAACAACAACAACTCCTTGAGTGTCGCGTGACACTTTCTGGTCTGCTGACTGTTTACTCCTACAGCTGCAGCAGTGATCCAGGTTTTTCTGACAGCGTCCTGATCGTCGCCAGTGTAATATTCTGTAGTAGGTACGACAGCCATGTGTGATGATGATATGTATTTATTGAGAAACAGAAACATGTCCCTCTAAAAGAAAAGCCTGGGCCAACTGACATTGAATGGAATCTGGACCCTCAAGGTTCTACTACCAGATTCCATACACTCTGATTGATCAGGATACAACATCCTACACATAACTTGGGTGTGACAGTCATACACATAACTTGGGTGCAACCCCGGACCTTATCATCGCCAAGAATAACACCATTCAACTGGAATCTGTCATCCCCTCTGACTGGACTGTTCAACACTGCATCACCTTCCTCATCACAGACTCAGTGAAGACAAAATAGGACCAACCAAGAAAACCCAAACAATGGAAAAGAAACATGCAGAGTATCAACTTGAATGATCTGACACCCTTCGGCAACAACATCCTGACACCCCCAGTTGGATATGGTAGATGTCCATGACCTCACAAACCATTACAAACTCTATGTTGAACATTCTAGACTCAATAGCACCCCTGCAGCTAAAAAGAATGTCTACCAAAGACTCCAAACCTTGGCTCAATGGCAGCCTTAACATAGAAAGGCATACGCTTAGACTGGCTGAATAAGCATGCAGATCATCACCGTCCCTTAAAAACCTTAAACTCATGAGATCCCTGAGAAGCTTCTAACAACCAAATTAGAAGCTCCAAAGAGAACTTCTTGTAAAGTCAATTAGATAAAGCTAGAAATAGTCCAAGAAAACCGTTCAAACTGGTCAAATCACAATCCAAGAAGCAACCCAACTCTCCCCCCATAAGTTCCAAGCCACAACTAAATTGTGAGGATTTTTCTGCCTTCTTCATGAAAAAGACAAGAGAGATCGAAAAAGACTTGAAATCAGCTTCAGAGCACCTTCCTCACACACCTCATTGTAGAACCCCCACACCCCTGGTTGCGGACACACTGGGTATCTCAGCTCACAGCCCCAAAAACAATGATACGTGAGCATATTAAAAACTTTTGATGAAAGTGCCATCCTCACAATCCTTACAACACTAAAACCTGCAAACCACTTCAGCGACCCTTTACCAACAAACATCTTAGTGAGATTAAAATGTACTTACTTCTTCTATGGACTAAAATAGTCAATGCCTCATTATTTTAAGGCTCGATCCCTGAGTGCCTTAAAGTAGGGCAGGTTACCCCATCTTAAAAAAAACAACAGCGGACTTCTCAGACCAAAACAACTTCGCCCCAATCTCTACGATTCGAACTCTAGAGAAATGTGTTCATATTCAACTGTGCAACTGTTGTGTAGTTCCTATAAACCTATATAATATCTATGCGTTTAGACAACATACACTTTAGGATTGGTGTTTGGACTGATTCTAGACACCCCTACCGGGTATGTTAGCCCGTATACCAGCTAGCTCACAGTGCCACTAGAAACCCTCTTACCAAGGAAATAATAGTTCTTGGCAACTATCGAAGATGACAACCCTGATCCCTCAGGATCGTGGAAACAGTGTACTACTTTTCGCTCAGTCACTCGTGCTTACTTTGTCTCAGAGAGATGCACAGAATAAACGGTGGGGATGTTTTTCAATAAGTATTTATTGTACTGCGCCAGCGGAAAAGGGCAAATTTACATTTCCTCCATTTGTCACAGACTCGTCATCGCACTAACTCATTCATACATTCATTCATTGATGGGGCCCATAACACAAACACTCATACACCTCAATCGAATCTGTGCATAGGAGGAAAAGCACTGGACATGTGGGGGTACCTTGTTTCCTATCAGGAGTAATTCCTTTACATTATATACATTAGTGATAGAGATCAGGGTGTGTATAATATTCCCACTACCACAGATAGAGTAATCTCACAGTTACACACACATACGTTCATCATACGCTAGGGCCCATTTCACTAACATACGCTCAAATACTCTACCAGCAGCAATAAACCTGTGGAAAGAAAACTCCTAGTCACCCTGCATCTATATCGAGGTCGATAAGACCTGGTTATTGTGACTGTCCATAAACATAATCTATACAACCTATACAGCAATCAAAATATAATACACAATAATTGACAAGAAATAATATCCAACACCATGTTCAAGTTATATTGCTTTATCTAAAATTAGTCAAGGAAAATCAAGCAGCATAAATCATTTTTCTCATAGTTACCTATTCTAGCTAAATGTCAGAACGGGTCAGGACAAGTCTCTCGGTAAAGTCTCTCAAGACGAAGTCCCTTCAGCATCAATCCTCAGCAACGCAGATTCGGTACGCGGCAAAGGTAAATGGCAAGTGGCAAATAGGGGTGGGGGAACCCTCTCTAGGCTAACAGTTTTTATAATAAATTGAACAAAAGAAAGATACATAGAAAAGTTGTAATGTCCGCTGGACCGCTGAGCAGAGCGAGAAGGAAAGGATGTAACATTGCTACATTCGAAAATCTCCGCTCAGGAAAAATCACAAAATAAAGACTACGGAACAGGAACCAAGAATCACAAATGTATCTTGTTAGTTCTACTTCTCCTCGGCAATGAGACCAATGCTCAGAGTCTTTCTCTAAGGCTCCTTTGTTTTCCCAAGGCTGCCAAGGACGTTCCATTTCACTCGAAGATTACCCAGGCTGCTGATGTCCTCACGGAAAATTTCACAAGGCAAGCAAGGACTGTGGTCAGCTGACTTCAGGACCATATTCAGCAGGGCTCTCTTCCATCACAGTTTTCTACTTTCAAATCGAGGCCAGGCTTACAAAATCGGCCATCTTTAACTAGGCCACCATAGGCCACAATAGACCATCTTAATTAAAAGAAACAAAAACAACGTTACCACAGCATAGTGATTAAACAGTGTTAACCCCACTAATACCCTTATGTGTACGCATCTATCTAGCACTTGCAACATAGAAAAGCATTAATTCTGAAAGCGTTTTGTGCTCAAAAATAAACAGCACATAGCAACGTTTAAACATAAAAACACGCACGTTATTGTTAAACAGCACATTTATGCGCACCCACGTGTAACTCTCTCTTATTAGGACAAACGGATTGATTAATATAAACACACTTGCACAAGACAAATAATTAATTGCTAATAATTAATAAAATTAATATGACAAATAGACATGCCAGAGCTTCAAAACCCAACGAATTTTCAAACAGAAAACTCTGCTCCAGCAATCCCCCCTTTGGTGATTTTATCACCAAATAAACCCAAAAAAAAAATTTGTGAAAATTTAGTCCCATTTTAGGAGAAATCGGAAATGTCTTTTTCCCCTTACACATTACACACCAGTCACTCTTTCATCATCCCTTTTTGTCTCTAAGTAAACACTCTCCCTCAATTCTTCTAATTCAATTTCTTGAGGTTCTCTTTTCAACCTCTTGTTTTTCTTCTCTTTATTCAATTTCTTCCTCCCTCCCCTGTTTTTACAACACACACACACTAATCTTATTATCAATAAAGCAACAATTATACAAGTTAAAGGAAACAATATTCTACCTATAATAGTACTACCTATTTTTGCAATAAAATCCTTAACAGCTATCATTTTATTAGCTATTTTAGTCCATAAATTCTCAGCTTCAAGTGGTACTAATTCTTCATGCAAATCAGTAATATTTTTGATATAGACCTTCAGGTCTTTGCTTTCGTCTGGAATGTAAGTGCAACAATGTTGAACTTTCAGCATTCCACAGACTCCACCCTCCTGTGGTAAATATTTAAATTACCTGTACTATTTTTTATGCGGTAAAGTCTAGTAAGAATAACTCAGTCAAAATAAGAGGCAGAATCCGTGGTATTAGAGGTTCTGAAAAGGACTTTATTCCTTACAAAGGAATTATGGTTCGAACCAGGCAGTCATATTCCATCACCACGAAGGTTCAGGAAGGGATCAGCGATACATTATTGACAAGTAACAATATATATATATGAAAAGCATTGCATTAAGACAGATGCAGGAGGCGTAACAGCTGATAATACAGATAAGAATACACATACGTAATGAAAATAGGCATAATAATAGGCGTATGCTAGAAACGTCATTGAAAATGATGTCACAAGTGGGTGGATCCATAAGAGAATCCTGCAGTGTCAGCAGAAATATTTGGCAGAGATGCGCGCGCAGCCGCATGACGTGTGATTGACGTGCAACTAGAGGGTGAAGGGAACTTGACATTTAGCCCTACATGTGGAGACAGAAGTCTGGGGTGTCAGGACAACCTAGTCCTAAATCATATCTAATATCTTGTGTTTAAGGAACTATATTATCTGGAAGGAAAGGTCTTCTCGGACAGATCCTATTCTATACTGACTGTTAGTGCGTGTACAAGCGTCTATGTGTCTACATGAGATGCGAGGGGGAAGGAATCTTCCATAGTAACAGGAGCTATGAATTACTTGCATAAAGACCGCGAGGCCGGGCCCTTTGCTCGGTGGGTGGAAGGATGTTTACCTAAACTACTAGACAGGAATGCATTGGGTGAGGAGCGGAGCAGATAACTTGAAGGCTGAATACAGTTTTTGGCAGGCAACAGGCCGCGTCAGGCACCGTTAGCCGCGCAGGGAGTAGGACAAAGTTCATGGATACGGATGCAGGTCCAGGCTGGAGCATTTCAGAGGCAGAAAAAAGACAAAAGGCTTGATGGCCGAATTCAGGGCCTACTCGCCTGAACTGTAAAACATGAAAAGTGGACCATATAAAGTCGGTGGCCAATCATACTTAGGAATGGAATATTCGACCCATTCATGGCGGATATGAAAGAGTACATATTAACGTTGGACACAATTGTATTTGCGTCTTCATAGCTTGAAGTGGAGGGAACATACATGTACTTGTAGCATGTACATGGAGCCGTTGGGGTCTAAGATAGGGGACACAATTGACCATAAAAATTCATATTTCCTCATTCCCTCCTTGTCCCCTACGGACCCTCATGAAATATCCATCTTCATCAATCCATCAATCTGTTCATATAGCATCATTTGTTCTTCCTTCTTCTTCCGGGATCTTGAATGAAAATTTGAAGGCGGGATACACGATGTGGCACACAGACCACAAATCGCTGGCCCACATTGTAGACACAAGCAGCAACTGAATAGTATGAGAAAACCAATACCTAGGAAGGATAGGATCCTCCATCCCCAGGTTGACAATATGCTCCAGAACCAACCGGACCAAGTCCAGGTGCCTGGATTCTGATGTATCTGGCTTACGATTTTATGAAGTCGAGTTATGGCTTTATACACTGACGGCGCGTTTTCTGGTATGAAAACACAGCAACTTGATCCGATGACCCTACAAGCTCCGCCCCTATCGGCCAGAATGACGTCAAGGACAAGACGATTTTGAAGAACAACAATCCGCATCGCAGACTGCTCCTCTGTTAAGTTGCCTAAGGCGGAAGTAGTTTCATTCACTACTGCTTCAAGGGTTCTAGTTAATCTACGTATCAGCTTACTATTAGTGACTGTACCTATATAGGGAAAGAAACCTTTATTGAAATCTGTATATTGCTCCCATGCTGTTTCAGTGTAGTCGACAATCGGGAGATCTCTCTGCTGTCTATTTGGTACTAAATGGGTATTCCTATGATAATCAGGCGGGGCTAGGAAAACAGGTGGCAGAAGGAATGCAATGTAACAGGTACCATCCCAATCTAGGGGTAGGCGCATGTATGCGGTGTGACCACAGATGAAGTAAGAGTGACGGGAAGCTCTAAATGTAGACTTGCCTTTATCACTGAATTCTATTACAGTGGTACATTTACTATGGCCCATGTGTATTGAACCATTCTTTCTTACACATAATTCGCCTCTAACTGGAAATACTGACATGGCGGGCAAGATTGGTGTAGCTTCGGATTCAACATTCAGGATCATGAGGTTAAGTGTAAAGTTACCTAATCCATATACTTCATTTTCTAGATCAGTCCCTGTTCTTTTGGGAAGTCCCTCCTTGTTAGGGTAGCAGACTTTAAGTAAAACTAGGTTCAGGTTTCCCCATACCCAGTTGTCTTGATAAACTACTGAATTTGAATCTAGGGAATTAATCAAACTAAACCATGCTCCACAGGAGCCATTGTGTGTGAATGGATACGGAAAGAGGGGCAGAACTCCTTTGTATTTCTGATAGGGAGGGAGTCGGCCACATATCCAACAATTTGTAGCATTGCTGGTCTGATGGGAATGATGTAACATACTAATGAATGTGTTGTTGCGCAGCGCAAATCTATAGGACAACTCATGCGGAGGTAATTCGCTAAAAGAATGTTCGGCAGTAGCATTGAAAGCACGCTTGGAAATAGGGTAATACATGTGTAAAAATATACTGACAGTAATAATCAGAAGACTTAGAAAAAACATAATTAATAATGTCACTATGCAGTGACTACGAAGTGATTTACAGTACATATGTTTCTTGAGCTGTTTCCGTCTATTTCTCTCTCTATTTCGGTCTAGAGGATACATGTCAGAGACAAATTCAACCGATTCACCTTGAAGAGGACTTAAACAATCAAATTGTCTGACTTGCTAGACCTTAGTTTCAGTTTATAGTTCTCTTTTTCTGGCCCATCAACCAGGGGGAGTTTTGTGTCAGTCTGTGAGGGAATGCAGGGCTGAAAGTTCGATTCAGTTGGTAGTCCATGAAATTTTTTGATATGGCTTGAGTGCAACCACCCTTTACGTCCCTCAATCTTCACAGCTGTCCTTGTGGTCAATAAGACGAGTTTAGGCGACTGCCAGCGAGGCTCCAGCGGGTTCCTCCTGTCGAAATTTCTTACAAGCACCAGGTCACCTGGAACCACTTCATGGGGCTTCACCTCAGTGTTATCGGGAAAAGCTGCAGCTACCTGTGAACGACAAGATTGTAGTGCAGACATCAAGGAAGCCAGGTAATCTGTCAACATATTACAATCAACATCAGTGATTTTACGAGGTATAGGCGTCCCCCACATATTTGGTGGTCTACCGAAGATCACCTCATACGGGGATAGCCCTGTTCGAGAGTGTGCTACCATTCTCATGTAAAAGAGCGCAACCGGCAAGGCTACTATCCAGTCGACACCTTTCTCTCTACAGATTTTTGCAAGTCGTATTTTCAGGGTCTGATTATGACGTTCCACGAGACCTGCTGCCTCGGGATGTCGGACACAGTGGAATTTCCATTGATAGCCTAACAAGAGTGAAATGTGCTTCATTAACTCGGATGAGAACGGCTGGCCATTATCTGAGTACACGATACGGGGCAAACCATACCGTGGGAAGAATTCACGAACTAATTGCTTGGCAGTAGTCGGGGCAGTGTAATCTGAGACGGGATACGCCTCTGTCCACCGGGAAAGAGCGCATACAACTACGAGGACATATTTGAATCCTCGACATCGTTCCATCTGGATATAATCCATCTGGAGGACTTCAAAAGGGTGATCGGGGGGTTGAAATCCACCCTGTTCTACAGGTACGCCTTTTCCTGGATTGAACTGACAACAAATCATGCAGGTACGTACTTTCTGTTTAGCTGCTGCTCGTAAGTGTTTATTGAACCAAATGTGTTGAATACTGTCTAGCATAGCTTTCTCTCCTAGGTGCGCTGGACTATGTATCGTGTTAATGATGACTTGAACCATGGAGTCAGGAAGAAACCATATAGATTGTCCCTTTGTCATCCATCCTTGATCCGTTTGGATCCCTCCTAATTCAGTCCATCTCTTTATTTCTTCTGGTGTAGCATGTGTCTGTATGTCAATTACATCAAGGGCGGGATCCTTAACTGTCATGCAGTGTGTTGGTGTCGGAACTATTGTCTTTGTTGTGTCAGTTGTATGAGTCTGATTCTGAGCAGTCTGTTTAGCTGTTCTGTCAGCTAGGTCGTTACCCTGAGAAATAATGTCAGTCACTTTCGTATGGGCCTTGCACTTCATAATCGATATTGCAGTAGGCAGATGTATTGCATCTAACAGAGCTTGAATAAGGGGACCGTGTTGAATGTTGGCACCGTGAGAAGTTAAATAACCTCTCTCTCGCCAAAGGACTCCGAAGTCGTGGATGACTCCGAATGCATAACGTGAATCTGTGTATATGTTGACTTTCTTATTTTTGGCTTGAATACAGGCTTGTGTCAGAGCGATGAGCTCTGCTGCTTGAGCTGACAAAGTGTTAATACAATTCGTTTCAATGACTTCAGTGTCTGTTGTGACTGCATAAGCGGCCACTAACTCTCCTGTATTTGTTCTCATGCATGAACCATCTACATACAATGTCAGGTCTGGATCTGATAGTGGAATATCTGTCAAGACTTGTCTGGGTTTCGTCGTAATAGTAATGACTTCAATACAATCATGTGCCAATGGGTCTGTTCCATTTAATGGCAAAAGTGTGGCAGGATTTAATGTACTACAACGTCTGATTTCTATGTGTGGCTGGAACAATGTCAATTCATAACCCGTCAGTCTTGCTATAGTCAAGTGTTGTGTTTGGGTCCGGTTCAAGAGAACCTCTACTGCGTGTGGTACTTGTACTGTCAATTGATGTCCTAACACTATGGCATCGCTTTGTCTGATTGCTAAAGCTGTTGCTGCGACTGATTTCAGACACGCAGGAAGAGCCTGAGCTACGGGATCTAATGTGCTAGAAAAGTAAGCGCATGGCTTGTGTGATCCTGCTTGTTCCTGCGTGAGTACCGACAAAGCAGTACCTTCACGTTCTGTAACAAAGAGTGTAAAAGGCTTACTGTAACATGGTGTCGCTAAAACAGGTGCTTGGCATAAAGCTTTCTTTAAGTCTTCAAAAGCTTGTGTATGTTCTGGAGTCCAAGGGAGGACAGTCGATGTCGCTGCCTCCTGTGTTGTCAACTGAATGAGTGGTTTAGCTAAAAATGCATATTGGGGGATCCACTGCCTGCAATACGAAGTGAGGCCTATGAAGGCCCGTACCTCCTTTTGTGTCTTGGGTGGTGGCATGTTTACAATTAACTGGATGCGATCAGGTGTAAGCTGTCTCCCCCATTTGGACAGCAAGTGCCCAAGGTACACAACTTGCTGGACACAGAATTGCAACTTCGAAGGGGACACTTTGTGCCCCTTGTCGGCTAAAAAATGTAAAACCGTCAGTGATGCTTTTTCACATTCAGGTTCGCTTCGGGCGTGATCAGCAGATCATCGACATATTGAAGCAGGGCAGTGTTGGCTGGCATGTGGATACTGTCAAGTTCTCTTTTCAGTGCTTGGCTATAGATGCTGGGGCTTTCTGTGAATCCTTGAGGTGCGCGTGCGAATTTAAAACTTCGTCCATTTAAACTGAATCCGAACAAATATTGGCTTTCCGGATCGATTGGGACGCTGAAGAAGGCGTTCTTGAGGTCAATTACAGTAAAGAACGTTGCTTCTGAATCAATAGCTGTCAGTAATGAAGAGATATCCGGGACCACGGGGTATTGTGGTACAATGCATTTGTTTAATTCTCGCAGATCAATAACTAATCGATATACTGGGGGTGCTTTTGGATCAGTTCGTTTAAGAATCGGAATAATCGGAGAATTACATATATTGGAGTCGGTTTCTACAACCACTCCTTGTGTAATGAGCTCGTCAATGATTTGCAGTAAAGCCACTACAGCATCTGGCGGTAACTTGTATTGGCGCATTCGTGGTAGTACCACTCCTGTTTTGAGTGTGACTCGATATGGTGTAATGTGCATACAACCTACATCAGTGGGGCCTTGTGCCCATAAATGTGCAGGTAGATTCTGTAACCGGTGATCAATGTCTCTAGACACGTAGTGACCCTTAAAGTCACGCAAAAATAATCGTACTCCTTCCGGAGAACAACATATTATAGCTCCTAGAGCTTTCAATGTTTTTATACCTAACAAGTTTTCTGGACATGATTTCGTAAGCAGTAGATCTGTAGTCCGTGTCAATGGACCAACTGTGAATGCAAGTGGTTGCGATACTTCTTTAATAGTAGGCTTTCCTGAAAAACCAAGGGAAATATTTTGTGAGCCTGAGAGGGGTGCCCCTGGGACTTCGCTGTGACTGATAGTGGTTCTGCTTGCCCCTGTATCGAGTAGAAACTTTCTGTCTTTTCCTAATACTTGACTCTGTACATAAGGACCCTCTTGATCTACGGGAACCTCAATAAGGGGTAGGCCAACTTCCCTCTCTAGGCTATTTCATGTGTAGCGCTGATACTCTGGGTAGTCATTTTGTGCATACTGGTACATCTGTTGTGTCGTGTTTTGTGTTGCAGCAATAGGCTGTGGCTGTTGTTGTTGTTGTTGTTGTTGTTGGGGTGCGGTCTGTTGTACAGCTGGCATAGGCTGTATATTCTGAGGTACTTGTTGTTGGATCTGATCCTGTCTAGGCGGACGTGGTCTCTCTTTCGTTATACCCGTAGAGATATTGTGTTTTAGAACTGCGCAATCGTGTATATAATGACCTGGCTGTTTACAATAGTTGCATGTCCCTCTAACGGGACCCGCTGAATCATTGGACTGTGTCGTACCCTTTTTATGACCGTCAGCTGGAACTGACTGGGCAACAAGCATTTTCATTTTTGTGTCTTTCATACGTCTTTGTTCATGTTCTTGTTCTTCCCTAATTCTGTTGTGATGATATTGTAACATTTGTAACATCTGAGACGGTGTGTTACCTTGCCAAGTGCTCTCGAATTTCAGTACTCTACTCTTAACTTGGGGCAAGGAATTTTCAACTAATTTTGTCACAAACAGATGTGGATACGACTCACTACTTGCTTTTATGCCACTATTAATACCAAAACATTTTTCAAATCGGGAATAGAAATCACTAGTGTCTTCATCTTGTTTTTGTTTACAGGCTGAAATTGCACCCCAGTCTTCCTTTTTCGTAGTCAATAAACGTGGTAGTACCTGCACTAATAATCCTGGTAATGCTGTAGTCTTTTCCCCAAGCCCTGAACCTGCAGCTCGGACCTTTTCTTCGTTTTCTAATGCTGTCCAATCTATCTTTTGGTCTCCCACCTCCCATTCCTTTTCTTTGAGTTTCTCGTAAATACCGGCAGGTAATAAGACTTTTAATATTTTCATAATGTCTGGGTATGTATACTCTCCCATGAGTAACATGTCTTTTATCTCACGGTGGAAACCTGCTGGGTCTTTGTCATGGCTAGGTACTACTTTCTTCATTTCTAATAATTCAATTTTAGTTATGGGCGTGTACACAAACACGCGTTTAAAAGTATTGTCATCACCTCTGACTGGGTGCACTTCGCGTAAGGGATTCTGTCTGTCTATGTGATACGTTTTTCTTTCTTTGGGGGGAACTGAAACATGTTCTGGGCATACGAAGACAATGT
Organism: Triturus cristatus; assembly: GCF_964204655.1. Taxonomy (NCBI): domain Eukaryota; kingdom Metazoa; phylum Chordata; class Amphibia; order Caudata; family Salamandridae; genus Triturus; species Triturus cristatus. Next base: position 953,140,132 of record NC_140592.1, read on the forward strand.
ACTGGTGTCGATATTCTAGAATTTCTTTAATTAAATCAGTACCTGAACCTCTCCATTTGTTCGTGAGTAATTCTATCAGTATATCAGGTAGGGGACCAGGATCGGAGTGTTGGCTTCTATATAATATAAGGAGGTGTTGTATCATGTATATACCAGCTAAACGCTGTTCGTCTGGGGTAAGATTCAAAAACGTGTGTGCTAGCGCATCATCACTGTATTTTTCAGAACTGTCAGCCCATTGTACTGCTGACCTGGCTAATTCTTGTTCATCCATAGAATCGAGCATGTGATACCCCCTTCGATCTCGGAGTAATTTATCAGCAGCCTGGAATAAGTGTTCAGGGGACTTCGCATTTAGCATAGGGGCTTGAAAATGTCTATTACATTCTGGACGTATCGGATCAGTAAAGTATCTGGTATTGTTACAAGGTCTTCCCCTACCTACATAAGCTATCGTTTCTAATTGTCCTGTGGGCATTTCTGATTCTTCCTCCTCCTCTCCCTCTGATTCAGTTTTGTCTGCCTCCAATCTGGCTTTATGTATTCGTTCTACTTCTTTGCGGATCTTTCGGCACATAGCTACTATACACGTCTGTTTATCATGTTTTCCCTCTGATATATTCTGACCCCATCTGGTAAGCACTTGCATTTCATCCTGATCTACCCCAGGCCTATCTCTGTCTCTGATCAAGCAGTTTATGAAGAAGCGTAACAGTAATCTCTGTATATCCACTTTCTGATAATCCATGGCTTCGTCAATACTTTCAGGGCCTTGCCCTGTTTGGACAAAGCGATATATATTGTCTAGATGATTAACCATTCCTGGTAGTGTCGTTAAATATAATGAAGCTCGCCGTATACGTAGTGATGATAACAGCATTCTGTCATTTTTACCGGGCACTGGATCATATCTACAATCCACAAGATGTTCCTTAAACATGTCGGACGTTGCTATTTGGGGTGTACGTTGGTTTGCTAAATCTCTAAGAGACGATTTACTTTGTGACGGTGGCGTGGCAAAAATTGCTGTCGCACCTCCTGTCGCACCTTCTGAGGTGCTAGGCACGAAAGGATTTGTGGGATGTAAGGTAGAAACTGTGGATGCAGGAAAAGCGGTGGAAACAGATGGACCTGTTGGATTGTGCGGAGGAGTTTGTTGTTGCGGAGGTGGGGGCGGATGATCTCGGGGTTGAACACCATCGACAGGTGGCGTGTGTGGTGGGTCATTAACATATTCGGGAGCTACATCGTCTAAATAGGAGGAAAGGAAAATATCTTTTGCGGTCTTGGGATGTGCTTTAATCGGAAGTAATGGGGGTAGCAAATCTTTCGGTATTTCCGGGGTGGCCTTAGGTAAACCTTCGGCCAAAAGAGGATACATACCATTCATAAGAGTGTTCCGTTGTCTGTCTACTTGTTCTGTTTTTACTCGGATACCTTCCTCAACTAATACGTTATCTCGGGCTTTATTTGAGTTCTCCCTACTTTTCTCTTCCTGTCTGAGCGCTTTCTCTGTGCGCCTATGCGATTCTTTACGCCATAGTTCAATGGCATCTTTCTGTGACTGTCTGGCTTTCTTTTTCCATAATTCTTCTTCTACTCTCATGATGCAATCTGCATCCCATGTCCCAGCTGCGGGCCACCTCTGACTTTCTGCTAGATCCTTGGTGTAGTCCACCCATAAGTCAAGATATAATACGGCATCTAGGCCATGTTTATGATACATAAAGTACCCTGGAGTGTCCCTAGGTGGAATGGGAACAGCTTCTTCGAGTATTCCTTTTCTAGTTTTTATTTGTCTTAATTTTGAAAAGAACGGCATCTTTAAACCTTGCTCCTTTATTCTTACTTGAACTGGATTTGAACACAATTAATACAATAAACACAATAAGGAACACTCATTCATACCACTATTTTTAAACACATTAAAACATTTAACATTTAACATTTAACATTTAACGAACAATGATAATTAGAAGAAAACTAGTTACTGACATAATACTAATACTAGATAATACTGAATTATATACATGAACATACTAGATATACTGCTAAACAGTACAGATACACTGCTAAAACAGTGCAGACCGGATTTGTGTACCCAAACCAGTCATGACCGGCACAAATTAATGTGCACGTCTAAATGCCTCCCCGGCAACGGTACTCACCGGGTAGCACGGAACGGAAGGCCTCGGAACTGAACTGAACTGGACCGGACTGGACTCGACTCGACTCGGAACTTCGGAACCTGGTGGGCCTCTGTATACCTCGGATCTTGCTCTCTCAGCTAGGCTCTGGTCGGGATACTTCGCACTTCTCACCGCCTCGTCTGGGTGTTGATCGCAGCCTCAGTCACCCCCGCTTGGCCGGAGGGAGATACAGGAAATCCTACGGGTACGCGTTTTTGTCCGTTCAGCTGTGGCAGGAGACCGGGCCTGCAACGCACCTCCGGCGCGTGAGATGAGAAAGTGTCCCTGTTCGGGCGCCAATTTATGTGGTAAATATTTAAATTACCTGTACTATTTTTTATGCGGTAAAATCTAGTAAGAATAACTCAGTCAAAATAAGAGGCAGAATCCGTGGTATTAGAGGTTCTGAAAAGGACTTTATTCCTTACAAAGGAATTATGGTTCGAACCAGGCAGTCATATTCCATCACCACGAAGGTTCAGGAAGGGATCAGCGATACATTATTGACAAGTAACAATATATATGAAAAGCATTGCATTAAGACAGATGCAGGAGGCGTAACAGCTGATAATACAGATAAGAATACACATACGTAATGAAAATAGGCGTAATAATAGGCGTATGCTAGAAACGTCATTGAAAATGATGTCACAAGTGGGTGGATCCATAAGAGAATCCTGCAGTGTCAGCAGAAATATTTGGCAGAGATGCGCGCGCAGCCGCATGACGTGTGATTGACGTGCAACTAGAGGGTGAAGGGAACTTGACATTTAGCCCTACATGTGGAGACAGAAGTCTGGGGTGTCAGGACAACCTAGTCCTAAATCATATCTAATATCTTGTGTTTAAGGAACTATATTATCTGGAAGGAAAGGTCTTCTCGGACAGATCCTATTCTATACTGACTGTTAGTGCGTGTACAAGCGTCTATGTGTCTACATGAGATGCGAGGGGGCAGGAATCTTCCATAGTAACAGGAGCTATGAATTACTTGCATAAAGACCGCGAGGCCGGGCCCTTTGCTCGGTGGGTGGAAGGATGTTTACCTAAACTACTAGACAGGAATGCATTGGGTGAGGAGCGGAGCAGATAACTTGAAGGCTGAATACAGTTTTTGGCAGGCAACAGGCCGCGTCAGGCACCGTTAGCCGCGCAGGGAGTAGGACAAAGTTCATGGATACGGATGCAGGTCCAGGCTGGAGCATTTCAGAGGCAGAAAAAAGACAAAAGGCTTGATGGCCGAATTCAGGGCCTACTCGCCTGAACTGTAAAACATGAAAAGTGGACCATATAAAGTCGGTGGCCAATCATACTTAGGAATGGAATATTCGACCCATTCATGGCGGATATGAAAGAGTACATATTAACGTTGGACACAATTGTATTTGCGTCTTCATAGCTTGAAGTGGAGGGAACATACATGTACTTGTAGCATGTACATGGAGCCGTTGGGGTCTAAGATAGGGGACACAATTGACCATAAAAATTCATATTTCCTCACTCCTTGGCCAATAGAATATCAAGGGCAAGTCGATTTTGCATAGACATGGCACGTACGGCACTTAATTCCGTATTCACCAAAAGAAACCCTCCAGCAGTATTTGTCGATAAGCGATCAACCACTGTGGACAGTTTCCGAATTCCATAAGCATTCAAAGAAATTCCCACTGCTGGAATCAAAACTCCAAAAATGTCACCCACTATTTCAGACCAAGTTTCTCTCTTAAAACGCATTAGTAAATTAATATGTTCTACATCTGTTATTTTATCTATATGAAAAATCTTTGGAAAAACCATGCCCACATAACACGTGCCATACCAATGGTCAGGCAACTTGTAATAAGCCTTGTTCCCACAAACATAATATACTCCTGGAAAAATTGCATCTTCTCCACCTCTGAAACCCCAACCTGTTGCAATGAAGTATGTATCATGGCACTCACTAGTCCCAACAAAATATGTATCATATTGAGATTTCCTTCTTGTAATACAAAGTTTACCCTTTTGTGGTGCATCTAAAGCTAAAGTTGGACTACCCCCATTCTTCAACTCTTTTCCCATCTCAATGTCCCAGATTGTCTCACTCACTTTATATTTTCCTGCTTTCTCCTGCATGTTCAATCTCCTTTCTTCTACCATATCCAGGAAAGCTTTCTCCTCTCCTTTCAGACTGCAAGTTAAATTATTCTTAAAAATGTAATCTAATGTTAATCCTTTTTCTTCAATAAAAATTTCACCAAAAGTGTTAGCTTCTTTAGCTGGATTCAGCTCTTTGCTCATTGGCAAATGCCCAAAAATACTATCTCTGTTAGACATCTTATAATCTACTTTCCCTAACAAATAAAAAACACTACTTAAAATACTACAAGAAATACCATATGTAGCTGGTAAATGATGATAAGTAACACCCTCTGAAACGGATGCAGGTAATTGCATACAAACGTAGCAATCCCTTACTTCCATTGTTTTCACATATGCATATAACAATTTTGAAAAAACATTACTAGAAAAGTTATTAATTGACCTATCTTTGTGTATGTAAGTATTACTAATTCTAATTGGAACTACTTTTTGCGAATTTTTCTCTACATTTGTCACATTCTCTGTATGCATTTCAAACTCTACTTTAAAAGTAACTAATAAAACTAAAACACCCCATAGAAGCATTAATAATCCAGTACAGCAGCAGCACATTCTACACCACCTTTTAAAGAAGGCACATCTATTTCCATTATCTTCTATGTTAGCCATTTTACTACTTTAGTTTAGCCTCTATTACTCCACTACTGAAATTGGAACTCTTAAATTCTTCAGCAATTTTTCAGGTTTCAGTTTTTCCAAATGATCCTTTCGTTCACTTAATCCAAGTGAATCCTTCCTTTATTCAGTTTGGATACTTGTCATTCTTCACTTCAATTTCTTCAACATCAAATTGTATTAGATCTCCAACATCAAGATCCTCAGTACTCGACTCTTCTCCAATGTCAGTCAAGAGTACTTTCAGAATTTCACCAGTACCTTCCTCAACCACTTCTCTCAAGATCTCTTCCGGATTATCTCGAGTCACTGTTTCTTCTTTTCCTCCTTCAGACAGTGCCACATAAGACCATTCCGGTGATCTGTACTTTTGGTTGGGTCTTCTTACTCTTTTTATTTCTACTGGTTCTTTTGACTCCTTTGATTCTTCTCCTTCAGCTTTTGAACTTTGACTCGAAACTTCATTTACTTGTTCAGCTTTTGATGTACTTGCTCTTATTATTTTGTATCTCAGCCTCTTAACTCTGTTGTTAGGCCAACGATCTCCTTTTATCACCTTTTTCGGCTTTATTTCTTTATTACTTCTTTCTCCAATCCAAGTTCTCTTTCTCAGAACTCGACCTTCTGTTTGTTCATTCTCATCATCCAATTCTGTTTCAAGTGCCTCTTGTTTCCGTTTTCTAGCAGCTTTCTTCTTTTCTACAGATTCTTTCACCACTGTTTGAGATTTCCCTACTTTTGTCCCTCCTCGAGTCTCCGACACGCAATCTTCTTGCTGTCTACTTGTCCCTTCACCTAGCTCATCAAGAATGTTCCCTACACCTCCTCGGGAGTCTTCCGCAATCTGTCCCTCTCTATCTTCTTCTGACCCTACTTCTTCAAGTATAATCTCAAGTGGTTCTTCAATCTCCTCCTCTTCTGATTCAGGAGTAGTCTCTGTGAAATTTCTCTTTTCTTTTCTTTTTCCTTCACTGCTTTTTGAAACTTCAGGCTCTCTTACAGAATCTGATCTCTTCCCTGATACTCGCAGTGGTTCATTCGAAGCTTTTCCGACTTCTTTCCCCACTGATTCTGTATCTTCATCATCACTGGAATCTGACTCTTCAAAATACTCTTTACCAGTCCCTTCTTTTGGGTTTGGAACTCTCAGAGTATGACTTGCATGTACCCAGTGTCTCACTCCAGCACACTTTACTGCAGTCGTTGTAGTCAGAATAACTTGTCTTGGCCTTCCCCACCTTGGAACCAAGCAATTTCTTCTTCTGTGTACTTTAATCCTCACCCAGTCACCTGGACTCAGATCATGGGCTTGCTTCTTCTCAAGTGTGGTAGCTTCTTCTCCAACCTGGTGAAACACAGAATGAACTGTGTCAGCCAGGCCTTTACAGTAATCCAAAATCATGTCATCAGTTATTGTCACCAACTTATTGACAGGCACAAATGCATGGCGCATTGCACGTCCCATAATTATTTCGTGCGGACTCAAGCCAGTAGTTCTATCTGGAGTAGATCTAATAGTCATCAGCACTAGAGGTAAAACATCTGGCCATTTCATGCCAGTGGCTAAGCACATTTTTCCAATCCTGTTCTTGATTGTGCCATTAATTTGCTCAACCACACCAGAAGCCTCTGGTCGGTATGCACAATGTAGCTTCTGCTGTATTTTCAATGCTTCACAAATCAAACCCATGAGTTCATTTTGAAAGTGTCCACCTCTATCAGACTCAACTGTTACTGGAAACCCGTACCTAGGAATCAACTCTCTTAACAGTAACTTTGCCACTGTTATTCCATCATTTCTTCTAGTCGGGTAAGCTTCCACCCACCTTGAAAACAAACAGACTACCACTAGAACATACCTCAGTCTGTTTACTTGGGGCATTTCAATGAAATCAATCTGCATTCTTGAAAAAGGACCTCCTTCTCTGCCTATTGTTCCCAGACTCACCACTGTCTTTTTCCCAGTGTTAAATTGCTGACAAACCAAACACCTTTGACAGATGCTTTCTGCAATTGTCCTGAACTTTGCATTGTACCAGGTCTGTTTAAATGACCTTACCATCACATCCCTCCCCAAATGTCCCTGGCCATGATACATTCTTGCCATTGACGACAAAATGGAGTTAGGCATTACTGGTCTGCCATCTCTGTAGACCCAAACATGGTCTGTTTCTCTTGGAGCACATCCTGCCTTAATCCAATCTTTTTTCTCTTCCTCTCCTGCCTCATCTTGCAACTGTTTCACTTCATCCCAGGTTTCTAAGACATTAGTAAACATCACAGAGAGAAAAGACATTTCCCCCTCTCGGTTCCGATTAATGGACTGATTTGTCTTAGCACAGTATTGCGCAACATCATTGGCGTAACGGTTTCCAACCGTGATAAAATCTTCTCCCTGTCCATGGGCAGCACATTTTACGACTGCTAACTCTTTAGGCAGCTGTATCGCCTCAAGCAATTTACCAATCATTTCAGCATTCTTTATTGGAGTTCCACTCGATGTCAAGAAACCTCTTTGTAGCCAAAGCTGGCCAAAGTCATGCACAACTCCAAATCCATACTGACTATCAGTCAACACAGTCGTCCTCAAATCTTTCCCAATTTCACAAGCTTTTGTCAATGCTATCAATTCAGCAACTTGTGCAGACTTCACTCCTTTCAATGGTGATGCTTCCATGACCTCTGAAACTTTGCACACCGCATATGCTGCACATAGCACACCATCATCATTTCTCAGGCATGAACCATCCACAAACAACACATGATCACTCTCATGCAAGGGAAGATCCCTTATGTCTGGTCTCGGTTTTGTACAGTACTCAAGCACATCCAAACAATCATGATCATCTTCCATTTTCACACCCACGTTTTCAATATCCGGCAAGAGTGTCGCTGGATTCACATTCACACATCTCTCAAGAGTCACATTTGATGCTCCCAGAATCACTTTTTCATATTTAGTCAACCGACTATGTGACATGTACTGGGTTCTGCTTCTTGTCAAAAGAATTGCCACATTGTGAGGTACGAATACCCTTACAGGATATCCCATTATGATTCCCTCACTTTGTTCTAGACTCCTGCATGTTGCAGCCACGGATTTCAGACAACCTGGTAAACCCACAGCTACAGGGTCAAGTGTCGATGAGAAGTACGCAATAGGCCTTCTCAGTAATCCATGTTTCTGAATTAACACTGAAAGTGCACATCCATTTCTCTCACTGCAGTACAGCTCAAATTATTTTTCGTAGTCAGGCATACCCAAAGCTGGTGCCTCACACATTTTACTTTTGAGCTCTTCAAATGCTGCCATTTGTTCTGCATCTAGATCCAATGGATCTGTCATCTCACTTTTTGTCAGTTTAATCAGTGGCTTTGCTATCAAGGAAAAATTAATTATCCACTGATGACAATAACCCACCATACCCAGGAACATTCTCACTTCTCTCTGAGTTTTTGGGGCTTTCATTTCTCTGATTATTCTGATTCTGTCATCCGTCACTTTTCTCAGACCCTTTTCAATATTGTGTCCAAGATAATGCACCTCTTTCTTGCAAAATTGCAATTTAGCTGGAGATACCTTTAACCCTCCATCTGCCAGATGATTCAGTAAAGCTATGGTATCTACTTCACAAGCTTCACGTGTCTTTGATGCCACAAGTAGGTCATCAATGTATTGCACTAGTACTGAGCTCTCAGGCATGATCAAACTCTCCAACGATTTCTTCAATAACTGATTGAATATCGAAGGACTCTCCGTATACCCCTGTGGGATTCGACACCATGCTAAGATACGCTGGCCAAACCTAAATGCAAAAATCGGCTGGCTATCATGATGTAATGGAATTGAAAAGAACGCATGACACAAATCAATTACTGTATACCACTCGGCATCATGTGGAATTTGATACAGGATCACTGATGGATTTGGCACGATAGGACAACATGCCACCACAATTTGATTAACTTTTCTCAAATCCTGTACGATTCTAAATTTCCCATTAGGCTTTTTCAGTCCCATTATCGGTGAATTACACGGACTACTCAGTAGTTCTCTCAGAACTCCCTGCTGAATCATTTTCTCAATTATAGGAGTTATCCCTTCTATTATTTCTGGTGTCATTTTGTATTGAGGAATGTTAGGATATGTAATTCCTTCTTTTATTGCAATTTTCACTGGATCTACATTATTCATCAATCCCACATCCTCTCCAGTAAAATCCCAAACTGTCCTTTTCACTGTGTCTCTCAGCTCTCGAGGCAAATCCTCCGGATTAAACACAGCAAATGCACCAATTAACTCACTCTCTCTATTCTCTAGAGTCACTCGGTACAAAACATCCTCATCTGGTGTCTCGAAGGCTATTCCATCCGGTGTACAAAAAATTGTGCAGTTCATCTTGCACAACAAGTCCCTACCTAACAGGTTCACTGGACTTGTGTCACAGACAATGAATCTGTGCATGTCTGAAAATTTCCCTATCTGTACTCTTACAGGTTCAGTAAGACGTGTTCTGATTTGCGTATTGGCTACACCAACTACTTGGATTGCTTCATCCGAGAGAGGAAGATTTCTAACATCTGTTGACCTGACAGTTGATCTTGTCGCACCTGTGTCTACCAAAAAAGTAACACTCTCCTCATTTATTTTCCCATAAGCTAATGTACAAGCAATCTTATCAGATCAAGACAATCATCAATAACCATCCTACTCTGCTACCAGGAAATTGATAGAGATCAGGGTGTGTATAATATTCCCACTACCACAGATAGAGTAATCTCACAGTTACACACACATACGTTCATCATACGCTAGGGCCCATTTCACTAACATACGCTCAAATACTCTACCAGCAGCAATAAACCTGTGGAAAGAAAACTCCTAGTCACCCTGCATCTATATCGAGGTCGATAAGACCTGGTTATTGTGACTGTCCATAAACATAATCTATACAACCTATACAGCAATAATCAAAATATAATACACAATAATTGACAAGAAATAATATCCAACACCATGTTCAAGTTATATTGCTTTATCTAAAATTAGTCAAGGAAAATCAAGCAGCATAAATCATTTTTCTCATAGTTACCTATTCTAGCTAAATGTCAGAACGGGTCAGGACAAGTCTCTCGGTAAAGTCTCTCAAGACGAAGTCCCTTCAGCATCAATCCTCAGCAACGCAGATTCGGTACGCGGCAAAGGTAAATGGCAAGTGGCAAATAGGGGTGGGGGAACCCTCTCTAGGCTAACAGTTTTTATAATAAATTGAACAAAAGAAAGATACATAGAAAAGTTGTAATGTCCGCTGGACCGCTGAGCAGAGCGAGAAGGAAAGGATGTAACATTGCTACATTCGAAAATCTCCGCTCAGGAAAAATCACAAAATAAAGACTACGGAACAGGAACCAAGAATCACAAATGTATCTTGTTAGTTCTACTTCTCCTCGGCAATGAGACCAATGCTCAGAGTCTTTCTCTAAGGCTCCTTTGTTTTCCCAAGGCTGCCAAGGACGTTCCATTTCACTCGAAGATTACCCAGGCTGCTGATGTCCTCACGGAAAATTTCACAAGGCAAGCAAGGACTGTGGTCAGCTGACTTCAGGACCATATTCAGCAGGGCTCTCTTCCATCACAGTTTTCTACTTTCAAATCGAGGCCAGGCTTACAAAATCGGCCATCTTTAACTAGGCCACCATAGGCCACAATAGACCATCTTAATTAAAAGAAACAAAAACAACGTTACCACAGCATAGTGATTAAACAGTGTTAACCCCACTAATACCCTTATGTGTACGCATCTATCTAGCACTTGCAACATAGAAAAGCATTAATTCTGAAAGCGTTTTGTGCTAAAAAATAAACAGCACATAGCAACGTTTAAACATAAAAACACGCACGTTATTGTTAAACAGCACATTTATGCACACCCACGTGTAACTCTCTCTTATTAGGACAAACGGATTGATTAATATAAACACACTTGCACAAGACAAATAATTAATTGCTAATAATTAATAAAATTAATATGACAAATAGACATGCCAGAGCTTCAAAACCCAACGAATTTTCAAACAGAAAACTCTGCTCCAGCAATCCCCCCTTTGGTGATTTTATCACCAAATAAACCCAAAAAAAAAATTAGTGAAAATGTAGTCCCATTTTAGGAGAAATCGGAAATGTCTTTTTCCCCTTACACATTACACACCAGTCACTCTTTCATCATCCCTTTTTGTCTCTAAGTAAACACTCTCCCTCAATTCTTCTAATTCAATTTCTTGAGGTTCTCTTTTCAACCTCTTGTTTTTCTTCTCTTTATTCAATTTCTTCCTCCCTCCCCTGTTTTTACAACACACACACACTAATCTTATTATCAATAAAGCAACAATTATACAAGTTAAAGGAAACAATATTCTACCTATAATAGTACTACCTATTTTTGCAATAAAATCCTTAACAGCTATAATTTTATTAGCTATTTTAGTCCATAAATTCTCAGCTTCAAGTGGTACTAATTCTTCATGCAAATCAGTAATATTTTTGATATAGACCTTCAGGTCTTTGCTTTCGTCTGGAATGTAAGTGCAACAATGTTGAACTTTCAGCATTCCACAGACTCCACCCTCCTTGGCCAATAGAATATCAAGGGCAAGTCGATTTTGCATAGACATGGCACGTACGGCACTTAATTCCGTATTCACCAAAAGCAACCCTCCAGCAGTATTTGTCGATAAGCGATCAACCACTGTGGACAGTTTCCGAATTCCATAAGCATTCAAAGAAATTCCCACTGCTGGAATCAAAACTCCAAAAATGTCACCCACTATTTCAGACCAAGTTTCTCTCTTAAAACGCATTAGTAAATTAATATGTTCTACATCTGTTATTTTATCTATATGAAAAATCTTTGGAAAAACCATGCCCACATAACACGTGCCATACCAATGGTCAGGCAACTTGTAATAAGCCTTGTTCCCACAAACATAATATACTCCTGGAAAAATTGCATCTTCTCCACCTCTGAAACCCCAACCTGTTGCAATGAAGTATGTATCATGGCACTCACTAGTCCCAACAAAATATGTATCATATTGAGATTTCCTTCTTGTAATACAAAGTTTACCCTTTTGTGGTGCATCTAAAGCTAAAGTTGGACTACCCCCATTCTTCAACTCTTTTCCCATCTCAATGTCCCAGATTGTCTCACTCACTTTATATTTTCCTGCTTTCTCCTGCATGTTCAATCTCCTTTCTTCTACCATATCCAGGAAAGCTTTCTCCTCTCCTTTCAGACTGCAAGTTAAATTATTCTTAAAAATGTAATCTAATGTTAATCCTTTTTCTTCAATAAAAATTTCACCAAAAGTGTTAGCTTCTTTAGCTGGATTCAGCTCTTTGCTCATTGGCAAATGCCCAAAAATACTATCTCTGTTAGACATCTTATAATCTACTTTCCCTAACAAATAAAAAACACTACTTAAAATACTACAAGAAATACTGTAACGCCCTGAACGTCTCAGGATCGTTTAACAGACACGACAATGAGGACGCAACCACTTGTGAAGGGTTAGTTCTTTTAATGAAGGCAAATAAAATACAAAGAACAAACAAAAGTTATAGTCACTGGAATCCTCCAGGCTAAGTACGTTACCAGCCCACAGCACGGATGGTCCTAACCGTCCTCTGCATATACGCCGATCCCGGCGTATGCCAACAGAGGGCAGAAATGAAATGGCCGACAATGCCAATCGGTAGGCTGTGAGGGGCACGAAGAGTGTTGGGGAGAATCGAGGAGTCAGGGAAACACCCAGCCGGGGTCTCTACCTGAAGGGAGCAGCCGCTCAACCTCTTCCTCAGACTGCACCGGGACGCGGAGTCACCTCCTGGTGATGCGTCACCGATACCCCAATCACAAGCAAGAAGACTGAACCGAGAGCAGCCGCTCGATCGATCCTGTGGACTTCCGAGTCTGTAACGCGGCAAACACCTCCTGGTGTGCGTTACAGCTGGCAGTCCCTGTGTCTCTGGTCGGGCTGGGAGTTACGACTCCAACCAGCAAAAGCGCCACTGCGCTTGGACTCAGCCGAGTCAAAAAGCGAAGCTCAATGGTTGACCGGTAGAGCTTCCGGGTCCTTCACAGGTGACGATGGGGCAAGACACGGCCCAGGGAGTAACGACTCGACCTACCTCCGTTCTTGCCTTACTGGAGCACCACTCCGGAACACTGCTCTTCACGAAGCAGGTACGTCGGTGTAAACACAATAACCGACAGCCTTGTACCTCCCGGTTCCTCCCTTTATAGGGCGTGTTTTCCTTGAGTTATGTAACAGCTCTCCTGTTTACATAAGGGCGTGTTTCCCTTGAGTTATGTAACAGCTCTCCTGTTTACATAAGGGCGTGTTTCCCTTGAGTTATGTAACAGCTCTCCTGTTTACATAACCTCTCAACCGCTAAGCATCCTGGGAGATGTAGTCCGTTTTCGCTGGTTACCGTTTTCCTTCCCTCGTATGACAGGAATTCTTGACAAATACCATATGTAGCTGGTAAATGATGATAAGTAACACCCTCTGAAACGGATGCAGGTAATTGCATACAAACGTAGCAATCCCTTACTTCCATTGTTTTCACATATTCATATAACAATTTTGAAAAAACATTACTAGAAAAGTTATTAATTGACCTATCTTTGTGTATGTAAGTATTACTAATTCTAATTGGAACTACTTTTTGCGAATTCTTCTCTACATTTGTCACATTCTCTGTATGCATTTCAAACTCTACTTTAAAAGTAACTAATAAAACTAAAACACCCCATAGAAGCATTAATAATCCAGTACAGCAGCAGCACATTCTACACCACCTTTTAAAGAAGGCACATCTATTTCCATTATCTTCTATGTTAGCCATTTTACTACTTTAGTTTAGCCTCTATTACTCCACTACTGAAATTGGAACTCTTAAATTCTTCAGCAATTTTTCAGGTTTCAGTTTTTCCAAATGATCCTTTCGTTCACTTAATCCAAGTGAATCCTTCCTTTATTCAGTTTGGATACTTGTCATTCTTCACTTCAATTTCTTCAACATCAAATTGTATTAGATCTCCAACATCAAGATCCTCAGTACTCGACTCTTCTCCAATGTCAGTCAAGAGTACTTTCAGAATTTCACCAGTACCTTCCTCAACCACTTCTCTCAAGATCTCTTCCGGATTATCTCGAGTCACTGTTTCTTCTTTTCCTCCTTCAGACAGTGCCACATAAGACCATTCCGGTGATCTGTACTTTTGGGTGGGTCTTCTTACTCTTTTTATTTCTACTGGTTCTTTTGACTCCTTTGATTCTTCTCCTTCAGCTTTTGAACTTTGACTCGAAACTTCATTTACTTGTTCAGCTTTTGATGTACTTGCTCTTATTATTTTGTATCTCAGCCTCTTAACTCTGTTGTTAGGCCAACGATCTCCTTTTATCACCTTTTTCGGCTTTATTTCTCTATTACTTCTTTCTCCAATCCAAGTTCTCTTTCTCAGAACTCGACCTTCTGTTTGTTCATTCTCATCATCCAATTCTGTTTCAAGTGCCTCTTGTTTCCGTTTTCTAGCAGCTTTCTTCTTTTCTACAGATTCTTTCACCACTGTTTGAGATTTCCCTACTTTTGTCCCTCCTCGAGTCTCCGACACGCAATCTTCTTGCTGTCTACTTGTCCCTTCACCTAGCTCATCAAGAATGTTCCCTACACCTCCTCGGGAGTCTTCCGCAATCTGTCCCTCTCTATCTTCTTCTGACCCTACTTCTTCAAGTATAATCTCAAGTGGTTCTTCAATCTCCTCCTCTTCTGATTCAGGAGTAGTCTCTGTGAAATTTCTCTTTTCTTTTCTTTTTCCTTCACTGCTTTTTGAAACTTCAGGCTCTCTTACAGAATCTGATCTCTTCCCTGATACTCGCAGTGGTTCATTCGAAGCTTTTCCTACTTCTTTCCCCACTGATTCTGTATCTTCATCATCACTGGAATCTGACTCTTCAAAATACTCTTTACCAGTCCCTTCTTTTGGGTTTGGAACTCTCAGAGTATGACTTGCATGTACCCAGTGTCTCACTCCAGCACACTTTACTGCAGTCGTCGTAGTCAGAATAACTTGTCTTGGCCTTCCCCACCTTGGAACCAAGCAATTTCTTCTTCTGTGTACTTTAATCCTCACCCAGTCACCTGGACTCAGATCATGGGCTTGCTTCTTCTCAAGTGTGGTAGCTTCTTCTCCAACCTGGTGAAACACAGAATGAACTGCGTCAGCCAGGCCTTTACAGTAATCCAAAATCATGTCATCAGTTATTGTCACCAACTTATTGACAGGCACAAATGCATGGCGCATTGCACGTCCCATAATTATTTCGTGCGGACTCAAGCCAGTAGTTCTATCTGGAGTAGATCTAATAGTCATCAGCACTAGAGGTAAAACATCTGGCCATTTCATGCCAGTGGCTAAGCACATTTTTCCAATCCTGTTCTTGATTGTGCCATTAATTTGCTCAACCACACCAGAAGCCTCTGGTCGGTATGCACAATGTAGCTTCTGCTGTATTTTCAATGCTTCACAAATCAAACCCATGAGTTCATTTTGAAAGTGTCCACCTCTATCAGACTCAACTGTTACTGGAAACCCGTACCTAGGAATCAACTCTCTTAACAGTAACTTTGCCACTGTTATTCCATCATTTCTTCTAGTCGGGTAAGCTTCCACCCACCTTGAAAACAAACAGACTACCACTAGAACATACCTCAGTCTGTTTACTTGGGGCATTTCAATGAAATCAATCTGCATTCTTGTAAAAGGACCTCCTTCTCTGCCTATTGTTCCCAGACTCACCACTATCTTTTTCCCAGTGTTAAATTGCTGACAAACCAAACACCTTTGACAGATGCTTTCTGCAATTGTCCTGAACTTTGCATTGTACCAGGTCTGTTTAAATGACCTTACCATCGCATCCCTCCCCAAATGTCCCTGGCCATGATACATTCTTGCCATTGACGACAAAATGGAGTTAGGCATTACTGGTCTGCCATCTCTGTAGACCCAAACATGGTCTGTTTCTCTTGGAGCACATCCTGCCTTAATCCAATCTTTTTTCTCTTCCTCTCCTGCCTCATCTTGCAACTGTTTCACTTCATCCCAGGTTTCTAAGACATTAGTAAACATCACAGAGAGAAAAGACATTTCCCCCTCTCGGTTCCGATTAATGGACTGATTTGTCTTAGCACAGTATTGCGCAACATCATTGGCGTAACGGTTTCCAACCGTGATAAAATCTTCTCCCTGTCCATGGGCAGCACATTTTACGACTGCTAACTCTTTAGGCAGCTGTATCGCCTCAAGCAATTTACCAATCATTTCAGCATTCTTTATTGGAGTTCCACTCGATGTCAAGAAACCTCTTTGTAGCCAAAGCTGGCCAAAGTCATGCACAACTCCAAATCCATACTGACTATCAGTCAACACAGTCGTCCTCAAATCTTTCCCAATTTCACAAGCTTTTGTCAATGCTATCAATTCAGCAACTTGTGCAGACTTCACTCCTTTCAATGGTGATGCTTCCATGACCTCTGAAACTTTGCACACCGCATATGCTGCACATAGCACACCATCATCATTTCTCAGGCATGAACCATCCACAAACAACACATGATCACTCTCATGCAAGGGAAGATCCCTTATGTCTGGTCTCGGTTTTGTACAGTACTCAAGCACATCCAAACAATCATGATCATCTTCCATTTTCACACCCACGTTTTCAATATCCGGCAAGAGTGTCGCTGGATTCACATTCACACATCTCTCAAGAGTCACATTTGTTGCTCCCAGAATCACTTTTTCATATTTAGTCAACCGACTATGTGACATGTACTGGGTTCTGCTTCTTGTCAAAAGAATTGCCACATTGTGAGGTACGAATACCCTTACAGGATATCCCATTATGATTCCCTCACTTTGTTCTAGACTCCTGCATGTTGCAGCCACGGATTTCAGACAACCTGGTAAACCCACAGCTACAGGGTCAAGTGTCGATGAGAAGTACGCAATAGGCCTTCTCAGTAATCCATGTTTCTGAATTAACACTGAAAGTGCACATCCATTTCTCTCACTGCAGTACAGCTCAAATTCTTTTTCGTAGTCAGGCATACCCAAAGCTGGAGCCTCACACATTTTACTTTTGAGCTCTTCAAATGCTGCCATTTGTTCTGCATCTAGATCCAATGGATCTGTCATCTCACTTTTTGTCAGTTTAATCAGTGGCTTTGCTATCAAGGAAAAATTAATTATCCACTGACGACAATAACCCACCATACCCAGGAACATTCTCACTTCTCTCTGAGTTTTTGGGGCTTTCATTTCTCTGATTATTCTGATTCTGTCATCCGTCACTTTTCTCAGACCCTTTTCAATATTGTGTCCAAGATAATGCACCTCTTTCTTGCAAAATTGCAATTTAGCTGGAGATACCTTTAACCCTCCATCTGCCAGATGATTCAGTAAAGCTATGGTATCTACTTCACAAGCTTCACGTGTCTTTGATGCCACAAGTAGGTCATCAATGTATTGCACTAGTACTGAGCTCTCAGGCATGATCAAACTCTCCAACGATTTCTTCAATAACTGATTGAATATCGAAGGACTCTCCGTATACCCCTGTGGGATTCGACACCATGCTAAGATAAGCTGGCCAAACCTAAATGCAAAAATCGGCTGGCTATCATGATGTAATGGAATTGAAAAGAACGCATGACACAAATCAATTACTGTATACCACTCGGCATCATGTGGAATTTGATACAGGATCACTGATGGATTTGGCACGATAGGACAACATGCCACCACAATTTGATTAACTTTTCTCAAATCCTGTACGATTCTAAATTTCCCATTAGGCTTTTTCAGTCCCATTATCGGTGAATTACACGGACTACTCAGTAGTTCTCTCAGAACTCCCTGCTGAATCATTTTCTCAATTATAGGAGTTATCCCTTCTATTATTTCTGGTGTCATTTTGTATTGAGGAATGTTAGGATATGTAATTCCTTCTTTTATTGCAATTTTCACTGGATCTACATTATTCATCAATCCCACATCCTCTCCAGTAAAATCCCAAACTGTCCTTTTCACTGTGTCTCTCAGCTCTCGAGGCAAATCCTCCGGATTAAACACAGCAAATGCACCAATTAACTCACTCTCTCTATTCTCTAGAGTCACTCGGTACAAAACATCCTCATCTGGTGTCTCGAAGGCTATTCCATCCGGTGTACAAAAAATTGTGCAGTTCATCTTGCACAACAAGTCCCTACCTAACAGGTTCACTGGACTTGTGTCACAGACAATGAATCTGTGCATGTCTGAAAATTTCCCTATCTGTACTCTTACAGGTTCAGTAAGACGTGTTCTGATTTGCGTATTGGCTACACCAACTACTTGGATTGCTTCATCCGAGAGAGGAAGATTTCTAACATCTGTTGACCTGAGAGTTGATCTTGTTGCACCTGTGTCTACCAAAAAAGTAACACTCTCCTCATTTATTTTCCCATAAGCTAATGTACAAGCAATCTTATCAGATCAAGACAATCATCAATAACCATCCTACTCTGCTACCAGGAAATTGATAGAGATCAGGGTGTGTATAATATTCCCACTACCACAGATAGAGTAATCTCACAGTTACACACACATACGTTCATCATACGCTAGGGCCCATTTCATTAACATACGCTCAAATACTCTACCAGCAGCAATAAACCTGTGGAAAGAAAACTCCTAGTCACCCTGCATCTATATCGAGGTCGATAAGACCTGGTTATTGTGACTGTCCATAAACATAATCTATACAACCTATACAGCAATAATCAAAATATAATACACAATAATTGACAAGAAATAATATCCAACACCATGTTCAAGTTATATTGCTTTATCTAAAATTAGTCAAGGAAAATCAAGCAGCATAAATCATTTTTCTCATAGTTACCTATTCTAGCTAAATGTCAGAACGGGTCAGGACAAGTCTCTCGGTAAAGTCTCTCAAGACGAAGTCCCTTCAGCATCAATCCTCAGCAACGCAGATTCGGTACGCGGCAAAGGTAAATGGCAAGTGGCAAATAGGGGTGGGGGAACCCTCTCTAGGCTAACAGTTTTTATAATAAATTGAACAAAAGAAAGATACATAGAAAAGTTGTAATGTCCGCTGGACCGCTGAGCAGAGCGAGAAGGAAAGGATGTAACATTGCTACATTCGAAAATCTCCGCTCAGGAAAAATCACAAAATAAAGACTACGGAACAGGAACCAAGAATCACAAATGTATCTTGTTAGTTCTACTTCTCCTCGGCAATGAGACCAATGCTCAGAGTCTTTCTCTAAGGCTCCTTTGTTTTCCCAAGGCTGCCAAGGACGTTCCATTTCACTCGAAGATTACCCAGGCTGCTGATGTCCTCACGGAAAATTTCACAAGGCAAGCAAGGACTGTGGTCAGCTGACTTCAGGACCATATTCAGCAGGGCTCTCTTCCATCACAGTTTTCTACTTTCAAATCGAGGCCAGGCTTACAAAATCGGCCATCTTTAACTAGGCCACCATAGGCCACAATAGACCATCTTAATTAAAAGAAACAAAAACAACGTTACCACAGCATAGTGATTAAACAGTGTTAACCCCACTAATACCCTTATGTGTACGCATCTATCTAGCACTTGCAACATAGAAAAGCATTAATTCTGAAAGCGTTTTGTGCTCAAAAATAAACAGCACATAGCAACGTTTAAACATAAAAACACGCACGTTATTGTTAAACAGCACATTTATGCGCACCCACGTGTAACTCTCTCTTATTAGGACAAACGGATTGATTAATATAAACACACTTGCACAAGACAAATAATTAATTGCTAATAATTAATAAAATTAATATGACAAATAGACATGCCAGAGCTTCAAAACCCAACGAATTTTCAAACAGAAAACTCTGCTCCAGCATTAGCACCTATAGAAACCTGACTTTAACATCAAGGCACTCCACCACTTGGTGGATGGACCAATTAGTTGGACTGGTTGATGGTGATTTAGAACCAGCTAAAACACAGTTAAAGCTTTGGAAACATTTGATTAATTTTCAATAACTCATTTAAAAGAATCACAAACTCATTTCTTATTAACCCAACTTTAGTTTATCTAATTTAGTTCAATCTGCATTAGCATGTTCAGGGTTACAGTTCAAATATTTCATTTATTTTAAGAGACATCCAATCTTTTGATCCTTAACATAAAATCTCGCATGGCATCATATTTACCGAATTTCGAACATTTGCGACCTTCCAATCACACAGAGTATTATTCCAGTCTCTGCGACAAAGGAGAACCTGTCAAACCCACGGCAATAATCAAAACCCTTCAGATGGAATCGTTCTCTTGAATTCAAAGAAAACCCAGGTAAACTATGAAATCTCCTTTAGTTCGACGCAGTCCCAACGCCAAAGACAGTCATCCCAACAAACC
The DNA here is from genome assembly GCF_964204655.1 of Triturus cristatus. Lineage (NCBI taxonomy): Eukaryota > Metazoa > Chordata > Amphibia > Caudata > Salamandridae > Triturus > Triturus cristatus. The sequence continues at coordinate 953,160,607 of NC_140592.1, forward strand.
AACCCCCCCTCTGCCAGATCATGGACTTTTATACCTTTTTCTCCTTACTTTTAGGTCAATGTGGAACAATTTAGGGGTAGAAAGTGTTCTAATTGGCTAATTCAATTTCAACTTGCAAGTTTCCCAAATTTTCCCAGGTTTGCCTGTTTTCCCATGAATAACATAACATTTCTCAATTGTATTCTTTTTGGTAGTTTACAGGCATAAAATTCCGAAGTAACAACAAGCAAGCCTTCTTGTACAGGTCCTTCATTGTCACCTCGATCGTTCACACCATTCTTTGTTTGGCAGTCCTTCATGTTCCTATCCTTGACAAGGAACACTCTGGTTCGTGGCTAAGGTCACTTGGAGATCTCCAGAGCCATCCGATTCTACGCAGTATGCATCGCGCTCACATGACGATGGCACCTTCGGAACTCCATGTTAAGTACTGTGACTTAGCAGGCCCGAATGCCAACTTAAGCAAAACAAACATAACAGTAATTCAAATATAGAAATGAAGATTCTAATGTTTAAACCCACACTAATCCCAATGTATATTAGTATTTTCTAGCGTATAGAAACATTTAAAGCAATAATACTCACCATTCTTCACTGCTGAAAGCACACACCATCACAAAAGCAACATAAATCATGTAATTCTCTATTTTACCACGTTCTACAGTTAGTTTGCGTACCACAGTTAATTATTTAATTGCTTGCCATGCAATTAGCATTTTAGTCCCACGTGAATCTCGTGTTTATCAAGGGGCAAAGGTTGATTAGTCATTCCATTCCACACTAGTTAGTATGAGTTAATGTTTAATATGGTTATGTAATTAATTTCATGCAAAATAGAGGAGGTATACAAAATTTTGTTTTACCTGCTCCATCAGTACCAGCGTCATTCTAGTGTAAAATAGGTGTGCTGAAACAACCACTAGACAGTAACAAATATAAATGATTATAAGCACTAAAAGAGTAAAAGGATGGTAGATTTCTACCATTGTGCTAAAACAATGAATACAGGCAAGTATATAAAATACATGACAATAAAATGCGTACTCCAAAGATGCGACCATAACTAGATGTACCTAAGTGTATCTAGCATGTTTGTGGGTGTAAAAACCCAAGAATCCCTCTAGGATACAGTCAACCCCATTACCTGAAGTGAGAGGCTGTGGAACTTTGTCTTGGTCTCGAGATGTACACCCCGTAAGGGATGTCAGACCACTGCGAGCTGGAGTGTCTGCGTGCAGGAACCTCAGCATCTAGCATCAGTGTGTCAGCATGGAAGTCCTTTTCTTCTCTGACTACCTCAGCAAGATATGGTGTATATATACCCAAAGCGGTACCCCCTAGTGATATACCTTGCTGTATCATGTCAGACTAGGATGACCCTCATACATAGTTATTATGCAGGAGATGGTAGGCCTGCTGTCCTTCTATGATTCCAATAATCCTCATGCATAATAAACGAGGTTTAAGCTTTTTAGAGAAAACCCAATGTCATCTTTGAGCATTACCATAACTAGGTAAAAAGTCAGTACTAAGAACCATTATGCAGTGTAATATCATGGGAATGTAGGTGAAAGGTGCATTCATTACCTGAGCCGATATTGGGGTAACTATATGGAACATAACACAACCACATTGACCAAATTAGTCTCTTAGATCGATTCCAATCTGGCTTCTGCCATGGACACAGCACCAAATCAGCGCTGACACACATTGTTGATGATACGCTAAAAATGGTAGACCAGAATGAATCCTGCCTTCTTATCCTTCTATACCCCTCATCAACCTTTAATACTGTCAAACATGACTGCCTCCTGGACTGACTTAAATGTAGGATGGTGATATCAGGGATCATTCTTAACTGGTTTGCCTCTTTTCTACAGAACAGAATGCAAAGAATCAAGGTCAAAATGTCCCTATCCAACCCCACACATCACATTAGGGGTCCCTCAGGGGCCTTCGCTCTCACCCACGCTCTTTAACTTATTCATGGCACCCGTAACAGAATTGTTGAATTTATCTAACATCCATTATCACATGTATGCAGATGACACCCAATTGGACTTAAAAATCTCTTCTGGAGATATTAGGTCTCTAAACTCAACCCTACAAAAACCACAAAACTGGCTGACTTGTAACCACCTCAAACTAAACCCTCTCAAAACAAAATACCTACTAATTGCCCCACCCAAACACTCACCGGACATCGCAGAATGGATGAAACAACTAACACCGCTCAATTATGTACTTCACATTATAGAATCAACAAGATCTTTGGGAATAACGCTGGACAAGAGTCTGAACATGCAGGAGCACATCAGCTCTGCCACCAAAGGAGCGAACTTCCACACGAGCAACTTGACAAAAATAAAACCTTTACTTCCCCCGGATGACTGCAAGTCTGCTGTTCAAGCACTAGTGATTCCCAGGATAGACTATGGGAGTGCTCTCAATTCTGCTGCTAGGCTCATTACATGTTCAAAAAGAAACAATCACATCACTCCTGACTTGAAATCTCTTAACTGGCTTCCATAGGAGGCAAGGATTTATTTAAAAATTGCTTGCATGACCCATAAAGCCCTGCATTCCTACACTCCGAGATACCTTGCACAAAAACTCGAGCTGTCTGGTGGTGGCAGAGCATCTAGAGGCACTAGCTCCCTACTGCTGAAACCACCAACATGTTATCAAAAGAAAAACTTATAGCCGAGCCTTCTCAGACATGGCCCGAGAATCTGGAACGCCCTTCCCCCCCTGATATCAGAATGAATTCCTCAACTTCTTCATTCAAGAAATAATTTAAAAGGATACTGATGAACAAATTTATACCGCAGAACACTTGAACTATCCCCAGGACATGATTTATCCCATAGCCTGCATGCATGCCTCTTTCTCACAGTCTATGTTCTTATGTTGTTCCATAGGTTGTTGTTCACCTGGAATCCTGTTGTTTTCTCTCTAAGGGATTCTCCCATACCCTATTCCTCCTTCTAGATGTGTCCTTGATTATTGTAGAGCACTCTGATACTCGCAAGGGTCATGCTTGTGCTATATAAAACCTTATAAATAAAATAAATTAAGGCTAAAGGCCTGATTGGTGCATTGGACAATATTAGTGTGTGAGGTCATTTGTCTATTTGTTTCATTATAAAAATATACTAGCTAAAGAAGGCCTGACATATATTGTGAAAATCATATGGTCTTGTAAATAGACCTTTCTGGGTATATTGCTATTACACTGTGTTAAAGCCCCTAGACAGGTATTGAGTTACTTGGATTCTCACAGACTGTTATAGTAGACAAGTATGTTGGTGTTGATTTCCCCCGTGACAACCCAGCAGGTGGAACATTTTTACTTTGATGTCACAGAGCAAAAATGACCCAGCTGTTGGGGAACAATGACAAGGGCACTGGGGCAGGAGGTGAAGACCTGAGATATGAGCCGCCTCAAGTGAGCTCTCTCCCCTGCAGGCCCCAGATCTGCTGGCGGGGGCAGACGTGTCACCTGTACTGAAGCCTGAAAGCAAGTGGGGATTAGTCAGGGAAGATACCGGATGGCCAGGATGACCGCGGAGGAGCGGGCCACGAGGGCTGCTGGATGAGGGAGGAGAAAATAGATTGAGAGAATGGTGAGGCCCAGGCAGATAGAGTCACCTCAAGAGCAACAGAGGAGCAGAGGGATACAAAATAGTGGCAGGTAAGGAGCAAAGGGAGGCAACCAGCCCTGAAGAACACTTGAGTGAGGGGCTGCACGCCTCCATGCGACGAGGCTCTGGTGGGGTCTGCTCAGACTGCTTGGCTCAACGACTCCTGGAGAAGAGCAGCTATGCAGGCGAGAGGGGTAACTAAAGAAGTCCTGGTCTGCCCAGACTGCTCTGTGCAACAACTCCTGGAAAGGAATGGCCACACAGGTGAGAGTGACAACTGAAGATGGCCTGGGGACCCGGCATGGCAGACTGGAAGAATTGTCTAGCAGAGCCTGGTGAGCAGACAATAATTTGGCTACAGCAATACACAAATCGCACTACAACCGTGCAGGAGGTGATCCCTAAAGGAGAGAGGTGCGAAGGCAACAGTGTGAAGCAGGGAAAAAGACAGGGGAGCCTGGCGGGGGGCAACTCCACTTAGGACAGAGGGGCAGACATGGGCACGTCCAAGCAACCCCCGGCCCAAGCCAACAAAATGGACAACTATGCTGGGATCAGAACACCGGCAGTGGAGGCGGGGGACCAGCCGGACCACAGAGGACCTGTGGGGCCCACTCTTGGAGCCATAATGGCGGCAATAGCTGATTTGAAGGGTAAACTTGAGCCTAAATTGGATGCAGTGACAACAGACGTTAATCTCCTATGGGCAGACTTCCATAAGATCTCGGATAAGGTCTCGACAGAAGAGGCCAATATAACAAAATTGCAGTCATCGGCCAAGAGCCTGGAAAAGCGAGTAGATCATCTAACTAAACAACAAGCAGTCTTGGCAACAAAGCTGGAAGATCAAGAAGGGAGGGCCCGTCAGAATAAGATATGAGTGGTGGGAGTGCTGGAGGGAGTGGAAGGCCTGACCGTCGACCTCTTCTTATCCTTAAAAACATCTACAACCCAGGTGCTTGTCTAATGTTTTCTCCATTGAACAGGCCCACAGGGCGCCAGTCCCTAAGCCAAGACCAGGAGTGCCCCCACTCACAATCATAGCCCAGATCCTGAATTATATTGATTGAGACGCTATCCTGCAGCCTGCACACTCAGATGGAGATTTGAAATATGAGAATACGGTAATCCGTTTTTTACTCTACAAGTCCAACGCAAGCGCAGATCGTTTGAGGCCGTGAAGTGGGAGCTCTGGACCAAAGACCTTAAATATATGATGTTGTGCCCCACCATCGAGTCGATCAGATGAGGACCGCAGTGAGACAGCGCATCTGTACGACGAGGGGCAGAGTCCACCAGAGAAGGAGCATTGATGGTGGCAAAATGTAATGAGAGGACAGCAGGCCGAACATTGTGATGTGATTGTGATGAAACCTAGGCAATATCCTTTGGTTTGGTGTTTGGGGGTGGGGGGATTGAGAGAAGGAAAAGCTGAAGCAGGAAATCCCAGGTCAGGACTATAACGACTCTGCCACAGTCTTAGGCAAGCTGAGCAGCATAGGGAAACAGAGGTCAGACCTAGCCCACCCTGAAATTGTTTGTTTTTGTTAGGTTTTGCTCTGAACATGCTAATGATAAAACACAGAAACCGATACATGGAACAAGTGCGGAGGGGTGGGATCTTTGCATACTCCCAGTGACCCACCTGATACAGAGACATTGTGATCTGTCATGATCAACCCATTGAGGGAGATACTGGCAAGTGGGAATAGGCAAGCCCGTCACCCGCTAGGCATCCAGAGGGGAGGGGCGTTGAGAGTTATGTCTTGGAATGTAAATGGGTTAGGAAGTAAGATAAAACACACAGTAGTCCTACAAAGCATCAAGAGCCATGCCCTAGATGTAGTCCTCCTGCAGGAAACTCACCTGAGGGGGAACTATTAAAAAACATGTGGGTTACACATCCGTTCGAGGGATGTGGGCATCCTAGTGATGGTCTCAACTCAGTTAATATTAGGATGGAAATGCTACGATACGTTGGTCAGATTTGCTGCAATCACAGGAACATGGGAGGTAATAACGGTAAACTGCTCGGTGTATTTTCTACATCGTGAGACACTTTCGGCACTGGGAACCTTACTGCTTGACCTGACGCGGGGAGTACTAGTACTGGGAGGGGACTTTATCGCGGCCATGGATCCAGAAAAAGATAGAATCCCATGCCCCAAGACGGGACTAGGAAGGGAGCCTTTGCTAGGTTTTGTAGAATCCATCGGGCTGACAGATATATGGTGTGGAAACAATCCCACATTGCAGCAATACACATACTATTCTGACTCCCACGGCAGCTATGCAAGGTTGGACTACATTCTCACATTACAAGCTCATGCAGGTCTCTTCTGCTCGGTCACCCATCGAGTGAAAGGGATCTCGGACCCCTCACCGGTGGAGTCACAACTACAGGGGCCTCCAGATTAGATGCATGGGAGTTCAAGGACACAAACGTCCGGCAGAAGGTATGGGAGCAGTTGGAGCTATACTTTAAAGAAAATGAAGGGTCAGTTACATCTGCCGATACGCTGTGGGAGGCTTTTAAGGCATTCATACGGGGGCAGGTGAAGGGAACGATAGGAGGGAAACTAAAAGAGAGGCAGTGAAATATGAAGAGCTTAAGGAAGAAATTGCAGAACTGAAGACCCAGGCATTGGCTGAAGGTGTGGAAGCAGCGACAACTGTCCATCGGATCCATGTTAAGCAGAGAGACCTGGCTGAGAATAGTGCCAGGGCTCATTCACTGACAACTCAGAGGAAACTCTAAGATGTAGGGGATACGACCAGCAAAATGTTGGCGTGGTTGAGCGGAGGGACCATGGTAGGAATTGGGTGCAGGAAGTGAAAATGCCAGTGCTGTCCGAGGAGGACAAGCAGATGCTGCAGCTGGAACCATCTGAGGAGGAGATAGTGGGGGCTATCCTGGACCTACAATCGGGTAAGGTCTCTGGTCCCAACGGCCTACCAATCGAAATCTATAAAGGAGTGGCAAGCATAGTGACGAGACATATGTTCCAGGCGGCTAAAGACAAGGGGTACTTACCAGATGATCAGTGTACAGCTCTATTAATAACTAATCCTAAGCAGGGAAAACCCCCAGAGCTATGTAGCTCTTATCAGCCTATATCCCTACTTAACTTGGAGGTCAAGGTCTTGGCAAAGGTCCGGGCATCTAGGCTGTCCACAGTGATATCCTCAGTGGTGCATCCAGATCAGTCAGGCTTTATACCACAAAACGGTACTATTGTCAGGCGCTGAGTCCAGGCGCCTACCGAAGATGCAGTCAGACCACAACTCCCAGGAACCTCGGCAGGGAGGAGCCGTGGTCACAGCTGTTAAGTACAGGCAAGGAACACCAATCGGAGCGCGTGATACTGCCTAATTGGATTTTGGTCTAGTGGAGACAGAACGAAGACACGAGGATTAGCCGGAGCTCGCAGGGGCGAGACAATCGTACCGGAGTGCCCCCGCTGTACTCAGGATTCCGTCGGGGGGGTGCGCGTGGTCAGAGCACCTCGGAGTTCTTTACCGAGGACGTTGTTCGCGGGACGCTGAAGTAAGCGTCGCCGCCTTTGGCAAACACCCCGGATCTCCTTCGGGCGGGACGCTGAGCAAAGCGTCGCCGCCTTTCTTCTCACCGGATCTCAGCCGAGCGGGACGCTGAGCAAAGCGTCGCCGCCTTTCTCCTCACCGGATCTCAGCCGAGCGGGACGCTGAGCAAAGCGTCGCCGCCTTTCTTCTCACCGGATCTCGGCCGAGCGGGACGCTGAACAAAGCGTCGCTGCCTTTACTACCCCCTTGGACAAAAGAGGAAGTAGGAGCGGACGCTTCATACACCGACCACGGAACACGAGCAGGAGGACTACCGGATACCGCAAACTGGACAACGGTCAGGTAGATCACCTAGAAGGAGGGGAGGCTCGGTTCGGGACAATAGTTGGGGTTGTTCGAGCTTACGAGTATCAGAGCCTGGGGAGAGAGTGACGATAACTATTCTCTCTGGGACCTTGGTTCGGGACTATTTTTGGGTGCGAGAACTCTTGACATTTCTCACTTAATTTTCAGGGAACAGACAGGTGATAATGAGAGCGTTATCTCCCACCTAGAAGGTCTTTAGTAGAAGGGGAAGGGCTTCCTGCTGAGTCACGGTGTTTATGAGGCTAGGTGAATGTTGTATGAGCATGTGGTGAGGTGACACATTGCAGAGGCATACTAGCGAGACCTAATGAGAATAGGTTGCCTTATGGTTGTTGTACTGAGTTTATATTTATGTTTCTATTACAGGTATCCCATTCCCCGCTGTTCCCTTCCTAATTCCCTTTCCCTCGCCTGATTGCCCTGGTACTCTGTGATACTATATTCAGAGCCGGGAACGTCGGGAGGTGGAACCCTTGTGCTTCACTCGACTCAACGGAATCCATAGTAGAACGCGACAACTATATTAAACCTCAGGGACTTATATGGGGTTCTACATAAGACCCTAGATAAACCAGGGGAAGAAGCTGCCTGATATCGCTAGACGCCAGAATGGCAGTTGACAGCATTGAGTGGCCGTACCTATTTGCAGTACTCGAGAAGTTGGGATTTGGGCAGGGGTTCATCAGCTGGGTCAGGATATTGTATAGTGACCTGAAGGCGAGAGTCCATGTAAACGGGGTAATGTCCAGAGCCTTTGCATTTAGACGGGGACAAGACAAGGGTGCCCACTGTCCCCGATGCTCTTCGCACTAGCGCTAGAACCGTTTGCAGCATGGGTGAGGGCGGATCATATGGTGACAGGCATTGGAGGCACAGAGGTGTGGGAAGAACGAATCTCAATGTATGCGGATGATATTCTCCTATTTGCCACCAGACCATACAGCACAGTGGCCAGACTGATCCATATCTTTTGGCTTTGTGGCAGCTACTCCAGCTACCAGATCAACTGGGACAAGTCCCTCCTGCTTTCCTTATCAGGAGATAACCCACCTAGAATGGCTAGAGATACACCCCTACTACTGCGGACTAGCTTTAAGTACTTGGGTATACAGATCACCAGAGATCCACATGATTTTCTAAGAGGTAATCTTCTCCCACTGATCAAGAAGCTCAGGACAGACATGGCACATGGAGGGGCCTCCTACTGGGGGGCTTATGAAGGGGGGCTGGCAGTCCCAGATATCAAGAGGTACTACTGGGCAGCAGAGTTGAGTATGGTTAATGTGTGCTTGTATGCGGATAGGGAGGAACCAGCAGCATTCAGGATAGACCGACAGGCGATAGGCGATAGGCGACCGAGGCTATCCGGAAGTGCTATACAGAAAAAAGGGATTGAGACAACTCCCGCTGCACACCCCGACAATGACCCCAGTGTGGCATGAGGTAAATAGATATCTGAACTGTGCAAATACCTTGATGGAAAGAGCCCCCTTATGGGATAGCGACTTGCTAGCGGAAGTGGGTAGACTGGAGGGATTCCGCAAATGGAGATTACTTGGGATAGAATTGTTGGGGGATGTGTGGAGGGACCAAGCTCTGATCACATTTCAGGAATTGCAGGAAGAATACAGTATGGTGAATACTGAAAGGTTTCATTATCTCCAACTGGAACATGCACTTGGGACACATATTTAAAAAGGGGATAGCTTATCAGAGTACACACATTTGGAGGATAGACTCCTGCTGGACCCCATGGAGTCCAAAGCAGTTTTGTTGACATACTGGAAGATCCTTAATAATTCAACGGACCACTTGGTCCAACTTCGAGAGGCATTGGAAGTGGAAGTAGGTATCCTAGAGGACTATGATTGGGCAGATGCGCTACAAGGACCAAGGGAAGTTGCCATAAGATCGCGCATCGAAGTGCAGCTACGGATACTACACAGATCCTATTCCCCCAGTATCCTCAGCATGGTGTGTGAGATGATGTAGGGCTCACTCAGACAGACCACAGGGGGTGATATAAGACATCAGCAGTCCTTTGCTATTCCACAGGCACGGGGAGGAAGAAAATAATGGGGGTTTAATACCTGTGTTTAACTGACTGTAAAGAATAAGTATAATGGTTGAATAAACAGATTTTTTTTTAAAGACTCTAGACTGGTATTTTACTACATGAAATTACATAAAACCTTATTAAGAAACAATTTTTACGTTAGTTCCACCTTCAGATAAAGGCTTGGGGTAGAAGATTGCCACTGTGATAATCTTTGTTACACCCTCTTAAGACGAATGTTGCTTTTTGCAATACTAATTTTATTTGTATTTGTAATTTTGATGTTGCATCTACCGGAAAGGGCTATCTCCCTTCACATATAAAAAACGTATACACCACACCCCTGACCCCTTGCTCGCACTTAGGAGTAAGTGGGAGTTTGACAGTCTTGAGATCGATGACGAAGAATGTAGAGAGACACTTTCCTCCCCCAAAGTAGTGGCGATATCAGCAAAACTGAGGCTGATACAACTGAAAATATTACACCGAGTTTACATTTCTGGTACTGTTGAAGATTGCATTAATCTCTTACCATGAGCTGAAAGCCATTTTGTACTTGACAGCCATTTTAGTTAGCTATGTGCTGGACATTTGCTGTTTCCCTCTCCCAGAGTCTTGCACATGCGCAGATGTGCTTAGCTAGTAGAGTGCACCTGTTCCTAGTATAGAACTGTCAGGCTGTTCTAACTGATGTCAGCAACTTATTACTCCTCCTACTTGTTGACTGTGCAGTTTCTGTATGAATATCTATGTGCATAACTCTTCTCATGTGTATTTGTACCGCCTTTTTCAGCCCCTGTGTGGGTATAAAAGCACCTTGCTTCTTCTCTTCAGTGTGCTACTTCACTCAACACCGAAGGGTGCTGTGTGAATGTAGTTCCACCTCATGAGGTTTATTAAACTTTGTATTTTCTATTCCAGTTTCTGTGCCAACTTCTTCCTATTGGTCTGAGCACTCTGTGCAGAGAAGGGCGAACCCCTTGCACTGGTAGGCCTAGCTGAGGTCACCATCAACAAATTGGCGCCCAACTACTGGGGCTCATCGGTGACTCGGATGCCCAAAGGATTGGTCGCGACGAAGGATTGGAATCTCGCTCTGGACGCGATCGCTGCCCGATGAGACCCGAGTCTTGGCAACCACGGCGTTTTTCCTTTCTTTCAGATCTGACCATCCAGGTGGTGCCGGTCCTCGACTGAGATCTCTTCTGTTGATTCGCCGTGCAGTGACCATTTGGTCGATTTTAGAACTTGGCAGTTGGAACCTGGACACCAAGTGATTGGTAGGTGTCCTTCTGTGGCGCTTGCTGTTGGTTTTGATGCCTGGGATTGGTAAGGTAGTTTAGTAACACTTACTGTGGCTTTTGGATCTTGGAATTGGTGTTGGCCAACTTGGTTTGTTATGAGATTTATATATGGATTGCAATTTATATAGGCAGGTAATGAGGAGAATTTTCTCTATCTGAATTGATTTGAACGGCACATCGTACTAAAGGTACCTTAAGTGCTACTTTGATTATAATACTGCATATTCTGTACTATTTTTGGCATGCCTGTTTTTAGCACACTTCATAGGATGTGTTGCTTTTGTAGTGGTACCAATTTGAGACTAGATGAAGCACAACCGGCCCCCCCGGAGGGGACGCCTAATATGGATATGTATATTAAGTATGGTATTTCTTCTATAATGTACAGCGCATTATGGAATAAATACACTCGTAAGGATCCTGAGTTGTGTTGGCCTATGTATGGGTCATTTGATTTATGAAAGATTGAGTATGTGGAACAATGTATGTTTAAGCGAAAGACTAGGCAAGAGATGTTTGATTGTGTACGAATGTGGGAGAAAGAAGTGCGTGAACGAATGCAGCGTGAGCAAGCCTTGATTGAAAAAGAACAGCGAAAGAACATTTATGTGAAAGCATTAGAGCTGAAGAACAAAGCAGTTAATTGTAAGCAAGTGCGTGATGGTCTTTTTGTTTTCCCCCAGGTGAATTTATGAATGTGTTGCTTTCTTGGATGTACCATTTTAAACTTGTATATAATTAGCCGGCTCCCCTAGAGGGGATACTTAACTAGGTTTAGGTATTAAAAAGTATTTCTTCTTTGGTGACTAGTACCCCGAGGAACTAAATATGTACATAGAAAGGATCCTGGTCTGTGCACTTAGTAACATTCATAAGTGGTGATATGCAGAGCGTTTTTTTTCTTGGTGTTCTGCCAGCCAAATCTAGTGAATATGACTTACAACTAGTATTTACAAATGGTTTGGTTTAAGTACAGTCTGTGGGCTGTCTTTTGTTTCTGTCCTTAGTGTTGATCTGTGGGTTAAATGTGTGTTTAAATGTCTGTGGTTTGTCATTAGTGGTACTTGTAAGTAGCGATTGCGCTCTTGGTGCAAGAATGGCTAGCCTTAAGTGCCCTGTATTATGTGTATGACACCGTTTTGAAAATGTCTGGAATGAGCTCAATGTTTTGTTTTTGTCATCATTCTGTTATGCCAAATATCATTAAAATAAAATACATTTTAAAAGAATCCAGCAATGAATTATATAATATATGCTAAATAGCTGCACGCTATCATAAAATTGACAGAGTAAGACACTATTCATGTGTGCAAATTGCCACAATGTTAAAGATAAAATTAGAATCCACATTTAATAGGAATAAAAAAAGCTTCAAAAAACGAAATTGTGTGTTTTGCAATAGATAAAATTAGGATACAAAATGTCACAGCATTTATCCTTCTGTATTAGGTATTAACATCTGAGTGAGTTGGTTGTTGCAGACCTGAATACATTACAGAACGACAGATTTGTGGAAAGGCTGACTTGAAAGGCGTGTGAATTCGACGCCTTTACGTGTCAAGCAGCTGTGTCAGCACGTGGGTATTTCTGACTCCGGCCAAGGAAAACAGCTGACGTCACTACCCCTTAAGTCAGTGCAAGCACGGTGTAAAATCCTGCATTTCAGACTGCTGTTTTAAAAGTTAGAAATATAGTTTCATTATTTTTGATAAACAGAGGACAGATTGACAGTAGGGATTTCTTTTCTTAATGCCTTTTTAAATAAGGATAAGAGTGGTTTTTGATGTTAAATAATAATGACTGTCCTTTAAAAGTGGTGCAGACTTTCAAATTAGGTTTCTGTTCTTAGGGCTATGAATGAATGCGTTTAAATATGATAGGCAAGGGATGCAGCTTGCTTTTCATATGTGGACTCATCAAAATGATTGGATTTATTAAAAGAAAATATATATATATTTTGATTATATAAAAAATGTTATTTAAAATAGGTGCATTAAATTCGGTTTTTAATATTTATAATGCCTAATAATGATGCTGTGACCTCCTAGCATCCAACTTGAATTTAAGCCATGCTATACAGCAATAGGGGGTCACTTACATGTGAAATGTCACTTTACCCAGGCATACAAAACTCATTTTTATAAGGGTATACATTATACATTTCTGATGTCACATCTCTGGGATGTAGGGGACATTCTGGGGATGACTATTATGCAAAAACATTGTAGGATATTCATTTTTAAGTACCCCAAACATCAAAGTCTAAATTGAGTAAAATTCACTATTTAAATGAGGTTATTCCAATCAGAGCAGCTTTTAAACTGCCTCAGGCTACAGTAAATGCACATATGTAAGCATAGAATGAATAGCTGACATCTATACTACTAGACAAGCACTCGGCACACTGCTTACAAATATAAATATGTACAAAAAATCTGGCAGAAGTTATTAAGCTTACCTCTGAATTGCTGGTAGACAGGAATGGAGTGGGTTTTGCTGTTGAGCTCTCAGTCTCCAGGGTCACTTTGAATTTGTAAAACTGCATGAAAACCTTGCACTCAAAATGGAACAGCTGGGAATAGGATAAAGGTCGAAGTTCTACATTTAGAAGCACGGCTCAGCGCAACATTTGGGCTTTAACATTTCGACATTTGAAAGATGAAATGGCAGGGCAGGGACAGAAAGAGGTTTTGCTTGCTTTTTTTTGCAAAAGCAAGTTTTTGTTCACTCATATGAACAGATTGAATAATAATGGTATATGTCCGCTCTTATTAAGACAATGGCTCTGCCATATATGTAGCACTAATGCTTTTAGGGCTGAATTAAGGAAGCAATGGGATTTAGTTTGAATTCATGTGCCCTCGTGTCACACTTGTACATTTGCTAAAGGAATATGTTCTTTAGCTAGCTCAATGTGCTATTTAGCTCCTCAGAGTTTGTTTATGCCCAGTTGCAACAAATTGGGGTTGATAGTGTTGACAGAATGAAACCTGTTACAGGTTTCCTACTGTCAAAAATGGGGGGAGGAGGCTAGCTCCTCTACAAATTAAGGGTAGGTAAATGTATGTGTTCTCTCTCTTTTTCTCAATTTCTTTTGAGCCTGTCTAAACTGTCTGTGAAATAGCCATGAGACATTTAATTGGCTATTCAGTAATATTGTTTTAAACATTATTAGCATTAATCAAATGAATAAATACATTTGCTATGTTACTGGCCATAATGTCTGATGAAATTATGAAAGGATGAGTAGTCTAGATTGTGGTTTCCTTATTTGATCTTTAAGGGGAACTAGATGTGGGTAGTTTTTGTTCTAAAATTCTCAGGTGATAACACCACTATTGTTTGTTATTCTCATGCTACATACAGTTTTGCAAGGGCATTGCTAGTTTTTATTAGCTAGTCTGTGTAAATAAACTGACAGTCCTTACTAGAGCTGATGTTGCATGGTTTGGATTGTGAAAAATAGAATGCAGAGAAGATGCCCATGTGATCCTTAGCAAACATTTTTGAGGAAAATATTGTTTTATAGGAGTCTGTTTGTCACAAGATGTTCTGCTGGAGAAAATGTACCCATTATGTTGAAGTTTTTTAGTTCTTTATGTATTAGGAATCCCTGTTAAATTAGCAGTTTTAGATTTTCCTGTTGCTCCTATAACATGAGAGCATGGTCCTAAGCATACAATGTAGGTGCTTTTATTAAGAGAAATCATTTTAGAAGTGTCTGCAGTCCTGTACAAGTAATGCAAAGTCTATGAGTAAAAGTGTAGAACAGTTCCTTTTTTCTTGAGGGTCTTTAGATGATTAAGATAGGAATATACAGATGTAGGGATTTGGAGTATGTCTGTATTGTTTTTCTCTTTTCCTCAGAATTTAGTAAATGAACACAGACTTCCTTGGCTGCTTGGGATTGGGTGACGTATTACTCTTGTCAGTTCACCAAAGAGTTCCTTTTATACTTGCCAATAGGTCCAGGCTGTTGTTTCTTTTACTCTCACATAGATGAAAGTGGTTCTTGGGTGCCTTGCTAATATATGGGGCGTCCCTAGACTAGGAAGTATTCTGAGACTATCCTCTCTGTTGATAGATTATTTCTGTGCCTTGTCTTAAGACCTTTTGTTCTGTCCACCAATAGATATTTGCTGCCTTACAACCATTGCCAGAGGGGTGCGGACATCAGATCCAGCTTGGAGAGTCAGCACCAGTCCAGCTTGAAGTCAAAGTGAAGGTAACCAGCACAGGAATTGCTGGCAACCAGGACCTCAGTGAAGGTAGAAGGCCGGAAGCACTGGGATGTGAAGTGTGTACCCCTGCCACTGTCTTGGGCGAAAGACAGGGTCACAAATCAGAAAGGAGAAATTGTGGATCAAGTTTTTGATGCCTAGCCGAGAGTCACAGACCGACCAGGAAGGCGAGAAAGTTTTTGCTTGAGGTAACCCCCTTTGAAACAAGGGTTGCTTCAGAGATCCTAGCATCAGGCCTCTGAATCCTGGTCCCAAAGTGGCTGTAAAGTTTTCACCTTTGTTGGTCAAGAGATACCTGGGCACACTGAATGCAATCTATGGCCCCAACGAAAGAGCAGTGTGCCAGCAGAGCAATACAGGAGTTAGGGAAGGACTTGAGTTCAGGGTACAGGTACTGTGTCTCTGGTGCCTGTTAGATTGAAATGAACAAAACTGGTGCACTGCCTGAGACACTGGACAGGATCGCTGAGAGCATTTGCCCTGGTGGGTGATTGCCATATCCTGAAAGAAGAAACTTTTCCCTTGAAACTGGGCCGTGATTCCTGAGTTGCGAGTTGTGCAGCTCCACCGTGGGAACAACAAGAGCCTGCCTGTGAGGCTCAAAGGGACACAGGGAGAAGACTCCCCTCTGGTTGGTTGTACAGCGGCTTTAATTTCCCAAGGACTTCCTTTTACCCCATTGGTCGTCCCCTTTTTGAGGAGGAGCAACCCTTTGGAGCTCTTCGTCCTAATTCTCATGGTCTTGTGTGGTCCTCCTGGTCCTCTGGATCCAGGATAATTTTTGTAATAATATGTCTGACTGCTTTCATAATTGTATTAGGAATAATGTTTATTCTGCGAGAGAAAAGTTCATCTGAGCAATTGACAAATGTTACTTTACCCTTTTCTTGATTAATACTCTAGCCCTCATAAAGGAAACACTGGAAAAGTCTAGTGAAAATGTTTTTATTAGATATGTGCTGTTGGCTATTTTGAAATTGAAATTGATGGTCACTGAAATGCATAGGAGTCTTGAAAATGTTTTTACTGGATGGTTCTAGGATTTGCTTAGGACTAGAAAGCTAATAGTTCTGTTTCTGATAATAGTAATTACTCTCTCCTGCTATCTGTATGACCCAATGCTCTGTTCCCTTTGTACTCCTGCTTATACCTTATACATACCAGCTTAACAATATTTAGAATGAGAAATGCCCACCAAGCAATGAATTAGGATATTGATAAATTTATTTGCATATTTTCTACTGGATTATGGGAATGTCTTTAGCTCATGCTAAAAGGACCATCTGTTGAAGATTGCATTAATCTCTTAGCATGAGCTGAAAGCCATTTTGTACTTGGCAGCCATTTTAGTTAGCTATGTGCTGGACATTTGCTGTTTCCCTCTCCCAGAGTCTTGCACATGCACAGATGTGCTTAGCTAGTAGAGTGCACCTGTTCCTAGTATAGAACTGTCAGGCTGTTCTAACTGATGTCAGCAACTTATTACACCTCCTACTTGTTGACTGTGCAGTTTCTGTATGACCATCTATGTGCATAACTCTTCTCATGTGTACTTGTACCGCCTTTTTCAGCCCCTATGTGGGTATAAAAGGACCATGCTTCTTCTGTTCAGTGTGCTACTTCACTCAACACCGAAGGGTGCTGTGTGAATGTAGTTCCACCTCATGAGGTTTATTAAACTTTGTATTTTCTATTCCAGTTTCTGTGCCAACTTCTTCCTATTGGTCTGAGGACTCTGTGCAGAGAAGGGCGAACCCCTTGCACTGGTAGGCCTAGCTGAGGTCACCATCAACAGTACCCGACTAGTATTGATGGGTAGGAGTGAGGAAGGGCTCTTTAGGAGACAGTGTGGAGAGGTGGGGACGTTCCTTCACATAATATGGGAGTGCCCCTGATACAAACCTACTGGAAACGGGTTCACAACTGTATGCGCAATGTCTGGGGGGTAGAATTGCGACCCGAAGTTAAAAGGTGCCTCTTAAACATCTGGGAGCCCACAGATTTGACAGCAAAAGGCAGAATATGGGCGACACTTGGACAGGCTGTAGCAAAACGTAACATAGCACGCCTGTGGGAAGCGGTAACACCTCCAACGCTTAGTGCATGGAAGAAGGACATGGACTGGTGCATGCTGCAAGAGAAGACAGTCTATGTGGCCCGGGATTGCCCCCGAAAATGGGTGGCAATTTGGTCAAAGTGGAATGAGTACCGCGGCAACCTGTGTGAGCCTCCCTGGATCCCTTCCCTTGACGAACCATTAACGCCTTAATGATTTAAGTAACATCTTGTGTGCTATGCCATCGAAAGTGGTGATATTTGTATAAGAACCTATAGATGCAACACGGTAAAAGTTATGAATTCCTGTGTGTAATGACCATCAAGCTTACCTTTGCCAATAAACAGAGTTATAAAAAACAAAAACTTTTTGATGTTGCATGTTGACTGCTTTGATGGAAAGCTTATGTCCAATGTAATATATAGTGACAAGCCAGCTATAAAAGCTATAGGTCTTATTGGTTCATTGGCAAAATTATGTCAAATGCCAAAGGTCTGATCTGTTTTTTTAATAAAACATTATGACAAAAGCAGCAGGCCTAGGTTTTTATTGTGAACCACTTATGTTAAAGTCAAAAGGCCTTTAAGGGTGGATTGCTATTTCACTGGGTTAAAGCTTGTAGACAGGTATTTGGTTATATGGATTCTCATAAATTACTGCTGTAGGCAAGAATTGTGGTGTTGGTCACCTCCTTTGACAACAGTTGGAATATTTAAACTTTGATAATCCTTGTCAACCCTTCTTAGGAGGGGTGGTATATTGTTTTGCCGACTATAACTTGGTGCACATTTGTAATTTTTGGCTGTGTGTCTAATGGTTGCCCTGTGGGAAAGCTTAGGCAGTGTTGGGTATGTTGACAAGGCAGTGATAAAGGTGTCAGGTCTTATTGTTTCTTCTGGAAAAGGTTAATGTCAGACGCCATGGGTCTGACATGTATGTCATGAAATAGTACACTAAACAATGTCTCAACAGGTAATGATTAGAAGACTGTTCAATAAAACATTCACATCAAGTTTCAAAGAAAGAAAAGAGAGACTCCAAGGTTGCTAAGGGATGCAAGGGGCAATCTTTATTCAAAACAAATTGTAAGCAAGAGAACAGTATCAGTACTGTTTACAATAAATGTGGGAATAACCCGAAAAACTTGTGCACATGGGTGCTTGTGGCAGTGAGCGGCGCAAGTGACACGTCACACAGCGAGGGACAGCGCAGAGTGAACACAATTAAAAATATATACAAAATACTTTCTGGTTCACAATTGATTTTAGCAAGAGTTTTTTTGTTGTTGTTAATAGATAACTTTATTCGATATGTAAAAATACCATAAAAGCAACAAATTATCCAAAACAGGTTACAGGTACAAGCATGAAAAGAGTTAATAATCCATCAGTTTAAAAACCATATAATACAGTTTCAGTCCAAAGGTTAAAAGATTACATTGCACCTATCCCACATCCAACCAATTCATCTACAGTCATGGGGACCATTCTTAAAAATAATAGGTAATTATGACAGGGAACCTACAGGTTACCGCTGCTCCTTGTATTCCTTAATCTAAATGCAGCCCTTAAAAAATTAATGATACAAAAAAGTGTAAAAGCATCTGGAGCCAATTTTAAAAATAACAGTGCCACCCGTGCCTGTTTGAATCTGGCTTTCTTTAAAATTCCCTTCAGGAAGAGTCTCCTGGGATAAGAGAAGATAGGGCATAGTAGGATGAAATGGAGGGTGTCCTGAGGAGATCTATGATCGCAGCCACAGGGCCCATTCATCTCTATAGAAGGTGTGAACCCTGCCGGGTCCGCTAAAACGTGATGCAAGAGATTCAGCCTAAACCGGGTCATTAAGAATCTATCATTTGCACTGTTTATGCAAGACAGGTATGGTTCAATGCCTCTAGCAGACCTAACTACTAGGTGTTCCCTCACCAACGGCTTAACTAGCTCTGTGTCTTCCCGGAGCATTGATGCATATTTAAAGAACCGGTCCTTAACCAGAGCCTTATCTTTCATACCCGCTTTAGAGGGGTTGGCAAATAGGTCTACAAAACCAATTTTCTCAAAAGTCTCCTTCATGTATTTGAGCCAGGGAATTTTTAGTCCATGATCGAGTGAAAGGCAGTCTTCTATAACCTGCCTGCTGAAAGCCGCCTCCTCTTTTGCCCAGATCTTTATCCAACAGACTAAGGCTTTGACTGCCATGCTGTCCCTGATATATCGGACACCCAGTTCTTCAAAAACAATGTGGGCTGGCGTGCTCTGAGGTACTTTTAGCAGGCGCCTAAGATACATATTCTCTTCAGTTTGTAACTGTACGGCTTGGGTTAAACCCCACACCTCGCTTCCATACAGCACTTTGGCACAGCACATAGCATTATATAATCTCAGTATCTGCTCTAGGGACCAACGTCCTAACCTGTGCGCAAAACTCATTATGGACCCGGTACAACTGGTCATAACCTGGCGCTTTTCTTCTATCAAGTGTTTAAAATTTAGTTGGTGGTCAAATAAAATCCCCAGGTATGAAAAGGACTGTACCTTTCCTAGGTGATGCGATCCTATTGTGTACTTATAGGATTTACCCGTTTTTTTCCCCACTTCCATCACATATGACTTTGCCAGGTTGGGCGATAAATCCAGATTCTCCATAAATGACACAAACCCGTCAATTAAAAGCTGCAAGCCTTTGGGGGTGCAAGCTAAAAGTACTGCATCATCTGCATAAAGCAGAACAGGGATCCTCTGAGTACCTATCCTAGGGGTGTCCACCTGTAACATGCTTAATTCACGGTCCAGACCATTTATATATAGTGTGAACAAAAAGGGAGCTAGTATGCAACCCTGTCTGACCTCACTAGAGCACAGAAAGGGTTCTGTTGTTTTCCCCTCCTGACTGTATCTGACCACTGCTGTGGTGTGCGAATACAGGGATTTTAAAATGTTAATGAGCCCTGGGTCCACACCAAGCCCACCCATAATAGCCCACAGTTTCCCTCGATTAACTCTATCAAAGGCCGCAGTCAGGTCCATGAATGCCAAATACATCGTCCCTAGATTAACTATTGTATATTTGGCCGAAATAAGGTACAGATGAAGGCATTGGTCGGTGGTAGATTTTCCAGGTCTAAAACCAAATTGGAGGTCGGTTATAACCTGATACTCCTCTGCCTAGTCAATCAGCCGATTTAAAACCACGCGTCCTAACACTTTTGCTGACACATCAATAAGGGAAATCGGGCGATAACTCTGCGGACTATCCTTATTGCCTTTTTTTAAAATAGGGACAATCGTGGCAGTGGCCCAAGATACTGGCATTACCGTGTCCACTGCTGCGTTTATGACCCTAGTCAGGATTGGCGCACAAAGATCCACTTAACTGATGAAAAGATCGGGTGAAATCCCATCCGGGCCCGGGGCCTTATTCCTGGTTAGGCCTCCAATTCCAATTTTTACCTCTCCCAATGAAAATCTTAATGGAGGTGTGACCTGTTCCCAGTGATCCTCCAGCAACTGGTTTGTGCTTGGGTTATGGTTATAGAGCCTTTGAAAGTGCTCGTGCCATTGCTCTGGCAGGATATTGTTACTCAATCCCGGTTTGTCAGCCTCTTGAAAATATGGATTATTTATAATTCTCCAAAAGGCGGTAGAATCCCTTAGTGCCACCGCCTCTGATAGATCTTACCAGGCTTGTGTCTGTAATTGGCTTTTACGCCCTTTGAACGCCAACTTATAGTTTTTCCGGCACAGGGTCACCCGCTCCCTATATCTTGGGGATATCTTTAAGGCGTTTTTCAACTCTCCTAGGGCACGTGAGCATTGATGATCAAACCATCTTGGGGTGTCCAAATTTGCCTTATGGACTGGGACTCTCAATAGGCTGTCGACTATTTGGGCAACATCTTTGAAAACGCCCACTAATTCTGCCCCTTACATTTCAGGGTCTAAACACCTCTGGATAGCATGTTCGCCCTCCTTTAAAAGCAATACATAGAAAGCCTCACCATCAACCTGTGTCCAACGCAACCTCCTACCTTGATCCGTAGCCCTGGCCACCCCCTTCCCCACTCCAAGGGGTATCTGGTCCTGGCATACATTGGCAAGTGATAAGGCAAGAGGGTTATGGTCACTAAATGCGCTACAATCAATACTAAACCAAGTCACACAATTTCTGAGTGATGCAGAGACAAAAATGTAATCAATAAATGAGGCACAGCCTCTACCTTTGAATGTGGGGTGAACCATTTTGTCCGGCTTAGTAGTAACCAGATCCATTGTGTGTGTTAATGCATGTATATTTAAAAGGCCACTAAGTTCCGTTTCCTCCTCTGTTTGTTCCAGATGTGGACCGTCCTGTAGAGTACACGTTGTCCAATCCCCAAGCAATACTCTCAGATTTGGGCACAAGTGACAATTAAAATCGCCTGCTAAAACCAGCCGAAGAGCCATCTGCCCATGAACCTGTGACTGATTCATTCTTGTATCCAATTCATGCAGACTTGCAGAGCCCTGTCCATTTGAGTTAACATTATAAAAGTTTATAAAAAGTAACCTGTAACATTTATTTAAAAATGTCAACCCCTGCACAACTTCCGAGCCCCAAGCTAGATCTAACCATTTTCCCTGCAATGTGAGATCTACGTAAATAACCAGCCCTCCCCTGGCCCTACCTGACGAGGCCTTATGCTCTGGGCAAAAGAAGGTTTTATATCCTTCTAAAAAAAAGTTGCTATTAACTGGTTCCCATGCTTCTTGTAAACAGATTATCTGAAACTCCCGTATATAGAGTAGCCATTGCTGGTCCTTAAATTTAGACGACAGGCATGCTATATTCCAGGAGACCATTTTTATATCTTTCCCAATTAGCCTATCTCTGCTGACAGTTGCCTGGGGGTTATGAGACCTGTGGGTTGGCTTACTTATGCCCCTAACCTTGTGGGCGTTTACCACCTGAGGTTCACAGGTGCCTTGGTCTTCACCTGTCCCCAGGCTGAGCTCTCCGCCCCTCCATCTTTGGTCAGTATTGAGCACCGAGCTGTTATAAGTGGTGTCTGCTTCCCCCACCGATTTAGTCAATCGATGTCATCCAGATCTCTAAGTGGTGCAAAGGTGTTACTTATCGGCACTATATTATCCTGCCAAAGATCACCCTCCTGTCGGCCCACATATCCATGAGGCATGTTAGGGCTGACCGAGTGTCTGTAGAAAAAGCCCATTGGAAGCATTTTAATGCTTGAGTCCGCATTGGCTAAATAAGGCCCTCTACTCTAGGAAAGGGTCTTGCACACAAGTTCGGGGAACCTAAGTGTCATGATCACACAGTCCCCTGGGAATACTTTTCTTGTGCCGCTGACCCAGGATACTCTCCTTGCCATCAAGATGTGTCTATGGTCTCTAATATTGAACCCCGCGTTTCTACACATCCAATGCGCCACCTTATTGATCAGTTGTGCGTGGGTTCCTCCCTTTGATTAGTATAAGCTGGGATGCCTGTTAGAACAACTGTATACAGGCTTGAGGCAGGGGGCAGGTCTAGAACAGGTAAACCAGGAGTACTCTGCGCCAATTGTGAGACCATCTCTTTTGCTTGCTGCGGCACATTATCTCCCCTTCCTGATCTAGAGGTATCCACTGACTAAATTGGAGGATTACCTGGGGTCACTGTCCTAGAATCCCTTGACCACCCATTCACAGAACTTGGGTTTGGTCTCAATGTGTCAAGACACACACGTTGGTTACTATTAGCCCCCCCACATTCCACTAGTACCTGATCATTGACCCCCTTTACCCTCTGCACCATCTCATTGATAGGAGATGGGGCTTGCGCATTAATGACTTCTGCTCCCCCCAGCAACACATGAACATCTACATGCCTCTGTATTGGTTAATGCATTATCAGAGTTCTGGAGAAGCAACAGTCTTTTTTCTATTGCCTCTAGTTTACATAAAAGGGGTCCCATACGAGTAGCCATCATAGTCTCCAATCGTGTCCAGAGCTCGGGATCATCCCTAGCCTCCACTGCTGTGCAATTTTCACCATCTGGAACACAGATCCTGGCTAATCCATTATTAGGTTCTGATGTCCACTTATCAGCAAACCTATTTGTTTGTTGTTTAGATCTGGGCTTAGGCTTGGGCTTCTGTTTTTGTGCGGCTCCCCCCCTTGTGCGCTTTGCAGGCGGCTCATCGGTGCTTGCTATCAGAGATTTCGATAGGCTTATCACACCATCCCTGGTGGCCTTTTTTGATCGGGTGATAGCCTCATCACTGATAGATTTAATTTCCATATGCACCGTTGGCGGGCTCACTATTTCTTCGATCAGTATGGGCGAATAGTCAGAGTTCTCGTCCCCTAGGCGCTTCTGGGCCGGGTTGACAATGTGAATCTGTGCAACTGTAGTCAATTCCGATCTCGCTGATGGTAAAACTGCATTCCCGTTAGTGCCCAGGGCCGGGATGACGGTACACAGATTATCCACAGACTGCGGCGCGCCTGTAGGGGACTTGGCCATAGCTATGCCTCCCATTGAAGACCGTTTATGGGCTGAAAGGGTATCAAGCTAGAGTCTTTTCTCTGTCAGCTGGATCTGGTGGGTCAAGAGCGACTCTGCTCTTGTCAAAAAAGCGTCCAGTGTCCCTGCAACCCCCCCCCCCCTACTGGTGGACCTGTAGCCTTACGTTTGCTCATTGTGTTAGATAACTAGTGGGCACTAGTAAGCAATGACGGGTAAACCCCCTCCCAAATACATTTCGGTACCTTGTTTGGTTGCTGAAGTCCAGCGTGGAGCGTGCGATGTCAAGGGGGTGGCCCAGCCCAGCCTCTACCTGCCTCTGATGGGCGCAGACGGGCCCGGGCAAGCCCGCGCACGTCCCGCGCTGCGGGAGCCCTGGCCCCTTTTTAAGCGCCTCCTGGCACTCCAAAGACGATGTGCGGCGTGCGCACTGCAAGAAATGATGGGGGATGTAGTCCCCTTGTGCCGGTGTCGTCCAAGGAATCAGCAGCGGCGGCAAAACAGCGGATGGCAACAGGTAACAGTGTTGGGCTGGCCCTCTTTTAAGCGCCTCCTGGCGCTTCAAAGACGATGTGCGGCGTGCGCGCCGCAAGAAATGATGGGGGATGTAGTCCCCTTGTGCGGGTGTCGTCCAAGGAATCAGCAGCGGCGGCAAAACAGCGGATGGCAACAGGTAACAGTGTTAGCAAGAGTTGTTTCACAAGGGAAGGACAATTTCATGAGCATTAGATTTGCGTCAAAGATTGCGCTGGAAAGTCAACGGCGTTTCGACCTTTAACGAGTTAAGGTCATCTTCAGGACCAGGTTACTGTTACTTTTCGTGCTGTACATAAAGGGAGAAAGTGAGAGGCAAGGGATGAGATAAGCAGGGAGTGGGACATGGTGAAAAGTAAAAGGAATGAAGTAGAGGAAGTAAGAATGTACCTGAGCTTGACGTAGATCCAGGGAAGCCAATGAAAGATTCCTGGGAAGGAGGAGGCAGGGTGTATAGTCAAGGAGTACCATCATCCGGTGTATTGCAGCAAGCTCATCTATCTGTGGGAAGGAGGGGTGGGGGGCCAATACAGGAGGCAAGAAAATGCCTAGAAGTCACACTAATGTCCGGGTAAAGGGCAGTTGGTAAGACTCACCAGTCTGCTGGAGGAACATGGACTGTTGTTGATTTAGGATTGTTATGATCCAGTGTGGGAATAATAATTGCCTCGGGGGTTGTGCCGACCCGGTGTCAAGCGGAGGGCGTCCAGCAGCTGAGCGGAGGGTAAAGGGATTGGAGTTAACAAACAGACCGCATGAGGGGCAGAGGGGTCATAGAAATTTATGTTGCAAAGTACTGACCTGACATGTGATTGTTCTCAGGAGTGACAAGAGGGCAGGTTAGTGCTTAATTTGAGCCGGTGCTTTCCGGTGCTGAGCACCGGCACTTATTTCTTAGGTCCGGGACTATTGAAGGGGTGGGCAGAATTAATCTTTTATAAACATTCAGCAGGGGAAATCCAATTTTATGCACGCTGAATGCTTCAAATCTAACCCGGTCTCCTCGTTGTGTGGGGCCTGTCTTGTTTCGTGCTCTTCTGGTGTGTCTTGTGCTTTTTGTTTTACTTTTTATCAGGCTAGGTAAAGTCTAAAGAAACACTGGAAGACCGACCGAGGCAGGAGGAGTGGCAGCACCCATGCTTTGTGTGCAGAGCACCAACACTTAGACCAGCGAGTCTAAGTGTAGCAAGAGTGAAAAAGACACCCCACTGCTGAGAACCATGCACACACAGTGTGGTAAATAATTTAATTACCGGGACCTAATTTGATACAGAAACATAATAAAATAGCTCAGTAAATAAGAGGCAGAATCCGTGATATTAGAGGTTCGGAATGGGCTTTATTCCAATGGTCGATTATAATCGGTTGCTCCAGGTTCCATCACCACGAAGGTTCAGGAAGTGAAGTACATACGTTATTGACAATCAATTACTTTTATACAATAAGCATTACAGTGAAGCAAATACAAGAGGCGTAACAATTGATAGTGGAGATAATATATTCATATGTGGCAAAGATAGGCGTAACTGGGTATGTTTAAAGAACGTCATCAGATGTGATGTCATAAGAGGGTGGTTACATGAAAGAATTTCGCAATGTCAGCAGAAATACTTGGCAGAAATGCGCGCGCAGCAGCATGACGTGTGATTTGACGTGCAGCTAGGGGGTGAAGGGGACTTGACATTTAGCTCTACATGTGGCGACAAATGTCTGGAGGGTCAAGTCAACCTAATCCCAAATCATATCTAACATCCTATGTTTAAAGAACTATGTTATCCAAAAAAGAGACCTTCTTGGAGTAGAATCTTATTCTATACTGACTATACTGACTGTTAGTGCGTGTACAAGCGTCTAAGTGTCTACACTAGATGCGAGGGCAGGAATCTTCCATGGTAACAGGGCTATGAATTACTTGCTCGGTAGCTGGCAGAATGTTTACTTAAGCTACTAGACAGGAATGCATTGGGCAGGGAGCGGAGCAGATAATTTCCGAAGGTGAAATACAGTTCTTGGCAGGCAGCAAGCTGATGTCAGGCATCGTGAGCCGCGCAGAGGATGAGACAAAGTTCATGGTCACAGATGCAGGCTCGGACTGGAGCTTCAGAGACAGAAAGCAAGAAAAGCTTGATGGCAGAATCAGGGCCTACTTGTCTGGACTGTAAAATGGCATAAGTGAACCATATAAAGGCGGTGGCCTTTCGTACTTAGGAATGGAATATCCGGCCCATTCATGGCGGATCAACAGAGGACATGTTAACGGTGGACGCACATGTATTTGCGTCTTCATAACTGGAACTGGAGGGAACATACATGTACTTGTAACATGCACATAGAACCGTTGGGGTCCAAGATAGGGGACATAACTGACCAGAAAAATCCATATTTCCACATTCCCTCCTTGTCCCCTACTTGCCCGTCAAGAGATATCAATCTTCATTAATCCATTGATCTGTTCATATAGCATCATTTGTTCTTCTTTCTTTTTCCGGGATCTTGAATGAAAATCTTGATGTGGAATGCACGATGTGGCACACAGACCACAAATCGCTGGTCCACATTGCAGGCATAAGCAGTAACTGAATAGTATGAGAAGGCCAATACCTAGGAAGGATAGAACTCTCCATCCCCAGGCTGATAACACGCTCCAAAACCAACCGGACCAAGTCCAGGTGCCTGGATTCTGGTGTATCTGGCTTACAATCTTATGAAGGCGCGTTATAGCTTTATATACAGATGGCGAATTTTCTGGTATGAAAATGCAACAGCTTGATCCGATGACCCTACAAGCTCCGCCCCTATCGGCCAGGATGACGTCAAGGACAAGACGATTTTGAAGCACAACAATCCGCATAGCAGACTGTTCTTCTGTTAAATTGCCTAAGGCGGAAATAGTTTCGTTCACTACTGCTTCAAGGGTTCTAGTCAATCTACGTATCAGCTTACTATTAGTAACGGTACCTATATAGGGAAAGAGACCTTTATTGAAATCTGTGTATTTTTCCCATGCTGTTTCAGTGTAGTCGACTATTGGGAGATCTCTCCTTTCTCTATTGTGTACTAAATGAGTATTTCTGTGATAATCAGGAGGAGCTAGAAAAACAGGTGGCAAAAGGAATCCAATGTAGCAAGTACCATCCCAATCTAGAGGCAAACGTACATATGCCGTCTGACCACATAAAAAATAGGAATGGCGGGAAGCTCTAAATGTCGACCTGCCTTGATCACTGAATTCTATTACAGTGGTGCATCTACTATGGCCCATATGTATGGAACCATTCTTTTTTACACATAATTCACCTTTTACTGGAAATACTGACATGGCGGGCAAACTTGGATTAGCTTCGGATTCGACATTCAAGATCAGGAGATTGAGCGTAAAGTTACCTAATCCATATACTTCATTTTCTAGATCAGTTCCTGTTTTTTTGGGAAGTCCCTCCTTGTTGGGGTGGCAGACCTTAAGTAAAACTAAGTTCAGATTTCCCCATACCCCATTGTCTTGATAAACTGCAGAGTTCGAATCTTGGGAATTAATTAAACTAAGCCATGCTCCACAGGAGCCGTTGTGTGTGAACGGGTATGGAAAAAGAGGTAGAATTCCTTTATAGTTCTGATAGGGAGGGAGTCGGCCACATATCCAACAATTTGTAGCATTGCTAACCTGATGGGAATGATGTAACATATTAATAAAAGTGTTATTGCGCAGCGCAAATCTGTATGACAATTCATGCGGGGGTTCACTAAAAGAATGTTCAGCAGTAATATTATAAGCATGTCTAGAAATAGGATCATATAGGTGCAACAATATACTTGCAGTAATTATTAAAAGACTAAGGAAAAACGAAATTAATAACGTCACTGTACAATGACTACGCAGTGATTTACAGTACGCCTGTCGTTTCAGCATTTTTCGGGTGTATTCTCTATTCAGGTCCAAGGGATACATGTCAGAGACAATTCAACCGCTTCACCTCGGAGAGGACTTAAACAATCAAATTGCTTGACTGATTGGATCTGAGCTTTAGTTTATAATGTTCGGCATTACTTTTTTCAACAAAAGGAAGTTTTGAGTCAATGGGTGAAGACACACAAGGTGTAGTTTTTATATCTGATGGTAGTCCATAAAATTTCTTGATATGACTTGAATGAATCCAGCCTTTCCTGCCTTCGATCTTCACGGCTGTCCTCGTCGTTAATAACACGAGCTGAGGCGACCTCCACCTGGGATCCAGCTGAGTCTTTCGATCGAAGTTTCTCACCAAAACGAGATCCCCCGGAATTACGTCATGGGGTTTCACTTCAGTGTTGTTAGGAAAAGCTGCAGCTACCTGTGAACGACAAGATTGTAGTGCAGACATCAAGGAAGCCAAGTAATCTGTCAGCATATTACAGTCAATATCAGTTATTTTACGTGGTATAGGCGTCCCCCACATATTTGGTGGTCTGCCAAAGATCACCTCATACGGGGATAGCCCTGTTCGAGAGTGTGCTACCATTCTCATGTAAAAGAGTGCAACTGGTAATGCTACTACCCAGTCGACACCTTTCTCCCTGCATATTTTGGACAATCTGATTTTCAAAGTTTGATTATGTCGTTCCACGAGACCTGCTGCCTCGGGGTGTCGGACACAATGAAACTTCCACTGATATCCTAGCAAAAGTGAAACGTGTTTCATTAATTCGGATGAGAACGGCTGGCCGTTATCTGAGTAGACAGCACGTGGTAAACCGTATCGTGGGAAGAATTCTCGAACTAACTGTTTGGCAGTAGTCGGGGCAGTGTAATCTGAAACCGGGTATGCCTCCGTCCAACGGGAAAGAGCACAAACAACTACGAGAACATATTTGAATCCTCGACATCGTTCCATCTGGATATAATCCATCTGGAGAATTTCAAAAGGGTGATCAGGAGGCTGAAATCCACCCTGTTCTACGGGAATGCTTTTTCCTGGGTTGAACTGACAACATATCATACAGGTACGAACTTTTTGTTTCGCTGCTGCTCGTAAATGCTTGTTGAACCAAATATGTTGAATGCTGTCTAGCATAGCTTTCTCTCCTAGATGCGCTGGACTATGGACAGTGTTAATAATGACTTGGACCATTGAATCAGGAAGGAACCACACAGATTTTTCCTTCGTCATCCATCCTTGATCCGTTTGGATCCCTCCTAATTCAGTCCATTTCCTTATTTCGTCTAGAGTAGCATGTGTCTGTATGTCAATTACATCAAGAGCGGGATCCTTAACCATCATACAATGTGTTGGTGTCTGGACTATTGTCTTTGTCATGTCGGATGTTCGAGTTTGAGCAGTCTGTTTAGCTGTTCTGTCAGCTAGATCATTGCCTTGAGAAATGATATCAGTAATTTTCGTATGAGCTTTACATTTCATAATCGATATTGCAATGGGCAAATGTATTGCATCTAGTAAGGCATGAATGAGGGGTCCGTGCTGAATGTGGGCACCGTGAGAAGTTAAATAACCTCTCTCTCGCCACAGCACACCGAAGTCATGTACAACTCCGAATGCATAACGTGAATCAGTGTATATGTTGACTTTTTTATTTGTGGCTTGAATACAGGCCTGTGTCAGAGCGACGAGCTCTGCTGCTTGAGCGGACAAGGTATTTATACACTTGGTTTCAATAATTTCAGTGTCTGTGGTGACTGCGTAAGCGGCCACTAACTCTCCTGTACTTGTTCTCATACATGAACCATCTACATACAACGTCAGGTCTGGATCTGACAATGGAACATCTGTCAAGTCTTGTCTGGGTTTCGTCGTGATTGTAATAACATCAATACAATCGTGGGCTAATGGGTCTGTTCCATTTATAGGTAAAAGTGTGGCAGGATTCAATGTGTTACAACGTCTGATTTCTATATGTGGCTGAAACAATGTTAGTTCATACCCTGTAAGTCGTGCTATAGTCAAGTGTTGTGTTTGCGTTCGATTCACAAGAACCTCTACGGCGTGTGGTACTTGTACTGTCAATGGATGTCCTAACACTATGGCATCGCTTTGTCTGATTGCTAAAGCTGTCGCTGCCACTGATTTCAGGCACGCAGGCAAAGCCTGAGCTACGGGATCTAATGTACTAGAAAAATAAGCACACGGTTTGTGTGATCCTGCTTGTTCCTGTGTGAGTACTGACAAGGCAGTACCTTCTCGTTCTGTAACAAAGAGTGTAAAATGTTTTCTGTAACATGGTGTTGCTAAAACAGGTGCTTGACATAAAGCTTTCTTTAGGCTTTCAAAAGCTAGTGTGTGTTCCCGAGTCCAAGGGAGAACAGTCGATGTGGCTGCCTCCTGTGTTGTTAATTGAATGAGTGGTTTTGCTAGAAATGCATACTGAGGGATCCACTGTCTACAATATGAAGTGAGGCCTATGAAAGCCCGCACCTCCTTTTGTGTCTTGGGTATTGGCATATTAGCTATTAACTGAATACGATCTGGTGTAAGCTGCCTTCCCTCCTTGGACAGCGAGTGACCAAGGTAAATAACTCGCTGGACACAGAATTGCAGCTTAGAAGGGGACACCTTGTGCCCCTTTTCGGCTAGAAATTGTAAAACCGTCAGTGATGCTTTTTCACATTCAGGTTCGCTTCGAGCGGTGATCAGCAGATCATCGACATATTGAAGCAAAGCAGTGTTAACTGGCATGTGGATACTGTCGAGTTCTCGTTTCAGTGCTTGGCTATAGATGCTGGGGCTTTCTGTAAATCCTTGAGGTGCGCGTGTGAATTTAAAGCTACGTCCATTTAAACTAAATCCGAACAAATATTGGCTTTCCGGATCTATTGGGACGCTGAAAAAGGCATTCTTGAGATCAATTACAGTAAAGAATGTTGCTTCGGAATCAATAGCTGTCAGTAATGAAGAGATGTCTGGAACTACGGGGTATTGTGGTACAATACATTTATTTAATTCGCGCAGATCAATTACCAATCGAGATACTGGGGGAGCCTTTGGATCAGTTCGTTTAAGAATCGGAATTATCGGTGAATTACATACATTGGAGTCGGTCTCCACAACCACTCCTTGGCCGATAAGTTCGTCAATGATTTGCAGTAAAGCCATTACAGCATCTGGGGGTAACTTGTATTGTCGCATTCGTGGTAGTACCACTCCTGCCTTTAGTGTGACTCGATAGGGTGTAATGTTCATGCAACCAACATCTGTAGGGCCTTGTGCCCATAAATGTGTGGGTAAAGTCTGCAGTCGGGAATCCATATCTCGAGACACATAATGACCTTTGAAATCACGTAAAAACAATCTTACTCCTTCCGGAGAACAACATATTATAGCTCCTAGAGCTTTCAGTGTTTTTATTCCTAACAAGTTTTCTGGACATGATTTAGTAAGCAATAAATCTGTAGTTCTGGTCAAGGGTCCTATCGTAAGTGAAAGAGGCTGTGATACTTCATTAACAATAGGTTTTCCTGAAAAACCAAGGGAAATATTCTGTGAGCCTGAGAGGGGTGCCCCTGGAACTTCACTACGTTTTATGGTTGTTCGACTTGCCCCTGTATCGAGTAAAAATTTTCTATCTTGGCCTAATAATTCACTATGTACATAAGGTCCTTCTTGGTCTACAGGGACCTCGATAAGGGGTAAGTCAACTTCCCTCTCTAGGCTGGTTCATGCGTATCGTTGATAATCAGGATAGTCATACTGTGCGGTCTGGTACAGCTGTCGTGTCGTGGTTTGTGTGGCAGCAGCTGGCAATGCTGGTGCGGCTGGCACAAACTGTATAGACTGTTGTGGAGCTGGCATGGCCTGTGCATGCTGCGGTGCTCCTTGTTCATTCTGATCCTGTCTGGGTGGCCGTGGTCTTTCTTTTGTATTACCTATAGCGATATTATGTTTTAAAACTGGACAATCGTGTACGTAATGACCTGGCCTTTTACAGTAATTGCATGTCCCTTTTACAGGTCCTGTCGAATCACCGGAATGTGTCGTACCCTTTTTATGTCCTTCAGCTGGAACTGTCTGAGAGACTAGCATTTTCATCTTTGTGTCTTTCATGCGTCTTTGTTCATGTTCTTGTTCCTCTCTAATCCTATTGTAATGGTACTGTAACATTTGTAACATTTGTGATGGCGTATTACCTTGCCATGTACTCTCGAATTTTAATACTCTATTCTTCACTTGGGGCAAAGAATTTTCAACTAATTTTGTCACAAACAGATGTGGGTATGACTCGCTACTTGCTTTTATACCGCTATTTATACCAAAACATTTTTCGAATCGGGCATAGAAATCGCTAGTGTCTTCATCTTGCTTTTGTTTACAGGCTGAGATTGCACCCCAGTCTTCCTTTTTCGTAGTTAATAAACGTGACAGTACCTGTACTAGTAGACCTGGCAGTGCTTTAGTTTTGTCCCCAAGCCCCGAACCTGGACCTCGGGCCTTTTCTTCATTTTCTAATGCTGCCCAATCTATCTTTTGGTCTCCTACCTCCCACTCTTTTTCCTTGAGTTTTTCATAAATGCCAGCAGGCATTAATACCTTTAATATTGTCATAATGTCGGGATAGGTATACTCTCCCATGAGTAACATATCTTTAATTTCTCGGTGGAAACCCGCTGGGTCTTTGTCATGACTGGATACCACTTTCTTCATTTCTAACAATTCTATTTTCGATATGGGCCTATATACATATACACGTTTAAACTGATTATCCTCGCCCTTTATTGGGTGTACTTCTCGTAAGGGATTCTGTCTATCCATGTAATACATCGGTCTTTCCTTGATGGGCAATGAAACATGTTCTGGACATACAAAAAGAATGTACTGTTTTCTAGATTCTAGTATTTCCTTAATCAACTTAGTACCTGAACCTTTCCATTTATTCGTGAGTAATTCAGTCAATATATCAGGTAGGGGACCAGGATCTGAATGTTGGCTTTTATATAGTATAAGAAGTTGTTGAATCATATAAATCCCAGCTAAACGCTGTTCATCTGGGGTGAGGTTAAAAAATGTGTGTACTATTGTATCATCATCATACTTTCCGGGACTGTCAACCCAATTAACGGCTGACCTGGCTAATTCTTGTTCATCCATAGAATCGAGAAAATGATAACCTCTTCGTTCTCGCAGTAATTTGTCAGCGGCTTGGAACGAATGCTCGGGGGATCTCATATTTATTATAGGTGTTTGGAAATTCCTGTTATTATCTGGACATATCGGACGTATCGGGTCAGTGAAATATCTAGTACTATTACAAGATCTTCCTCTACCTACATAGGCTATGGTTTCTGACTGTCCTGTGGACGGTCCTGATCCTTCTTCCTCCTCGTTTTGTTCAAACTGGTCTACCGTTAATCTTTCTTCGTGTAGGCGTTCTATTTCTTTACGGATCTTTCTGCACATGGCTATTATACATTTTTGCCTATCATGTCTCCCTTCTGATATATTCTGGCTCCATCTGGTAAGAGTTTGCATTATTTCCGGATCTACCCCCGGTCGGTCTTGATTTCTGATTACGCAATTTATGAGGAAACGTAACAGTTCCCCCTGTATCTCCACTTTCTGGTATTCCATAGCTCTGTTAATACATTCAGAGTCTCGCCCTGTTTGGACATAATGATATATATTATCTAGATGCATAGTCATTCCTGGTAACTTCCCTAAATACACCGCGGCTCGTCTGATACGTAATGATGCCAGGATCATTTCGTCCTCTTTGCCGGGCACAGGGTCATATCTACAATCTACTAGAAGTTCCTTAAGCGTGCGGGCATTTATGAGTTTGGGGGTACGTGGATGTGCTGACTCTTGAAAGGTAAGTTTATTTATTCTGGGTGGCGTGGAAAAAATATTGGTAGCACCTCCGGTAGCCCCGTCTGGAGTATCGGGCGTGAAACGATTCGTAGAACGCGATACAGCAACTATAGGTGTGGACGACACAGCTATAGAAGTTTGTGTAGGAACAGATGTGGAAACAGATGTGCTTGCCGGAACTTGTGTCAGAACTTGATGCTGTAAGGGTACAGGTACAGGATCTTGGCGTTGAACCTCCCCGGCCAACGGTCTATGTGGGGCGGGGTTAGCATACTCGGGAGCTGCGTCATCTAAATATGAGGAAAGAAAAACATCTTCTGCGGTTCTAGGATGCCCCGTAGGATGTACCTTTATTGGAAATAATGGGGGTGGCAAGTCTTTTGGTATCCCCGCAGTAGCCTTAGGTAATCCCTCGGCCAGAAGGGGATACATACCCTTCATAAGGGCATGTCTTTGTCTGTCTACTTGTTCTGATTTCACTCGTGTACCTTCTTCAATTAATAGATTTTCTTGAACTTTATTCGAATTCTCTTTACTCTTCTCTTCCTGTCTACGTGCTTTTTCTGTTCGTCTATACGATTCTTTACGCCATAATTCAATGGCATCTTTCTGTGATTGTCTAGCTTTCTTTTTCCATAATTCTTCCTCTACTTTCACGATGCACTCTGCATCCCAGGTCCCAGTTGCGGGCCACCTCTGACTTTCTGATAATTCCTTAGTGTAGTCTACCCATAAATTGAGAAATAATATGGCGTCTAGGCCATGTTTATGATACATGAAGTACCCTGGAGTGTCCCTAGGAGGAATGGGAACAGCCTCTTCGAGTACCCCTTTTCTAGTTGTGATCTGTCTTAGTTTCGAAAAGAGCGGCATATTGAGAACTGGTCTGCTACTTGATCTTGAACAAACTTAATACAATAAAACACAATAATGAACAGTCATTCATACCACAATATGCAGGACGTATCAATACATTTAACATTTAACATTTAAAATGAGCAACGGTGATGATGACGATGATCTAAGAAAAACTTAATCACTAAAACATAATACTCGACATTTAACTGAATTATTCTGAATTTATATACTTGATATACTAGATATACTGCTAAACAGTACAGATACACTGCTGAAACAGTGCAGACCGGATTTGTGTACCCAAACCCGTCTTGACCGGCACAACCTATGTGCACGTCAGAACGCCTCCCCAGTAATGGTACTCACCGGGTAGCTCGGAACGGAAGGCCTCGGAACCGGTCTGAACTGAACTTGAACCGGACTGGACTCGACTTGAACACTTCGGAAACCGGACTTGACTTGGGACTTCGGAAACTGGTGGGCCTCTGTATACCTCGGATCTTGCTCTCTCAGCTAGGCTCTGGTCGGGATACTTCGCACTTCTCACCGCCTCGTCTGGGTGTTGATCGCAGCCTCAGTCGCCCCCGCTTGACCGGAGGGAGATACAGGAAATCCTGCTGGTACGCGTTGTTGTCCGTCCAGCTGTGGCAGGAGACCGGGCCTGCAACGCACCGCCGGCGCGTGAGATGAGAAAGGGTCCCTGTTCGGGCGCCATTCATGTGGTAAATAATTTAATTACCGGGACCTAATTTGATACAGAAACATAATAAAATAGCTCAGTAAATAAGAGGCAGAATCCGTGATATTAGAGGTTCGGAATGGGCTTTATTCCAATGGTCGATTATAATCGGTTGCTCCAGGTTCCATCACCACGAAGGTTCAGGAAGTGAAGTACATACGTTATTGACAATCAATTACTTTTATACAATAAGCATTACAGTGAAGCAAATACAAGAGGCGTAACAATTGATAGTGGAGATAATATATTCATATGTGGCAAAGATAGGCGTAACTGGGTATGTTTAAAGAACGTCATCAGATGTGATGTCATAAGAGGGTGGTTACATGAAAGAATTTCGCAATGTCAGCAGAAATACTTGGCAGAAATGCGCGCGCAGCAGCATGACGTGTGATTTGACGTGCAGCTAGGGGGTGAAGGGGACTTGACATTTAGCTCTACATGTGGCGACAAATGTCTGGAGGGTCAAGTCAACCTAATCCCAAATCATATCTAACATCCTATGTTTAAAGAACTATGTTATCCAAAAAAGAGACCTTCTTGGAGTAGAATCTTATTCTATACTGACTATACTGACTGTTAGTGCGTGTACAAGCGTCTAAGTGTCTACACTAGATGCGAGGGCAGGAATCTTCCATGGTAACAGGGCTATGAATTACTTGCATAAAGACAGAGAAGCCGGGCCTTTGCTCGGTAGCTGGCAGAATGTTTACTTAAGCTACTAGACAGGAATGCATTGGGCAGTGAGCGGAGTAGATAATTTCCGAAGGTGAAATACAGTTCTTGGCAGGCAGCAAGCTGATGTCAGGCATCGTGAGCCGCGCAGAGGATGAGACAAAGTTCATGGTCACAGATGCAGGCTCGGACTGGAGCTTCAGAGACAGAAAGCAAGAAAAGCTTGATGGCAGAATCAGGGCCTACTTGTCTGGACTGTAAAATGGCATAAGTGAACCATATAAAGGCGGTGGCCTTTCGTACTTAGGAATGGAATATCCGGCCCATTCATGGCGGATCAACAGAGGACATGTTAACGGTGGACGCACATGTATTTGCGTCTTCATAACTGGAACTGGAGGGAACATACATGTACTTGTAACATGCACATAGAACCGTTGGGGTCCAAGATAGGGGACATAACTGACCAGAAAAATCCATATTTCCACAACAGAAGTGTACATGTGTGACAGCAGAGCCAGGCGCTCTACCCACAGGCTGGGCTGTGAGTTCCTGCGGTGCCTCTTAAGTTCTGCTCTCCACTCACTCTAAATTCAGTCACCTGACCTGATTCAGCGCAGATCCCAAACACTGTCAGGTCCGAGATTATTTTATTTACGTTGCCCTGGACAGTGCATGCAGTGAGAAGGAAACGGCAGAGAACAAAAACTGAAAGCGTTCATCACAAGTGCTCACTCGCACCTGGCATTAAATGCTGCTTACTGCTGGCATGTTCCTCTGCACGGAGTCCAATCTTGCCCATCCAGCGACACTCATGTAAAGCGCTCCAATATCTTCAGTCGAGATAGTGCTATATAAAACTGCAGGAAAAAAAAACCGTTTTGAACATGAATCCCTTATTTCCTACTCCTCCCGTCCTCCAAAACATGCCCGGGGTTCTTCTAAGACTCTACAGCATGCTTCTTAAGAGCTGCACGGTCTGGGGTACAATTTCATGCCAGCTGGGATGTCACTTTTGGTGCACAAGTTTGAAACTGTACTGGCAAATATGTCATTCTCATAGCACTATTAGTTTTAAATGGCGGACTGCGTCAAGAGTGTTGCTTCTATGGTGATATTTATTGGTAGTAAATGGGCAATGGGAGCATCCAACAACTGCCATGTTAGTGTTCTGCATGGAGGGATGGTGGTTTTTAGGTCTTGCCTGAGCCAGCGCATGCGCTGCTCTGCGAGACATTTAGTAGGTGGTTTTTCAAAGTGCTACCCCACGCTTTGGCTGGCCTAGCACTAGCGTTCATGCGAGCGTGCTCGTGCGCAGCCGCCATCTGTCTTTCCTCCGTTACACAACTCCCGCTTCTCCCCCACCACAGATCGCTTCGCTCGCCGCGCTTGATTGCAATCACTTTCACTTTCGCGGGCTGCGCGGCCATGTCACTTTCACTGCCGCGCGGCCAATGCTTGTTTGTCAAATGGTGAGCGAAAAATTAACACTACCGAACACCGATAATATTTGCAACAAACGAAATGTCATGATCGGCTTCGAATAGGGGATTCGGCAATCGCTTTCAAACGCTGGTGTCTTAGTGTCGCAGTGCAACGAATAAACACGACAAACCAGTTTCAACAATAACAATTCAAAATAATTTGTCTTCGAACGAATACTACGCTGGCTACTTTTGAAACATTTGCTTAAAATCACGGGTTGACAGTCTCCCTGGGATTATTTCGATAGCAAATTAATCTGATAGAATATTTCATTTATGTTAATTTAAATGACGATAAAAGTTTAGAACAGAATATTTTATTTAAAATACATATTATATTCATCAGCAAAATCACGTAAATGGAATTAAAAAATGTCCGGCAGACCTCCGATGTCTTTTGTAAAGTTGCCAATGAGTGAACGTATTAAGCATTTTCTTAAACTGATAAAAAGGTATCCAACAAGGAAACTGTCCGAGCCTGCTCCGTAGACTATCAGTTTCTGAAGTCCCCTGTCAGTGCGCTCATTTAAGGCAGCTGTAGGCTCTGTTACGTATGACAAGTCATTTCTACCGGGCATGGGTTGGCACACAAACAAAATAAACCTGTCGCCAATAAACAAAGAGGTAAATAAAAATAACGAAACCAGTGCAAGAACTCACCAAACAAAATAGATGACTGAAAAAGAACATTTTTCGTTTTCGCTGACTATCCGATGTGCCTTTGTTGGGATTCGTTGACTATTATTCGGTGTAGACTTGGGGAGACCCAAACTCATTATTAAAGGTATCTGTCGAGGAGTATTTGTTCGTCCTTAAAATAGCATTTGCATGTCGTTTTTAGGTCTCGCCTGAGACAGCGCTTTAGCGCTGCTCTGGCGAGACTTATAGTAAGCGAGTTTTGGAAGTGGAAACGAGTGCATTTCAGGCCGCCAACTACAGTGCATGTGCTCCGGGCGCGCGCACCATTTGGCAGCCTGAAAGCACTCGTTTTCTTTCACTTTCGCAATTGCTATCACTTTCACATTCGGGGCCGCACGGCCGCCTCCCTTCCTCCCTCCATGAATGCCAGCGAAAAAAAACACAGGACCTGATAAGCTTTGATTTGCGTATCTACAAGAGGAAACAGAAGACAGTGAAAAGATGCCCATAATCACATGTATTCCGAACTGGAACTCAAATAGAAAACATTCATATCGTGCAAACCTACGTTGAATGAAACCAGTCAGATTAATACTCCTTCCCCCGATGCCTCGATCATTCACAGGGACATGCTAATGGGCTCAGAGGAAGGAGACTGGTCCCACATTAAAACCAGCTGTGCTGAGTGAAGGAGACAAGGCTGCTCTAGAAACTATTGAACTTCAGGACACAGTGCGGTGAAAGGGCCAGTAGAAGCGTAATCACTCACAACACTGTAAAGGAAGCACCAAAAACCGGGACGTGCATTTATTTCTGCATCTATAGGGGCACCAGGATTGCACATGCTTACCTTCAGAATTATTCATGTGATGCGGAGCTGCTTTGTCTAATTTGTAACCATCATTTTGTAATTCTGGCTCCATGAATAACGAACGTCTCCCCGTTATAGAAGTGAAACTTACTTCCCGATGCTGTGATGCGTCGAAGCTTCCCATTGGTCATTGAGCGTAGCTGTTCAATTGGCTGTTAACTTCTTGCTCCTAAAGCTTCCGCATGATCGTTTGTATTGGAGCAAGCCTGCATTTTAGTAGCTGCCCGTAAATTCGTAAAATCGCAATCTCTTGATAATACACCTACGAATGTATTTTCCCTGTTATTTTAACGCTTAGTGTATTTGAATGGTGAAAATTGTGAAAACCAAGCACTAAACTTTTACGCTTTGATT
The DNA here is from genome assembly GCF_964204655.1 of Triturus cristatus. NCBI lineage: Eukaryota > Metazoa > Chordata > Amphibia > Caudata > Salamandridae > Triturus > Triturus cristatus. Next base: position 953,200,270 of record NC_140592.1, read on the forward strand.
GTTACATATTTTGCTGCTGCCAAACCCTTAGTTCAGATTGTGTGATTTGGTCTCATGCGTTTTTAGGTCTCTTGACGATCGTTACTATGTCCTGCTTATCTTGTCTGAAAACCACAGACTGCGACATGTGATGCTTCCGAGGTACGGTGGTTGCCAAGGGACAACAAGCATTTGCAATGCAATAGGTCTCGCATTTATACGAGTTTGAGCTATTGGCATTGTAAATGACAGTGCCTTTTATTTATGTTTTAAAAAAACCAAACTTAAATAAAAAGCATTGTCATTTACAATGCCAATAGCTCAAACTCGTATAAATGCGAGACCTATTGCATTGCAAATGCTTGTTTGTTAGAGCAGTTAAAAGTCCGCTGTTTTCCTTCAGAAGTGGTATATTCAGCTATGTTATCATTATTAGCATTATTACCTCTACTATCAGTTCTCTTTACAGCTGCCTTTTCATTTTGAGATCCCCGTCCTTTGTGGGACGCACTTCACTATTAGCATTTATTCATGCCGTCCCTGCGCACACACCCTCACTGCAAACATTTTTCCACTTACAAAAAGCTGTTTTCTTCCACAATGTTTGGAACACAGGTCTAATAGTTTCCGGTGGTAACTTCAAGAGTTCAGGTACATAAACAAGAACGGCGTTTTTCAAATATTTGCGCTGACACCGCGAGAGCTCCGAAACATTACCTGGTCAATCTTTTTGTTGTTGTTATTTTTTGGAATGGTGTTTTTAGAGCTAATGCCTACTCTGTGGGTTATGGTGCCCTCTTGAGGACAAGAACAGAATGCACTTTTTATTCGCTGAAGTGGAAGAAAGACATGTTTACATCCGACACAGAGGCATATAACTCAGGGCGCATTGTCCTTTTAGGTCTGGTTTGACAGTGCATTTCTGTTCCCTCGTATTACCAGTTCTTTAAGATATAAAAGACATGTTTAGATCCGACAGAGAGGCATTTAAAGTATAGTGAGTTGTCCTAGTATTAGTAGTACGAACTTTATTTCAGTCATAAGACAATAAAAGTTACAAAAACATACATACAATATATTACATGCCCAAGCACAGTGAGCTGCCTCTCGTACACGCAATCTAGGCATTGAACGGCCCAGGAGAGTTAAAGCCTCTCATGTTTTCTGACATTGCTCACAATTAACCATCCTTTCAGCTCACTGTTCTCCAAGCACATTGTGTCTGCCACACCGATGATACTAAAGCTAGATTGGCCTTCAAACAGGATGTGACGCAGCCTCTGCAGCTTGCCCCCCCCCCCCCTTCTGCTTATACATTTTTGTGAGATATCTATATCTCAGAGACTTGTTGCCACATTCTGCAGGAGGGAAGGACGCTCTTTGTGCTCTGTAATAAGGACTTGCACTCCAGTTGGCTGGCAGGGGCCTGTTTTCAAGGCTGAATAGGATTAGAGATCACCAGCCATCCATTTCTGAGAAACCTGCAAGGGAACAGCACTCAGTTTTCGTGCAGGCGCATGCCTTACTGCTTTAAAGGAATTCTGCTCTTGCATACTGTGTCGGGATATGAAGCATCCGACTTGGAAATTTGTTGCTTTATGCAAGCCCTTGTATCCAGTTTTTTTAAATCCTCGCTGTGGTTGGAGGGTTCATAGGCCCCTGCCCACTTCAACCCTCTTCAAGCTAGTTGTACTTGCCCTCGATTTAGGGTGAACCATGTCTGAGATTGCTGGTCCACTTTGAGATATGTTTATTGTTGACAGATAAAGCCATGTGTATGCACTGCATTTAGAACATGACATTATTCTGAGCCTTTGTTTAAACAAGCATTGGCATAGCCAATAGGTCTCGCCTTTAGAACCTTATAAGTATTTAGTTATGCAGTACAATATCCTTGGTGCAACTGATGGAGCAGGGTTTTTACTGTAAACCCGAATATATTTTTCATTTTTTTGCATGTTATAATTAAAAGTACTACTGATTAATTATTAATCATTAAAGATTTGTCGAGTCCTGTCTAACCAACCTTATTAACAGAAGGATTACACGTGGGAATGCTATTGCATGGCTACAATTATAAGTGAACTAAGTTGGTGAGCAAACTGACAAAAATAGATGTTGCTTATGTGATGTTATTGTGTTTTGCGCTTATAATTAATATGCATTAATGGCTTTTGATGTCGCAAATGGCTAGATAAATACATACACATAAGGGTATTAGTAGGGGAATAACACTCTATAATCATTCCCGTGCAGTAATTCTGTTTTGTGTTTCATTTCACTTAAGTTGACCAATGTGGCCTACCAAAATATGGCTACCACCCACAGCCTGCATTCGAGTTGATGGAAAATTTAGCAAGGAGGCTTCGCGCTGCCTGTGACCTTGCCCTCTTGACGAACTGAAAAGCCATGATCATGACGACAAATCCAGGAGTGATGCCAAGAGCCCCTGAACATGATATTTGTTGCTAAACAAAATACTGACTTTATGAACTTGCAATGATCCCACGAATGGGATACAATTTATCCAAAAGAGACATCCGTAGAAGTAACGAATTAGTTATGGACCCCTTATTTTCTATTCATTATTTGAGACGATCAATGTGTGTGAATATGTTCGGATGTATCCCAATGTACCAAGACGACATCATTTCCGCCATTCATCCGTTTTGTACGATATAATTGCAACATTTTGGAATGTCATTTTAGTATAAATATTAGTAGACTAGGGAGGTCTAGCGCCACTTCTTTCCGAACTGATGATCCGAGGTCCCGATGCTGATGGAGAGGACGGTGACTCTACATGACGGCTAGAAACTTTGATTATTTTGCTGAGGACCGGTTCTGACTTAGGATCTGACATTTGGGCAGAATAGGTAAATATGAGAGAAATGAATTTGCATTTAATTGGCTTTTCTTACAATTTTAGATAAACAAATATTCTGTTTGAATCACTGTGTCGGGTGGTTATTTTCTTGTCATGTTTATTGAATTTATTTGCTTATTGTAAAATGTTTCACCAGATCTATAGCAACTAGTTGATGCCATTGACCTCAGGGTACATGCAGATTGGTTAGGTATCGAAAGTGTTTCCCCTTATACATGGCACGGATAGGGTAGTAGGATGAATGTTGGTGTAATGGGCCCCACCAGCGTGTGGTGTGTGTGTGCGTGTGTGACTGTGAAATCACTCCGTCCGTGGAAGTAGAGGGGATTCGGAAGCTCCGATCTGCACCAGTTTCTTGGTAGCAGAATGATGATTAACTATTGTCTTGATCTGGCGAATTTGCGTGTATATAGGCTTGTTGATTATTGATTGATATTTGTACTAACACTATATGTCGAAGTTGTATTGAGTTTATGTATTGTATACGGCTTCTGGGACGTAGGGAGTAGGTGACAGTTCCGTAGTAGGGCAGAGGGAGTGCTGCTCTCGGAAAAAGGCGGGATTGTTAGCCCTGTATGCAGACAGGGGAAAACGTGTGACAATTGAAGTTGCGTGTCGCATTGTCTGGGTTCGATGAGGTAGCATCGCCGTGTGTTGCCATTAGAAACGTCTTTTCTGTGTGAGAGAAGTGTATATGATAGCGAAGGGTATCTGTGAAGTTCTGGTCTTAGGTATCAGGGATCCGTATGGCATTCCGTTAACGCTTATCACAAGAGAGGTAATAGGTATTCTCTGAGCTTGTTAGAAGGACGGGGCAGAGGTAAGCGCTGCTTTGTTAACGTGTGATATAATTCTGTAGTAGGACAGACTGTTCGCTGTTCTCGGGAAAGACAGAATTCTGTGTGAATGTTCTTCATTTTCTGGTGTGAAAGTGCGTGAATGAGAAGGCATTCTGGTTAATTGTGAAACTCTTAGGAGCATTCCGGAGAAAACAGTTAATTGGTGCTTGGTAGAAGGGTAGAGTAGAGGGATGTGCTACTTTATCAACGGAAGTAACGATTCCGTAGTAGGGCAGAGGTAAGCGCTGCTCTCGGGAAAGGCGGAATTCTCGCGGGAAAGGTCTTTTCCTGTTCTGTGGCTAGCGAAGCAGACAATGGAGATGTTTGTATGTTGTAACTAACAGGCTCGTAGAAGTTGAAACAAAGTCTACCGAATAGTTTGTAAAGGAGGGGTAGACGAGAGAGAGACAGGAGACAGGAGCAGAAGCTCCTGCAGCGACTGCTGCCGTCAGGGAGACCGCGCTGTGATTGGACAGTGGGTTGGAACGGTGGAAGCACGGTGATTGGTGTGCTAGTGTACGCCGCGTAAGGATTGGGAGACATACAGGGTGATGTAGACGCTCCAGGATTGGTGCGTTGGTGTGAGTCGCGCTGGGATTCGTGGACTGAGTTAGTGACGTAGACGCTCCAGGATTGGTGCGTTGGTGTGAGTCGTGCTGCAATTAGACAGGAGATCGTACAGTTGTAGAAAGACAAAAGGGTTGCGGAAAATAAGAAAATGTATTACCACGCTGAGGAAAAGAAAAAGAAATCCTTGTCTAGTAAGGTTAAGAACTGGTTTGACAAGGATAAGGATATTATGACTAGGGAAGGACAGTTACTTCCCCCAATAAGATCCCCCACATCCTTCATGGTTGCAAAGTATGGGTATCATACCTGTATTTGGTTAGATAACTGGGTGAAGTATACAAAAGAGGATGGGGTTTTAGCTTTCCCGGAACATGGCTCATTTAATCTGGCCATACTGAGAAACTTACGGGAGCGGATGATGTGTCTTGAGCCTCGGCCTAGGCCGACGCAATTTGAGGCATTAACTGAATGGGAAGATGAAATGCATGAGCGAGAAAAGCAGAGGGGTGGAGGTAGTTACCGGTATATGTTCGGGCGAAAGTATGATCGCGAAACCCATCATGACCGGATGAGACGATGGCGTGATGCCAGTATGACCGAGGGATTATATCCTGTAAGAACAGCAGAGGAGACGGAAGGGAGAAAATGTATCGAGAAAGAACATAATGTAGAAACAAGGAGGTATGGGGCGAATGAGTCTGATGATGATGTCCTAGAGGACATGCTCTACAAAAGACCACCCCCGTATAGACGAGAACCAGAGGTAGGAACAGCAGTGACCCCAATGAGAGACACCCTGCGGATTATTAAGACAGAGGGTACCACCCCTGGGCTGAAAAGCAGTTGTTCTCTGGCGGAAAGAGAGAGAGAAAGAGAAAGAGAAAGGGAGATAGAAAGAGAGAGAGAAAGAGAGAGAGAAAGAAAGAGAGAAAGCGAAAGAGAAAGAGAGAGAGAAAGGGAGAATGAAGTTGAGGATGAAAAGACCAGAGAACTAGCAAGGACTACATTTGAATTGACAGAGAAAATCAGGGAACTGACTAAGAATCATGAGGCAGTTACAGTGCCTGTGACAATAGGTCCGGTTATGCTGATTTTCAATAAGCAGAGGACGGGCGAAAGTGGGTTGACAGTTCCAGATGTGGGCAATAGATTGATTGTTCCTCCAGAGCAGGCAGAAATGAGGGCAGGAGAAACACAGTGGAGAACGGGAGAAAATCAGTGGAGACATACCATATGTGGAGGAGAACTGAGTGTGCAGACTAATTCAAGTTTGAGTTCTGGATGTATGGAAGGGAACAGAGGATCAATCCTAGAACCACAGAGAGTGTCAGAACCAGGGGGCGTAGAAAAATCTGTGGGAATAACTGCTGAAGATTTGAATGATTGGCTGAAGGCTTTGCAGAGGAAAGAAAAAGAATCCCAGGGACTTGATGTAGCTAGACTACGTATGGAAATGGAGGAGCTGATTGTAGGAACAATGCCTACAGAAACGCTGAAAAATTATCAGTAAGGAGAAATTCTCTTTTTATGTAAAAGCATCATATGGAGAGCGAAGAACATACATGACAGGTTGAAAGGAATAGCCAGTGAAATGGGGATCGACATGGACAAGGTAAAAGCTTTACAAAAGCCTTACAGAGTGGATTTTACAGATAAGGACATTGAGAATTTGAACAATGCAGGCCGAACAGGGCAGATTAAGGAGATGATTGCTTTGTTGAGAAAATGGGGAGATGTGGAGAGATGGAAAGATAGATGGTATAGAAAGCGAGAGGATGCAGCAGACAGAACTTACTCGACATTCCCTCTGAAAGAAAAAGAGAAAGCAGTGACAGCATACCCCATGAGGTAGATTCCAGGAGGTGGGTATGTACATGTCCCATGGACCAGACAGGATATTTTATCATTTACGAATGATTTCCCTCGACTAAGGGAGAAGCCCGTCGAGTGGTATAGACAGGTCGACAGATTTGTGAAGTTGTCAAAAGTGCTGTGGATCGACCTGAATAGTCTGTTTGATATAATTGTACCAGCAGACCTGTGGGCAGAATGTAAAATAGTCATAGACTGGCCCACTAAGGAATACCCAAGAGATCCAAAGACAGGAGCTCCAGATCCGGAGGTCATGAAAAAGTATGAGCAGGTTCTGGCCTTCTTGAAAAATAAGGTACCCCCCAAGGAAACAGACTGGGTTAAAATAGATCGAACACATCAAGAATTGAAAGAATCAGTCCATGCATATTATGAAAGACTAATACTGGCTTTTAAACAGTTCAGTGGAGATGAACATCTGGGGGACAATGACCTGAGCCATTTTGTATATAGATTTGTATATGGCTTGCGACCTGAAATCAGTGAAATGATAAGGCAGCATACCGTAGACTGGCAGAGCAAAAAGATTGATGAGATCCTGAGACATGCAAAATACTTCAGTGATGAGATTGAGGCAAAGCAAAGGAAACTGAAAGAAAAAGCAATGTGGGCACAAGTGAAAGTTGCAGAAAGACAGGAAGCTCAGTTGGTTGAACAAGCAAATAACCCAGGAAATAAACCCAGGTTTGGTCCAGGAAAAGGGAAAGGAAATATTGAGGAAGCAAAGAAAAAATTCCCTTGCCACAACTGTGGAAAATTAGGGCACTGGAGATCCGAGTGTAAGAATCCACCGTCTACTAATGATGACAATCCATCATTGAATTCACAGGTGCAGAGTGAGGGGTGTGGTCAGCATCAGCAACAGCAGAAGGCTGTTAAGCAGCAGAATCAGGTGCCAAAACCACCCTTGCCACAGAGGAGAGGATCCCAGAAGTACAGCCAAGAGTCGGGGTTCTACGATGAAGAACAGGTAATCAAGCCAAAACGCGCAAGCGCTGTATCTCAATATTGGCTGAAAAATGAGGGAAGTTATTCTGAGGGAGACTTCTGACGGTGCCGAAGAGAGGAGGAGGAGTGCGTACTTGGCGCAACTCTAGAAATAGACCAGGCAGGACCTTTTGTAGATGGAAAAATCAATGGTGAAAGTGTTACTTTTCTAGTTGACACAGGAGCTACGAGATCAACTGTCAGGTCAGCTGATATAAAGAATCTTCCTCTCTTGGATGAAGCAATCCAAGTAGTTGGTGTGTCCAACACACAGATTAAAATTCATCTTACTGAACCAGTAAGGGTTAGAATAGGGAAATTCTCAGATATGCACCGATTTGTGGTGTGTGACACTAGTCCTGTGAACTTGTTGGGCAGGGATCTGCTGTGCAAGATGAATTGCACTATTTTCTGTACTCCAGATGGAATAACCTTTGAAACACCAGATGAGGATGTCCTATACAGAATGACCATGGATAATAGGGAATGGGAGGCTTTGGGGACATATGCTGTATTTAACCCAGATGCATTACCCTCAGAATTGAAACAGACAGTGAAAGCAGCAGTTTGGGATTTTACTGGAGAAGATGTGGGCCTGATGAGAAATGTAGATCCAGTAAAGATTATTGTAAAAGAGGGAGTGGTTTACCCAAACATTCCACAATACAGACTGACACCTGAAATAATTGAAGGAATAACACCAATAATTGAGAAAATGATTCAGCAGGGGGTGTTAAGGGAAATATTGAGCAGCCCATGTAATTCACCAATAATGGGACTGAAGAAACCTAATGGAAAGTTCAGAATAGTACAGGATTTGAGAAAAATTAACAAGATTGTTGTGTCATGCTGTCCCATTGTGCCAAATCCATCAGTGATTTTGTATCAGATTCCCCACGATGCAGAATGGTATACCGTAATTGATTTGTGTCATGCTTTCTTTTCAATCCCGTTGCATCATGACAGCCAGACAATATTTTCTTTTAGATTTGGAGAGCGGATTTTGGCATGGTGCCGAATTCCACAGGGGTATACAGAGAGCCCTTCAATATTTAATCAATTGCTGAAGAAATCTCTGGAAAGTCTAACAATGCCTGAAAATTCAGTTTTGGTCCAATACATTGATGACCTGCTTGTGGCATCAAAAACACGTGAAGCTTGTGAAGTAGACACCATTGCTCTACTGAATCACTTGGCAGATGGAGGATTAAAGGTATCTCCAGCCAAATTGCAATTCTGCAAGAAAGAAGTCCAGTATCTGGGACATAATATTGAGAAAGGCCTGAGGAAAGTGACCATTGACAGGATTAAAATCATTAGGGGAATGAGGGCCCCAATGACACAAAGAGAGGTGAGAATGTTCCTGGGAATGGTGGGTTACTGTCGTCAGTGGATAAGTAACTTTTCCTTGATTGCCAAGCCATTGATTAAATTGACCAAAAGTGAGGTGAAAGACCCATTGGAACTAAACCCAGAAGAAATGGCTGCATTTAAAGAGTTAAAGAACAGACTATGTGAAGCTCCTACCTTAGGAATGCCAGATTACGAAAAATAATTTGAGCTGTACTGTAGTGAAAGAAATGGATGGGCACTTTCAGTGTTAATCCAGAAACATGGCCGTCTGAGAAGGCCAATTGCATACTTCTCATCAACACTTGACCCAGTAGCTGTGGGTTTACCAGGTTGCCTGAAAGCAGTAGCTGCTACATGTAGAAGTTTGGAACAAAGTGAGGGAATCATAATGGGATATCCTGTACGGGTATTCGTACCTCATGATGTGGCAATCCTTTTAACAAGGAGCCGGACACAGTTCATGTCCCATAGTTGGCTGACTAAATATGAAAAAGTCATTCTTGGTGCAACCAATGTGAGCCTGGAGAGATGTGTGAATGTGAATCCAGCGACACTGTTGCCTGATGCTGAATGTGTGGGAGTGAGAAATGAAGTTGATCATGACTGCCTGGATGTGCTTGATTACTGTACAAAACCAAGACCAGACATAAGAGATCTGCCACTGTCTGAGAGTGATCATGTGTTGTTTGTGGATGGATCTTGCCTGAGAACAGATGAAGGAACACTGAGTGCTGCATATGCTGTGTGTACAGTTTCAGGAGTTGTGGAAGCATCACCTTTGAAAGGAGTTAAATCCGCTCAGGTGGCAGAATTGGTGGCACTAACAAAAGCCTGCAAGATTGGAAGAAATGTGAGAGTGACTGTGATGACCGACAGCCAGTATGGCTTCGGAGTTGTCCATGATTTTGGCCAGCTATGGCTACAAAGGGGTTTCCTGACCTCAAGTGGAACTCCCATAAAGAATGCTGAAGTGGTTGGGAAATTGCTAGACGCGATACAGCTGCCTAAAGAACTAGCAGTTGTAAAATGTGCTGCTCCTGGTCAAGGTGATGATTTTGTCACTGTTGGGAATAAATTTGCTAATGACATAGCACAATAATGTGCAAGAAACAATCATTCCATTAACCCCTTCGGTGCTCATGACGGAATGGTTCCGTCATGACCCACGGTTGAGCTGTGCTCATGACGGAACCATTCCGTCATGACCACACCCGCGCAAGATTCCGTCAGCACAGCGGCGGAATCTGCGCAGCATCGAAGGGGTTAACCGGAGTAAAGAAAGAGAAATGTCTTCTTGTTCCTTAATGTTTACTAATGAAGTGGGAACATGGGAGGAAGTGAAACAGCTGCAGGATGAGGCAGGAGATGAGGAAATGAAAGATTGGGTGAAAGCAGGTTGTGCACCAAGGGAAAAAGACCATGTGTGGGTCTATAGGGATGGAAGACCAGTCATGCCAAATAGCATGATATCAACAATGGCAAGGATGTATCATGGCCAAGGACACCTGGGGAGGGATGCTATGATAAGGGCCTTTAAGCAGACCTGGTATAGTCCAAAATTCAGGCTGATAGCAGAGAGTCTCTGTCAGAGATGTCTGATATGTCAGCAATTCAATCCTGGAAAGAAAACAGTGGTGAGCCTAGGAACAATAGGCAGAGAGGGAGGACCCTTCACAAGAATGCAGATAGATTTCATTGAAATGCCCCAAGTCAACAGATTGAGGTATGTCCTGGTGGTGGTCTGTTTGTTCTCCAGGTGGGTGGAGGCATATCCAACAAGAAGAAATGATGGGATAACAGTGGCCAAGCTATTGTTAAGAGAGTTCATCCCAAGGTACGGGTTCCCAGTAACCATTGAATCAGACAGAGGAGGTCATTTTTATAATGAAATCATGGGTCTGATCTGTGAAGCATTGAGTGTACAGCAGAAGCTACATTGTGCTTACCGACCAGAGGCTTCTGGTGTGGTCGAACAAATGAATGGTACCATCAAAAACAGAATTGGCAAAATGTGCCTAGCCACAGGAATGAAATGGCCCGATGTCTTGCCTCTAGTCCTGATGACCATTAGGTCTACTCCAGACAAAACAACAGGTTTGAGTCCACATGAAATTATCATGGGACGTGCTATGAGACATGCATTTGTACCAGTCAACTAGCTGATGACTATAACTGATGATATGATTTTGGATTACTGTAAAGGCCTGGCTGACGCAGTTCATTCTGTGTTTCACCAGGTTGGAGAAGACGCCACCACACTTGAAAAGAAACCAGCCCATGATCTGAGCCCAGGGGATTGGGTAAGGATAAAAGTCCACAGAAGAAGGAATTGCCTGGTTCCAAGGTGGGGAAGGCCAAGACAAGTCATTCTGACCACAACTACTGCTGTGAAGTGTGCTGGAGTGAAAAATTGGATACATGCAAGTCACACATTGAGAGTTCCAAATCCAAGAGACGGCACTGGAAAGGAATACTTTGAAGAATCAGATTCCAGCGATGATGCAGACGGTGAGGCAGTAAGAAGAAAAAAGAATCCTGAAAGTGGAGAAAGTGAGTCAAGAGAAATTTTCATCCCACCAGAAGAGGTTCTGAAGAGAACATTGCAAACCGCAGAGGCGAGTTCAGATTCTGAAGAAACATCTGAGGTTTCAACTAACAGTGACCAACACAAAAGGAAAGAAAGAAAAGAAAAGAACATTCCAACAGAAGTGACACCAGAATCAAATGAGGAAATTGAACAAGTTCCACCTGAGATAATTCCTGAAGAAGAAGGGACAGGAAAAGACAGAGAGGGACAGATTGCGGAAAAACCCCGAGGAGGTGTAGGGAACATCGACAACAAGCTAGGTGAAGGGACAAGTAGACAGCAAGAAGATTGCGTGTCGGAGACCCGAGGAGGGACAGAAGTAGGGAAAACTCAATTGGTGGAAAAAGAGACTGTTGGAGGAAAGGAGGTTGTTGGAGAAAAGAAAACTGTTGATAAACAAGAGGCAACTGAGACAGAGTCTGATGAAAGTGACAATGAGATACATGGAGGACGAGTTCTGAGAAAGAGAACTTGGCTTGGAGAAAGAAACAATAAAGAAGGAAGACAAAAGAGAAATGCTAAAGGAGATCTTTGGCCCAATAAGATAAAGAGACTGAGGTATAGACTGACACAAGTTAACTCTTCGAAAGCTGAACAAGTGAACGAAGTGTCAAGTCAAAATCCAACTAAAGAAGAAGAAGAAACAAAGATACCTGAGAGAACTAAAAGAATAAGAAAACCAAACCAGAGGTATAAGTCACCAGAATGGACGTATGTGGCACTGCCTGAACAAGGAGAAGAGGCAGACAGTCAAGGAAGTTCAGAGGAGGCTTTACTGAAAGTGGTTGCTGAAGAAGAAGCTGTGGGAATCCTGAGAGTTATCTTGTCCGATATTGGAGAAGAGACGGATGTTCAGGACCTGATACAGTTTGATGATTATGAAGAAACAGTGAAAAGTGATGAAAATCCAAATTGAATAAATCCAAAGAAATCATTTGGAGAAGAAAAGAAAAGAAGTAATATTAAAACTAGTAGATTGTAATAATCTGTTGGGTACTTGCTGCCCTAAAGTTCGGTAGAGGAGTAGAAGAGGCTAAGTCAAAAGACACGGTCAAATTAACAAAATGGCTAACACTGAGAATAATAAAAGTAGATTACCTTTCTGAAAAGATGGTGCAAGATGTGCTGCTGCTGTACAGGTTTATTAATGCTGCTTTGGAGCGTGCTTGCTCTATTGATTACTTTTAGAGTAACTATAGACACTTTAGAAGGACATACTGAGAACAGGACTGATATAGGGAAGAGTTCACAGAAGATAGTTTCAACTGGAACTAGCAATGTACATATTCATAAGGATAGGTCAATTAATGATTTTTCTAGCAATGTTTTTTCTAAATTGTTGTATGAATACGTAAAGACAATGGAAGTAAGGGATTGCTACGTTTGCATGCAATTACCTGCCTCTGTTTCGGAAGGAGTGACCTATCATCATCTTCCGGCTACATATGGAATTTCATGTAGTGTGTTGATTAGCATATTTTATCAGTTAGGGAAATTAGATTATAATATGTCTAATGTAGATAATATTCTTGGGCAATTGCCTATGAATAAAGAACTGAATCCTGCAAAAGAAGCTAACACTTTAGATTAGAAACTAAAGAATTAACCTTAGAATATGTTTTTAGGAACAATTTAACTTGCAGTTTGAAGGGAGAAGAGAATAATTTTCTAGACATGGTTGAGAGAAGAAGGTTGAACATGCACAAGAAAGCAGAAGGGCATAAAATGAGTAAAACAGTGTGGGATATTGAGAAAGAAAAGGAATTGAAAAATGGAGCCAGTCCAACTATGGCTGTAGATGCACCACAGAAAGGCAAACTATGCATTACCAGGAAGAGATCCCAGTATGATTATTATTTCATAGGGACTACTGAGTGCCATGATACATACTTTATTGCAACCGGATGGGGATTTAGAGGAGGAGAAGATCCAGTTTTTCCAGGAGTGTATTATATTTGTGGGAACAAGGCTTATTACCGTTTGCCTGACCATTGGTTTGGCACATGTTGTGTTGGCCTGGTCTTTCCAAAGATTTTTCACATGGACAGAGTAGACGATGCTGAACAAACTAATCCATTAACACCCTATAGAAGAGAAACATGGACAGAAATTGTAGGAGATATTTTTGGAGCTTTAATTCCAGCAGTGGGAATTTCTTTAAATGCCTTTGGCATTCGGAAGCTGTCAACAGTGGTGGATCGCTTGTCAACAAGCACCGCTGTAGGCTTTCTTTTGGTAAATACTGAAATGGTTGCATTACGCGCTATGGCGATGCAAAATCGACTTGCCCTTGATATTATTTTGGCAAAAGAGGGTGGAGTCTGTGGAATGCTGAAAGTTCAACATTGTTGCACTTACATTCCTGACGAAAGCAAAGATCTAAAAGTTTATATCAAAAATATTACTGATTTGCATGAAGAATTAGTACCACTGGAAGCTGTAAGTATCTGGACTAAAATGGCTAATAAGATGATTGCTATTAAGAATTTTGTAGCTAAAATAGGTAGTACCATTTTTGGTAAGATATTATTTCCATTAACATGTGTAATTGTTGCATTATTGATCCTTAGATTAGGGTGTATGTGTTGTAGATATAGAAGAAATAAAAAGAAAATTACAAAAGAAAATGTTAAAAGGAGACAAAAGAAACCAGAAAGAGATCCATAAGAAATAGAATTAGAAGAGCTAAGAGAAAGCATGTATAAAGAAACTAAGAAAGAAGATGAGATGGAAACAAGGGTTTGAAAAATGAACAAGAAGATATTTTGAATTTCTTCAAAAGGGGAAATTAAATTGATTTTTGGGGTTTATTTTTTTATTTTTTGTGGTGATAAGATATCACCAAAGGGGGGATTGATGGAGCAGGGTTTTTACTGTAAACCCGAATATATTTTTCATTTTTTTGCATGTTATAATTAAAAGTACTACTGATTAATTATTAATCATTAAAGATTTGTCGAGTCCTGTCTAACCAACCTTATTAACAGAAGAATTACACGTGGGAATGCTATTGCATGGCTAAAATTATAAGTGAACTAAGTTGGTGAGCAAACTGACAAAAATAGATGTTGCTTATGTATTGTTATTGTGTTTTGCGCTTATAATTAATATGCATTAATGGCTTTTGATGTCGCAAATGGCTAGATAAATACATACACATAAGGGTATTAGTAGGGGAATAACACTGTATAATCATTCCCGTGCAGTAATTCTGTTTTGTGTTTCATTTCACTTAAGTTGACCAATGTGGCCTACCAAAATATGGCTACGATGGAAAATTTTGCAAGGAGGCTTCGCGCTGCCTGTGACCTTGCCCTCTTGACGAACTGAAAAGCCATGATCATGACGACAAATCCAGGAGTGATGCCAAGAGCCCCTGAACATGATATTTGTTGCTAAACAAAATACTGACTTTATGAACTTGCAATGATCCCACGAATGGGATACAATTTATCCAAAAGAGACATCCGGAGAAGTAACGAATTCGTTATGGACCCCTTATTTTCTATTCATTATTTGAGACGATCAATGTGTGTGAATATGTTCGGATGTATCCCAATGTACCAAGACGACATAATTTCCGCCATTCATCCATTTTGTACGATATAATTGCAACATTTTGGAATGTCATTTTAGTATAAATATTAGTAGACTAGAGAGGTCTAGCGCCACTTCTTCCCGAACTGATGATCCGAGGTCCCGATGCTGACGGAGGGGACGGTGACTCTACATGACGGCTAGAAACTTTGATTATTTTGCTGAGGACCGGTTCTGACTTAGGATCTGACATTTAGCCAGAATAGGTAAATATGAGAGAAATGAATTTGCATTTAATTGGCTTTTCTTACAATTTTAGATAAACAAATATTCTGTTTGAATCACTGTGTCGGGTGGTTATTTTCTTGTCATGTTTATTGAATTTATTTGCTTATTGTAAAATGTTTCACCAGATCTATAGCAACTAGTTGATGCCATTGACCTCAGGGTACATGCAGATTGGTTAGGTATCGAAAGTGTTTCCCCTTATACATGGCACGGATAGGGTGGTAGGATGAATGTTGGTGTAATGGGCCCCACCAGCGTGTGATGTGTGTGTGCGTGTGTGACTGTGAAATCACTCCGTCCGTGGAAGTAGAGGGGATTCGGAAGCTCCGATCTACACCACAACAACATCAACTGTTGCATGTCTAAACACTTATAAGGTCCCAAAGGCGAGACCTATTGGCCATGCCAATGCTTTTTTTCTATATGTTATAATTGGTTAAGAACATGGGCATGCCTCAGTGTTCGGATGTATGCGTATGCATTATTGGTGCAGCAGGTGCAGTGACACCAAGGCACATAAGACAGTGGTCATATGCATTTTAAGCACCAGAACAACATATTCAGATGAGCTTAATTGCTGCAATATATAGACATGTATTTTTAAAATACAATAACTATATATATATATATATATTACTATGTTTTCTAAATAAACATAACAAAATTAAAAGTTGAATATTATTATGTTTATGAGTTTACAGTTTATATATTAAAGTTAAAAAAATATCGAAATAAATATATATAAAAAGATATATAAATACATTTTATATATATACACACACACACACATATGTATATATATATATATATATATATATATATATATATATATATATATATGACAGAAGGGAGACTCTTATACTTTTTCAAATAAAGAGTGTTCACCGACGAAGAGGAGTTCGTGTATTCTTGTTTGTGGAGAAACTGATGAATACTTCGTGCCTATATATATATATATATATATATATATATCGATTCACCAAACGACCCAAAAGGAAAGCGCGCTATTTCATAGCGGGTGCCAGTGTCGAGAACGGGCCAGTCCTCGTAGTTAATTTTCCACCAACTTCCTCGAAAAGGAAACACTGCACACCAAGGGAGTTGTATAAATCCAGGATTACTTTTAATTTCTCGTGCAATTGAACACCAACCTCCACCACCAACGCGTTTCAACCACAATTGGTCTTGCTCACAGTGCGTGAGTCTGTCTTCAATGTTGTTTATTTATACTAATTCCCATTTTAACCATTAGGAGGAATTGTGGAAATTGTAGTTATATTCATACTGTACCAAATTTAACATGTTAAGATATAATCCTGAGTGGATTTTGTATTAATGTCTCTGTTAAGGAAATAACATTGTATCCATATACGTGAATTGTTCACATTAAGTATGTATACATAGTAAACATTATTGTGAGATGTATATTGACTAACATGGTATGTAGTCAATTGAATTGCTCTTTGTCATAGCCATGGTGTGTAGTCAATTTAATTACTATTTATCACACCCATGGATTTCTATAATAATTGCTTAGTGTATATTTCCCACTTTATTACATTTGTACCACTAATAAACATGGAAGCCAGAGCTGCGAAACGCATGCAGAGAGCAGAGACTATGTTCGTAAAAGCAGGAACATCAACACAAAGGGCAACGACCACTGACCAAGATACTAGTCAGGTCAAAAACCTCAAACAACTTTTCATCCAACTTGAAAGACTACTAAAAAAAGAGATTACCAAAAGCTGGGAAGTAATCACGCTTGAAAAATACATTGAATGTGATCGTATACCGAGAGGGCTGAGAATCTTCACGCTCCCTAACCATCCAGATACCAAGCCCGAGATGCTTGAAGAAAGGGGCAAAAACAGTATGCAGTGCTCTAAGAACATGGTACTTATTGTCATCAAATATGCCAAAAAAGACATAGAGGAGCTACATGAAGACATCAAAAAGGTTGAATCACAGATCACTAGCTTAAATAAAGAGGAAGAGAGTAAACAATTACGAAAAGAAATGGAGAAAAATCTAGATCGACATGAAAATGAAGTAGAACAACGAAAGCAGAGAAAGTTCAGGAGAGATGAACTGGACTATGAAACAGGGGCTATTCTAACGTTTGCCCGAAGATTTGAAGTATTAAAAGAACAAATGGGCAAGAATGTAAAAGTGACATTAAACGCACCAGTAACTAGCGAATCAGAATCAGACCTAAGTGAAGAGGAAAGAACAACACGAACAGGACATCTAACTTTTTTAGAGGAAATGAAGTTGATGTACATCGACCAGAAGAACCCAAGAGGCCAAGGAAGAGGATGAGGACGAGGTCGAGGGAGAGGAAGAGCCTATCATCAATCTTCAAAAGAAGGAGAAAAACAAGAAGAGGGGGCAGAACAACCAAAAAGCTACCCTCTACGCAATCGTTTGAATAAGTGAATACATTGAAGAAACTGAAAAAGGACAAGGCAAATCTAATTGTCACTCTCTCAGACTACAAAGTAAATTCTCATGAACGAAATGTACTTAACAAAGGATTAAGTTTCTGTCCGGAACAACACTACAATTATGTAGATACCAGGATTGATATCTACAAATTTGTTAGGAAACTAAAACTTGCAAAGTTCTTCAGCAAATTCTCGAATAGAACAACGTCAATCCATAGTAAAACAGCACCAGAGACCAGTGACCTCACAACTGATGACATACCTCTTCTGGTAACTGCGTATGAATTAATGACCAACAACGATGATGTAACTGATTCTCAAGCCCTACAGAACTTACAAATCTGTACTGATAAAAGAGAACCGACTGCTTTCAAACCGAAATCTAAATTCTGTCCTGTTCTCAGTCCAGGCAACAGAATAGACACTTTTCATGCTCTAGTGATCAGTGACCTAGAGACAGTGAGTAAAATAAACAACAATCATAAGCAAGAAAACTTGAACAAAATGGAGAGACACGCAATTGACACTCTTATGAACAATGATAAGATCATAATTAAACCTACAGACAAGGGGGGCAATGTGGTCATTCAAAATAAAGTTGACTACATTAAAGAAGCTACAAGACAACTAGATGACCAAAAGAACTATGTGAAATTAACTCACAATCCACTCAATGAACTAACCTTAAATCTACAAATGAGGATTAAAAAGTGGCAAGAAGATGGATTACTAACAACAGAAGAATCTCTCTTTCTCAACAATAACAGTCCAGTAATGCTTACAATGTACTTCCTACCGAAGATACATAAAACTTTAATCAATCCCCCAGCAAGACCAATAATGTCTAGTTGCAACTCACTATACGAGAATATATCGGATTACGTGGACTTCTTCCTGGCACCACTAGTCACTGACTTAACATCATACATAAAAGATACAGGAGACTTTTTAAGGATACTATCAAATCTTGGATGGCAAAAGGGGTACTATCTAGCAACAATAGATGAAGTATCACTGTACACCTCAATTGAGCATAACATCGGACTACAAGCAGTTGGGTATTTTCTAAAACAACATAATATACAGCAATCTAAACATACAACAATGCTCTTAGAAATGATTGAGCTTTGTCTTCGCAACAATAATTTTATTTTCAATGGCCAAATATACTCTCAGCAGTGTGGAACAGCTATGGTAGTTTCATTATGCCAACCTATGGGGTGGTGGGAGAAACTAACAGCTTGGAGAGAGGAAAACGAACCATACACCTTAAAAACAGAATTATGGTTACGTTATATTGACGATTTATTCCTCATTTGGAGTGGCAGCCTAAATGAATTTGAGAAATATATGAACATTTTAAACAATAATGAAATAGGCCTACAGTTCACTCACAATATCAGCGACCGAGAAATTCAATTTCTAGATGTAACTGTATATATAGAAAACCAAGAAATGAAAACCAAACTGTACAGAAAACCAACAGCGACGAACAGTATCTTACATGGTAAAAGTTTCCATCCAACCAAATTGAAAAAGAGCATCCCATATGGGGAATTTCTGCGTATGAGACGCAATTGCTCGGACGATCTAATAATGGAACAAACATTTAAAGAAACAGCATCAAGATCCCAACAAAGAGAATACAGTGAGAAAGACATAAAACAGGGTCAAGAAAGAGCAAGAGCTACTCCACGAGAACAGACTCTAAAATACCATAAGGAACGCATAGAGGAAAATGCTGCTATCCGAGTAATTTTGACGTACAGCAAAGAAAATTACCAAATCATAGACATTCTAAAAAAACATTGGAATATCTTGAGGAAGGACCCAGACATCGGACCAAAAATTGGCAATCAACCAAGCATTTCATATCGCAAAGCACCTTCCCTAAAGGACAAACTGGTAAAGAGCCACATGACAACTGTCAAGAAATCAAAGAATTGGTTGGACACCAAACAGACAGGTTTTGTACGCTGCAACACATGCAAAGCGTGTAAACACGGCATGAACATGAAACAAACAACGGACTTCATGGGAAACACATTTAACATCACTGAAAGGATTACTTGTGAATCCACGTATGTGGTATATGTCATTGTCTGTGGGTGTGGACTCTGGTACATAGGGAGTACCATTTGCCCACTAAAGAAAAGAATTTTGGAACACCTAAGAGCTGTACAAAACAATGATACTAACTATGCAATTGCGAAACATCAAGAAATTCACAAAGGTAACACGAAACAGAACATAAGATACTTTGGACTGACAACTGTCCCCAAAAATGAACGCGGAGGAAACAGAACTTTGAAACTACGTAGATTGGAATCTAAAATGATAATACGTTTTAAGACGAAGGCCCCCTTTGGTCTCAACGGCGATGAGGAGTTACATAGTCACCTATGAACCTGCTACACAACATAAACTGACGATGAATTTATGGTTAAGAGTATTCACATAAGATCCTTGTATCCACAATTATCTGAAGAAACTTACATAGTATTCCTGTAGGCACTAAGCCAGTAATAAAGTGGGAAATATGCACTAAGCAATTATTATAGAAATCCATGGGTGTGATAAATAGTAATTCAATTGACTACACACCATGGCTATGACAAAGAGCAATTCAATTGACTACATACCATGTTAGTCAATATACATCTCACAATAATGTTTACTATGTATACATACTTAATGTGAACAATTCACGTATATGGATACAATGTTATTTCCTTAACAGAGACATTAATACAAAATCCACTCAGGATTATATCTTAACATGGTAAATTTGGTACAATATGAATATAACTACAATTCCCACAATTCCTCCTAATGGTTAAAATGGGAATTAGTATAAATAAACAACATTGAAGACAGACTCACGCACCGTGAGCAAGACCAATTGTGGTTGAAACGCGTTGGTGGTGGAGGTTGGTGTTCAATTGCACGAGAAATTAAAAGTAATCCTGGATTTATACAACTCCCTTGGTGTGCAGTGTTTCCTTTTCGAGGAAGTTGGTGGAAAAAAAAAATATATATATATATATATATATATATATGCAACCAATCCTGCTGTCAAGGTTCAAAAACAGGCGTAGACTCCGTGAGAAATGAGCATGAAGGAATTTTATTTCGTACAAAGACCAAGACGCGTTTCGACGGCAAGCCGCCTTTGTCAATATCTCAGGTAATACCAATGGCTCCCATTAAGTACTGTGTGTCACAAACAATCGTCATGGCAACGGTAAACAACTGACATAGAAAACAACAATTCGTGTAGTTTCAGCCCATAAAAAGACAGACTAATACGTTCAGTGTGTTGGTTCTCACCGCAAGAAAAGATTATTTAGTTAAAATTAAATTAATGATTAACCAAAATCTAAATTTTTCCAACAGTGTGAAAAATCCGCAGAGACAGTAATATAAGCCAAATTTAAACATGATTATTTCAATTGTTTGAAATATAAAGCCCCTGTGGGCCTTCCTATACCTCCCTGAAAAAGATTTTTGAATTATTCGGTTGAACAGAAAGTGGCCAGTTGGCTACCATTTTTGAAACTGTTCTAACTGAGGGGAGAGAAAAGGAGTCTCAGCTGGATTCATATGGGTTCAGAGAAAACACAACGTCTGTCATCATGGGCTAAGGATACTTATTGAATAGACACATAGTTCTAAACAAATTAAAAAGTACAATAGGGTAAACCTGGGATACAAAACGGAGTAAGGGTACGGTAAGAGACAGGCAGAAATAGATTCACAAATGTACGGATAAAGCCTCATCCGTATTTAATCCAATGGGTATTTTGGTGTTAAACAGAATAATGTACTTGGATTCCAGTCTACGCAGTGTTTGCTGTCTATTGCCTCCTCTTGGGTTCCTAGGAACAGTATCAAGAACACAGTAGGAAAGGTCAGATGATTTTCCATTGTGGCATTGATTAATGTGTCTGGCCACCGGGTAATTGGGGTCATCGTTGTTAATCGCCCGCATGTGCTGCAGTATACGTACATGAACAGGGTGAATGGTAGACCCTATATAACGTTTGTTACATGTACATTGTAGCATGTACACTGCAAAATCGCTTTTACACGTATAACTTCCCCTTATAATAAAGGGGGAGTGTCTGAGTGGAGAACTGATTTCTTTTACGTTAATACCATGGCGGCAGGCCTTGCATTTGGTACATTTTCTAAAGCCATTGTTGGTTTTGAGCCACTCAGAGCCTTTGTTGATACTGGGTGCATTGTTAACTAGATTCTGTCTCATGGATTTTGCACGTCTAAACGTTAGTGATGGTGTCGGTGGCATATTTGGACCTAGAACGGGGTCACTGCGCACAATTTGCCAATGTTTGTACAGAGTTTTTCTCAAAATGTCATGGTAGGTGTTATATCCAGTTATAAATCTTGGTATCCCAGATATGGACTTTTTGCTTTTTTTCTTTAGTTTTTCCGGGTTGGGGAAAAGAAGTTCTTTTCTAGTGACTTTCTGGACTTTGGAGTTGGCTTTATTTAAAGTGTCTGCATTGTAACCTCTTTGTTCTAGTCTGTCAAACAGAGTGTTAGTTGCTTCAACAAGACTGCTCTCTGTACTGCAGTTTCTCTTCATACGAAGACATTCTGCGTATGGGATGCTTTGTTTCAAAGAGGTGGGGTGGAAGCTACATATATATATAACATTTCGCGAGGATTCGTCAACCGGCGCCAAAGTTATTCCAAATAGAATGTTGCGGATTTCCTATGGAAACACGGTCCTAACTATAACTATCTACTGGTGACCGCCAGTAGATAATATATATATATATAAATACATATATAAATTATATATATGTGTGAAAATTACAATGCCAATAACTCTAAATTTTGCAAATGCAAGACCTATTGCATTGTAAATGCTTGTTTCCCTTGTTTTCATGCATTTGTCGCAGAGGGTCCACACACAGTCTTTCCGTGGCTGCTGGGCTGTCTTTGGCCTGGTGTGGAAGGTGCATGGGCATATACCACGCAGGAGAATGCGCTGTACCTACTATTTGAATCAAAACTTTCAAAATCTCTTAGTGTAGGCTGCAATTCTTTCAACTTTTGGAAGGGTGAGATTCAAACACCCAGGGAAGTAATTGAAAAGATTAAACACTTTTGATAGGTGGCTAGGGGAGGGAAATCTAGAGATTAGAGGTGGTATTTCCATTAGCCTAAAATAATTCTAGGCACTGTTGAGAAAATAACAGGAAAGTCAGCAGTTTCCCAGTTATATGCTGATGGAGAGAGTGCCTGAATGCAGGGTCTGGTGAAGCAGTGTAGTATTTGCATCGATCTGTGTTTGGCCTCACAGTCATATATTTGAAACCTTCCAAGGCCAGGCCTTCTCGAGGCACTATGAGTATTTTTGAGTTGGAAACACAGGATTGAATGTGCGTTTCACCAAATACACATTATGAACTGGAAGCAAACATGCAAAACAGTGAGGAACAGAAGCAAGAAAAGGTGGTTCTAATGGATGATAGCAGGGGCATAGTGACCATTGATGCAGTGCACCGGAGTCTAGAGGTGGGAGGGGCCCAGTCTGGCCTGCACCAAGTGATAATATTTCAGAGGGTGTCTGTGACCAGAATGTGCAGTCCTGGTCTCATCTATGCCCCTAATGCTGCAGCTTAGTTTACGAACCTACACAACACTGGTGAAAAAATGTAGGAAGGCCTTGCCAAGCTCAGCTCTACTGCACAATAAACCCACACAGGTATTCTGCTAATTCTAGAGCATCAGCGCATCCCCACGTCTCTGCCAGTGCTGTTCTCTCCTGATCCGTAGTTCTCACTGGCTGGGCAGTGGCCCTTCACTCACAGCTCTGCTGTGCCACCTCAGCCCTGAACTTGGGCCTTTAACTGACACTTTTATCAGGATTACCAATTGTGATGCCACAAAACATCATTTGAAGGCATAACACTTTAACACAGTTAAAGAATTGCTATTGTGCATCTTGGACAGCCCAGCTATTCATTGATGAGACAGGCCAAAAAATGATAGAGCCATGACAACCCTCAACTTTACATAATGAATTACTGTATAGGTAATAAATCAGAGGTGTACTCTTTGTTCTCTCCCTCTGTATCTGCTTTTCTTTCTCCCCTTCACACCTCACTCCTTCCCTTCTCTCCATTCTTCCTTCACTATCTGCCCTACGTCCATGTTTCCTCTTAATCACCGCCTTTTCACCTCTCCCTCCTTCCCTTCCACTTTCCTTTCACATGCCGTCTGCTCTTCTTTCCTTGCCTTTCCTTGCCTTTCTCCTCTTTCCACTTTTCATTCTCATCATCTACAACTTCAATCTTGCACTCCCAATCATTACTTTCCCCACCTCTCTTCACATTCTTTGTCTACTGTATCTATCTTTGCCTTCAGACCTCTCCTCCTTTCACTCGCTCCCTTTTATGTTTTTCCTTGTTGAGCATATATTTATACCCCCTCCAGGAATCTGTGTTTGATGTCAGGGTCATAAATTTAAATCTTGGCGTGGCATTTACACACATTTTCTAATTTGAGTTCACTTTTAAGTTGTTGTCATAGGCTTCTCAAATGTTAAAATGTATTATGTTATATTGATTTGTATAGCGCACTAATCACACAATAGAGTATCCAGGCCCTTGGCCAGGTGTGTAGGTGTAAGGTCTTCGATATGCTTATGTGAAGAACTAGGTCTTCAGCTTCTTGCGAAACTCAAGAAGTGAGGAGGTAGGTCTAACGTGTTTAGGCTTGTGGATGTGCGTGGGGCCAATAAAGGAAGTGGGTAGAGCCACTGGAGGTTGTGTGCTGAGTCGGGGAAGTGGGTGTGGCCTCCTAACAAATGTGAGCACCTCCACTTCATATTTTACAAATTAAGCGCTCAGTGTGAGTCCGAGCAAGAAGGAATTTTGTGAGCACTCAGGAAATGGTTAAAATGTAATTCACAGGAAGTGTC
This sequence comes from Triturus cristatus, assembly GCF_964204655.1. NCBI lineage: Eukaryota > Metazoa > Chordata > Amphibia > Caudata > Salamandridae > Triturus > Triturus cristatus. The sequence continues at coordinate 953,224,571 of NC_140592.1, forward strand.
ATGATGTTCCACTGGTGTGTCGGAGGGGGCGTGGTAAGGGGGGGCGAGGTCAGGGGCATGGTCGCAGCCGTGATCAGGTTGTTGGGCCACAGGGGAAAGGAGGAATGAGTAAAATGTGTAACGGAGCCCCGATATACATTGAAAGAAGTAAATCAAGTTGTAAATAAAGTTTGGATGGAGAACAAGGTGCGAAAGGTAAGGGCAAAAGTAATTGAAGAGACTGCATGACACGGGAAAAAATGCCACTGGAGTAAAAAAGTGACATTTGAAAAGCGATCACATTAATTTTGTAATTCACATATTTCTAAAACATATTGAAAACAGGGTGATACAATAAAAAATGAGTATGTACACATATAGGAACAATAATGTACTTATATAGCCATAAGGAAAAGGGAGAGAATCGTTAAAACATATGATCCAATTACCATGTCATTGATCAAGGAACAACATGTTATCAACATCCAAATTCATACATTTGGTATGGGCAGTAGTAGAGTGAGACAAATGAGTGTGTGTACTGTTAACCTATCATGCAGGTATAATACATGCATGTGACATATTCACAAGACAGTATATGAAGCGATGAAAAGACAGTTTAGCCAACCTCTTGGGAAAAGGAGATGGCACCCTAGAATGCAGTGAGGAAGAGCGCATGAGTCATTCGAGCATGTACAGGGCATTACTCGAGATGTACAGTGTTGTGCCACTCATCAGGGGTATTAAGCCCTTGGTCAACAGAGTTAAAACGTGTAATCCATCTGCATTCACACTTGTTAAGGAGCTGTTGCATACTGCCACCGAGAATGGGTAGCTTAGGTTGGCCAATCACCTGCCACATCATGTCAATCTCACTGTGATGTTTCTATATGTAGTGTTTGACAAGTGGGGCAATATCCACTTTACAATGGATGCAGCTCTTATGCTGGATAATGCGTTGTTTGACCATTTGTGTACTTTGTCCGATGTATACAAGATTGCAGGGCCATCGTATCTCATAGATGATGTTGGTGGAGTGGCAGTTCATGAATGTCTTTAGTTCATATGAACCTGACATGTGATTAAATATACCTTTTAAGAATCAGTGGAATTCAGTATGATCACTATCAGACCTGGTGAGAACCTATATATCGGCTAGGCTAACCAGATGGGAAGTGAACTCAGAATATTGTCAATTGTTCTAGAATTGCCCGGTAGGTTGGGGGTATTAGCTGCTTGTAAATCGGATGGCGTGCGACCATTACATGCTCTCAGACTGGAGGATAGGGTAAACCCCTGTAGCTGGTAAGCAGCATCTGTCCATCGCTTCACTGGGTTGCTGTTAAGAGAGGGTATACCCCATTCCTCATCTTCAGCGTCAGAGAGGGAGGGACTGTCACTGTCAAGGGGCTCCTATGTGCTGTTATACTCGCCTGCAATAATTAGGGAGTCATGTTTGTCAGAAAGATCCCTATGGGCAGTAAGTTGCTGTAACGTTGGTGTCTCACCACCCCCTCTGACTCTGCGGTTATAAAGATTGTATAGCTAGTACATATGAGAGTCCTCTTCTGTGATAGTAATGCCTAAGATGTTGTGGGAAGCAGTAGGGATTAGACACAGTTTGACATTAATGGCAGCTCATACCAAAGTAAGAAGGCTACCAGAGGTGCGGCCCTTTCTGGCATAGAAAGCGGGGATGTGACAGGAGACATAACCAGGCCTATGGTCAGGGTTAGGCCTCCAAGTTTCTTGGAGGAGACATATATGGAAAAGGTTTATAAAAGCTTGCCAGGCTTGGTTGCCAAGCTTAGATTTCACAACTGCAACATTCCAGGACAAGATCACACTAGTGTTGGGGGTCTTGAATGGGTCTATCTGGGAGGTAGTCAGAGGCACTTGATGCTGGCCGGTGCAGGTTGTGTTCATCTATGGTGAATCGATAACTGGCTTGGGCGTTTCAGTGCTAACAGGGTGCCCCCCTTCCCTAGTGAAACAGGAAGGACCCACTCATCCCAGTCAATCCACCATGGATGTATCCAAAATTTCTGATGCAGTGGAAGATGTCGAAAGGTGTGTGACTTTTGAATTGCTAGTAGAGGGTCGGTTAAGTTTGAACCGGACCAGGGAACCGTAGGGGGGGGGGGGCTACTTGTGCAGTCCTAGACCCACCAGTCCCTCTGCTAGAATAGTGGACTTCAAACTTATCTGGATTGAATTGAACATCCCTGCCTGTTCTGTGGGATCATGGAATTGTATGATGTACAAAATGTCTGATCAGAAAATAGAGTAGCAATTGCGCACCGATGGTATTTGATGAATACATTTATTTATTAGAGACTCTTCATCTTCTTTCGTCCTCGCAGCCAGTTTAGGGACTTTTATCATATAAACATGCCTGGGATTCCCAACAGGAGTAGCCCTCTCCTGCCCTAGTATGCCATCTATGGGCCACCCCTGGGTAGGAAAATTATTATTGGATCCATCCATAGTTTTGGTTAAATACCTTGAATCAGCCATGGCCATCCGCGGTTTATCAAGAACACAAGAGGATACGCAAGAGGGGGTGTTAGGCGTCGATCTAATGGGGCATAGATCAGGGGTAGGGGGGTGGGTATTTCGTAACTCAGGATGGGTTCTAACTCTGTCATTCATCCATTTATTTCTCTCATCAATTAGGGACATGTAGGTGGAGTGTGGTATGTGTGAGGGGGATTGGCACTAGATGGTTTTGTGGAAGATTTCATATCCCCTATGTTTGACAATGGTATTGCCAGTTGAGATCTGAGATCTATTATCTCAGCCTGTAGTCTTCTCACCAAAGTAACAATGCTAGCAATATCTGTGAGAAGCTGGCCTGGTATATGATGTACACTTATGTAAGTGTACACCGTGCACCAGTTCAGACAACCCTTATCGTGATTTAAGAGGTCTTAGACAACCTTAGAAAGCTCTCTAAGAGGTAGCTTTCAGGCTTAGTCCAGAAAGAGTGTAAATCAGCTTGTTGCACCAGAATGCAATCTTATAGTATAGATTAAGGGAAAAAGAACCACACAAAGAATTTATAAAAATATGTATTTATTATATAATACTCTCTAACACATAGAAATATCTCCTACCCGGAGATATGCACAATGCACACAATACTTCAGCAAAGAAACACAGTGAATAGCACAAAATACACAGTGAACCCCAGGGGGGGACCAAACCATAGACTAAGAAACTGTTATAAGAACCACGTCTCGGGTCAAGACAATGTTGAGAGGACATAGAAGCGCTGGGGACCCAAAGAACCACCCATGATGAGTAAATAGGGACCCCATGGAGAGCGTGTGCAGTGTGGGAACACAACCATGTGTTCCGTACAACTCTACGTGTTAGTCGTGGCTAGTTTTTAAAGATTAAGGACCCTTCCCAGTGGACCCTGAAGAAACCCCATGGAAGACAGAAGGTTGGAGAGCCACCCCATGGGTGGATACCCTAGTATCCACGTAACCTACACCAGGGAAGCCGGGTGATTACGTGTGAAGTGTTGTCGGAAACCGCCATCAAACCCAATGGAGGGCTTCAGGAAAGTGCCGCTGTTGAAGAAGGAGAAAGTATCCATTGGAATCAAAGGATGGATTCTAGATGAGAGGTACCTGGGCTGCAAGCAGAGGTCTATGTCACTCAGGGGTAACTAGGAGACTTGGAAGACGAATGCCCTCCGATGTCGGGTGTTGCAGGATGGATGACAATGACCTTGACTTTGCAGCTGTGAGGACTAGGCGTCGGTGAGGAGGACCAGGAGCCATGCACGAGTTGTCCCATGAAGGATGTCAAGTATTGAGGGGTCGGTGTCCGGCAGGAGCACCAACAAACCTTGACAAAGGCAAGCAATGGAGAAATCAAAGAAGGAGCAACGCCGGGACCAGCAAGGTCCAGGGGACTCACCAAAGGCAGGTGAGTCAGGGCAGGCCCCGAGCAATCACGGGAGCCCAAAAGAAGCAAGTGTGACCCTCAAGAGGACCCACAGGCCGGAAGCACTGGAATCGCAAGAGGACCTCAAGCAGCTCCCCAAAAGAAGCTCATGATGCGGTGTGGCTGAAGATTCTGGCCACTGGAGGTGCTCGAGGTTGGGGCTACTCGGAGCCCGAAAATCTTCTTGGAAAGAAGCCAACAAGCCTTTGCAACTGCAAGTTGGACGCGGTGCACAGGGATTGGGTTATTGCAACCCCCACAAGAAATCCTGGCCTCAAACTTGGTAAGAGGGCAGTCCTCGGGAGCTGTGGAAAACCACCACCTGTGTTGGAGAGCCCACAGAGTCTGGAGGAGCTCAGGATCTGCAGACCGGTCGACTTAGTTGTGGTACCTGCAAATGTTGAGGAGTGACTCCTCCACTCCAAGGGAGATTCCTTCAAGTTTCTTTGATGCTTCGCAGGCCTTGAAAGGTTCCTATATGATGCACAGACCATGCAGCAGAATGGAAGGGAGATGAAGTCAGGCCCAAACAAAGACCAGCAAAGTCCAGAGTGCCCAGACGGTTGAAGAGTAATGGTGTCTGATCTGAATCTTATCCCACGTCGAATCTAGGGACCTACACCCAGGTAAGCTCTTAAGTACCCAAGGGAAAGGGTTGGAAAGATTCAGGGGACCCTCCCAGAGGAGGGTCTGGATAGGGGGGAGGTTACTCCCATGTCCTTTGTCCAGTTTCGTGCCAGAGCCGGGCTCCCAGGACTGGTTTGAACTGGACTATGCACAGGGACACCAAATGTGCCCCTCATGTATACTGAGTGGCGCTGGCAATCGCACCCACCCCATCCCAATACACTACATCCTGTCTGAGAGGGGGTCACACCTCCCTGTAACAGGATGCCTATTGTTCTGCCTTCCCCTGCTCAAGCTTGGCTCAGCAGCAGGAGGGCAGAATCGTGTCGCTGGTCGCCAGCAACCATTCTGTGCTGTCCGGGTCAAGAAGGCTGGTACCGGGAGCACTGAGAGCCTAACAGAAGGCTATTCCAGTGCTTGGAATCATACCTTCTACACCGTTTACAGACTGGGTGGTAGGACCTAGAGTGCCTCTCTCCTGCACAGGGGCCTTTGTAGTGCTGTGGCCTAAAGAAAATGGTACAAGGGCTGATTACCTGTTAGAAGATAGGATGTGATGGGATAGTGGTACATGATTGTGACCATCAGTGGCACAATCAGACGTACTAGCATTAGCATAGATTTTTGGTCCTTCAGAGGTCAGGGCAGCGTCAATAGTTTCGGCTACAATTGAAGCAGACAAGTTGAGTTTCTTTTCCCTAGAGAATATAGGGTCAACTTTGTCCAATACTTTATTTGGGATCGGGCCACTAGCTTTTTCCACTCCCAGAAATGTTTCAACTTCCTCAATTAGTGTGTTTATGTCCTCAAACGTTGTGGAGGCTTGCATCCTACATGGGGCAGCCACTGGGGTAAGCTTAGAATTTGTATTCTTCCTAGGGAGTGCATCTGTTGCCTTGTGTTTCCCATTGCAAATATAGTGGCCTCACCAGGAAGGGGCCCAAAGAAAAGCAGTGAAAGATTCTGTCCAGCAGGGGTCCAGCTATGTAAATATGTCTAAAATTTCACAGTACCTGATGGCTAAAGCTGACGCGATGTAGAGAAGTCTTTCCTAGCATGGCAGGCAATGGCCAACAGAGTCTGGAGTATGTTTTAATTTAATTTATTTGATTTAGTTCTCTACTGAGAACAACAAATTTCATACAAAACATTTGTTATAATTATGTACATTAAGAACATTAAATACAGATTTTACAAAGTTTTTAAATATTTAAACGACACACAAATTCATCGGGGGGAAATTTAAAAAGTGAGATCAAACTCTGCACAGATGCGCTATTATATCTAAATTGGATTGATTTTAGATAGCGCCTTCTAGTCTCGGCCAATTTCAAGTTCGGACAGACTAACAATACATGCTTTAGATCTTGCACGCCACCTTTGCAAAGATCGCAAATACGGGTGACATTTTCTTTTTGAGTCCATTTAAAAGTCAATGAGTTTAAAGGGAGTAACCCAAGCCGCAATAAAATTATACAATGCCGAATTCCGTGCCTTAAGGAACAAGCATTTGCAATGCAATAGGTCTCGCTTTACGCGAGTTTATTCTATTGGCATTGTAAATGACAATGCCTTTTATTTATGTTTTAAAAACAAAAACAAAAATAAAAGGCATTGTTATTTGCAATGTGAATAGCTGAAACTCGCGTAAATGCGAGACCTATTGCATTGCAAATGTTTGTTCCATTTCAAGTACTGAATATAAGTGAACCACCGTCTCTCCGGCATAGATTAAAGCAGAGCCAGCCAGGGGCGTAGGAGACACTAAAATTCGGAGGGGGACAGGGACAACCTTGTGCACTTTCCAGTGACCCTATACAAAATACCGCCCGTTAAACAAATACAATCGCATACTTTCGAAGTGAAATATTGAGAAAAGCAGGCATGTAGTCACAGTTTGCATGTATGCTTTATTGTTATTTACATTCATATAGTAATGAGACCAAATGTTTAAAAAAAACATATATATGAATCTTGCATCTTAATGCACAAAGCTAACAAAGGCCGCTGACTTAGGGTGGGGGCGTCGTGTTTGCAAGTGCATTAGGGTTTGAAAAGTACCTGCTGCTGCATTCCTGGTCTCCAGCAATAAAAATGTGAAGATAACTTTGGTGATTAATGTTCTTTTTTTGAGAGAGATCAAAGGCTTGTCTAGTGAAAGTTTTAATTCAATAGGTCAGTGAGTTACTGCTTTTGTCTGAGATATTCTTTTGGTATTTGAAGTTTATAAGTTAAATTCCTAACATTGAACAGTGAGCGATTAACCGTCATCAAAGAGCTGCATAAAAACTTCAATGTATAGATTAGAACATTATGATTTTTCCCCAGTCTTTCCCTATCCTAATGTTGGAAAATGGGTTTATTAGGATAGAAATCAATTCTGATTATTGAAGAGAACCCCCCAACCATGGTGGTATGTTTTACATTCTGAGTTTGTGTTTCTCTAGTGTTGCAAAGCCGCCCTGGGCACTCCCCAACTTTTTGCTGACTGGTACTGGTGGTACCTGACTGACTGACCCTGGCCTCTGCCTAAACTGCCAGTGCTATTCTGAAAGAGGCACTTAAAAATACAGTGAAAACACCTACATACACTAGGGTGCACTATGGGTTAGGGTACCCCTATGATTGGCATGACCTCTCCTATAAGGCCCTAGTACATAATAGGGCAGTGGGATTAGAACTACTTTTAAGTCCCTAGAATATAATAAGGCATGGCAGTTTAGAGGTCAGCAGCCCTTTCTGCGCTTGCATGTGTGCACTGCTGAAGCCTGAGGTCAGTTTAAAAGTAGCCCTGTGTTATAGGGCTGCTTTTAAAATGCAAATTGTGCCCAAACTCGACTTTTGGGTTTGGGGAACTTACAAATTGATCAACTACAATGTTGGGGCAAAATTAAGTGGAAAAATGTTTTCCACTTAACTATGGCTGTATCATATTTGCCACATAATACATAATCTGCTGCATAATCTAACGATTTCCTCCAAAACAATTTTGTAGCTCAAACGGATCCCAAATTACTAAAAGAAATGTGACTTGTGTTGCTGTGAAGTTTAGGGCCCTTTGCAAAGGTTAGTAAAGAAAACAATTCCTAAGAAAACAATTGGTCCCAGACACTCCTAATGACACTCAAATTAATACCTGTAGGAGAGTGTAGTATGCAATCAATTCATACAACCAAAAATGTATAATGTAAAGGCACATTCAACAGGGAAATCTCATAGATAAGAGGCCAACCAAAGTCAATTAAATTGCAAACATCAATTTATTTCCCGCTGAATCATATTCATAAAATGCAAACTTAGGGGCTGACTACGATGGCAGGCGGACTTCAGTACCACCGCCATCGAATCGGGGAATGGGACCGCTGGCCTTCAAGGTGGAGGCCCCACGATAGGCATTACAATGCGACTGCCACTACGGTGTTCGCAGTGCCTATCTTTTACATTGCAGCAGGTGCTGCTGGCTGCATCATCCGCCGCAAAGTAAAAAAAAAAGGAACATGTTAAATATATCGGTGCCTGCCACATGGTGCAGTGATATGTTGTGGGGCATCATAGATGCCCCCCAGGACCCATGTCTGAGGGCCAGGGGTAAAGGGGCCTGCTACGGGCCCCCAATGTCCCTTTCGCCAGCATTTCCATGGCAGGTGAACCGCCATTGAAAAGCTGGCGGGTAAGGGACATCGTAATCCCTGCTGCGGTGCATGGTAGGCACCACCAGCACTGTAGGAACTACGAGCCCCTCCACCACACCGGCGGGCTCAAGAAGCCCGTCGGGTGCGTGGTGGTTGGTCTTTCCGACCGCCAGGTAACCACCCGCCATTGTAATATGGCGGGCTGTGATGCAGTCACCAATGGCGGTGGGACCGCCACCGACGGGGTGACGTGGCGGTACCACTGCCATTATAATCACCCCCTAAGTTTGGTGTGCATGCAAATCCTACATTGCCAACCCCTGGCAAGTTGCACTGCTAGTGCTGGAAAAAGGCCAATGGAGGTACCAATGGGTGAGGTGGACTGGCCTCAGGGTCTTGTGACCTCAGTGACAGATTCACTGTCGATCTAGGATGTGCTTCTTCATATGCCTGCCCGTAAGACTGGAAGCGAACTGCAGTATGGATTGTGGTGGACAGGTCCACCTGCGGGTGCTAAGACACCTGGGCTTCTAAGGTCTATCGGGCCTTCTAAGGTGTAGCACAGGGGCGGTGGGTGAGATTTTAAAGTGGTGAGGCGCAAACGAATTAGCATACAGCACCGTAGCGAGCGAGCGCAGCGAGCGAGCCCGAACCCCAAAAGGGGGGTTTGTGGGGGTTACCCCCCCCCAAGAAAATTTTGAAAAAAAAGAAGAAAAATCGTGCATTTTCAAGCAAATTTGAGAAAGCAGGAAGGTTAATAAAGCAATTGTGAAAGGGCAGTTATTACATTAATAGATGGCATAACATAGGTAGCTGCTTATTCAGTATTACCACAGAGCTTCATACATTCTGTCCTATTATGCTCAGGTGCTGAATTCAGACTATAAGACTCATGGAAATCTCAGCTCTAAGAGTAGAAGAAGTTGCACAGCAGTGTAATGGTTGCCAGGCTCGTTCCGCAGGAGCGTCAGGAACTTGAAGAAAAGTCCACAGTCTTCCCCTACGGCCTTCCGACTCTATTAGACTCTAGAGTAACGAATGGCACGCAAGGGGAAAACAGGGAAACAAAACAAGGAAAGGCGGGGAAGAAAAACAGTCTTACAACATACTGAATATTAGACTCTAGAGTAACGAATGGCAAGCAAGGGGAAAAGAGGGAAACAAAACAAGGAAAGGCGGGGGAAGAAAAACAGTCTTACAACATACTGAATATTATACTCTAGAGTAACGAATGGCAAGCAAGGGGAAAACAGGGAAACAAAACAAGGAAAGGCGGGGGAAGAAAAACAGTCTTACAATATACTGAATATAAAAGAGGCAGCGCAATGCGCTGTTACCGTGATTCTGGTTGAGCTGAACTTTGTACACACACTTCACATAGGTCCACGCAAGTACCCCAAATATAAATGGTATAAAGGTTTTCGCAATTTGCCAAGGGGAAAGGTTTGATAGGCAACACAAGCAACGAATCGTTCACCCTGCGGGAGACAGGTCCGGCCAGTGAACAAAGGTGAGCAAATCTGTATAGTCTTCAAATAGAACAAACACTACAAAACTTTTAAAAACAGAGATAACAATGCATTTCTTACCTCAATCAGAATTTTTTGTATTCAAACAAGTAGCAGCATTCACTTCTTGTAGATGAAATCCGCACGTCTGTCTTTCAGTGTAGCAAACTTGTCAATTACTTTCATGTTGAAGTCCGGTATCTTTTGGACTAGCTTGCTCTCTACAGATAGCATCGCCAAAGCATTTAGTCTTTCCTCTAGCATGGTGTTCCTGAGGAATGTCTTTATGCGCTTTAAGGCTGAAAAACATCGTTCAGCTTCTACTGTTGTCATTGGAGTCGTAATCACAATTTTTAGTAAAGTCACTGTCTCTGTAAGTGAGTTTTTCCATATGCAGTTTATGAATTAAACTCAGCAAAGTCAAGGCGCTTGTGGCCTTCCGGTACACAGGCATTCCGTAGAGTACAGTTAACTCAGTTCTCAGCTGCTCTTTTTTGAGCATAGGATATGCTTCCACAGCCTGATTCAGAGCACGCTCAGGGAAGGATTCATCATATTGTGCAAACTCTTTACTTTGCAATAAAGTCGCACTCACCAAATGTTTTGTGAACGAAAAACGTTCTTTCGCCTGCACAATTACAATGTCACATATCTCCTTTCCAATTCGAACCAGAGAGGTGATGTTTTGTCTGCGGTTTGCAAAAACAGAATGCTGCGGCAGTTTGCTCTCTAAATCTTCAACCCCATCTCTCACTTTCATAATCTGTTGTACAAATGCAGATGTATTGGCTTTCACAGAGACAGTATCTAGGTCTTTTCTTTGCAACTGATCGTATAACACATCAACAGGAATCATTATGTCATGAAATAAAAACAGTAAGAACTGAAACTCTTTGTCTTGTAGTGTTCTAATAAAGCCATGGGCTTCATTCTGACTTGTGTGATCAAAGTCTGCTCTGGATGCTATGGCGACAAAACATTTCTCAAGGCCCTCCCTCTGTTCAAAGATTAAGTTGACTGTACGAATGTGAAAGTTCCAACGAGTTGAGGATCTCCTTTTGTCCACAATCTCATGAAGGGCTTCTGTTCTTTTGGGGGAAAGTGTGAAAAATGCTGCTATTCCTCCGATATCCTGAAAGAAAACTCGTGTCTCTCTGATCTTTGATACCGGTTGTTGCATAATAAGATTGAGTTGGTGGGCGTAACAGTGCACAAAATGAGCATTAGGGTACACATCTCGAATTCTCTTCTGAACTCCACTAAGGCTCCCACTCATTACGGATGCACCGTCATAGCTTTGTGCGATAAGCTTTTGTTTTTGAGGCAGGTCCGGGAAAATTAAGTCCAGTTGACACAGTATTGCTTCAGTGATGGTTGCTGCACTAGAGTCACTTAAATGCGTGAAGCCATAAAATCTTTCCACAATGTTTCTGTCACTGTCAAGGTACCGAAACACTAACACGGACTGTGTTTGAGTGGACACATCAGTGGTGTCATCAGCCTGAATAGCCACAAAGTCTGTGTTTCGCAACTCTTGCACAATATGGCTTCTTATAATTTCAAGCATACAGTCAAGGAGTTCATTTTGTATTGTATTAGAGGTGCCCTTAAAGACTGTAGCATGTGCTAAATGTCTTTCCAAATCCTGGTCTATGGTTGACATTAAATCCACTAGGCCTCGGAAGATCCCAGGTTTTGAGGAAGTTTCTGATTCGTCATGGCCTCGCAATGCCAGTTCGAAAGCACCACAGAAACGAATGCAATCAATGATCTTGGATAGATTTTGTCTGTTCTTATCAACAGCTTCATTGTGTTTTTGAATGGATTTGCGATACGCATCATTTATCTGCTGCTCAATTGGTGCGTCTTCCCCCAACATTCCCAGTCTTGTCAGGTTTTCCAGATGATTTCTTGTGAGCGCATGCTTCTTTATTTTTTCAGCGATGTGCTTCAGGTCGACCATTCCTTGCAGTGTCCAAGAAAAGTCACCGCCAAACAGCAAGCAGGGGAAGCAGAACAGAGAATTTCTTATAGGGCACCCTGTAAGCCAATCAGCTTTTGTGTACCAGGCATTTGAGAATGTACGTTTTGACATTTTTCCTCTGTCCTGGTTAGTTTGCTGTAGGTTTATTTCAGGCTGATGAGGTCCCAATTGTTTTAACTGTAGTTTTTGTTCAAGTGGCCGTGACTGGAATGACTTTGTAATCAGCTCTTGTACTGTATTCATGATGGGGTGTTGCTGGCCTTACCAATATATATATATATATATTAAAGAAACCTGTCAATAATCAAAGTACAACGTATAAGGTGCAGTGCAATAATATTAAATTTCAGTATAAATACATTATACATATATCTTGTGCATTATCCTAATACATCTCAAATGACTGCTAAAAATAGAGCCGTACTGCCTCCTGCCTCTCTGTGCCATAGTGGTTGCTGGAGGCACTGAAAGACACTGCTTGAGGGCCTTGAGAGTGACCACATACATAGCTCTAACTACGATGTAAAAAAATATATAGCATCAGTTTCCTTACCTTTAACACTGGTGTTTGCTGGGTTGTAGCCGGGGTCGGGTGAGAGAGCAGCAAAGGAGGTTGGGGTCCTCTTGTTGTTTGCTGGAAAATTGCCCCAAAATGCGGTAATGTTTCAGGTTGTCAGGTGCTGAAAATGAAAAGATAACAATTTATTTTTGAAACAGTAGGGTAATGAAACAAAGACTGTGGGGAAAAAACACAGAGCAGTCATTTTTCACTTCAAAAACAGTGCAGAAGAAACCAAACCAGACGCTAAGCCCGCGCCACCCACGCATGCAACCCAACTTGCGAGTCATTGCAGCTCAAAGACCCATGCTGAAGCAGAAGCTAAAAATATAAAGCATTTTGTTTTACCTGGGACTCTAACCTAAGTGTGGCGTGTTCTGCTTGATGGTCATTTAGCCGCCAGTTGCAAAATGAATCAAAGTGATATATATTAGCGCGAAGACAGCCTGTGTCTCACGGTGCAGCGGTGCAAATGTGGCATGGCTTCCAAAAGGGAGTTTAACTCAAGAAAGAAACGTTAAGCAAAGTGAAAAGGGGATGGAAAAGTGTTAGTCTAAGGTACAGAGTATGGCACAGGAAATCATTTAAGTTTAGACTTACTTGCGACTCTGGGAAAAAATAATGTATGTCATCAGCAACCGAGCGATCTGTTTCACAATATGCCCTTAATGACACTGCAGGAGTGACATCACATGACCATCTGCCTCTGTTATATCACAAAAGGTTGCCATGAGGCTTACAGTCAATTAGCCTCACAGGCAAGACACCACATTCGATGAGAAAAGGGGCACATATGAAGATGAAGGTTTATAAATTCACAATTAGGAACGCATCAGAGACTTACCTCTAGATATGAAGAGATTAAGGGCATATTGTAAACTTTAGCAGAAGTAACCTATTGATGTATAGAAAGTTGTCAAGCTTAATAGTGGTTATGTCTTACAATATAGGGGATTAATATCTGACAAGAAAAGACTGAACCTGCTCACAGTAGATAGTACCATGGTGGCATGAAAGAATGAGGACGGTATTAACCCTCAGCACCTTTCCACCTAACATTTCAATCAAGCCGTATACTAGAAATCACCTGTCCTTAACCCACACTTCAAGATGGTATTGGTTACTGATGGATATAACAGAAGAAAAATGTACGCTACCAGGCGAGCTGTGGAAGTATACTGGCTGTTAAATGAATTACGGCAAGTATCAATGAGCATGTTATATTGTCAAACCTGCTAGTTTAAGGAGGGACCATCTCTTTCCCTGCACAGAGCATACTGGACGCCCTATAGGATATCGAAGATGGGAAAAAGGATACCAGCTAAATGTATAAAATGTGGGCTAGAGAAGGCCAGTGATGGTCACATGTTTATGGAATGTCCTGGGATCTACAGCTTCTGGCAAAATGTGGGTAAGGCCTCGAAGAACATTTTTGGGATAAGCATTAAGGTAAGCCTCTCCCTCATTATATTTGGGATCCCAGAGGGCCCAGTAAAGCTGAGTAAAGATAAAACAAAGCTACTATTCTACTTAATAATTTTAGCATGTAGAGAGATTTGCAGGAAAGGGTCATAGACTTCCCACCCAAGTATACTGAATGGCTCTTCTTGTTAAGATACATATTAAGAATGGATGCCGCACATCTGGCTTCTAAAAGACATACTTTTTGGTTACCACTAACGAGTTGGTTGGAACAAGGTAATGTTGGTGAGTGAATGGTTCATAACTTTGTCCTATGATTACATCCATCCTTTTCTCTGTATCTCGATACTCGGTTATATGCTGATGCACGCCGAGAGAGAAAGCATGGCTACCTTGGAAAGACAAGTGCAAAATCTCGGGGTATGGACCTGGGATGAATGAGGACAAAAAAAACACTGAGCAAGGAATACACAGCTCTACACACAGCAGTCAGTAAGAAACAAACAGCCCACAATCAATACCGATCCAGACACAGATTGCACTGCACAGCAGGAGGAACCAACCCACAGTCCTAAACCCAGCACGGCTCCAACCAAACAGATGTACACGGATCACGGAGCTACAAACTCGGACTGCTACATACAGTTCTAAGTGTAAAATGTAATTACGCATATAAACACATTGGGTAACAATATACTGACACACACACCTCAATCCACAGCAGTTCAGCCACTTGCAAAGCAGTGGGCACACATAAGAGAACAATGCACAACTATGTGTACATGCTGTACATAAAGACATTTCAGGAAACCAAAAATACACACTTTTCACAACAATTCAAAGAGCAGAATATAAAAAGTAACAGTCAAACACAACGAACAACACGGTACACCGCTTACAATACACAGCAATACAATCTCGAACCTTACTCTCCCGCTTTACCCTCTATGATCCTGGGCAAATGGTGATCTCCTTCAAGCTGGACACTTACAAATTGAAATCAAAGCGCTGGAAGCGCTCCGTAAGTATTAGTCCATCCATGCTTCAAGGGTACCAATGGTTTTCTACAGGTGTGTTACTATACAGAGGTAGGTAATAACATAATGCGGTATACATGGAAATGTCACCTGTTTGTGGAGAGGTTGTGCCCCCCACAGCTGCGTGGCTTCGCTCTGGGGTTACTATTTAAGGGGGCAGCAGCTAATGTCGAACATGGGTGGGATTCGAAGCCAGCAGTCAACCAGCTCTTTGGAGAAATGTCCTTATCCTGTTTGCTGGTGATGACAAGAGTTCACTTTAATTTGACCCTGAAACTATCCCTCCAGTTCTTCTGTAACTCACATGGAGGTCTTGAGTAAAGGTTTTCTTTTAAGGTTTCACCTAAATACAGTTTTGCCCCTTGCAGCCTCAAGTTTTCGAAACAAATAATTCATAATATAAATACCTACATATATTCACTGAAAAAAACAAAGGTTAAAGTGAAGTAATAGTTAGTTGGAAATGTCAGTTATAAAATGCAATTTTAAACATTCAAAACCACTGAATTTCAACAGCTATAGTTATCTCAAGGAGCTATAACTCAAGCCATATAATAATTGTTTTACAGGAAGCCACAGGGGAAGACCCAGTGCCCCAGCGGCCCCATCAGCTCCCTGCCAATGACCTTTTGGGGCAGTGCAAGAGCTGGCATTTTTATTTAATTTGCGCAGCACCCCACACCACTGATCTTTTTGGAGGGCAGAGGGGGGAGCCCCGGGGCCCCCACAGCCATGACAGTTCCCTGTTCCTGCAGGAGGCAGCAGTATTTTCTTTAAAAAACTTTACACTTTAAAGTGGGGTGCACCAGTGCTCACCCAGGGCACTTCACAGCATGTCCCTCGTTGGTGGCTAGGGGAAGGCCCAGGCCCCAGCACCCTGCTGGCTCTCATGCTTGCACCCATGATGGGGTTACTATTTAAGGGGGCAGCAGCTAATGTCGAACATGGGTGGCCTCGCTGAAGTCAGAAACAGGCGAGGAACCCCCACTTCGATACATATTTTACATCACTAAAAGAACATTAATGTGAACTGGGGACAGTGGAGGGGCAGTACTGATATGCCAACAGCCAAAACTGACCCCTGGACCATGAAACCCCGTGGACAGAGGCAGCGGGCGAAATAAAGAGAGAAAAGCGCGGAGAAAATGAACAAAACCGTCCTTAAATCATGAGGGATCAATGATTCATTGATCCCTCATGATGAATGATTACCCTAAATGGTCTCATCTCCGGTATGTTTGTAGGCCGTGATTGGGTGGTATTTACTGATTGCATTAATCTAATTTAAAAATCAATCAATAGCAACAATGAACGGCGGCAGATAAATCGAGTCTAATGCAGCATGATTACAGGGAGCTTCCAGAAATATCAAAAACGCATCTTAAACAGACCGACCGCAGCAGTGACTTACTTACCTTCGCTTGCTGGCAGAATCGAAATGGCCCATTTTGTAGTTGTATTTTCAAAATATCGGGGGTTATCATTTCTTTGGAAGTTAACGTATGTCCCCACAGGAAAAGGTGGGTGTCTCAGGTGCAGTGTTTGAGTCGGGTCAGGAAGAAAACAACGACCCGTGGGGTTTACGTCTAAAGAACACGTGCATTTTAGATGCTGAACGGTCCGCGGGGTGCACTTCGATATAGACGACCTCTTTAACACACATTATATCAAAACTCACCGTGTCTGGCAATGGTTAGAAGCAGGGCCGCGGGAAACCTGCAAGAGCGAAATACCAACTCATATGGTAGGGGTGACAAAATATATTATTAAAGGAAGGAAACTACGAGGCATATTATGCGACTAAAGGCACATCATGGAACACATTTTGTTGTATTATTGTCTAGGTATTTGGAAATGTAACATTTAACGCACTAATAGAAAAGTGAACACTGCTGTAAAACGACACGGTTTTCTTAAAAAAGGAAACTATACACATTCACAAAATCTTAGTCACCAGCGATGAATACTTTATCTTGCAAGGAAATGCAGGCATGCCACTTTATTACCACTGCTTTTTATACCCCAGAGAGTAAAACGGACTGTATAATATAACAAAGAATGTTGAAATTAACATTATGAAACCCTATATGTGCACATTTTTGTAATAGAAGGTGTGCTTCATGTATTCTGCCATTTTCAGGTTCTCCTTGTGTTCGCACCACATAAGGCCCTTAAACACCTCATTTAACAGCCCCGTAAACAGTATTGGAAGTTTCACACACATGAAGTATGTACCTCACTAGGGAACACTTCTGGACTACAGTCTCGAATCTTACAAAGTCGTTGATTCTGCTAGAGCCGGTGTGCACTGTTGGTATAACGGCGTGCGTGAACCAGTCCCTGAGAGGTGAACGTGCATTTGCAGGAATACTGAAAACAATGCCATGGCAAGGGAGGAACCATCTTTTCTACCCTGTTTCAATCACATGTAAGTATTTAAAGTTCTAGTTTCCTACTACAGACAAAAGCCCTCTTCCCGCCAGTCCATCGAATGGGGATGTCCACGCGCTCTGTCACCTGTGGCACACCTGTAAATGCCCGATGACAGCGGTCCACTCTCATAGGGGGCCAAGTAACTTTAGCAAAGTCTCTGGCGCGAGGAATTCTAATCGGTGCGCGTAAGAAGCGCGTTCTTTTCCAAATCTATAACATAGAACATGAAGCAAAGGGGCCTCATTAGTCATTTACATCACCATTTATGTGCCTAAGTTTAACCCATACTGTGAGAAGTTGGCCTGGCATATGCTGTTCCTAGTTATAGGGACACCTTGCACCAGTCCAATTCGACTCTTATTGATGATAGGTTTAAGACAACCTTTAAAGAAAGCTATCCTAGTGGTAGCTGTGGAGAGCAGCCTTCAGGCTAAGTCTTGAAGGAGTGTTAAGCTTATTGTTTTACCATAATAACCTCTTGAATATCCAAATAAAAGAGTAGCCCACACAGGTATATATATAAAATATATGTATTTATTCTAGACAGAATCCCACAGTCACTTTATGTGGCTAGTGGCAAAGTTACATTTCAAACAAGCATTTATAAACACAATAAATAGCACAGAAATCAATGGACCCCAGGGGGGGACCAAACCATATACTAAAATAGTGGTATAAGAACCACGACAATTCTACAGGCAATGCCTAGGGCATTCAGGATCGCTTGCCCCTTCAGAATCTACCCACAGGTAAGAGGAAGGGGACCCACGGGAGGCGTGTGCAGTGCGAGAAGCTGCTATCGGGATCGCAATGTTAGCCTATGGAGAATGTCGCGGTTGAATAATTAAAGGTTAAGGACACTTCTAGCAACAGTACAAAGTTAAGGCTTGAGACTTAAGGCTTTGGAGAGCCCACCCCCACGGGAGTACTGAAGTACCACTGTTACCTGCCCCAGGGAAGCCGGGTGCATAGGTCGATTCTGGTGTCGGGTCGCGGGCTGATTTTCTATGGAAAAGTAGTCCAAACTGCTGCTAGCTGAAAGCGTCGTTGAAGTCGTGAAGATTAAAGTTGAAGAGAAGATAAAGATGAACCTGAAAGCAGAGGGGACAGAGTCTGGGTCACAGCACAGTGACCAGGGAGCTCACAGGAAGGAGCTCGTGGATGTCGGGTGCTTCAGGTGTGGAAGGTACAGCTGGGCTCTGCAGTCACGGGCTCCGGGAGGCTTCAAGGAAGGCCAGCTTCGGGAGGGCGACTGTCCCACGTCGGATGAGGGTCGCTGCAGTGTTAGTGTCCCGATTGGATCCACTAAGCATTGGCAACCGCAACCCACGCGAGATGTACAAAGCAGCTGCTGGTGCAGACCCACGAGGTCTGAGGGTGCTCTCCTTCGCAGGGAGCGTAGAGCAGGCCTGGAGCAACCAGGGGAACTCTTGGAAAAGTAGATTGTCTTCCGCCAGGGCCCACAAGTCGAGAGACAAGGGACCGCGGAAGGCAGCAAATGGAGTGCGTAAAAGGGCTCCCACGGGCCACCGGAGTGGACTAGGGGGCTGAGCTTTGGCACGAATGCTGCTTGAAGGTTGGCTCAGAAATGGGCCAAAGCACAACTTCCCCACTGGTCGGGGTCGTGTGCTATGCAAGAGGTGGCCGGGGTCTCGGGGCATGCAGGGATCTCGGCACCCACGTGGTCCACGGTGCTCAGACTTGCTGGGCACGCTTACAGGACTCTAGGATGCACTGGAGACCCACCTCAAGGTTGATGGAAGGCGTCGAAGTTCGTGAGAGCAGCGAAGTTCCAACCGGGTATCTTGCAGTCTTTTAGGTGCCTGCCAAGCAGGGGGATAACTCCTTTATCCCAAGGGAGATTTCTTCAGTCAGCTGGGCAGCAGCTCGTCGAAGGTCAATTCTGTGAAGTCCTGTACGAATCTAAGGCTCTAGGGCAAAGTTATTCCCATATATCCCCAAGATTAGGGGATGGTCCAAAATAGAGCCTACCAATCAGAGTAGAGGCGGGAAAGGGTGGCTACACCCACTCCCCTTTGTGTGTTTCCCACCTGGGCGAGGGCCAGGATGCCCCTGAACCGGTTCCAGGCGGTGTATGCAGAATTGGGGCTCTGCAGCTGCCTACGTGCAACTCTGAAAGGACATTTGGTGCACCCACCCTGTTCCAATCCACATATCCTGTCTGGGGAGGTGCTGGCACCTCCCTGCCACAGGAGCCCTATTGTCCAGATGGCGAGGCTGGGGTTTTCCCCAGCAACAGCCAGCCAGAGTCGTGTAGGTGGCGGACAGTAGCCATTTTGTAGTACATGTGCACTTTTAAATTGGTGTCTAAATTCTACCGCTTTTCCCATATCACCCTCCTAGCAAGGGGGAATCGTACCCTCATGCCCATGGCTGGTCTGGGGTTATGATTCCTTCATGTTTGACACCAAACACGATATGGTTCTGTGTAGCCATTCCCAAGTTACAGCGATGACGCAATAACTTATAATGCGGTTAAGAGTATATGGTATGGCTACACTACAAACAACCCAGTAACGGTTTTACGAAGGTTGCAGAGAGGTCCTACTCACGTAGGGGTCCCCCCTCACACATACCTCAGCACCCAGCCCTGTAGGATTACCAGGGCCTGCCATAGGGGTGACCTATGAGAGTTTATGTGTTGTAATGGTATGGGATATAGGGTACCTACATCCCTGTAAGGGGTGCTAGCACCACCTTACCCAGACTACAGTAGTGGTCTGGTGGTGTCAGTTTGGGTGGCTGTCCCAGGGTGGCACAATAAGTGCTGCAGCCCTGGTAGGCCTACTGGGGGACCCATGCCCTGGGTACCTAGGGTACCATCTACAAGGGACTGGTAGGGCATGCCCAGCATCCAATTAGGTTTGTACCTAGAGTAATTTACATCAGTTTTAGGGAGAAAGCAGATAGGCTGGGGTCCTGGATAGCAGGATCCCAGCCAGACTAGTCAAAAACCACTTAAATACCAGGCAAAAATTTGGGGGCAACCATTAGTCAGATTCCACTCTCCTACATAACCCCCCCAAACGAAAGGAGATAAGGCTAACCTTGTCCAGATAATCCTTTATTTCCTGAGTGGCCATATAAGGAAGAACCTGTACTAACATGGTTGCTCCCTGTGTCATGGTCCACTTGGGAAATCCTACCCCAAGGGGTTCTAGAGTTTCTCCAAAGTCTAGGGAAATTACCTGTATTGATTTTTGGGTCAGAGGTGGGCTGGTGGGGTGTCTGAGTCTGGAAGTGAGGCCCTACTTGGGTTGGTCTCAACCTCCTCAGATCACTGGCCACTATGGAAGCCTTTCTGCCCATGACTGGGCCATATCTGGCCCTAAGGGTCAACCTCTGGCTGCCTACAGCTGGGGGTTGGATCCCTTTGGCTGGAATAGTGGAGGGTCCTGGAAGGTTTGGGGCAACTAGGCCCTAGGTTTCCCTGTTCCCAACAACATCCATTTGAGGGGTGCCTATACCTAAGGGTAAGGGGGATCCCTCCGTTTGTAGAGGAATGTTCACCTGGCTGAAACTACTCTGCTGGGTGTCCCTAATCTGTTGATGAGGGGGTTCCTCTGGACAGGGGCCCAGTAAGGGTCCACTGACCTCCCTGACCTCTGCAGCCCTGGGCTGACTGAGGCAGGGTAGAGAGGGGCAGGATACCTGCTCCAGACTGGGTACCACCTTGGAAGGGTCCCCTGCCATCAGAGAGGTGGGCAGGCCAGGCCTGTCCACTTCTGGGGCAGTTACCTCACAAGGGGCAGGATCAGTTCCCTGAGAAACTTGACCCTTACCTGTAGTCTGGTGGGGGGAGGACTGTTCCTCTTCCCCTATGCTCTCTGTTTGGGTAGAGTGATCCATAGTTTCAGGCTTCACTCTTTCTATTTTCTCCTGGGGTGGAGGTGAGGCCCTCAGGGTCTCATCCACTCTCTCAGGGATTCCTACCATTTTCAAATGGGCCTTGTGGTCAACCTCAGCCCAGGCTGAGATTTCCAGATCATTCCCCAGTAGACAATCTACAGGCAAGTTTGGGGACACTGCCACTCTCTTTGGGCCAGTGACCCCTCCCCAGCTGAGATTTACTACTGCCATGGGATGGTCTGTCCTGATTCCATCTATGTTGGTCACCTGGTAGCTAAACCCAGGTAAAAGCTGATCTAGGGGCACTAGCCTCTTGGTCACCATGGTGACACTGGCCCCTGTGTCCTTATAGGCCACAGCCTTCTGACCATTGATTATTGGTTCTTGTCTGTACCTGCCCAAAATATTGGGGCTCATGGTAAAGTTGGCAAACCCCATGCCACCATCACAGACCATAGTTGCTTGAGTAGGGGACCTGGATAGGCCAGAGTCCCCCTGAGTTCCCCAAGAAATCCCAACTAAATTTTTGGGTGCACTCCCACCACCTGGGGGATTACTACTAGTAGCAACAGGAGGTGTTGGAGCTGCTTTTGGAGGAACATTTTCTTTATTGCCATTCTTTGGACAGCTGGAGTCAGTTTTCCAGTGGCCAGGTTGCTTACACACATGGCAATATGGTTTCTTGTTATTAGAGGAAGTATTTTGGGACCCACCCCCAGCACTGGATTTTTGGGGCCCTTCAGAGGACTTTTCTTGTTTATCATCCCCACCTTTCTCTTTGGGCTTAGTGGAATCCTTCTTCTGGTCACCAACTTGGTTCTTAGGCCTAATCCTGGTTCTGACCCATTTGTCTGCCTTCTTTCCCAATTCTTGGGGAGAGGTCAGATCAGAGTCCACCAGGTGCTGGTGTAAAAGTTGGTTCTGACAATTATTAAGAATCTGCTCCCTCATTATGAGATTATACAATCCTTGATAATCATTAACTTTACTGCCATTTAACCAACCTTCCAGTGCCTTGGTTGCACAATCCACAAAGTCTACCCAATCTTGATTCTGTGCTTTCTGGGTGTCTCTGAACTTAAGTCTGTATTGATCAGTGGTTAAGCCAAACCCATCTATTAAAGCAGCTTTCAAGATATAATAATCATCAGCATCCTCTTCTCTTACAGAGAGGAGCTTGTCTCTACCTTTATCTGAAAAGGAGAGCCACAGGATTGCTGCCCACTGCTCTACTGGGACCCTCTGTACTCTACAGGCCCTTTCAAGAGCAGATATCCATTTGTGGATATCATCCCCATTCTGATAGGGGGCACAATCTTATGGAGGTTCCTATTGTCAGGGACTTTCTCTCTAACTCTAGGGGTTTCATCACTGCCACCAGGGGTCTCTAGACCCCACTTCTTTGAAGCTTTCTGAAGCTCCAGGGCTTCCCTGTCCAAAGCTAACTGTTCTCTTTTAAGCTGAAGCTTAGCCTGCTCAAATTTGATCAGTCTGCATTTCCTCTCATGAAAGGATTCTCTTCTCTGAGAAGAGGCAGAGGACCCTTTGGATCTCTCAGAATGGTTGGATCCCACTGAGGGGGATCTGTTCCTTCTGGGATCCACCACTCTCCTTTTAAGGATGGAGGGAGTGCCTCTTGGGCCATAACCTCCAGTTTGTGAGTGGTTTGTTTCTTCCAGGTCAGGACTTTCATCCTCTTCCTGGTCCTCATCAGAGTCCCCCACTGGAGGGTCCTCTTCTGATGGATGCCCACCCCGCCTGTCAGTCCCACTAGACCCTATGCTTTCCATAAAGTCTGCAATGAGCAGGATTTCCCTAAGGCGTTGGGTGTTAGCACCCTTGTTTGTCTTCAGTTTTCTAAGGGTGCACATCTCCCTGAGCTCTGCAAAGGAGAGATGATCATACTTATCAACTGGGACCCTTTGGGGTCCTTCCATAGCCTTAGTGGCACCTTTACCTGAAGACATGTTTAGTGTAGTGATAGTGGTGTATCTACCTACACTAAGTGTGGCCTACTGAACCCTCTCTTGAGTTGTAGTCAAGGTGTGCTAAACCCTCTACACACAACTCTAAGTTCAGTAGAACTTATTGTATTCTAGCTTGAATTTATATGTACCTTTGGTACCTTGTGGCTTTCACTTTAGAAATTCAATTTGTTATCTGGTAAAACAATGGCAAGCTTGAATCCAACCGCTGCACACCAATGTGAGAAGTTGGCCTGGCATATGCTGTTCCTAGTTATAGGGACACCTTGCAGCAGTCCAATTCGACTCTTATTGATGATAGGTTTAAGACAACCTTTAAAGAAAGCTATCCTAGTGGTAGCTGTGGAGAGCAGCCTTCAGGCTAAGTCTTGAAGGAGTGTTAAGCTTATTGTTTTACCATAATAACCTCTTGAATATCCAAATGAAAGAGTAGCCCACACAGGTATATATATAAAATATATGTATTTATTCTAGCCAGAATCCCACAGTCACTTTATGTGGCTAGTGGCAAAGTTACATTTCAAACAAGCATTTATAAACACAATAAATAGCACAGAAATCAATGGGCCCCAGGGGGGGACCAAACCATATACTAAAATAGTGGTATAAGAACCACGACAATTCTACAGGCAATGCCTAGGGCATTCAGGATCGCTTGCCCCTTCAGAATCTACCCACAGGTAAGAGGAAGGGGACCCACGGGAGGCGTGTGCAGTGCGAGAAGCTGCTATCGGGATCGCAATGTTAGCCTATGGAGAATGTCGCGGTTGAATAATTAAAGGTTAAGGACACTTCTAGCAACAGTACAAAGTTAAGGCTTGAGACTTAAGGCTTTGGAGAGCCCACCCCCACGGGAGTACCGAAGTACCACTGTTACCTGCCCCAGGGAAGCCGGGTGCATAGGTCGATTCTGGTGTCGGGTCGCGGGCTGATTTTCTATGGAAAAGTAGTCCAAACTGCTGCTAGCTGAAAGCGTCGTTGAAGTCGTGAAGATTAAAGTTGAAGAGAAGATAAAGATGAACCTGAAAGCAGAGGGGACAGAGTCTGGGTCACAGCACAGTGACCAGGGAGCTCACAGGAAGGAGCTCGTGGATGTCGGGTGCTTCAGGTGTGGAAGGTACAGCTGGGCTCTGCAGTCACGGGCTCCGGGAGGCTTCAAGGAAGGCCAGCTTCGGGAGGCCGACTGTCCCACGTCGGATGAGGGTCGCTGCGGTGTTAGTGTCCCGATTGGATCCACTAAGCATTGGCAACCGCAACCCACGCGAGATGTACAAAGCAGCTGCTGGTGCAGACCCACGAGGTCTGAGGGTGCTCTCCTTCGCAGGGAGCGTAGAGCAGGCCTGGAGCAACCAGGGGAACTCTTGGAAAAGTAGATTGTCCTCCGCCAGGGCCCACAAGTCGAGAGACAAGGGACCGCGGAAGGCAGCAAATGGAGTGCGTAAAAGGGCTCCCACGGGCCACCGGAGTGGACTAAGGGGCTGAGCTTTGGCACGGATGCTGCTTGAAGGTTGGCTCAGAAATGGGCCAAAGCACAACTTCCCCACTGGTCGGGGTCGTGTGCTATGCAAGAGGTGGCTGGGGTCTCGGGGTATGCAGGGATCTCGGCACCCATGTGGTCCACGGTGCTCAGACTTGCTGGGCACGCTCACAGGACTCTAGGATGCACTGGAGACCCACCTCAAGGTTGATGGAAGGCGTCGAAGTTCGTGAGAGCAGCGAAGTTCCAACCGGGTATCTTGCAGTCTTTTAGGTGCCTGCCAAGCAGGGGGATAACTCCTTTATCCCAAGGGAGATTTCTTCAGTCAGCTGGGCAGCAGCTCGTCGAAGGTCAGTTCTGTGAAGTCCTGTACGAATCTAAGGCTCTAGGGCAAAGTTATTCCCATATATCCCCAAGATTAGGGGATGGTCCAAAATAGAGCCTACCAATCAGAGTAGAGGCGGGAAAGGGTGGCTACACCCACTCCCCTTTGTGTGTTTCCCGCCTGGGCGAGGGCCAGGATGCCCCTGAACCGGTTTCAGGCGGTGTATGCAGAATTGGGGCTCTGCAGCTGCCTACGTGCAACTCTGAAAGGACATTTGGTGCACCCACCCTGTTCCAATCCACATATCCTGTCTGGGGAGGTGCTGGCACCTCCCTGCCACAGGAGCCCTATTTTCCAGATGGCGAGGCTGGGGTTTTCCCCAGCAACAGCCAGCCAGAGTCGTGTAGGTGGCGGACAGTAGCCATTTTGTGGTACATGTGCACTTTTAAATTGGTGTCTAAATTCTACCGCTTTTCCCATATCACCCTCCTAGCAAGGGGGAATCGTACCCTCATGCCCATGGCTGGTCTGGGGGTATGATTCCTTCATGTTTGACACCAAACACGATATGGTTCTGTGTAGCCATTCCCAAGTTACAGCGATGACGCAATAACTTATAATGCGGTTAAGAGTATATGGTATGGCTACACTACAAACAACCCAGTAACGGTTTTACGAAGGTTGCAGAGAGGTCCTACTCACGTAGGGGTCCCCCCTCACACATACCTCAGCACCCAGCCCTGTAGGATTACCAGGGCCTGCCATAGGGGTGACCTATGAGAGTATATGTGTTGTAATGGTATGGGATATAGGGTACCTACATCCCTGTAAGGGGTGCTAGCACCACCTTACCCAGACTACAGTAGTGGTCTGGTGGTGTCAGTTTGGGTGGCTGTCCCAGGGTGGCACAATAAGTGCTGCAGCCCTGGTAGGCCTACTGGGGGACCCATGCCCTGGGTACCTAGGGTACCATCTACAAGGGACTGGTAGGGCATGCCCAGCATCCAATTAGGTTTGTACCTAGAGTACTTTACATCAGTTTTAGGGAGAAAGCAGATAGGCTGGGGTCCTGGATAGCAGGATCCCAGCCAGACTAGTCAAAAACCACTTAAATACCAGGCAAAAAGTTGGGGGCAACCATTAGTCAAATTCCACTCTCCTACACATACTTACAAATTGCTCGATTTACAAATAAAAGGCGTGCACACGAGTTGTACGTTAGCTGGCGGATTCTTTTGGCTCTGCACAATATTACCCCGCGGTGACGTAATATTGCCCATGAGTAAAGAACGGTAAAAGAGTGGGAACTGGTGGTGCGAGGCAGGGGGCAGTTTGATAAATTCGAGGTGACCCGCAACCCTGCAAGTTTATATGTATTCTCAAACTCCTCTCCCACCCGCCCCACTCTGGAAACGGACAGGCACGTCGTCATCCCATAAACAGACCGACCGCAGCAGTGACTTACTTACCTTCGCTTGCTGGCAGAATCGAAGGACTTCAATCCACGAGGCGACTCAGGCGAGGAGTGAACCCGACCGTTACCAGGCTGTAACCAGGCAGAACCGGATCCCAACAGCGCCGCGCGCCGCAAATGGCCAATCACTGCATGACTACATTAAGTCAGAGACAGTGATTGGCCATTGTGCAGGGCGGCTGAACCACCCACGCTCGGCATCCAATATGGATTGCCCCTGCTGTGCTGCGCGGTGACCGGCCAATCCTGGCGCTGCATGCAGCGCCGGGATTGGCTTGTAGGGCACACCGACTGCTCGCCCTGTCGCCCTTTTGCTGCCAGGCCGGGGTGCCGCCAGCATAACCAACCCCCCCCCCTACTAGCTACGCCCTGGGGACTTTATTGCGCATGCTCGGGCAAGTTGCTGCCCGAAGCATACATGCGGGAACCGGGAAGGAAAACAACTACCGCCCCCCTGCGCACTCCCGAGTCCCGAATCAGTCGGGTGATGCCCGGATAAATATCGCATATTTTGGCGTACATTTATTTTTATTTTGACATGATTTATTTTAATTATTTTGGCAGCCGCGGGTCCAGCAGGGCTGGTGGGGCTACGCCCCTACGCCCCAATGGACGCACCGCGGCTGGTGAAGCATCAGAATAAGCTCTGTCAGGAGTGTGGTATGGTGAACTGGTCATGAAGGTCTGAACATGGTTCTCCAGTTCCAAATTCAGCAGCTCTGGCCAGAGTGCCGCATTCTCTCCCACACTGAACACCATACTGCCCCACTGAGAGAAACTCGCACTGCCTTCAGCACAACTCAATTGTGCTGCGACTAATTTCAAATTATGCACTAGACAACAGTAAAATGCTGCCTGAAAAAAAATGAATAACACCCTGGAAAAAGCAAACACTCATAGGGAATGCAAGAATAAGCAAAGCATGTGAACTGTAATCAGAAAAAAACATGGTTACCTTAAGGTTTTAAACTCATTATTCAGAAATCAGTAAGTGATTTTGCCTGAAATGTTCAAGACATGGCTACAGGACCAGGAAGGGGCCCCTTTCAATGTCCATTGCGTATATCCTTTCAAAATGTATGCAGTTTGGTTTAAAAAAGAGCACATCCCCAAACACAGAGCCGCATTTTATAAGCTAAAAGAATTAAAAAGTTGAAAACGATCATATTAAACGTTTCCACTCTACCCATCAACCAGGTATTGCAGTCCCTTTAGTAATGGCGCACTTACCCACCCTGGGAAAACAATGTTGTTCAAAGAAAGAAGATAAAAAGAAAGTAGAGCTTTCACTGGCAAACTCTGTAAAGTGGCGCTAATGTGTGTGGGTGTAAATAACAGTCTGGCCTGTCTGCTGTCCACTCTGTATTGCTTTATTTAGGTATTTAACTATTTTTTCTCTCCATTCCGAGGTTTTTGTTTTCAATAGAAAACGGTCAGAAAATGAGGACATTTACAGCCAAAGTGTTCAGCCTTTTTTGGATCAATTTCACAGGGGAACAAATAAAGAAAAGGAGAGGCAAGAGAGAGTACCTTAAGAGCTGCCTCTTGAAATCAGCACGTAAGCAGGAGCGAGACAGAGACAGAAAGAGAAAGAGATGGAGGAATAAAGAGAGGAGGGCAGCCGCCAGAGGCAGATCAGGAGTAATGGACACGGTCCTTGCCATGAAGGAAAAGAGACAGCGTTTATTTTTTCTCCGTTCTCTGCCCTTCCCAGAACGGCTGAGCCTTCCTGCAGCATAACAAAAGGCAGAGGGCGGGTGGCCTCTGACTCCAGGCAGGTCAAGTGCAGGGCCATTAGGTAGCGCTTTCGCGTGCTAACGGCCCTGCGATAACAGAAGGGAGAGTGGAAATTCCTTTGTCCCCTCGTCCCCCCCACCCGTGTCACCCCCACTCCAAAATCTGGGGGGGATATATCCCCCGCGTCCCCCACACTTCCTACGCCCATGGAGCCAGCATCTTCCTTACTACAACACGTCACGAAAATGGCCGAAACCCACGGTTCCTATTAGCACTGGGCAGCCAAGGCAGAAATCCGAGACCGGGCGCGAGAACAGCAAAAATAAGCTTAAGAACAAGGTACAGCAGCAAAATAAGCCAAGGCCTGCTTACAAGGCTTACACCCGGTCTGCTATCGATCAATGTCCGCTCTGCTATCGATCAATGTCTGGGTGCATCTCGCCTTGGTGGGCTCTGTGCCATCTCAGCGTGGACCAGTGCAGAGTGAACGGTGAGGTCATGCGCGCGCCAACCACTGACAGGAGCTGACTGAAGGCCCGGCCAATGACGGAAAACCATCACAATAACGCGGCGTATTGGTATTTTGTAACTGATGAAAGAACTGTGTAATGGGGGGAGGGGGGTGGGAGGGGCTTGAAGGTCGACACCGCAAACGGAAACTTTAAATGCCCACACTCCAGGTTCAGAGGCGAGAATCTGAATCTCGCCTGCTGTAGCCAACGATGCTGGGCAGGAGGAAACTGGTAAACAGTGACAATTAGGGCACAAGCCCCAGAGTAATTTCTAGCAAACGTCTCTGTGGAAGAGGCAGAGATAGAACTGCGGAAAGACCCCTGGTGCCCTCTCAGGGTATGGCATGTCTGAAGCCACAGAGGAGGAGTAGGGAGGCTCTGATACAGAAACTACACAGTGCCCAACCAAAGTGGCCGTAGAGGGGGGCACATCAGTGTATTAGTGACGCTTCCTACCTCTCTGGCATTCCCTGAGCCCTATTTGCCTATTCATAGTATGCCCATACTAAATCTTGGAATGGAAAGCACAAACTGATGAAATGGTCACACCTGTGATATTGACTAGAGACCCAGACTAGTGCAGTATCTGTCAGAGAACTCACTGGCCCTGGGAAATAGGACCTATTGAGTGAGCCAAAAAATGCCACATTGCCTTTCAAGCGAGTGCAGGAGTTCTTCCCTAAAGAGGCAGTGCTCTGGAATGGATGGAGTTATAATAAGTGTGAGTCTGTGACCAGTGTGCTTGCTCTTTTATGCAGGGTCCGCTTAGTTTGCAACGCTACACATGGCCTAGTTGATGTGGGTAATTGTAGACTTAGCAATGTGAGAGTCAATTCAGCGCTATCTGGGTAGTGCCTCACTGTCAATATGAATTGTAAATGGGCATGCCTCCAGACAAGACATATCTCAGAGTTGAGAGAGCGGTGTGTTGAATGTCTGCACTATAACTCTTCAGACGAGGCTGGTCCCTTGCACCTCTTGTAAAATCATAGGAACCTGTGCAATGTTGCATAATTTAGTCATCTGAAAGAGAATTCCTATGGAGCAGGCACGTAATGAAACTGATGAAGAGGATGTTGGCAATTCCCCTCAAATACCACCCGAAAGACATGAGGCTGTAAGGGCTAAAGAGGGACGTACATGCGGTGATGACATCACTAACAACTACTTTCAAGTTACACATCACATGAATAATTGCAAAGAAAGAATAAAAAGTATAGATCAGTAAACAAAAACATTTCTGTTTATTCATAGATTCATTTAAAGACCGACAGTTTAAACAAGCCCAGGAGTTGTGGAAGACGCGCGGCCGCGCGTCGCACTCTGTGGTGGGGGAGGAACGTTGAAGCGTGCGCTAGGGATAGACAGCTCCTCGTGCTATAAGGAAGTGGGATAAGGGAGGGGGTAGGGGAGAGAGGCACGCAGGCTGGCAAATGGTGTTTACATTTCGCGGCCCCTTTGATGTTCTCAGTGGCCGCGCGGCTCACTGAGAACATCAAAGCGGCCTCGAAATGATCAGCCAGGCTGCCAAATGGTGCGGGCGCCCGGCGCACATGCACTGAAGTTGGCGGCCGCCGCGTCTACCATGTTCTCCTCCTGTGAGCCGACCACCTAAGGTTGGTGTCCCTGCATGAAGTCAGAGCTTGGAAGGAAACGAGGCTGATACATACTGCTGCTCTGCCTAACAGTGTGAATCAGATCTTTGAAACGATAAAGAGGACAAAAGGGATAGAACAGAACTGTCTCAGCTCTCTACGGCTATATTCGAGGAAGCATCTGGCCACACAAACATTTCTAAATCTACAGTGTGCATGGGCACAGCACTATCCTGGCATTGTCTATAGTAAAATCAGGCTAAAGGTCACGCTTTCCGAGCTTTGAAGATCAATGCTCCATTTGTCGCTGGCCAAACATCACAGCAGTATTTCAAGGCTGATGTATTTCTAACAGTAAATCGGCGCTCCAAGTCTCTGCAGTGAATCCAGGGTTCCACAAATATGGAGTGGTGATGGGGGGGGCCCATATGGAAGGCAACGACCAGATGAACCTTGCATAGCACAAACCAGAGGGAACCTTGGGAGTGGGAGGTGGAGGCGGCACACTGAAGGGGAATTTCTAAGAACCCAATGAGCACCGAGCTTATCAACATAAACATGCTGTGCTCATTGTTCACATGCGTGCAACATATAGAAAGGGGCAGGGTATCCCAAACCGACCCCTTGATGAGACATGAAGCGCAGCGTCCTTAAAGCGGGTGCCGCGCTGATTTACGATAAAGGTGCAACTAACTAAACAAGGGTCCGTTCACTCCCAAGTGCTCGACTACAGCATACGGCTGTGAAGAAGGTGTAAGTGCAGGACATACGAAAAGCACCCGCGGACTTTAAACAGGCTCGGTGAAAGAGCACGATTGCTACAATCAGCAACAAGCATTGGCCGCACGCGCGCCTCGCGCTTAAAGTTAAAAAAAAAAAAGAAAAACAAGACAAGCCCGGCGGAGCGTGGCGCGCGTGCGCTTGGGGGCGGGGGAGCGGACCCTTTGAAGTGCTCCCAAAAGGCGGATTGCATGGCGGCACGATGCGCGTGATTGTGCGCGTGCTAGCCATGCAATCCGCTTTTTGGGAGCACTTTTAAAACCCGCTATCTATAGTCTCGCTTTGCGATCGCTTACGCGATAGCAAGGTCGAGACCTAAAAACGAATATATTGTTGAGCCTGTGTGTATATATTTGATTCTGCATAATTTTTATAATGGTGTAATTTGGAACAGTGCAAAGTATCCAGTTCGGAGCTGATCCTTGGCATCAGATGTTTCAGGAAAAACTCCAATTGGGCGGGAGTCCATGATTTCAAAAGTACAGTTGTGCATTTTGATAACTTAAAAGCAGTGATCAAGATCTGGTTAAAAATATATTTTCTGGATTTGGGCTCAAATGGCTCAATTTTTAGTAAGAATCTGGAGTAAATAAATCCGGAATGGAGGGGCCAAGGAGGGTGGCCTTGCCCTGTGTCTTCCTGGCGCTGATGGGCGCAGAATGGGCCCGCCCTTAGCCCGAGCTATGCCCAGGCACGGCCCGCGTGTGTCCTGCATCGCGGGATCAAAGTGCCGGGTGAGATATGCCGTCCCCCCTGTTGCTGTGACTGCTGCTGGAATGGAGGGACACATGCCACAGGATCAAAGCGCCGCTTTTCAAGGCACTGGGTTTTGAGGAACAGAGTGCTGCCCCTCCTCCTGCTGAGGGCCCGATGCGGTGCAGGGTGGGATATGCAGTCTCCCCTGTTGCTGTGACTGCTGCTTGAATGGAGGGACATTCATCTCTTCAAGAAAGACACCTTGTTTAGAACCACTATGTTGGCCACCATACACTCAAGTATTCAAATATAGCAGTCTAGTGTGATTTATACTCAGCAGCAACCACCTTGTAATGGTATTGTGAATAGTGTATCGTGTTTTCGATTCTAGAGGCCAACACTCTACTCTACACCAACACTAACACTCTACTCTACCACTCTACGTGGCAGCTTTGCTGGAACTTTAAACCAAAAATATACTAAGTGATTGTAAGATGGCCGCCCTCTGCTATGTTTACTTTTATTTTTTACTGTAATTATATATCTGCCAAGGTTAGGGAGTGGCTTGTTTTCTTTTGTCTACATGTATTCTTTTAATTTACCTTGCATATGCTTGTTGAGTTTGTGTGTTTGATTTATTGTAGATGGATGAGCACATTCAAGAATGAGTCAGTGGGTGGGTGAATGGATATATAAGTGCAAGAATTAGTGATAACAGGCATAATGACTTATGGAATTCTTAAACTCATCAGTGACTGAAGGGGCACTTTCAGTTATAAGCAAGACCTATTGGCATTGTCTATGCTGGGTACTCGAGTCAAGTTTTATGGAATTTCTCTCACTCACATACTTTACTCGAGCACAAAACATGTTATATTGAACTTTTAAATACCCTTTATATAGCTCTGTCTCCCAGAGATTACTCTCAACTTATTTATGCTCTTATCATTAAAAGCACATGTTGTCATTGTCACACTCTTTATAACACATTAGACTGCTACAGCTAGTTTCTTTTTATCTTGCTCTAATGAATGTTGGTGATTGTTTAGAATTATGTGAATCTGAATTAATAAAAATATTTTAAAAACATAGAGTGACATCACAGAAGTTCAAGTTGAATGTCCTGGTATAGTCCATCAACAATAAGACTTCTGATGCATTATACTTAAGAACAATTTCATTCAATGTGTGAAAATTACATTTGGGTTTTTCATAATGGAAATGTGGGACCATTACATTCTCCCATTCTCTGGTGATCTTATAGACATCTTTTAAAAAAGACCCTCTCATGCCCCCTCCTCGAGAACCATGCATTGTAAACCTAAAAGAATGACATCAATACTTTAACATAGTATTTTGCTTTCCCTTCTTTGGTTTGGATCCTTGGGCCATATGTATCATTCCAAATTGCGATCGCAAAAGCTGAAATTCGCAGAATTTTGACGTTTGCGATCGCAATTGGGCCCAGTGCCATTTATCAATGAAAAACTGCCTCCCAAAATACGGAATCGCAAAATTTGCAATTGTATTTAAGGAATCGCACATTGCGATTCCTTAAATGCAATGTAAGAAGCACAGTGCCTTCGGGCATGTATGTTTGCCACATGTGCACACATGCACATTTCAGGGGTGCACCTGGGTATCCTTTGGACACCCTGGCACCCTTGAAATTGCATTATCAATTTGTGATTCTCTAATTGAGAATCGCAAATTGAGAATGTCTTCCCATTCATTCCTATGGGCCTCTTGGCCCATAGGAATGAATGGGGAGGTATTCCTTAATTGCGAATCGCAATTTGCGATTCGCAATTAAGGAATATGTAGGATTCGCAAAATTATTTGCAAATCCTGCATACATAGCGTTTTGCGATTCTCAAATAGCGATTCGCAAAAAATCGCTAGTTGAGAATCGCGAAAGAACATTTTGATACATATGGCCCATAATCATCTAATGTAGGTGGTAGGGATGCTCTTTCTCTATTTAGACCATTTGCAGCCTGGGCCAGTCTAAGCTCAGAGGCTTAGCTCTGTGGAAAGGCTTAGGAACCAGCCTCTCTCTCTTGTCATCACAGCTCTCTCCTCTGAGCTTCAGGACCTCTCATCGCACTTTCCTCAGAAACTGACTCTCTCCAAGTCCTCCAGAAGCTGAATCCCTGGTACTGATTGAGACAACTGATGTAGCGCCTAAAGGTTTTGAAATTTGTAGGGGTGCATCATATTCACTGTTAGTTGGCACCCGCATATAATCAATGTATACTTAGATGTGTCGTGCGAAATGTATTAAGAAATGTATCAGCTATATTGCAACATAGAAGTGTTAGAGATGTGAAAATATATTGTGAATGTATTCAGTAAAATGCATGACGATTAGTTCCCGTTCAATGCAATGTATTAGGTCAAACGTGTGACATGATTAAAAATTACTCATGTAGGTCGCTTATTCATGTATATGAAAGTAAAAGCACTAATGCTTAGAATGTGATTTAATAGCGTGTTTAACCCGAATGCACATATATCGTTGAGAAGAAAGGCCTGTTATTTTCTTATGTTAGCTGAATGCGGTAGGCCGCAAATGATTTATTCTGCTAGAGGTTTTGGGCTGTAGTAAATTGTAAAGTTAAAAGATGCGAAGTATTTCTCCATCCCATGATTTCACCGCAGGTGCAAGGACAGTTGGTTCATTAGTAGAAAAGGTCTTTGTCTAAGAGTTGAATTATGGGGCAAGCCAGACATGGGAGTTCTTTGGAATGTGCCAATCGCAACTCCTAGTGCGGACGGTGTCTGGGACCCAAGGCCAAGCTGATGGACGATGGAGGATGGACAGCTCTGGATGGAAAATTACGGGAAGAAGACCTGGTCGAGGAGGTGTGCCGGAGGGCGTGTTCTATGATTTGGGGTTTTGTATTAGGGACAGCGCCCTGTGGGTTGAGCAGAGAAGAGGTGGGCGAGGAGCTAGAAGGAGCACTTTAGATCGAGCTCTCTCTAAGTGAAGACTTCTTAGGGAGTTTCACTTCTGACACCTTTTCACGATTTCTTGGGTCTTAAGGGAATGCTAAGTGGGATGACATCTAGCAAAGAGTAGGGACAGGGTATACAACCTTTACAACGCAACTTTTACAACGCACTACACTTACAACGCATTTTTTACAACGCAACATCCACTACAACGCATTCCATTACATCGCAGGACACTACAACGCATTTTTAAAAACTACCTTTACAACTCATTCTATTACATCGCATACTACCTTTACAACGCATACCATTACAACGCATAATATTACATTAAAACCCCTACACTATCCAACACTTACCCTACTGTTGCACCCCCTGGAGTTAGAATAGTAATTTTTACCCTTATACTATCCAACACTTACCCTACTGTTGCACCCCCTGGAGTTAGAATAGTAATTTTTACCCCTATACTATCCAACACTTACCCTACTGTTGCACCCCCTGGAGTTAGAATAGTAATTTTTACCCCTATACTATCCAACACTTACCCTACTGTTGCACCCCCTGGAGTTAGAATAGTAATTTTTACCCCTATACTATCCAACACTTATCCTACTGTTGCACCCCCTGGAGTTAGAATAGTAATTTTTACCCCTATACTATCCAACACTTACCCTACTGTTGCACCCCCTGGAGTTAGAATAGTAATTTGTACCCCTATACTATGTCCAACACTTACCCTACTGTTGCACCCCCTGGAGTTAGAATAGTAATTTTTACCCCTATACTATCCAACACTTACCCTACTGTTGCACCCCCTGGAGTTAGAATAGTAATTTTTACCCCTATACTATCCAACACTTGCCCTACTGTTGCACCCCCTGGAGTTAGAATAGTAATTTTTACCCCTATACTATCCAACACTTACCCTACTGTTGCACCCCCTGGAGTAAGAATAGTAATTTTTACCCCTATACTATCCAACACTTACCCTACTGTTGCACCCCCTGGAGTAAGAATAGTAATTTTTACCCCTATATTATCCAACAATTACTCCACTGTTGCACCCCCTGGAGTAAGATTAGTAATTTGTACCCCTATACTATCCAATACTTACCTTAAATGCAATGTAATATTATGCGTTGTAATGGTATGCGTTGTAAAGGTAGTATGCGATGTAATGGAATGCGTTGTAAAGGTAGTTTTTAAAAATGCGTTGTAGTGTCCTGCGATGTAATGGAATGCGTTGTAGTGGATGTTGCGTTGTAAAAAATGCGTTGTAAGTGCATGCATTGTAAAAGTGTGCGTTGTAACGACATACATCCAGGGACAGAGATGCTTCTGATTAATGATTCCTAATATTGACATTGGCTTGGTAGTTATCCACCTCATGCTTTTAGAAGATGTACTTTTGTTTATATTTAGTCGAATGAGGATGCTTCGTAGAGTCGCATGTTTGTTAGTGACTATTTACCTGTTGTGCCTTGTACTAAGGTGCCTATATCTGCGGATGTTTTTGTTGATAATAAAATCCCAAGAGCAATAGAGATTGAGTTTCGAGTCCTTAATTATGTCAAATTGCGGAAAATATTCTCTGATAATTGTGTTTGCTCCCTCCACGCTATCGGGCAAGTAAAAAGGTTCAATCGACCAGAGTGGGTTCTTCGAAACTAATGGAAACAAGAAAATTGGACCCCAGCAGTTGGTAGCAGAGTCGGATGGTTACTTCCGATAGCGAGGGACGATTAGACTAAGATAAGTGATCCTTGAGACCCATAGACGATAAGTGATGGTGAATCATCAGACGGTGAGCAGCAGACGACGGCGGATGATGAACATTGATGGCGAGTAGCAGTGCGGCAGGAAGCAGCAGTTCGTGGAGTGAGTATGAATAGGCTGAGATGTTGTAGATTGCGGTGTTGATTTGTTGTGTGATGTCTTGCGGAGTTGGAGTGAATGTTGAGTGATTGTGAGATCAGGCTGTGAGCGCGCGCAGCCCGGGAATTGTGGTGTGGAAGACACCCGTGGTAGATTTTGTTGACCACCCAAAGGAGATCGTGAGGTACCATCGATCACCTGGACCGAGATAGGGGGAGCAAATGTGTGAGTGCATGACAACTCGACGCTGGTTGTGGGTTGCTGTATGTGGATTTGAGTATTTGTAACCTATCAGAGGCGATCTGTCTGGCCGGATGGGGACAGACAGTTGCCAACCGAGGTCAACAATTTCGAGAGACTGTGGACGAACAGTCAGAGGCTGTGGACGGACAGCCAGAGAAGTAACTTGTTTGGGACAGACGGTTATTTCAGTGTATGAATGGGACGAATGCAGGGGTGTGACGTAAGTGTAAGGAAAGGGAACTGCTGCGAACGAAGGAAGATGACGTCAGAGAGTGTCGCGCTGTGATAAGCTGGTTGGTGTTAGTCGCGCTGTTATTGGAGGGTTTGACATCAAGAGGTAAACAGAGTGTGGGATCGAATTTTGTCAATCATGAAGTGTTTTAAGGTTTTGCGAGAACTGTGTAGAGGTGACAAACATGTAGTTTCTCGAGGAGGAGAAGAAGCTCCTCCTGAGGATACTCCAGCACATTACATGGCAAAGAATGTGGGATTGCATACGATAATTTGGCTTGAGAATTGGCATAAAATGACTCAAAATGAAGGAGAATTAGCTTTCCCGAGATATGGTTCATTTAGATTAGCAGTGTTGTACCAGTTGAAGTCTGTGATGGCGTCCTTACGACCTTTGCCCAGACCAACACAATTTGAAGCGCTACATGCGTGGATTAGAGCAGCGCATGATAGGAAAAAAGACAAAAACCAGAAAAGAGTGAAAAAGTCGATTAAGGCGTTCCAGAATGCCAGATGGGATGCAGAAGAGAAAAGATGGAGAGCACAGGCAATAGAGGGAGATAGACTGTACCCCTTATTGATCACTTCGGAGGGGATAAAGAACATAAAGTCAGATGATGAGGATGATAGTGATATGGAGGATAGCCTATTGGAGAGGTTGTTATCAGAGAGACCACCTCCGTATAACCCAGAGGTCCCAGAAGAGACGTTGGTTCGGATAGAAGAGACTAGAGGAGTAACAATTCAACCAGAGACGAGAGTAGAAGGAAGGATCTCGATAGGAACAGAGAGTACAAGGAGCCAGTCTGTGGCTAGCGTAAAGGTCGAGAGAGATGTGAGGTTACCGGATGCTCTAAAGGTACCGGTCACTATTGGACCTATTGTTTCGATTTACCACCCGGATTCAGAGGAGGTGGGGAACCCAGAGCAGACAGCCGAGGGGGTAAGGAGAGAGGTCGCAGGAAGTGGCCTAGTGGGTGGAATGGCCTGGACTCCAAACCCCATAGAATGGAGTACACCATTGCCAGCCATGTCAGACTCATCTAGGGGACAAAGAGAACAGAGACCAGAGAGGCCGAGGTCTCTGATGGTGTCGAGATCAGATTTACGATCATGGGTACCACCAGTGAGAAACCAAAACCCAACAGCGATGACAGCAGAGAGAGAGCGGGTCATTTTCATGAATCGGTCTGCTCCAGTGTGCATACCAGAAGAGAGTAGGTCGCAGGAGCGAGAATGTGAGGACAGCGATAGGGAAGGGGCAGTCTGCCGAGAAGTGCTGAGAGGAGCCCTGAAAGGGGGGATGATAGATGTAGTAAGGTTAAAGGCGGAAGTGGATGAGATAATAGGTGGAAACTTACCCCTTGAGAGAGTATTAATATATGGACCAGATGAATTACTCTTCGTAGCGAAGGATGTGACTCGTAAAGCACGAGTTGCACATGAGAAATTGTCAGAATTGGCTAGGCGATACGAGGTGGATCTGTCCAAGACTAAAACATTGCAAGGAAATCATAGGTTGCAGTACAGTGACCAGGAACTGGAGGAGAAAAGGGTTACCGGACTGAGGACCCATATCAGAGATCTGATCATAGCCATGCATGCATGGATGATGCTTGATAAATGGGAAGAAAGATGGTCCAAGAAGAAAAGCTCTAGGAGAACGATAGGAGGGACCCCACCTCCGGGTGGAGGGGTGTTGGAGATATGGAATTTCCCTTTAAGGGAAGTGCAGAATGGAGGATACGTGCATGTACCCTGGAGCAGGGGTGATTTGGCGGCGTTTACTAATGATTTTCCCCGGCTTAGGGAGAAGCCCGCAGAGTGGTATAAGCAGGTTGACCGCTTTGTTAAGATCTCGAAGGTATTGTGGATCGATTTGAATACCTTATTTGATATTGTGGTTCCGGCAGATTTGTGGGCAGCATGCAAGATTGCCATTGAGTGGCCCGCTTACGAGCCTGATAGGAACGCGATCACGAATGGTCCGTCACCGCTAGTGATGAGGAAGTACGAGCAAGTGATTACTTGGTTGAAGTCGAAAGTCTCACCACAAGACATCGATTGGGTGAAGATAGACAGGACAGTGCAGGAACCTAAGGAGACTGTACATGAATTCTATGAGAGACTCTTGCAGGCTTTTAAGCAGTACAGTGGCCTAGATGCGTTGGACACGAAAGATATGGGACAGTTTGTTTCAAAGTTTGTGTTGGGATTGAGGCCA
This sequence comes from Triturus cristatus, assembly GCF_964204655.1. Classification (NCBI taxonomy): domain Eukaryota; kingdom Metazoa; phylum Chordata; class Amphibia; order Caudata; family Salamandridae; genus Triturus; species Triturus cristatus. Next base: position 953,263,691 of record NC_140592.1, read on the forward strand.
GAGGTTAGTCTCATGATACAGCAGCATTTGATTTGTTGGCAGAACAAGCCTGTTGATGAGATTTTACAGTACGCCAGATATTGCACAGATGAGATTGAATCCAAACACAGGAAGTTGAAAGATAACTTGATGCTTGTTCAGATGCAAACCGCTCAGGGACAGCCTAATGGGGGAGCGTTGGTAAGGAGACAGGGAAATTATCAGGCGGGAAATCAGAATGTTCAGGGACAGGGAAGGCCAAGGCCAAGACCAATAGACCCTAGAACTGGTATGGATGTGGCGACATTGAAAAAGACTACAGCATGTCATCAGTGTCACCAGGTCGGACACTGGAGACGCGAGTGTCCCCTGAACCCATGGAACCAGATACAGCCGGAAGGAGAAATAGTTCAGGTCCCTGGGGCGGAGGCGGTACCGACAGTGACTAGACCTAGAACGATAAAAGGGGGGACTGGTGTTCCGCAGGTGCAGGTTCCCCAGCCACCCAGAATACAGAATGTACAGCAGGGAGCTCGAACTTATTTGCAGATGCCAATGTTTGAAGTGAGCGAGGAAAACGATACAAGCCTGTGGGCACAATCATGTTCAAAGAGAGATAAGGATTGCATGCTTAGAGCCATCCTAGAGGTAGATCAGAAAGGATCCTTTGTGGAAGCAGACCTTGACGGTCACCCTACAACCTTTTTGGTTGATACGGGGGCTACCAGGTCGACTATAAGATCGGCAGTGGTTCCAGGTCTAGCTCTTTCTGGACAAAGTATCCAGGTTGTTGGTATGGCAAATAAGAAACTGATTAGTCCACTGACGGAGCCAATTCCAATCAGGATAGGAAATTTCAGTGATCGACACCAGTTCGTGGTGTGCGATTCTAGTCCAGTTTGCCTGTTAGGGAGAGATCTATTGTGCAAGCTCAACTGCACGATCTACTGTACCCCGAAAGGAGTGGAGGTGCAGATGAGAGACGATGACGCGACCTTTAAGGTTGCGAATCAGCGTGTGTGTGGAAATGTACCCAGCATTGACGGTGGAGGAGCTTCCACTTGATCTGAGGGACTCAGTGTCTATTGACGTATGGGACCTTAGTGGTGAGGAGATTGGTTTAGTCAAGGGAGTAGACCCAGTGAAAATCCAGATTAAACCAAACGTAGAGTTTCCGAGGACACCCCAGTATAAGTTATCTCCTGAAACTATTGCAGGGATTAAACCTGTGATTGAGTCTATGATCAAGCAGGGAATACTAATGGAAATTATGGGTAGCCCATGTAATTCGCCTATCATGGGACTACAGAAACCAAGTGGGAAATTTAGGATTGTGCAAGATTTGCGAAAAATAAACGAAATAGTTGTTCCATGTTGTCCCGTGGTACCGAATCCATCTGTGATCCTATTTCAGATCCCATGTGAAGCTGAATGGTTCACAGTAATTGACTTGTGTCAAGCTTTTTTCTCGCCCAAACTTTTCCTTTGAAGCGAAGCCTTTACAGCGGCTGACGCGTAAGGATGTGGGTGATCCGGTACCATGGGATGATGACTGCTTAAGGTCATTTTTGAGGCTGAGAGAAGCTTTATGCAGCGCGCCAGCATTGGGAATGCCAGATTATAACAAGACATTCGCCTTATTCTGTTGCGAAAAGGAAGGTTGCGCATTAGCAGTGTTGACTCAGAGTCACGGAGGTGTCCGTAGACCAGTTGCCTATTTTTCAGCTACTTTAGATCCAGTAGCTTCTGCGTTGCCCGGATGTCTCAGATCCGTTGCTGCAACAGGTGTCAGTATCGAAGGATGTGAGGGCATTGTGATGGGTCATCCGCTTACTGTTCATGTGCCACATTCTGTTGAATTGTTGATGACTAGAACTAAAACACAGCACCTCACAAATAATAGTTTGACTCGTTATGAGCAAGTCATCCTTGCTGCAGACAATGTGACGCTGAAGAGGTGTTCTGTTTTAAATCCTGCTACATTGTTGCCTATTCCAAATGTAGATGATGATGAAGATTGTGAGGACCATGATTGTCTCGATGTGACTGAACTATGCACCAAACCGAGACCTGACATTGTCGATGAACCGCTCCCAGTTTCAGATGAGATTGTCTTTGTGGACGGTTCATGTTTAAGAGACAGTGTTGGCCGACTGAGAGCAGCGTTTGCTGTGTGTACCATCACAGGGGTGGTTGAAGCCGCTTGTCTAGAAGGAGTACACTCCGCACAGGTGGCTGAGCTTATTGCCTTGACCCGTGCCTGTTTGGCCGCTGAAGAAATCCGTGTAACGATTTACACGGATAGTCAATATGGGTTTGGTGTGGTTCATGATTTCGGACACCTATGGTCCCAGAGAGGGTTTATGACATCTTCTGGTTCACCCATCAGAAATGGGGATTATGTACGACAATTGTTGGAAGCATTGCAAGGCCCAGATGAAATTGCTGTTGTTAAATGTTCTGCACACACTAAAGGAAACGATTTTGTGTCATTGGGTAATAATTACGCAGATGAAGTTGCTCGATATTGTGCAGAACAGGGATGTAATTTTACTGAGAAACATGTTGTGGAAAGCGAAGAGAAAACAGATTATGATGTTATGTTAGCTATGGCAGACTCATGGAAGGAACTGAAGCAGTTGCAAGATGGAGTCTCTGATCAGGAGCGGGACAGCTGGATACGAGTTGGATGTTAGAAGGGAGATGTGGATGTATGGGTTTCGAATGATGGACGAGCTGTGTTACCGGAATGTTTGCTGAATCCCATGGCGAGATTGATACATGGTGCTGTACATCTTGGCAGAGATGCAATGATGCGAGTGTTTCGCCAGACATGGTACAATCCGAAGTTTCGGACGGTAGCTGAAGCTGTGTGCCAAAGGTGTGTTACATGTCAACAGATGAATGTAGGAAAGAGGACCGCTGTGACGTTGTCACATAGGTAGGTCACGTGGACCTTTTAATAGAATGCAGCTGGATTTTATTGAAATGCCGAAGTGTAATGGGTTGAGGTACATATTAGTCATAGTATGTGTCTTTTCCAGGTGGGTGGAGGCTTACCCGACATGTAGGTGTGACACACTCACTGTAGCTAAGTTACTATTGAGAGAACTAATCCCGAGGTACGGTTTCCCGACCTCTTTTGAATCAGATGGAGGAACGCATTTCCACAGTGAAATCATGAAGCTGCTTTGTGCTGCCTTGAATGTAGACCAAAGATTGCACTGCAGCTACCGACCAGAGGCTTCTGGGATTGTGGAGCAAGTTAATGGGACTTTGAAAGCCCGAATGGCGAAAGTGTATTCTTCGACATCTTTGAAGTGGCCAGATGCATTACCTTTGATTCTCATGAGTCTCCGTAGTGTCCCTGATAGAAGGACTGGATTGTCACCCCATGAAATTCTTATGGGAAGGGCGATGCGCTTGCCAGCAATACCTGCCACTGCTTTGATTAACATCACTGATGATATGATTCTGCACTATTGTAAAGGCCTGGCTGACGTGTGTCTCAGCAGGTGCAGACAGCAACAGTTCCAGCCGCAAGTGACCTGTGCCACGACTTGTGCCCAGGGGACTGGGTATTGGTGCGCAAACACGTGAGGAAGAGTTGCCTGGATGCTCGGTGGCGGGGGCCATATCAAATCATTCTAGTTACGAACACAGCAGTGAAGTGTGGAGGATTGCCGAACTGGGTACATGCCTCCCATACCCGTAGAGTTCCAGCACCCTTGGAAGAAACAGCCCCTCTCGAGAACGAAAACCCAGTTGAGGTGGCAGAGCCATCTGAGAGGGCAAGTCAAGCTGTAGGGGTTGCTGACGCAGCTGGTTGTGCACTAAACCAAGCCAAAAGAGAACGTGAAAGTAACACTGAAACGGACTCAGAAGAAGAAGAAAGAGCTGCAGTGGGCAGTACCGAGTCAAATTCCGCTGAAGAAGAAAGCAGTGCACAGGTACCAGTAGGGAGAGTGGAGGTGCCACAGAAGCAGAAAGTGTTTGGCCCGTGAGTCAGAGACGGGTAAACTTGAGATCGGCACTAAGAACAGATCTCGCCCCAGTTTCCGAAGAATCAGAAGCAGAGCAAAGTGACGAAGATCGACCCCAAGGTGCTCTGAAAAGATCGAAGAGAACAAGAGTGCCGTGCCAAAAACACGCCTCACCAGAGTGGGCATACTCAGTGACTGATGCCAGGTTTACTGAACACGGGAAGGCTGAGATCGATCACACTGGTCAGCAGTTCTCCGTTTCCGAGAGTGGAAGTGTTGTTGAGGATTCCAGGATTGGAGATCGAAGGAATATTGACCATCAATATTCCGAATCCGCCACTTCTGAGCATCATCCGTGGTCTGATTTTGGAAACGCTGGACTTCCCAACCTTTGCAGTTATACCAGCTCCCCAAGAACTGACAACCCTTAAACTTGAAATTTTGCAGGGGGTCCTAGAGCTGTTAGGACCGGCAGTTATTCTGGACTGATTGCAAATTTGCTGTATATAAAGTTTGAAAAGAAGATAACCTAGGCCCGAGAGGAAGAAGAATAAATTTAGGGATTTTCCGTTGGAGGACGAAGAAGAGCTAGGGAAGTCTTCCTGTTCTAAAGAGATGAGAAATTGAACTTTGTTAGAGGTTCCCCCGGTTTAAGAGAGCAGCTGAACTGAATTGCTGGATGAGAAAGAGACTTGTGTCAACAGAGACTGTACTGAACATTGAGAACATTTCAAAGATGGCGGAACCTGGAAATACACACCGCAGAGACAAAATAGTGATAGGCACACTGTTAGGGGTAGTGATAGCTGTTATATTTGCAGTAGTAGTAACTTCGTACATGGTGGCCCATAGACAGGAGGGGGAGGTTCAGGGAACACCCACACCTACCACTCTAGGACAGGGAGGGGTCACTATTAGAGATCAGAGAGCTTGGACGCTTGAGGAGAGTCGTATGTTTCATATAGATTTGTCTAGAGCTGATTTTAAACTTAATGCTTATGAGTATGTTGATGCGATGGATGCGAAGGATTGTTATGTGTGCATGCAGTTGCCTGCTTCAGTAGATACCATCATCTCCCATTGACATATGGGATTTCTTGTAGCCTATTGCTTAGTTTGTTTTATGAAAGGAAACAGTTTGAGTATTTCTTTTCGAATTATGATACAGTACTTCCTGAAGTTCCGGCATATAAGCATTTGAATAAGTATGATTATTACAAGTCAGAGGATAGACTTCGGAAGTATTTCATACCGACTGTGAAGCTAGATACAGCTTATGCTCATAGACATAATTTGACATGTTGGTTGTCCGAAACGGAAAAGAAGTTCATAGGTCAGATAGAGGATAGGTATAGAAAGCTGACCCAGACACGAGATACAGGAGATAGTCCAGTGGATTGGACTGATGAGGAGAGATTGCACAAATCTAAGGGAAGTTATGGACCGATTGCATTAGATGAAGTACAGAAGGGGAAGTTGTGTGTTGCCCGTCCTCAAACTCCTAAGGAGAAGGTTCCAGTGGGGCAGAGTACGTGTGATCATACTTTTACCATGGAGGACTCTGCTAAGAACTTCTTGCAAGGTCCGGTACAGGTGATTCCGACTGTGTATTATGTATGTGGGAAGAATGCATATGTGAGATTGCCTGCGAATTGGTATGGTGCGTGGTATTTGGCTATCATCTTCCCAAAGATTTATCATGCTGAAGATTTGAACCTACTAGAGACGGGACGTCATTCTAAAGTGCGTAGAGCTGCAAGTGCAGGAGCAGTGATTGGTGATCTATACGGAGCGACTATACCTAGTTTGGGTGTGGTCCTGAATGATGTGAAAATAAGAAGATTGGCGACTGTGGTGGATGAATTGTCAATGAATATGGCGAGGTCATTGTTGTTGGTGAATGGAGAAATGTTATCGATACAGAATATGGTTTTGCAGAATCGACTTGCGTTAGACGTATTATTGGCAAAAGAGGGCGGAGTCTGTAAAATGCTGAAGGTCCAGGAATGTTGCACGTATATTCCAGACAATAGTAAGGACCTGGAGAAATACATAGACAACATTACCATAATCCATAAGGAAATAGTAGATTTGACAGAAGAGAATGTGTGAGAAAAGATTGGTCAAGGATTTGGTCGAGTGGGAACTTGGTTTGCGAATTTGGGAATGGGATTTCTTGGATCTGTGTTGAAGCCAATAATAATTGCTGTGGTTTGTGTGATCTGTCTGTGGGGACTCGTAAGAGCCTGGAAATGGTACAGAGGGAATAGGGTCGAAAGAGCCCTCAGAGCGAATGAGCAGAGAATGGCAAGATTGCAGGACCGTCAATATCAGAATCGTAAAAGGATGGAAGGGGTTCGACAGAGTAGAATGGTAACAAGTGCCGTTTAGATCAGCTTCTTATTCCAGGAGAAATGAGAATATGATGGTGTGATGACAGTTGTCATCAAAAGGGGGAACTGATGTAGCGCCTAAAGGTTTTGAAATTTGTAGGGGTGCATCATATTCACTGTTAGTTGGCACCCGCATATAATCAATGTATACTTAGATGTGTCGTGCGAAATGTATTAAGAAATGTATCAGCTATATTGCAACATAGAAGTGTTCAATTCAATGTATTAGGTTAAACGTGTGACATGATTAAAAATTACTCATGTAGGTCGATTATTCATGTATATGAAAGTAAAAGCAGTAATGCTTAGAATGTGATTTAATAGCGTGTTTAACCCGAATGCACATATATCGTTGAGAAGAAAGGCCTGTTATTTTCTTATGTTAGCTGAATGCGGTAGGCCGCAAATGATTTATTCTGCTAGAGGTTTTGGGCTGCAGTAAATTGTAAAGTTAAAAGATGCGAAGTATTTCTCCATCCCATGATCTCACCGCAGGTGCAAGGACAGTTGGTTCGTTAGTAGAAAAGGTCTTTGTCTAAGAGTTGAATTAGGGGGAAGCCAGACATGAGAGTACTTTGGAATGTGCCAATCGCAACTTCTAGTGCGGACGGTGTCTGGGACCCAAGGGGCCAAGCTGATGGACGATGGAGGATGGACAGCTCTGGATGGAAAATTACTGGAAGAAGACCTGGTCGAGGAGGTGTCCCGGAGGGCGTGTTCTATGATTTGGGGTTTTGTATTAGGGACAGCGCCCCGTGGGTTGAGCAGAGAAGAGGTGGGCGAGGAGCTAGAAGGAGCACTTTAGATCGAGCTCTCTCTAAGTGAAGACTTCTTAGGGAGTTTCAGTTCTGACACCTTTTCACGATTTCTTGGGTCTTAAGGGAATGCTAAGTGGGATGACATCTAGCATAGAGTAGGGTCAGAGATGCTTCTGATTAATGATTCCTAATATTGACATTGGCTTGGTAGTTATCTACCTCATGCTTTTAGAAGTTGTACTTTTGTTTAGATTTAGTCGAATGCGGATTCTTCGTAGAGTAGCATTTGTGTTAGTGCCTATTTACCTGTTGTGCCTTGTACTAAGGTGCCTATATCTGCAGATGTTTTTGTTGATAATAAAATCCCGAGAGCAATAGAGATTGAGTTTCGAGTCCTTAATTATGTCAAATTGCGGAAAATATTCTCTGATAATTGTGTTTGCTCCCTCCACGCTATTGGGCAAGTAAAAAGGTTCAATCGACCAGAGTGGGTTCTTGGAGACTAATGGAAACAAGAAAATTGGGCCCCAGCACTACTGTCTGGTACTCACCTATATCCCCTTTTGGTGTATTAAAATAGGGATTTCCTGCGACAGAGGTGGCAGTGCATGCAGTTTTAGAATTCAAACTACACAATAACCCTGTATTGATTCGGCAGCCTGCTTGAAACGTGTGGAATGTCTGGCTCCAACCCTGCTCAAATCCCCTCAGGTTTGCCACACCAAGGTCTCTGCTTCCAGCACGAGCTTCTAAGTTCACATGTTCAAAGCCTAATTTCATGCATTTAATTTACAAAGACAATGGACATTTGTGCTTTACGATTCTGTGACTGGGTATGGTACGGCATGCTCAGCTTTCCTTTAGTTAAACCATTATTGTGTGTACAAGGCCTCAATAACTTGGCATCTGCATGTGGAAAGTGTTTCAAAGTTTTACATAATCTGAAACTAGGCGCTATGCCTCACTGCCTATGGGTCATTTTGGTTCACTTTGGAATGCAAAAATGAATCCTAAAATTGTTTTTGAATGTTGAAAGGCTTGACTGGTTATTGGGGCACAGGGCCAGCATGTTCAAGATGGAGGCCATGACTCCATGTCGCTCGAGCTGCACCCCAGACATCCTTAGTCGTCCTGCCCATGGGAAGAACTGAGGAGGCCATGCAATATGGCGAACTGTTGTGAGCCAGGCCAGCACAGACCTGAGCCAGGAAACTGAGTGCAGACGAGGCCTTGTGACAAAAGGCAGATCAGGCGGCCCTAGGAGCAGGAGCAGAAGTAGAGTAAGCCAGTAAGAACAGTGCTGCAGAAAGGAATCCTTTGAGTAATGGAGAAACTGCAAGCACTAAATGTCTGCTATATGCTCCTCTATTCAGCCATTTCCATTTTAAAACATTCTTTTTTTGATACACCTGATGCACCCAGGGTATGGACCTAGGAGAGACCTGATAAGGACATTCTGGATGGGAACGGTATCCACCAAGGACCTCAACACACTAACTCAGAAATCTGACGATAGGAAGTCTGTAGATGATCACAAAAGAGACAGTGCTCACTTCCAATGCCAATAAGGCCCCTAAAATCATCTGAAAAAAAGCAATGATCCACATGATACATCAACAAGCTGAGGAAACCAGCTGACACCTTACAGCAGTCATGCTGGCTCCTGTGTCTCTCGGGGCCTCCACCTGTTGATAGTGACCCACTGCCTGTACTTAGAAGTATTAGCAGGCATATGGGTTTTTGGCACTATCCCCTTATCACCCAGGGAAACTAGAGTCGCCTCTGTCTGCTCCCCTAAAGCTAACTGGGATCACCTCCTCCTGAGCGCTACACTTGACAGCCCAGGTGTCTGCCCACTGGTGGGGAACTGTGCCCTCTTGGTACATTTGGAGTTGCCCTTGGAGTGTCCATACTTGTAGCACTCTGTGCATTGGGGTATGTAAGAACTGGGGGTCTCTCGTTGGGTGAGGTAGGTACCTTAGTCCAAATAGAGACCCTTGCTTCTAAGTCAGGGAAAGGAAGGACACCTTCTCAGATAGCCCCTGCTCACCCCCTCGGTAGCTTGGCACGAGCAGCCAGGCAAATGAGTAAAGTATTTGCAACCACTCTCTCAGCAATCCAATGATGACACCACAAATGTTCTCCACACGAGTTTCATAAAAAACGATTATATGTTTATAAACAAGATGTACGATGAGACCACACGATAAAAATCCAACATATGCGTATTTGTAATATTTCACCTGGCCAGGTATTTAGGCCAGCGAGCCCTTGTAGGTTCTTGCAGTTTTAATGAGCAATTCTCTATGATCCAATGCAGTCCTACTGCAATGCTATGCAGTTCGTAGTGCAAGAGTCAGGTACTTCGTAATGTCAAAATAATGCAGTTCGTTATGCAACAATCAGGCAGTTTCGTAATGCCAAAATAATGCAACTCATAAAGCAACAATTAGGCAGTTTGTTATGCAAAAATAATGCAATGTGTAATGCAACAATCAGGCAGTTCATAATGCAAAAATAATGCAATGCGTAATGCAACAATCAGGCAGTTCGTTATGCAAAAATAATGCAATGTGTAATGCAAGAATCAGGCAGTTCGTTATGCAAAAACAAAGCAATGCGTAATGCAACAATCAGGCAGTTCGTAATGCAAAAATAATGCAATGCATAATGCAACGATCAGGCAGTTTGTAGTGCAAAAATAATGCAATGCGTAATGCATCAATAAAGTACTCCGGCACCGATCACGGTGCTCTGGACGATCTCTAGGCCAATCTTACTGACTCGCTGTCAGCTTCTGCCAAAATATGCCCTTAACACGGGTATGGTGGAAAACAAAGTGCAGCTCCACACTCCGGCCCCGGTACGACCACTCCTTGGCAAGTATGGGCCGCGATACAAGCTTGAGCAGAGGCTCGCGCTGCGAGAATGAGAAAGGCCGAGAGCGTTTCTCTCGGAGCCCGCACCCCGCACCCCGCCCCAGGCGGCAACACAGGCACGCTCGCTGAGCGTTACCTGGGGTGCAACCTCACTCTCTTCTCCTCGCAACTTGGGCCTCCGATGCAACTTCGTAAATTTTGGGCAGTGGAACCCGGGGCCCCCCCGACGGGGATGGTTCGAGGTCCCTCCTTGGCAAAGGCAGGCTCTGGCCGATGGCACAGCTCCTCTGGGGATGCTGGTCCGGGCTGATGGCAATGACAAAGATCTCTGGCTGCAACAGGGCACACGCACACAGCGTCGCTGAGACTCACTTGAGCTCCGGGTGTGCACCGTCACTGGGCAATCTTCACAAAGGTCTCAGGCTGCACGAAGCACATGCACCCAGCGTCGCTGAGACTCACTGGAGTTCCGGGTGCACACGATCACAGGGCAATCCTCATGAAGGTCTCAGGCTGCACAAAGCACACGCCTCCAGCGTCGCTGCGACTCACTTGGACTCCAGGTGCCCACGATCACAGGACGATCCTCACGAAGGTCTCAGGCTGCACAAAGCACATGCACACAGCGTCACTGAGACTCACTTGGACTCTGGGTGTGCACGGTCACAGGGCAATCCTCACGAAGGTCTCAGGCTGCACAAAGCACATGCACAAAGCGTCACTGAGACTCACTTTGGCTCCAGGTGCCCACGATCACAGGGCAATTCTTACGAGGGTCTCAGGCTTCAAAAAGCACACGCACACAGCGTCGCTGAGACACACCTGTACACTTTTCTGTTCCTGAGTTTCCACAATAGGAAGCCTGCTCTCCTCGGGCCCTTGGGGATAAGTTACTTCAGGACACAGCACACAGCAAAGTCCTTTCAAGCAAGGGGACACAGCACAAAGCAAAGCCCCTTTAGCCTCTCCTTGGTTAAATCAGCAAACTGCAGGCCAGCCCCAGAACACACAGCAAGTGTCAGTCCTTTCCTTCAGTCTCTTCAGCTGTTTCTTCCTTGGCAGAGGTTCCTCCTGACCAACTGTCTTTGAAGTCTTTGTGTTCAGGGGGCACTGACCCCTGTCCAAACCAGTTCTGGGTGTCTCCCTGCCAGTGACACCTTCTTCCTTTGATAGTGGGGGTCTGGATCCTTAATCACTCAGCAGGAGATGGAGCCATTGTTTTATGGCAGCAACCCAGGCCTCTTCACCTCCAGGGGCTACTCCTCCGCCCTACACTCCAGATGCAGGTCAGCCTGTTGCTGTCTCACCTCCTGCCCTGGGTCAAGACATTCCCCAGAGCCTATCACATTCAAATCCAGACAGTCAATCCACAACCAGGCAGAGACACAAAGAAATGTTAGAACACAAAAACCCAGTCACTTCTAAAAGAGTGGTTTCTAAACACACAATGCAAAAACCACCTTCACATAAAGATGTGTTATTAAATTGTGAGTTCAGGCACACTAAACTTCCCTTTCCATCTTAAGCCTATGGGAATATAGGCTAGAAACATATTACACAGTCTTCCCCAGTCTGTCCTATGGGCAAGATGGCCTTTCAAAAGTGAAAAACGAAATGGAGAGTATTTCACTGTTAGGACATGGTACACACCTCAGTACATGTCCTACCTTTCACATACACTGCACCCTGCCCAGGGGGGTACCTTGGACCTTCCAGAGGGGTGTCTGATGTGCATAAAAGGGAAGGGTAAGGCCTGGCAAGTGGGTGCACTTGTCAGGACAACATGGCAGTTTAACAAACTGCGCGCAGGCACTGCAGTGGCAGGCATGAGTTCTCTCTTTAGGGCTGCTTGTGTGTGTGGCACAATTAGTGCTGCAGGCCCACTAGTAGCATTTGCATTACCAGCCCTGGTACACATAGTGAACTTTACTAGGGACTTTACCAGTAAGGCAAACATACCAATCATGGAAAACCAATTACCATTACACTTTACACAGGGAGCACTTGCACTTTTACACTGATCAGCAATGGCAAAGTGCCCAAAGCATCTAAGCCAGTAAAACAAAATCCATCACAGCATCAAAAATAGAGGAGGTAGAGGCAAAATGTCAGGGGTAATCACGCCAAGAAATGCCAGGTCTAACAGGGTACAAACCTCCCTGTCTGCTTATCCAGGAGCCCCTTCTTTTTAGGCTCAGACTAGGACTGATTACCACTATTCCCTTGGGAATTCTTTTGGAAGTCTTTTGAGAACTCCTTATTTTTAAATTCCCCCCCCCTCTTTCTTCTGGTGGGACCCCCGACCCCCCTTGTGGGATTCTCACCTAGAAACCTTTTTGAACACTCTAGTGCTGCCCCAGAGTTCCTGTCACGTTGAGGCATAGGTAGGTGGGGAGTACACAGTAGTAATCCGATAAGGAAGTATGTGGTGAAATGAGGAGCGTATGACTTGGGACTACGTCTCCCAGAATGCCAAGGGTGTACTTCCTTTCTTTCCTCTTCATCCTCTGTACTTAAGCTCCACCCTCCCACATCCGGGTGCTTGTCACCTGAAGTCAAACGTATCCTGTAAGCGGTTACCTGAGCTCCTATCGTCCACATCATCTCTACTGCAAGGGACCTTTCTGTAGGCGAAAGGAGCTGATACAAACAAGTTTCTGTTGGTGAATGCGCTGGAGCACGACAGCGCTTCGGCCCTCTTCTCCCGGCAGGAATATCCCTGAAAACGCGCAGACGCGCAAGACCACAATAACTTTCCTTTGTATACGCGCTGGAGTGCTTACTTTGTGTTTTCCCCGGGGAGCCAAACTGAGTCAGTTTCCAAACGCTGGAGTACAAGCTAGAGCCAAATAGGCTCGGATATTTCCAAGAGCTGTTGAGAGGCTCGGAGTGCTCGTTTCTCTTTTATTTTGATTTCCTTCTTTTTTGGCTGCTTGCTAACACATGCTGGAGTTGTGTGTTATAGGAGAAAGACTCCTTGGACCCAAAGAGAATACTCACCACTACCAGAAGATTGTCTGGATTAAGATAAGTACTAGTACAGCGGCTTCTTGCTGAATCATACTACAGTGTGTACTTTATTCCTGATATCCGGGGTGAAGAACTACCTTGATTTCTTTTCTTTATTTTTTCCTTTTGTACTTTTTGTATCGGGATGAGTGCAGCAGTATTAACTGCAAGTGTATTGCATGACATATTGAACATTGATATATCGTTGTGACTTAGGGGGAAGCTCTCATGTGTGTTGTGTTGTGTCTCTCCTGCGGAGAACACGGGGCGGGTGTAGGAGTGAGGTCTACAACTCCCGATCATCTCCCCATTGAGTGTTTTCGCAGCTGCACCTTTATTGTTTCATTTGTCCCTTTTTTCCCCTTCCCCTACTGAGGTGTGACCTGCGGAGTGGATATATACATACTCGCAGGTGGTTCCATACAGGGGGAAAGGGTTATTTGGCATCCTTCATCGCTCCCGCTGTATCCGGCTTTCAAGGTTAGTGGTTAACATTATTCTGTCACGACAGATCCGCCTCCTCAGCAAGCTTCCTTGGGTCAGTCAGCTTGCTGTCAACTAGGTGCTGGCACAGCTATGGAAAACAAATACTGAGCCTGTGCTCACCCAAAAGTAACCCACTGTATTCATTAACTTTGCCGTACGTTTCAAGGGTCAGCCCAAACTTAGCGATCAAGATGGTTTTCATGGGGGAATGGCTGGTTTGGCGATTGTTACAAATTGGGATTCTGGTTGGCAAAGGTATGCATCATGTCCAAGAAGGAACCACAATCCCAGTCAGGGTAAGTAATATGCACACCATAAATTAACCTGCGCTCACCCTCTGGTAGCTTGGCACAGAGCAGGCAGGATAAACTTAAGAGGCAATGTGTAAAGTATTTGTGCAACACTTCAAATAGTAATACAGTGAAAACACCACAAAAGACTCCACACCAGTTTGGAAAAATAGGTTATGTTTTTATTTGAAAAACAACAAGAGCAAAATGACAAACATGTTCAATAAAAGTCAAGATATGAATTTTTAAAGATAAAAAGTGAAAAATATCACTTAGAAGCGATAAGCATCTATTGGGTTATCTGGTCACACTGGACCGGGGCAAAGTTTAGAGTTCAGGCCGACTGTGATGGAAAGTGGGCCTGATACAGGAGCGAGCCAGGCAAGACCCGCTTATCAAAAGTATCTTGATCCTGGTCGCAACAGCAAGATGCGGGTTGCAGCTGAATGATGTGTCAGTGACGGTACCGCAGTCGAGGGGATACATTGATTTTCTCCATGCAACAATGGTGATCACCCCAATTTGAAGATGAAGCACCAGTTCCGAGATGCTCTGGTTCAGAGTGCGATGCAGTGGGTTTCTCCACATAGTCGAGGGGGTGCGTCAATTGTCTCTCACAGCAGTGGAAGCAATTGGGTGGTTCTGATGCTTCGGTTCCGATGGTGATGTGCTGGTTCCAAGTATGATGTGCCGGTTCTGTTCCCACAACAAGTGATCATTAATTCTGCTTCATGTAGCAGAGGGTGCATCAGTTTCACTGGCGCAATCACCTGGATCCACTTCCAATCGACCAGGAGCAAAGTGTAAAACTTTGATATTCCTGAGTCTTAAACCAGGAGGCAAGCCAGCATGTCTCTGGGTTCAAGTAAGATAGTCCAGTTCTTCCATAGCAGGATAGAGAGTAGCAAGCAGCAGGGCAGCACAGCAGAAAATCAGTTCTTCCAGAGTAGCAGTCCAGCAGAGTGGCAGTCCTCGTAGCAGCACAGTAGTCCTTTCTCCTGGACGAATATTTCACAGATCCATTAATATCTCTTTTGATGGGGTCAGAGACCCAGTACTTATATCCAAATGCAAAAAGAACAATTGATGGGCAGAATGCAGAACAATGTCATACATTCACCCCAGTACAACGATCTGGGCCTAAATCCATAGTGTTTTGCTCCCCATGCCATTCCAGTTTGAACCCAGCCATATTCAAATCAGTCTTGACCCTGTGCCCAATGGGAACAGTCCAGCACGAACTGACAGGCCAGGTCCTCCCCGGACTGAAAACAAGCATCCTAGGACCGGTTTTGGGTTTTCAACCCTCATTAGCCAGGATAGCTTGACTTCCAGTGGCATGGAGAGCACAGGACCCACGTCTGGGCATACTCTTCCCACACGGGATGACAAATGCAAAAAGAACAATTGGGTGGCATGGTGAGCAAAAGAATGATGGATTTAACCCAGATCTCTTGACTGGGGGGGGGAATGTTTTGATTTGTTCTGCATTCCGTCCATCAATTGTGTGTCTTTTGCTTTCTCGCTCTAAGTGCGCCAGGTATGCCTAGACGTGGTTCCTGGGCTCACTGTGCCACTGGAATCAAGCTATCCTGGCTGATGAGGGGTGAAAGCCCGAAACCGGTCCTAGGATGCCTGTTACCGGTTCAGAGAGGACCTGGCTTGGCAGTTCAGGCTGGATTGTTCCCATGAGGCACAGGGTCAAGACTGATTTGCAGATGGCCAGGTCTAAACTGGGATGGCATGGTGAGCAAAAGAATGATGGATTTAACCCAGATCTCTTGACTGGGGGTGAATGTTTTGATTTGTTCTGCATTCCGTCCATCAATTGTGTGTCTTTTGCTTATATCCAATTGGGCCTTTGAAGTGGAGGTGACTTCAAAGAGGGGTGTTGAAGTCACAGAGGTAGTCCCTCCCAGCTCTGGCTCCAGACTCACTACAGGGGAGTATGCAGCCCCTTGGTGTTGGGACAGGACACTGCCTATTCAGATGTAAGTGTCAGCATCTGCCTCCCATTCTGCCCAGAATTACCCATCAGGATGTGGATGGCCACTTAGCCACACCTAACCTCCCTTTGTATGTGGCTGTCTAGAGGGAACTCACAAAGTTCATATGTCACTCAACACAGACATGTATGGGCTACCTAGGGACTACCTTAGGGATGACTTATGGATAATAAAAGGGGATATTACGGCTTGGCAAGGGGTTAAATGCCAAGTCGACATGGCAGTGTAAACTGAACACACAGGCTTTGTAGTGGCAGGCCTGAGTTATAGTTAAAGTGCTACTTGCGTGGGTAGCACAATCTTATAGATAAATTAAATAAGCCAATTGTGGATAACTCAATCAACCATGTTTTAGGGGAGAAGTGCATGCACTTTAGCAAAACGTTTGGGGTGACCCTTTAGAGAGAGCAATTTTCTAATACTCTTTAACCTCTAAAGTAAGAAGTGTGTTCCACCCCACTGTAGGCATCTGTTTCCACTCCCACTTCCCGGTGCTCTTATGGGATCTTGTAAACCCTTAGGGCTACCACATAGACAGAAAACTAGTTGTCAGTGCCATCTCCCACCCCATAACAGGGCACCAAATCCTTGGGGATGCAGACCTTTTTGTCTCTTTCAGACACTACAGGTATGCTGCTACCACCACTGCTGGACTCTACCTGCCTGGCCTTGGGATACAACTCTTTCAAACTCAGAGTGAAGTGGTGTAGAGTGGAGCGGTGCATGGTTGAGTGGAGTAGTGCAGGTTAGAGTGCAGTGACGTAGTGTGCGGAGGCATAGAGTGCAGCGGTTCATAGCAGATTAGAGTGGAATAGAGTGGCCTGGCAAAGAATGGAGTGGTACAGAGTAGAGTTTATTGGCAAACAGTGCAGTGACATAGAGTGCAGTGTTGCAGAGTAGAGTGCCGAAGAGTGGAGTGGAGTGGTGCAGAGCAGAGTGGAGTGGCATAGACTGGAGTGATGCAGAATGGAGTGACTTAGAATGGAGAGGTACAGAGAAAAATGCAATGAGTAGATTGATGCAGAGTAGAGTGGAGTAACGTAAAGTAGAGTATACATGATGTGGTAGAGAACTGCCATTACAGAAAACACATTTTTAATTGAAATGACCATTACATTTGCACAGAGATATAGTTTTAGTGATAAAACTATACAGCGCAGAAACAATAGTGTGTGGAAATGTCATCACCTAGTGTAATGTTTTGTTGTGGTTGTATTAAAATATTTGTTTCCAACGCACTTCAGAAGTACCAAATAATGTGCTTCTTTTGTGCTTTCCTAATTCTGATATATTCTGAAAATATCTGCACAGTTAATTTACAGACATTTACATTTTGTTGTGTGCTAAAAGAAATAACATCGTACAGCCTTCCTCTAGTAGACCCCCAGTACCCAGGATGATTGTCACATAAATCCTCACTATGGAGTCAGCGAAAGTAAAGTAAACATGCCTCCCCCACTAGGAGCCACCTTTATCGAAACGCTACTGGGCGTCTGGGGCTCCCTTCCGACTGGTCTGACACTGCTGGGGGGTGACTGGAATGATACAATGGGGCCGCCGGACCGCCAGTGGGTTGGTGACACCCCAAAACCATCGGATCCGACCAAACTGTATACCCTGACATCAACAATGGACTGGGCAGACATATGGCACGAATTCCACCCTACTGAGCGGGAAAACACATACTTGTCGACGGTACACGGGTCCCAGTCCCGCCTGGATTATTTTTTTGTCCCCAGGGTTTTTCTTCACAGATTCTCTCAGGTACAGCATCGGCTCGGGGTCTGTCCGATCACTCTCCGGTCACAATGCAATTCCATACATCCTCCTGCAGGCCCCTGTTATGCTGGAGAATGTCCCCGTGGCATCTCCGCAATCCGGCATACCGCGATATGCTCCATACAGCGATTACTACTTATTTAGCAGAAAACAGCCCCTCGGCTCCCTCGAACATTACCCTCTGGGAGGCGCTCAAGCTAACCGCCGCGGTTATGAAATTAGTTATCGCACACATGAGAAACGTATACGCCGTGCACAGCTCGACGCCCTAGAAACGCGCCAGGCGGACTTGGCTTCCCAACTCAGTACCAATCCCTGCCCCATTATTCGTCGCAATTTAGTCCTCGCCCAACAGGAATTGCGCCAATATCTGCTGAGCGAAGCCAAAGGGATATGGGAGGCTTCGCAACATCGGATATATCAGTGGGGGGATAAGTTCAGTTCAATGCTACACAGATTGTGCCAGGCGAACGGTGCCCCGGCCGTCACACCTACTATTCGAGGCCTGGACGGGTCCTTGCATACATCGCCGGCGGGGGTCGCCGAAGAATTTGCAAATTACTTTACCTCACTCTACGCCCGGAGGGAGCAGATCTCTGCGGAACTCATAGCAGAATTCCTTGTAGATATCCCGCCTCGTAGGCTCTCGGACTCCATCCGGGAGCGCCTGGAGCTTCCAATTACATTGGAGGAACTAACTGGCGCCCTCAGCGCGATCCAGCCGGGCTGGCCCTGGGTCCCAACGGGTTCCCCATGGAATTCCTCCGATCCCATATGCCTCTCTTGGGGCCACATCTGCTGGCGACCATTGCTGACGCGTCGGACATGGCAAGGCTCCCGAAGGACTGGCGTCACGTGGAGATTGTGCTTTTTCCCAAACCTGGCCGGCCCACCGAAGACCCGTCTACCTACCGTCCCATCTCTAATAAATTTCGAACCGAAATTGTTAGGGAAAGTCTTGGACGACCGCCTTCGGGGGTGCATTACCGACTTGATTCACCCCGATAAGTCGGGCTTCATGCCACACAGGGCCACTAGACATAATATCAGAAGAGTTCATAATGCCACCGCGGCAGCCCCCACGTTAGGCCGTCCAGCCGCCCTATTGCTAGCCGATATCGATAAAGCATTCGACTCGTTGAGCTGGGTTTACCTTTTTCAGCTGCTCAAAGCTATCAATTTTGGACCCCAGTTCCTGTCATACGTACGCCTACTATACACAGACTTGACGGCATCGGTTAGAATCGCGGGACATCGTTCTTGCCCCTTCCCGATACAGAGGGGTACACGCCAGGAATGTCCACTGTCCCCATTGCTGTTCGCTCTGGCGATCGAGCCCCTGGCGGCCTGGGTCAGGAGCGACCCAGTGCTCAGGGGATTCGAGTGGTCCCGCTCACGATCAGATCGTATTGCATTACATGCCGATGACGTCCTTTTCTTCATGACGGACCCGTGGTATTCCGGCCCCCGTATATTGGAGATTCTCAGGGTGTTTGGCGGCACCACCGGCCTCCACGCCAATCCTGCTAAATCTATCCTGTTCCCTGTCTGTGGACACCAAGGCCGTGAATCGTGGGCAGTACAATTATCCCGGGCCTCAGAGGGTTTTAAATATCTAGGGATTTTTATCTCCCCGTGCCCCAAGATTTCATGGGCGCACAACATCACCCCACTGATGACCAGCCTCAAAAACGAAACGACTATATGGTCTGCTCTTCCATTATCCCTATATGGGCGCTCAGCCATTTTTAAAATGGTCTCTCTGCCTCGGATCTTATATCGCCTCCAAAATTTCCCTTATCCTATTTCTTGCACGTGGTTTGCCCAGGTAAACGCCATACATAACAATTTTCTATGTGGCGGGGCAGCTGTTCGCGTGGCGCTCCGCACCTGTGCTCAGTCTACACATTGTGGCTGGATCGCGGCTGCAGACATTTACTAATACTACGTCGCATCTCACATCCTAGTAATAAACAAACTTTGGTATAATTCTCCCACTGATCCGGCCTATGCTATTGAACAGGACGCAATGGATCAGGTCCCCCTGCTTCACTTACTTTACAGCTACACAAGGCTAGATCATTTACCGCCTGCTAGTAGACAAGTTATCCAGTTATGGAGGGCCAGGACCAGACAAATGGGATGGAAGGGGCGTCTTACTAGACAGACCCCCTTATGGCATGGTATGTACCTGACAACTGCAGACACTTTGAGAGGGTTCCGGGGCTGGGCCTGGTGGGGATCTCTACCCTCGGGGATGTTGTGAAGAGCACAACTTTAAAATCATTCCAACAACTACAGACTGACTTCGGCCTTCACAAGTCACAATTTTATAAATTTTTACAGCTCCGACACGCACTCTCTCCTTAGATCCGCATTATGGAGGCCAGACCTGAGTTTCAACCCCTGGAGGGTCGCCTGTTGATGGGGGACCTTGGACTGCATAAAATCAGGCAAATATATCAAACGTTGACGACACACACCCCCCCCACTCTAGACAATACCCGGCTAGCCTGGACGGCATACATTCCCGAATTGACGGATGACGATTGGGCGGAGGCGATTGCAAGTCCGCGGGGCGCGGCAGTTTCCACCCGCTACAAGCTCATTCAATTCAAATACTGACATAGAGTTTACTACACGAGGGTGTGACTGTGGCGAATGGGGGTCATTCAGTTCCCTGAGTGCATGCGGTGTGGCAGAGAGGAAGGATCTTTCTTTCATACGGTGTGGACTTGCACAGCTATACAGCCCTTCTGGAATAGAGTTAGGACTTGTCTCAATGAGGTACTGGGGTGGATGCTCCCACTGGACCCTCGGCTGTTCTTGCTACACTCCACTGACGATATTGGGGGGACTAGATACAAACAGCACCTACTGTTCCTCGCCCTTACCGTAGCCAAACGGGACATAGCGCAGGGATGTAAGGCATCATCTCCTTCGACTATCGGTAAATGGAAGTCCGAATTAGATAGGAGTATGGGTGCCGAGATTGCTGTATTTGAGGCTAGGGGCTGCCCACGGAAACATCGCAAAATATGGGCGCGATGGGCAGCTTACCGTGGAATTGACCTGCCCCCCGTCCCTGAGGATGACCCTTGAGTTGCTCTCTCTGCTCTTTGCCATGTGCCCCCCAAGGTTGAATCGATGGAGTGCTTTATTATTTCATTGGGTTGTATACTGTGAATCTGCTGAATCACGTATTATACTTATACACTAGTCCACTGTCTGCATAGTGTTCGGATTATTATTTTAACTGCATGTTCTGCAGGGTTTGTTTCTCTTTATAGAAATGGTTATCGATGCACACATTGTTCAACTGCTATATTGTGCCATTGTGGGGCCGCGGCCCAATGTATCGGAAAATGACCAAATAAAATTTGTTGAAAAAAAAAAAAAAGGCTCTCATGGACAGAGAAGTCAAGTACGCCATGATATTTTCTGCAAAACTGTGTGTGGAGGCCGAGGCAAATGCTGGTTCTTCACAGACCCTGCAGAGGCAATGGACTGCCTAGATGGCTGGTGGAGAGTGGGTGAGACGGGACACCCGGATTGACAAGAACGGCGAGTGGTGAAGACGCAGAATAGGCAAGAATCCGCCCAAGACGCTGGAGAACAGCACACGGCAGGTGGTTCCTGAAATCACCCCTGGAACTTGAGCTGAGACTCGAGTGGTGGACATTCATCCCGACATTCAAACTGTGTCCCCTCACCCTTGGGGGGGGGGGGGCAGAACAGGTTGCGAGATCAACATGGAACTGGCAATATACTGGCTGTCAGTATGGCCCCTTCACAGGTGGAGATTGAATGGGACTGCACCAAAGACTGAGGAATGTTGTCCTGGACTGCGATGTGTATATTTCACTGTATATTATAATTCCTGTAGCTTAATCTATGATTATTCGGGGAGGGGATGGGAGTGGAGCGTTGAGCCTATGTTTCCTCCACTTCAGGGATGGGAGGGCGATGGCACTCTGCAAAGTTGGGGAAGCCGGTCACTAGATGCCATTATGCAGGGAGGCAGGGAGGGAGGGAGGGAGTGGAGGGTGGGGGAGTGGTAGTTTAGTTAGTTGTTATGGTCTAGCACAGCAATGCAACATTACCCGAAGGTCAATATTGGCACTAGATTCTCATTACTGGATATTCAGTGACCTTACAACAGTGTATGGGGGGCGTACTCTGTGTCTGTCTTCATGCAGCAGTGTGAGTCCAATCTATAAACATGTACACAACACGAGCGCTTGTAAACCGAAATATCACTGTAATTCCTGGGTGACGGGTGTTCCGCTACCACCATACAGGGCTTCCACACACATCTACTCTAATGGGTCCAAGTGCAAAACTTTGGTTTCTTACATGGAATGTAAATGGGCTCGGGGACAAACTGAAGCGAGGAATAGTCCTCCAGTATCTAAAGAGACAGGCTCCTGCTCTAGCCCACGTACAAGAAACCCACCTGATAGGTAATATTTGCAAGGCCCTAAACAGATGGGGTTACCAATTGATAGCGTATGCAGGGTTCACCTCCGGCACTCGTTGGACAGGTATGCTCCTGCGGAGGAACTGCCCCAATATTGTTAAGAAAACATGGATGGAAGACCAGGGTAGATTTGTGGTGGTTTGGGGCTCCTGGGAGGGGAAAACACTCGACATGCTCTCGGTCTACTTTCCCCCTGCACTGCGACAGTCCACCCTACAAGACCTCAGTAAATTTATCCTTGACCTCCCGGTTGGCACGTTAGTGATAGGGGGAGACTTTAACCTCACCGTAGACGGTTTACTCGACCGACTGCCCCGTGTAGAGATCCTGGTCTAAACTGGCTGAATTCTTCTCGGCTCTTGGCCTGGTGGATATTTGGCGACAACCTAACCCCACGACCACACAATTCACCTTTCACTCAGGGGCCCACAACACTCAATCGCGAATAGATTACATGCTTACACATGCTGAGGACTTGTTCTGAATTTAGTGAGGCCCGTTGCCTAGCATGTGGAATTTCGGATCACTCCCCCATCCTGACTAAAATGACAGTGGGTCTCCAATCCAGGTGCACAACCCTGACGATAAACCCATGGGCGTTTAAAATACCTCATATCAGGCAGCATTATCCAAAGATACCGACATATACTTTAAGGAAAATGTTGGCTTGGTAACCTCATCCCAGATTCTATTGGGTGCATTCGGGGCAGTTATAAAGGAAAGAGCAGTGTCCTTGATGGTAGGACATAAGATGGAATTAATGAAGCGCATAGACAGATTTGAAGTAGAAATCCTGAGAGGGGAAAAAGCCTTGGCACAGTCCCCTGACCATGCTGCTCAGCAGCTGGTGGTCAAGACACTAGACTACAGACAACTCCTCACGGAGGTGGCCACGATAAAACAACTGTCAATCTACCATAAGATATATGAGCATGGGGAGAGGACGGGTATGCTATTGGCCTGGTTGGAAAAGAGGGAGCTGGTGTACATGGGTACACCAACTACAAGGGCCCGCGGGGAAAGATTTCACCGACCCCCAAGATATTGCAGAAACATTCGCCACTTACTTCGACTCGGCATATACGTCTGCAGTGGCTGTCTCGCCACTTGCAGCATGGGAGCTTCTCTCCACTATCAATGTCAATTGCCTATCACCAGAAGAGAGAGACTCTCTTGAAGGGGAACCCACAGAAGAAGAAATTCAACACGCTATTCTTGACATACGTTTGGGCAAGGCCATGGGACCCAACGGGCTGCCAATTGAGCTTTTTAAGTCGACTGCTACCAAATAAACTCCCTACCTTTGCCAGATGTATTTAGAAAGTTATGAGAAAGGGCTATTACCAGAAGATATCCGGTTAGCCACGATCGTGGTAATACACAAGCAGGCAAACCAATCAATGACTGTAAGGCATACAGGCCTATTTCTCTCCTCATGGCAGAGGCTAAGAAACTAGCAAAATTACTGGCCAATAGACTCATCTCACTGATTACCGGTCTGATACACCCGGACCAGTCGGGCTTTATGCCCGGCCGCAACACTGCCTTGAATCTACGACACCTGCATGGGATGCTGGGTAGGGAACACACGATATGGGAAGATGCGGCCCTGTTGTCCCTTGATGCCAAAATGGCCTTCAATACTATTGAATGGGCATAATGTTTGCTGTCCTCGAAAGAACTGGCTATGGGCCCAATTTCCTAAAATGGATTAAGTTATTATACACCAGCCCGACAGCCCAAATCGTGGTGAACCGGCACACATCTAGACAGTTTCATCTGGGTAGGGAAACTCGACAAGGGTGCCCCCTGCCGCCTCTAATATTTGCTTTAGTATCAGAACCTTTGGCGACTTGGGTGAGGGGAGAGCCTCTGATCCGGGCTCTCAAATGGACCGAGAATTACGAGGACAGAATTTCGCTCTATGCGGATGATATATTGTTATACATGGCCTCTCCGGCATCTACCCTCCACCGTATTCTTCACATCTTCCATATATTAAAACTAAGGGAGGCTAAACTTGGCTGTTTAGCCTCCCTTAGTTTTCTTAGTTTTCTTTCCCTTACTCCCCCGCCTGCCAGTCTGCCTAACGCCGGGACACCTCTGTTGGAGGCAGCCGCGCCCTCTACACGCTTACTATTATTATTATTATTATTATATTTGGAAATCACTCAGGGTTCCGTCAGCTCATTGCCCCTTTTCAGTCCAAAGGCGCTCAGGTCTACTTTTGTCCAGCTACGGTTAAACGGAGGTGGCAGCTCCGTCAGCTCATTGCCCCTTTTCAGTCCAAAGGCGCACAGGTCTTTCTACTCTTCCCTGACAAACTTAAAGTTATTTATCAAGCCCAGACAAAAAATTTTGAGTCTGAAATTCTGGCTCAAATTTTTCTGGATTCAATTTAGTAGGCCGAACCTGTTTGGATTTAAGCTTCTTGCTTTCCCCCTGTTTTTTTTTTTTTCTTCTGGATTATTGGTGGGGGTAAAAAAGCTTGACTGTGGGGATGATATTCTGTGAATATACTCTGTTAAGGTTTAGTTTCTATGATCTCTCGGGGTAAGTCCTTTATTATATTTCTAAGGTTGGCAGTGTTTCAGGAGGGTGGGGGGGGTTGGCTTATACCAGCACTTCCATCACTTGGACTTCGGTCCTATTGCCTAGGATGGTGGGAGGGGATGTGAGGGGGTTGTTGGGGTTGTTGGGGGGTGTCAAGGGTGTGTGGGGTTTTGGGAGGGCGGTGGGGGTGGGTTAAGGATGCACTTAAAAAAAATAATCTTGGAAAATCCAAATGTTTTCATCTTGTTATTGTTTTCGTTATCACAGTAATTGCTTTGATTTTTAAAAGACTTAATGGCGTTGGGTAAAATTCGTATAGCATCATGGAATGTTTGTGGTCTTAACAATGGGAAGAAAAGAGCCTTATTCTCGAGTGTTGTTCAGTCCTTACATTTAGAGGTCTTATGCTTGCAGGAAACTCATGTGCCCTGGAACAACCGAGATTATTTAAAAATCCCTGGATTTGATCTAATAGGGTGCTCTCGACAGTCCTCAATGATAAGAGGGGTGGCAATTTTAGCAAAGCGCGGGGTCGGGTCCTGTGTTAGAACCTGTCAAGATAATGGGGGGTGGTGGGCCATCTCCGAGCTTTTAATTAATGGTAGATCATTGACCATATGTACAGTATATGGTTCAAATGTGGATGACCCTGCAGTCCTACACTATTTAAATATAGAATTAGCTTTATGGCCACATCCAATCTGTCTTTGCGGCGATTTAAATATTAATCTTGCAGCTGACTTTAATCTTCTAGGAGGGCAAAAATATGTCGGCAATAAACCTAGTATATTTAGGGCGTTACAAGCTCTGGTTCAGGAACATTTAATGATCGATCTCTGGTCTCATCATTTTAAGCATTTAGATGGCTATACATACTTTTCAGCTCCTCACAAAAAAATGGTACGCTTGGATTATGTTTTTTTGTCTGACCAGTTTGCAGTCGCCACCTCAATCTCGATTCTACCCCGTATCATATCCGATCATAATCCGCTGGTTATTGGCTTTACTTTAAATTGTAATGTGAAGCCTCCTAGATCATGGACCTTTGAGAGAAAACTTTTATCAGAACAGCTCTATCTTGATCATATGAGGCCCTGGGTTTCAGAATTTTTGAACATCAACAGAGGATCAGCTCCCTGTTACATAGTTTGGGATACACTTAAGGCAGCAATTCGCGGTGAAACAAAGAGCTTTTCATTTTTTTGCCAGAAGCAAATCCAAGAGCAGACTAATGCGCGGGTTGAAACATTATGCCGCGCAGAGGTTCTGCTCACTGATACAATTAGGGAGGGCCGGGACCTAACTTATAGTCAAATCCAGGTTGCGCGTCTAAGGGCTTCCCTTCTTGAGTTTTTTGGACAGGATCTTGCAGCTAAATATCTTCAGTACCGCCTGATGATGTTTGAGTTTGGCGAGCAATCTGGTAGGGTTCTAGCTAAACGACTCCAGCAGCGTGCCCTGGCTAACCGTATTGTTAAGATTCAGGATACTCAGGGCCACATTCATGATACTCCAGAGGGAGTCCTGACAGTTTTTTCGGAGTTTTAGAGCTCTCTATATACGGAGGAAGCTAAGGATTTTAATTTAGACTATGAGTTCGGTACCTTTGTTAAGGATCTCTATACCGCAAAAATAACAGATCAGCAGAATACTATCCTGGCGGCTCCTATAGAATGGGAGGAGGTGGAGTTGGCACTGAATTCATTGGCCAAGGGTAAGGCGGCTGGTCCGGACTCCATCCCTCTGGAGTTCTATACTACATTTCGTTCCGAGATACGGGAGAATTTTTTAACAATTCTTAGAGATGAGCAAACAGGCCGTATTCCAGACTCATGGCGCTATACAACTATCATTCTTTTTAAGAAGAAGGATAAGCCGGAGCTGGACCCAGCTTCATTTCGCAGGGACACGGCGGATCACGTCCGTCGTGTTATAGCACTGCTGGTTTGGGCTCAAGTCACGGGATCCCCCCTTGGCGCAATCCTGTTAGACGCCGAAAAGGCATTTGACAGGGTTGCCTGGGAGTTCCTGTGGAAAGTTCTGCATTGGAAGGGGCTTTGTTCAAATTTTATCCATGCCCTGCAGTCACTGTATATTACACCCCGTGCAACTTTATCCATAGCAGGGCTGGTCTCAAGACCTTTTGAAATTAGCAGGGGCATCAGGCAGGGTTGGCCCTGCTCGCCCCTGCTGTTTGCTTTGTACATAGACCCGTTATTGTGCAGACATGAGCTTTCTCCGAATATACTCCCGGTTAGGATTAATACATTTGAATGTAAAATTCTGGCATATGCCGACGATATTATAGTGTTAACTAGTGATGTGTCAACTTCATTTTTAGCAATAAAAAGCTTATCAGAACAGTATGGTCATTGCTCGGGTTATAAACTCAATGCTCAGAAAACTCAGGTGGTTCAATCTACGGCTATGGGTTCCTCTGATGCACCAGTGGTTCAAAGTGCAGTGTATCTAGGGATAAAAATAACAGCCGCAGTAGATAGGCTAGCAGATATAAATATCATACCCATTATAGATTCAATTAGCCTTACCCTACGAAGATTAGATAATTCACATTTATCTTTGTTTGGAAGAAGGAATGTGTTAAAGATGCTGATATTGCAGAAATGTCTTTATTTATTCAGGACCATTCCGTTAGAGTTTGCTCAATCAAGCATTGCTCGTGCAGAGAGATGTTGTAGCAGGTTTTTTTGGGGCTATCGCCAGCCCCGTAGGGCAGCGAAATGGATGCAGCTACCACTGCATAGGGGTGGATGGTCTGTTCCCAATATGCTGCTATACAGCTGGACAGCCTTACTTCAACATTTTGCTGTTCCACTCTTTGGGGACAGAACAATACTCCCACCATGCCGTGCACCCTCCATCTATGAGATAGGTTTAGGAGAGGCTGCTAAGGGGATATTAGTGTCAGTTCTCGAACCTAGCTATTATAAAAAAACTAAATTTAAGGTTATCTTGTCAATGTATTCAGTTTGGAGGAAGGTACGGCATAGATGGTCTATCCCTAGGATCAACTTGTACACCCCCTTGTTGGCAGTAAGACCAAATTACAATTCGGTGGAGGTTGAATGGTATTGCTGTCCTGGGGGATTTAGCACATGAGGAGAGTATGGCTTCCTTTCTGTTTACAGGTTCGAAGTCATTTAGTCAAACTTTTGCACAATACCACTACTTTGTTTGTTAAGAACTCACTCATGGATTTGATTCAGAAGAACTCACGAATCGGGCCGCTCTATCAAAATCTAGTGTCAGGTCTCCCTGATGATCTACTGCTTTATAACGCTAAATGCGAAAATAAGCTAGGCAAGGCGGGTATGGATATTACACATGCATTAGAGCTATCTAGTATGGTCTTAATCTCAGGGAGCCTGCGCTCACAAAGCTATATGGCCTTATACGATCTTTATTATACTCCAGCTAAAATATATAAATGGGGAGGTAGGGGGGGTCATAGCTGTTCGAGATGTGGCTTAGTAGCAGCTAATGATGTTCACATGTTTTTTACTTGCTCTAACCTAGATCAGTTCCTTCAAGATGTCCAAACATTTATTAATTCAAATCTTAAAATTCCGGTGGTTCTATCTCCGGAATTAGTAATATTGGGATGTGAGACTGATGCTAAGTCAGTTAGAGCAAGTTATACTGTAGCCTTAATCTTTATTGCTATGTCTATAATACGACTATGTATTACATCGGAATGGATTAGTCCTACCCCTCCCACTTTCGTGAATTGGAGAGCAAGGATTTTGTCTCTCCATTATTTGGAATCATCTGTGTTCATGAGGGGGGGGTAGAAGGAGACGTGAAAGGGGGGTACAAATATGGGCCCCATTTACACAATGGTTGCATAGCTGATGGATATAAGCAGTTTTTCCTAATGGCATATTGTATTTGTTTTTCTTTACTGGGACATAGGGGCTCGGGGTGTCCCACCTCGGTGTCTCCCTCCCGTTTCATATGTTTGATGCTATATATGAAATGTACATTTATATTGATTTCCATGATAAATTTATGTGGTATGTGCTACTTTATTTTCAAGCTGAATAAAAAAAATATATTTTTAAAAAAAGGAAATCACTCAGGGTATACAATAAACTGGTCTAAGTTGCAACTGTACCCATTGCATGGCCTGCAGCCGCACATACTAAGGGAGTATGACATCCCCGTGGCACCGGAGGGCTTCCGCTACCTAGGAATATATATAACAATGGATCCAACCCGCTTCTATGAAAAAAATCTGCAAGAACCAGTGACGCGCATTCGCACTGACATAAAACACTGGCGTTCCCTTCCATTGACTCTCCTGGGACGCGCAGCCCTTTTTAAAATGTTGGCATTGCCCCGCTTTCTCTACGTTCTGCAAAACACTCCCTACAGGTTACCCGACTCCTACTTCTCAAGCATTGATAGCGCCGTGTGCACCCTGCTGTGGGACAGACAGGCACCTCTTATAGCGATGCAGAAATTAACGGTGGGATGGTATGATGGGGGAAGTGCCTTACCTGACCTTAGGTCATACTACTGGGCATCTCAACTCGTGGTGGTCATCCTCTGGGCCCACGGTGATCGGGGTGACCCGAGTTTCCGCACAGATTGGTGGCTCATGGGACATGGTGGGTACCACAAAGCATTATACTCGAACCCCAGGAAATTGGGCCTTACCGGACCGACTGCCCGCACAATTGAAATCTGGCATGTGGTCAACAAAAAATTGGTCTGGCACAAAAAAATTACACGTGCAACTCCTCTCTGGGAGCCTGAACAGTTGGCCCGTCTGAGTACTTGTCCCGGGTTCGATAAGTGGGATCAGATTGGTATATCAACGGTGGGAGACATGTGGAATTCTAAAGGGTTGGCCTCATTCGTAGATCTGCAGAAGGACTATGACCTTGCACAAACCAAAACATCTAGATAACTGCAGATCAGCCATGCTCTTAAAACAGCAATTCTGGGAGGTGGCCCAATTCCTAAGGCTTCCCCGCTAGAAGACAGGCTAATACTCGACCCAATGACCAAGAAGGCCATATCCCTAGCATATAAAAAATGGATTAATAGCCGACCTGATCTGTTAACGTGCTTGCGGCAGGAATCTAGGACCTAGGTGAGCTAGAGGAAGATGATTGGCGAGACACTCTGGCCTCCACAGGGAAATAGCCATTCCCATGAGACAGCAGCTGGTCCATCACAAAATTGTGCACCGCGTCTATCATGCCGCTGGAGTTTTGGTCAAGATGGGTAGGAGGGCTGATACTTATTGCCTTAGGCAGTGTCACCAGGAGCCAACTTTCTTTTACACAATCTGGGAATGTCCAGTTGCCCAAACATACTGGAAAGTAGTCACAGGACAAATGGAGAGAGCAGGGGGGAAAAAGTGACTGCCACTCTGAAATGATGCTTATTAAACATATGGGAGGCCACGGATTTAACTCAAACTGAGACATCATGGGTTTCATGTGGATGGACCCTCGCAAAGCAAAACATTGTACAAAAATGGGGTGTTGGGGAATTAACAACTAGCAGAGATTGGGTGGCAAATATGGATAGAGCCATGTTTTCAAACACAGAGGATGACTAAAAAATGGGATCGTAAGTGGGCTGCCTGGAACATGCACAGGGGTGAAATGTGCTTGTCCCCCACTGTGGAGCCACGACGCCATGAGGCAAGATTGCAAGACCCACTAAATATCAAGGGGGAGATACTGGGATGAAGTATAATTTCTGGAATAATACATTGAGAGTAATCTGTACAATTTCTGTACCTGAATGTATGCTACTAAAGATCTGCATTGCTGTGCTTTCTGTTACTTTGTTTTATAAAAAGAGTTTAGAAAAAAATGGCAGATAATACAGTAGAGTATAACTGTAAGGAGGCTGCTAAGGTATAGGAGAACAACGTGCCCCCCAATGCCCATAACTGTGCCAACGACAAGGCCACTAAGCCTAGTAGGGAGCTGCACAAGCCTAGAAAAAATAACTATGGCAACATTGCAACCCGCAGTAAAACAGTAACTATAACCTCAACCACGATCTCAACCCATGGGGCGGAAGATGGTTGTCATAGCTTTGCAACATGGAATGTGAATGGGCTTATGAACAAACTAGGGAACCCTGACTGGCACGATTTTATATCTAAATATGAAATAATTTGCTTACAAGCAACTTGGTGCTTGAAACCTATACACAAAGATGGGTTCTATTCCTTAGAAGCTACGGCTTCACCTGCAGGGCGGGCGAAAGGGGGGCTGTTAACTCTTATCTCCACCAAAATATCAGTTAAAGTCAAGATCATGAACCATGACCCTTTTTTTCAATTATTATGGTTGAAGAAAAATGGAGAGAAAGACCTGGTGATAATAAACTACTATAATAATGTGTTTGATACAATACGTAGTAGGGTGGTGATGGCATTAGACTATCAGCTGAAAATGTTCCTAATTGCTATACATACTAATTATATGTTAATATGGGCAGGAGACTTTAACATACAAGCCTGTGCTCCAGGTGATACTCGGTCATATGGTCCTAGTAATCAGGATGGGATGGGACATGACCATTTTTGTCATAGCGAATATGGCGAAGCTTGGAATTTTATTGTTAACAAATATGACCTTCGAATTACTGAGGTGTAAATGTGACCTAATGGTGAAATAGTTCCTTCATTTACGGGTAGGAACTCAACTTCTATCATTGACCATTTGCTGATATCAGCATCAGCGAATGTTCTGTGAGGTATGCCCATCACTGTAACGGATCCTCTAAGTGACCATAACTTGATCACAATCTCACTCTATCTTTGGCAGCAAGAGGCACCATATTTTACCGGTTGTAAACAATATCATTACAAACAGGCCAAATGGTATTAGGATTAAATGGGAGAGTGTTGATCCCACCACTATGTTCCAAACTATAGTAGAAAACAATATTGTGAAAATTGATTACTGCCTTCAGGAGGATATTGTCCCAAACTTGATAGTTAACATTTTTAGACTAATTATCAGTTCCATTAACCTATTACTTACCCACCACCCCAATAGGGCTGGGAAGAAGAATAAAGGATGGTTTGATACGGCTTGCACTAAAACACTGCAGTTACTGAAATTTACCCTGAACAGGTCACCATGGGACACAGTGATAATCAAGACTTTGCATATCAGATATAAACAGGCCAGCGCTAATAGTATAAAATCACTCCAGAATGAAGCGTGGGATAACCTTACTATTGCGGCAGAGAATAAGAACACCGAGCTATTTTGGGACACGGTGAATGCCCCATTTTAAAAAAACGATGATAATCCTGAGTTCATGCATCTCATTCCCTGTGATAGTTGGGTGGCACATTTTTCAGAAATTTTTAAAGAGTATAGGGAGGATATAGTTAGACCTCTATGGACGACGGGAGGTGGAGGGGGAATAGAAAAACTAGAAATGACCCTCGCCGAAGTCAAGCTGGCCATAAAAACTAGCGCAGGGGGACGGGCACCTGATCCAGATGGGGTGCCAGTCGATGTATTTAAATTTGCATCCGACTTTTGGGGGCCTATCCTGACCAGAGACTTTAATGCAGCATCAACAGATAACATCCCGCCTTCATGGGTGACATCGACGATTATACCTATATACAAGAAGGGGGACAAAGCAAACCACAAAAATGATCGCCCAATTTCACTCCTAGACTCCTCATTAAAAGTCATGAGTAGAGTACTATTGGTAAGGCTGGAGGAATGGGTGCAAGAAAATTCGATCCTGTCCCCGGCTCAGTATGGCTTTAGGAAGGAAATGGGTACGGTCGAACAATGCACTAACCTGGAACTTTTAATTGGTAAATACACAAGGGCTAAGAGGGAAAATTTATATTTATGTTTTGCAGATTTGAGCAGTGCCGATTTGGTCAACCATAATCTATTGTGAGTACTGCTGACTTCCCTAGGTGCACCAAGACCGATTGTGGGGTTCCTCTCACGCGTCTCTGAAAAGCTAGGGAGTCAGGTACGTTTTGGCTCCCAAGGAGAATGTACACCACAATTCAAAGTAGGGAGTGGCATCCATCAGGGATGTGCTCTGACTCCATTACTTTTTCACTCTTTTTTAATGGGGTGGATAGTCATCTTAAGTCATTGCAGACCGATGCCCCTAAGGCTGGAGAACTCTCAATACCAGTACTGCTTTACGCAGATGACGCTGTACTCCTGGTTAAAACACCAGTAGGACTACAGAAACTGATGAATGCATTTGGTGAATTCATGACTTCAAAGAAAATGGTTATTAACAAAACCAAAACATTTACTATGGTGTGTGGTCATATACGTAAACCACGTAGATTTATTTTTTATTGATAATACCCCAATTGCTACAGTAAAATGCTTCTGTTATCTGGGGATATTGTTTGCGGGCAACAGCTCGTGGACCCAGAATGTATTAAACACAAGTGCCAAAATGGGCATGGTTTCCAAGGGAATTTTAAAATTTGCAGCATAATTGGGTAGTCGTCCTATCAGGGGAATGGTGACTATATATAAAGCAAAGGGAGTATCAATGGCAACTTATTGAGCCGGTTTGTGGGGCTATGCGAATATCCACCCCCTGCAATTGAGGAAAATAAATTCTTAAAAAGGCTCTTATTTTTCTCCGTGCCTAAGCATGCTTCTCATTACTGATGAGATCGGCGGAAATAGGTACAAAAGGCACCTGCTATTCTTAGGGCTTACCCTTGCTAGGCGTGACATTGCCAGGGCATGGAAGGCGGCTTCTCCGCTCTCGGTTGGGGCCTGGAAGCGTGGCCTTAATTTCTCCCTGGGGCTAGAAATCCCAATTTTTAAAGCACGCGGATGCCCCCAGAAACACCCGAGAATATGGAAGCGATGAGCCGACTATCACGCTCTTTACCTTGAACCAGTCCCCCCGGCACAAAGTATTGATAATCAGCCATGATGACTTCATGTTGGGTATGCACACTAGGACCTTTTGTCCATATGCTATTCTATTGCAACTGGAGCTACTTCCAAATATTAGCTGCGTAGATCATGTGACACTTTTGTTCTTTGTTTATAATGCGTATTCTCCACTGATTCTGTCTTATGTATCCTTATGTTCGAGACAAACTCACTGTAAAAAGTTGACATCTTTACCAAAGCCATATCATATATGCGATGTACTGTCCCGGACCTTCCTGGGCTTTCTTTTGTCTGTCAACAATAAAATCTGTTGTGAAAAAACAGGCTCTTATTTTTGCCACCTCGTGCAGCCATCACCTTAGTACACAATGAGGTTAACATGGAATTTTTAGATGACATCCTCTTGGTTAAACCCTTGTTATTATGGATATCATTGTGGGCTAAGGATGCAGTTAGTTTTACTAGAAACATAATCCTTGATTGCCTAACTATGGATAAAGCCCTAAACATACCGTGGTTATTTTACATTAATTCCCTTTTGGGCAAATTGTATAACTTGTCCGTTTGGTCCAATATCAGCCAGTTTACGTCACTTAGCAAGAATGGGATCAAGCAAACCTTTCTCCAATCTAGGCTCGTTAAACGCGATCTGGACGAGGAGAAAAAAATCGCTTGTGATATTTTAAAAGACCCTAGGCAAGGAAGTGGGTCAAACCATTATTTGACACGTTAACATTATACAACATTGCTTTGTGCTGACAAGGTTGAGATGCGGTATTGTGCATCACCTAGTCGTTTTTCCACATATGAGGTCGTGCCGTTCTGATGCAAGTTTGTGCCCTTGTGATGGCCACAGTAAACAAAGTACTCTGCATTTCTTATAATTTTGCAAAATGTACCAGAACCTGAGGACCCGCATTCTGAAACGTATGTTTATCGCCCAGAATATCCGAACATACGAAAAAGCACTGACTTTTTTGGTCTCACTAGGTAGCCCACATGTGTGTTATAATGTTGCACTACTTATAACGAACGCTATTAAAATTAGGAAAAAATACTGTAATAGCAAAAGGTGATGTACCAAAAGGTCTATGGAAGGGTGGACCTTGATATGCTTATATTAATGATTGTAGTGTCCACCTATCATATCATCTGTACACATTATTTTTAGATATGTTTTAACCACCTGTTTTTATAGAATATTTTATATATATTATGGATTTATTCTATGTATATTTATATGAAATGTGTGATTTTAGCTATGTACTTTTATGTCTGTATTTTTATACATCTGAATAAAGATTATGAACAAACGAGTGTCGTGTATTGCAGAGGCATAGAGTGGAGTACGGTAGAGTGGCGTACAATGGAGTGGCGTATAGTGGAGTGGCATAGAGTGCATTGGCATACAGTGTTTTAGAGTACAGTGGCATAGAATTCAGCAGTGCACAGTGCAGCATCATAGAATGCAGTGGCATAGATTAGAGTGGTGCATAGCAGAGTGCAGAGTATAGAGTGCAGTAGTGCACAGTGGAGTGGCATAGTTTAGAGTGGCATAGATTGCAGTGGTGTAGAGTGGTGCTGATTAGAGTGGCGAAGAGCGCAGTGGTGTATAGTGATGCAGAGTAGGGTATAGTGACTTAGAGTAGAGTGCTACAGAGTGCAGTGGCATAGAGCGCAGTAGTGCAGAGTAGAGCGATGTAGAGTGCAGTACTGTAGAGTGCCATAGAGTGCATTTGTGTAGAGTGCAGTGGCATAGAGTAGAGTAGAGAGTAGTGGAATAGACTACAGTGTAGAAGGTTAGAGTGCAGTGCCATAGAGTACAGTGACCTAGAGTAGGGTGGCGTAGAGTGCAGTGACGTAGAATAGATTGTTTCAGAGTAGAGGAAAGGGATATTGAGTGGAGTGGCACCGGTTAGAGTGAAGTGGCGTAGAGTAGAGTGGTAAAGGGTAGAGTGCAGTGGCATAGAGTAGTGTGGCATAGAGTCATGGCATAAAGTGGTGTAGAGTGCAGTGGCAGAGAGTGCAGTGGTGCAGAGTAGATTAGAGTCGATTGGCATAGAGTGCAGTGGCGTAAAGTGCAGTGCTGCAGAGTGGCGTAGAGTGGTGTAGCGTTGAGTGGAGGGGTGCAGAGTAGAGTGGAGTGGCCTAGACTGGAGTGGTGTAGAGTGCAGTGGTGTCGAGTAGAGTGGCATAAAATGGATTGGCACAGAATTGAGTGGTGAAGAGTAGAGTATATAGGCGTAGAGTGAAGTGGCGCAGAGTGCAGTGGCTTATGGTGGAATGCTGCAGATTGGAGTATAAGTACAGTGGCGCAGAGTACAGTGGTGTGGTGGAAACAGTGGTGCAGAGTAGTGCTGTGGCATGGAGTTGTGCAGAATAAAGTGCAGTGGCGTAGAGTGGCGTATGCATAGTGTTGTAGCGCAATGCCATTACAGACAACACATCTTCAACTGAAATAACCCTTACATTTGCACAGGCATACAGTTTTACTAATAAAACTATGCAGCACGCAAACGATAATGTGTAGAAATGGCATCACCTAGCGTATTGATTTGTTTTGATCATATTACAGTATTGGTTTCCAACACACTTCAGAATTACCAAAACATTTGCTTTGTTTGTGCTTTGCTAATTCTGAATATATTCTGAAATCCTTGCACAGTTCATTTAAATGTAGTTGTGTGCTAGAAAAAACACTTTCCTTCCCCCAATATCCAGAAAGATTGTGACATAAATCCTCTCACATTGACATCAGAGATGGAAAAGTAAACACCAAGCTCCGTCAGAAGACAGAGCCTAACATTTGACCTCTGTCTTTGAATGCACAGCAAATGTAACAAGTAAGAATAAGATTTAAAAGCCTGTTTACAGAAATAAGCAATTGTGGAAGAATACAAAGAGAGGTAGTGTGAAAAGGCTTTGCTCTTTGAGAGGAAGAAGTGAACTTAGACAGCCTAAAACATTAATCGATTTGAAATCAGCTTTTGACCACATTCCTAGGCATAAGTTGTGGTCTGTCCTTCAGGGGTTGGGTCTTCCATACGAGATCCTTGCTCTAGTTGTCCGTCTTCATGAGGGCAACTATGCCAGGGTTCACTGGGGTGACCAGGGGCAGCTGACAGACCCAATTAGAGTCGATAGTGGGTTTCGTCAGGGCTGTGTGCTGGCTCCCCTCCCCGTTTTCTCTATTCATTAACGGAGTTGTCCAACATCTAGCAGAAGTTCCCGCTGGTGCACCACGTTTTGGGGGGCGTCAAAGTAACAACTTTATTGTTTGTGGATGATACGCTAATTGTTTCCAAAATCCCCAGCGGTCTGCAACTGCTCCTGGTCTGCTTTGAGGCTTTTTGTGGAATAAGAGGCTTGGAGGTTAACACCTTGAAAACCAAACTTTTGCTGATGAATCCCCAAAAAACGATCAAGGGTAAAATGCTGTTGGGAGGGATCCCCCTTGAGAGAGTGGCAATTGTTGATTATCTGGGGGTAACCCTTTCCGAGAAAATTGCTTGGAAACATCATATTATGAAGTTTACCCTCCAGCAGAGACAGACCATTTGGGCCTTGATTAAGGAGCACAGGACTTCCCAGACCAAACCAATAGCTGACCCACTCCAGATCTATGACCATATGATAGTGGGTTCTGCCTTGTATGGGCCGAACTCCAGAGTATGGAAAATCTGGGGGGTGTCCTGGCCACCGAGAATACATTTCTACGTTCCCTTTGTTCCCTTCCCCAGAGCACTCCACTCCGACCACTACGGCTAGACATGGGCAGACCGACAATAGTGGATAACGCGAGGCTTCGTCTCCTGCTTTTCTGGCTGCGCCTGAAGCTAACCCCTGAGCTCTCCCACTATGCCGCTGCACTTGACGAAGTTTGCACGCTGAACCGTTTTAAGAAAATTGGGTGGTTCACTAAAGTCAGGTCTAGGCTTAGGGAGTTCGTGGGATGCCAAAGATCTCAGTTTACTGCCCAGTAAAGGGCTGGTCAAAATCCAATACTGGAACAAGGTAGCACGGACCTCTGTCACTCAATTGTCCATGGGCTGACTTACAATAGAATTCATGGAATTCAAACTACAAAGCGCCAACGAAAAATATATGGAGGTCATTACTATTCCACAGAAAAGGAAGCTTTATATTCAATTTAAATTTGGTTCCCTTCCTGTGACCTCCTTTACAGCAGCTTGGCGTCGGTCCTCCTCTACATTACAGTACTGCTCGGGTTGCCCTCTAGTGCCTGAGACAATTAGCCATATTTTCTTTGTTTGCCCTCTGTACACTATCCCAAGAAAGAAATAGCTAGCCCCTGTTTGCAGACTGTTAGGAACTCGATGCCACCAAGAAGCACTGCGCATGCTGAAATCCAATTGTAGGCCCTCAGTTGCCTGTGGATTTGCCAAGTTCCTCGGGAAAATGTGGATTATTAGAAGGTACACGTCCACGACGTGATAGCGCGTGCCTCTACATCTATTTAGCTTGTTACCCTATGTTTTAAAATGACAATTTTAGGTCGTTTTAATCCTGTACATTGATAAATATTTGATGCTATAATTGCATGATGGACCCCTTTTAATAATCAAATTAGAGTATATGTCTTTGATACAATATGTTTTATCCTTTTAATTGTATTTTTAATTTCCTTTTTGATCTTGGATAATACAAAATATATGGCAATTGAAGAGCTGTATTTAAGAAATAGTTGCCATGTACTCAGCTTTGGATTTATGTATTGTAAGCAGTTGCACTTTTATGGTCGAAAGGCGAATAGAATATATGAAGATGACATAAAGCCACCAAATAGAAAGCCAGAAAATGTGAGTTACAAACCACAAAGCCAATAGTAAGCAAGGGGCGGAATGCATTCCCAGGGAAACTTTCTGACTGTCCATAAGATGTCTTTAGCAAACCAGGGAGCTGTGCTGTCTGGTAGACTTGGAACTAAAAACACTGGCACTGAAGAGAGCTACATTGTGCTCCTTGTGGAAGACCAAAATGCAGTCACTCACAGTGAAGTTATCCAGTGGCTGAAGTGGACTGATCCCCTGCCTCATACTATATGCTGTAGTGGGTGGAGGCAAAATGTGAATGACACACCAACAGACCAATAGTTGCAGACAGCTGGCTAAAAGCCCCTTTAAATAAGTATATTAAAACAAATATGTTTCTCCCCACTCCTTTTCGCTCTGGCGCTGGAGCCCCTGGCGTGCCTCATCCGCGCGGACCATTTGATTCAGGGCTGGGTATGGGGAAGCCACCACGTGGATAAAATTGCACTATATGAAGACGACGTCTTGCTTTTCCTCGCCGAACGGCCCGGTCTTGTCCCAGATGTCTCCAATCCCTCCGGAGCTTTGAGCTAGTCTCGGGCCTTCGGCAGAACCCGGCCAAATCAACTCTCGTGCCTTAACATTCCTCCAGGGAATGTTTCGACTGGCAAACTAATATACCTATTAGACGACAATCGTTTAAATACCTGGGCATATGGGTTGCTCTACTCCCTGAGCTAGAATGGACACTGAATGTCACCCCACTTGTCAAAAGGACCAGGAAGGATCTCAGTTGCTGGCAAGCCTTACCACTCAACCCACTCGGAAGTGTGGCACTATTTAAAATGGTTATCCTCCCCCGATTCTTGTATATTATTCAGAATACTCCCTTCCATTACCCCCACAGCTGGTTCCGCGAGATCAACACAATGATCGTACGATTCTTGTGGGAAAAGGGAAGATCACGGATGTCTCTTGACCTCTGCCGCATTCCGTCCTTCGATGGAGGCATGGGCATGACAGACCTGTACCTATACTACCTGGCCACAAGACTGCTTGTCCTCCATGATTGGTTCACAGGGGGATGGTCCGACCCGGCTTACCAAACTGAACTCCGAGGCCTGGACTTCCCTCGAACCCAAGCCCTTGTGCACGGCGCCCCCATCCCCAAGACGCTCCCAGCGGTGATTCGAACGGTTTTCCTGCCCTGGCATTCGGCCTTGCAACATACACGATGGGAAGCCAAACTGATTCAACAGACGCCACTTTGGCAGGGCATGTGGCTCGGCGAGGTGACGGCGCTGTGAGATTTTACACATTGGTACCGCATTGGAATCCCCCAGCTGGGCGACGTGTGGACAGGAGACCATATACGGGCTTTTCAAGTCCTACAAAGTCACTTCTCTCTACATGCCTCACAATTCCACAGACACTTACAAATTCGGCACACCCTAAGTACACATATCTCGACGGGCACTACGCTTCCTGAATTCAGCCCACCAGAAGCGCAGGTCATGATGGGGAATCTCGGGAAGGGAGGCATATCAGGCATATATCGCACCCTGACGAACATCAGCCACACATCTCTAGACCCGCTTAGAGCCCGTTGAGAGGCTTGACTGGGTCCCCGTGAGGAGGAAGACTGGCGAGATGCCCTGATGGCCTCCAAAATGATCACTACCTCAGCCATACTCCGCCTCTTCGAGATCTATTACCTCCACACTGCATATCTTACTCCAGAGCGACTACACAGAGCAGGGCTGCGTGCCTCGCCTGAATGCGCACGATGCAGACACCGTCCAGTAGACTTCTACCATGTGGTCTGGCCTTGCCCCCGCCTCACAAAATACTGGGATATAATAGAATCCGAACCTACACATATCTTGGGCTGGCATGTGCCTCGTGATCCTATGCGCCTTCTCCTGCGCGTTACAGATGGTCTCGATGGGTCCCACGCAGACAAACTATTTCTGGGGACGGCCATCATGGTGGCTAAACGAGATATTGCCATGGCCTGGACTCAACCTGACCCCCCCACGATTGCTAGATGGCGCAGAGGGGTGGATTGGTGCGCTGCTCAGGAGAAACCCTTATTTGAGGCCAGGGGCTGCCCAGCCAAGTACCAAGGGGTGTGGGGCAAGTGGACAGACCAAATGGGTTAACGGGATCGGGAGGAGGGACGTTTGCTTTCATCATACTACCCCCACTGATCACCATGTAACATGCTTGACCATTGTACTCACCACATTATTTCACATCCGATGCTTTATATTGTCATGCGTGCAACATTGCATACTGTGCTGTCAGTGCACATTTTTCTTTGTTTCTCTAAAATCAATAAAGTTGATTATAAAAAAAATATATATGTTTCTATAAATCAAAAAATCTTGGCTAACACCAAAACTAAAAAGCTAATTTTTTAATTATAGTTAATTTTTCCTTCCATAAAGGGAGATAAAACAGAGGAGGCATAAAAAGGAATGGGACAGTATGAATATTATATTCAGAATAGAAATGTGAATACCTCAGTAGTGGAACAATATCTGAATAGGAGCATCATATAAATTATTTATACTGTACAATAATAGAATGATTTAAGGTATGCCCCAAAAGAGGTACTCGGGAAAATAGGGCTGATGTACAAGAAAAACAAATCGTTGTACAGGATGTAAATTTATTCCAGCAAATTAAACAAAAGAAAGACAACAGCAATTGGCTACTTTGTAAATGCAACTGTTGGTCAGCTACAAGTAAGGAAAGTTTGTAAACTGCAGAAAGATGCAGCCACATATACTGCTTGTAGCAATCTGAGAGTTGCAATCATTATCATTATTAATATATGCGGTACTTATTGGGAGTATTCATGTTCACAAAAACAATATCTTAGACTGACAGTATTCAAAATATTGTGGAACAGGTCGAATGAGCACATCAAAACATAAGACAACTCATACAACTATTATAAAAGAAAAAACAACAGCTCAGGGAAACATCATTGTAGTATCACGAATACCTACAATGGAGGCATCCACAAAGGCAAGCATTCTAAATTCCAAAGCTCAGCACTTTTATAGGATGGAATGAGCTGCAATATGAATAGGAACTGATCTTCGAGATGCAATACTTAGAAAGCAAGAGTTTGAACAATACCAACACAGGCAGTACCATAAACTCCACACATAACACCCACAAATCCCTACCGTACTGTCTTTTATGCAGAAAGGTCAGTCAACCCTGCTGGAGCGGTAGTGGAGGGAAAGCTTGAATTATGAATTTAAACCCCTTTATACATACACTAAACCCTTAGAATATTTTACTGTTCAGATAGCAACAATCCTTATTGTTAGCAGACACATTCCAAAGAAAGTGTGATCTCCCTGGATAAACAAGGAATGCAACAAAAAGGTCAAAGTTCTAGAAGAGGAATTAGTGAAGCTGGATAAGAGGGTTGGAGAAGAGAGGAGATGTCAGGCAGTGAAGAATCTTAGGGCCCAACCAAAGGAAAAGTATAGGGTTCAGGTGCACGATAAAGCAAGGGCTCATTATACACACAAAAACACACACACGGACAAACAACAAATGCTGTAAAGTCATGGGAATGAAGTAGGCAGCCTTCGGCAGTACTAAGTAAAAAAGACCAGGATGAATAAGAGCCATAGGACAGGTGAGAGGGCAAACAACAGAGAAAGATGAGACAGCTGAGATTTGCATCATTTGTGGAGGACTTGTAATCCCCTCTCTGGAGTAACAGTAAAAAAGGCCTATATGGTTTTGTAGTGGACTACCATGCTCCGTTCTGGCCGGGGAAGACAAGATTAAGCTGCATGAGCAGTTTTCTGAGGAGTAAGTGAGGAGGCGATAGCTGGACTGAAATCAAGAAAAATGCAGGACCCAAATGGGCTGCTGTTCAAGAAAATGAGATGGCCACTTCCCGGCATATGTTGCAAGCACTGAGATGCATGCACAGTGAAGAGCACATAATGTCACTTGTCATGGAGGCTATAATAGTGTTGATTCATAAGGCTGGTAAGTCAAGGACGAAGTGTGATTATGTGATAAAGTCCCAGCTCCTTGCTAAACGTAGAGATGAAACGTATACCCAAAGTGATAGCCACAGCGATGGCCACCAAGTTGCTGAATGGTATTGGCCCTCTGATACACCCAGATCAGTCCGGCTTCATGCCATACAGAGCGATGAATCTCAACAGCAGACACCTGTGTAATGTATTTGATATAGCTTAATGTGTGACGGGGCCCACGTCAATAATATCAGTAGATGCTACCGAGGTGTTTGACTCTGTGGAGTAGCCTCGATATGTTCCATATTCCTAGTTAAATGGGAATTGGCCCCAGACTACTAGCATTAACTTAGCTGCTCCATGTGGTTCCACAGGTCAAAGTCTGTGCCAATGGGATATACTCCAGGACGCCTTGAGCAACGAGAAGCACCAGACAGTGGTGTCCATTATCGCCCAAACTGTTCACCCTGGTAAAAAATCTCTGGTGTTCTGATCCTTCAGGGAAGGCCGGGAGGACCACGTCTCTCTGTAGGCAGATGATATCCTAATGAATGTAGCACACAATCTCACTCATCCACACCATGGATTCTAGAGATTGTTCAAATATTTGGCTAGTTCTCTGATTTCTGGATCTAGATTAATGGGAAGAAATCAGTTGTCCATCACATAGGAGCACTTGAATCTGATGTTCTGGCTCCACCGGGATGGATTACAACTTGAAAAAGTGAG
Organism: Triturus cristatus; assembly: GCF_964204655.1. Lineage (NCBI taxonomy): Eukaryota > Metazoa > Chordata > Amphibia > Caudata > Salamandridae > Triturus > Triturus cristatus. Next base: position 953,306,715 of record NC_140592.1, read on the forward strand.
CAATCGCAAATAGAGATTCTATGAAAAGAACATCTCAGTAAGCATTGTGAACGCTTTAAAACAAAGCCCAAAAGGTGAGGGAAACTTCCTCTCTCGCTTCTGGGCAGTCTGATGCTCTTCACAATGATAGAGCTCCCTAAATTGCTTTATGCACCCCCAAACTGTGTCCTTCTAGATCTTTGATAGTTGCATCAAAGCATTTGACTCGATACTTGATGGGGAGGGGGCACAGAATATCTCTGGATAAAGTCTAGGGGAGTGTATATGGTGGGGACATAGCACACTCAAACATCATGGAACTTCGCACAATAACTCACGTCCCACAACTTCTTTATTTAGCAAAAAAGGGCACTTTATTAAGACAGGTGCATAGCATAATTTTAAATAACACAGCATTAACAATTAGATCATAAGTCGATCTCCAAATCAGCTTATTATAGCTTCAAAACATAACCCCCAATGGTGATCAAGCATCCTCAAAAGAACGGTACTCATGTTAAAGAAACCCCCCCATCATTTTCCATACCTTTCCCCGTGTCCTGTACTCCCCCCCTTAAGGGATGGATAAGCCCGCTTGAGACTGTCCACCCCCCCCAAAGATTCTACCTACCTATTCTGCATGAAGAAAAACTATACAAGTCTTATAGTGGCAGAAATTCTAACTGTAGTTTTAGCACAAATTAATTCCTGTGAATAAAATGTTTGTCAGGAAGAACAAAAATATTAATATTGTTACCTGCCCGACGTGCTCTGTCGCCAGTGTGTACCCGCCCAGCCAACCTCTATAAATAACTTCCCTTGCGTGCCCGCCTTTCCCTAAGGACTCCTTGATTGCACCTGATGGCCTGTTCCATTGTGCGAACATACCCAGGGGGAGACCGGCTTGCGCCCTGCTCCCTCTGGGTCCCCCATCGCACAATAACTAGCGTCCCACAACTTCTTTATTTAGCAAAAAAGGCCACTTTATTAAGACAGGTGCATAGCATAACTTTAAATAACACAGCATTAACAATTAGACCATACGTCAATCCCCAATCAGCTTAACATAGCTTCAAACCATAACCCCCAATGGTGATTAAGCTTCCTCAAAAGAACTGTACTCATGTTAAAGAAAACCCCCATCATTTTCCTTCCCTTTCCCCGTGTACTGTACTCCCTCCCCTCCCCCCTTGAGCCCGCTCGAGACTGTCCACCCCCCCAAAAATTCCGCCACCTAGGAAAACCAAAGAGTTTTCCTGCCTCCCCCCCCACCCGGAGAATTGTAATGCGAAACGTTATGAAATTCTGCTGGAGCACTATACATTTTTATTCCATATTTTTGCAATCAAGTCTCTCAATTCAAGTAAATAATAAGCTTGCCCTATTTGAGATAAATGAACTCCATCATCCTGCAGATGTATGCTGCCACGGACCATGATATGGGGATTTAAGGACCTGGCCGCGCTGTGGGTGGGGGGATGTCACCGGGGCCCTACCTCCTTTTACCGCGCACCTGACTCTCAGGACATTTCACCTCGCTGGGCGCTCCCTGTCCCTGGAGTGGGCTCGGTCCCTGACCGGGCGCAATCCCGTGGATCGCGGAGACACGGTGTATCCACCTAGACTGACCTCCGAAGGGTATTACCCCATTGTTTCTCTGTTTAAATGTTAATCCCTAATGGCGTTGGCCATAGATAGGTTTGGTTTTGGGGTGGGGAGGATGGGGACTGTCCAGATGGCATGATTGGGATGCTGCTGTGGGTGGAGGGTGGAGGGGGGGGTGGGAAATTTTCTTTGCGGTTTGTTAGTGTTAATTGGTGTGTTGAAGTGTTTGCATTATTTCTTCTGCATCCTTTTAGGGGCGGTGGTGACATTGGCTTACTATTTCTGAGAACTGTTGCTCCTTATGGGTGATCCACAGACACGCAGGGACTTTACTGGGCAACTTAATTTTTTGACCTGGAATGTGCGGGGGTTGGGGGACCCTAGAAAGCGTAGACAGATCCTGGCGTACCTAGATAGACATCACATCAATGTGGCCTTCCTACAGGAGACGCACCTGGACCCGTCCAGGCCGTCACTGTTTGCATCTAGGTGGGCCATGCACCGTTCCTTCTCCTCTTATTCCACTTACTCACGGGGGGTCGCAATCCTTATTAAGAAACACACCCCCTTTGTGTGCCTGGGTGAACTGACTGATAGGGAGGGCAGGTATTGTATTATCTGGGGTCGCATTGGTGTGGACACGCTCACACTGGCGTGTTATTATGGCCCCAACTCGGATGATCCGCAGTGCCTTCGGGCGCTCTGGGGGGAGATCCTGGACATAGGCTCCACTCACCTGATATGGGGAGGAGACTTCAATGTAGCTATTGATCCCATGAGGGACAGGGCAAACCCCAGCCCTCAACACTACTCTCGCTCACAGGCATATGTTCACGACCTTCTTACTGAGCGCCACCTGTTGGACGCATGGCGCTCTAGGCACCCGGCGACGTTGGAGGGCACGCACTGGTCGGCCGCACACGCCACATGGGCAAGATTGGATTATTTCTTGATCTCCCCAGGCCTTGCTCCCACGGTGTGTCGGGTGGAACACCTGGCGCGCACGTATTCCGATCATGCCCCGGTACTGATGGGTATGGAGCTGGTTGATCTTGCTGGCTCTCCGATGTCCTGGAGATTGCAACCTACTGCCCTGCTGGATGAGGTCTTTCGCTCGGAGATTGCACAGGAGACCGAGAGCTTCTTTCAGCGCAATGGTGGGACGGTGGATAGTGTCGCTGTAGTCTGGGAGGCCTTTAAGGCTACCATCAGGGGACTGTGCATTTCGAAGGGGGTGGGAGTCCTCAGGGACCTCCGTAAGAGCCTTAGCAAACTGGAGATCGCTCTCCGGGCCTTGGAGACCGCCCCTGGGTTTCCCACTGATGCGGAGGCGCAAGCCACGTTCCGTGACCTCCTGTCTGACTATAAAGCCACCGCGGATAGGGAGGTTCGGTTTAGGGGGAAACACTTCCAAGCGCGTAGGTACGGTGAGGGAGAACGGCCGGGTAAATTCCTGGCATGGGCGATACGACCGCCCCGTTTCAACAACCACGTCCTGGAGATCCATGGATCTTCGGGAGCGCTCCACAGGGACACCCAGTCTATATTGCAAACATTTGTTGCCCACTACACTGCATTGTACTCCTCTACCCATGCGCACAAGCCGGAACTGGACAGATATTTTGAGGACATCACACTAGGATGGCTATCTGATAGACAGCGCCGGTTCCTCATGGCTCCTCTGGGGGTTGACGAAATTCGGGAGGCCATAATGCAGATGTCCTCGGGGAAGGCCCCGGGCCTTGATGGCCTCCCGATAGAGTTCTACAAGTCCTACATCGATATCCTTGCCCCGATTTTGAAAGAGGTGTTTGACGAGGCTCACACACTGGGGAAGCTCCCCCCCTCCATGAGAGAGGCACTGATTACCTCCCTCTTGAAGCCAGGCAAGCCGGCAACGTCCCCAGACTCGTATCGGCCCTTGTCCCTTCTTAACTGCGATGCAAAGATCCTTGCTAAGACCCTGGCTAATCGCTTGTCGCTCCTCATGGAGGGACTGGTGCTCCCGGATCAATCGGGCTTCATACCCGGAAGGGCGACGTCGCATAACTTGCGTACACTGTTTGCGACCTTGCAGAATGTAGATCCCAGCCTACAGATGGTGGCGGTATTCTTGGATGCTACGAAAGCGTTCGACTCCTTGGAGTGGGATTATCTGGTGGCTGTACTGACTCACATGGGTTTCCCCCTGGTGTTCCTGGGCTGGATAGCTATTCTCTATGGCGGTCCGTGCGCCAGGGTCCTGGTCAATGGCAGGGTGTCCGCACCCTTCGGAATTGCACGAGGGACCAGACAGGGGTGTCCACTCTCCCCACTCTTATTCGCACTGGCGCTCGAGCCTCTAGCCTCGCGACTCCGACAGCACCATCAAGACCGCGCGCTGTTCTGTGAGCAGAGACAGATATTGCTGTCAATGTATGCAGACGATATTACTCTGTACGTGCGGGACCCACAAAATAACTTGAACCCTCTCCTCCGGGAATTCTTGAGATATGGGGAAATGTCGGGAGTACAAATCAATTGGTCGAAGTCTCAGATTTTCCATCTTACTGATGGCTCCCAGACCTTCCCGCTCGACTACCCCATAGAATGGAGTGAGTCCGATGTCAAGTACCTAGGCATTAAGATCTCCCGAGACAGGGAGGAGCTTATGCGGATGAACTACGGCACGACATTGCTGCACGTCTCCTCTTGTGTCGACCGCTGGATTGCGCTCCCCCTGTCGATGGCTGGACGAGCAGCCCTGATTAAGATGGTGGTGCTTCCCCGGCTCTTATACTTGTTTATGAATATTCCTTTTCCCCCGAGCAGGCACTTCTTTACTCGTTTGAGATCTGAATTGATACGTTTGGTATGGGGTGGGAAGAGGCCCCGCTTGAAGTGGGCTGTGATGACTTCTCCATACTCGTGCGGAGGATTCGATATACCGGACCTGGAACTGTACTATCTCTGCGCTCAAGCGCACTATGCTTACTACTGGTTCCACCCGATCGCTTTTATGCCCCAGCTCGCAGCGGAGGACTGGCTAGCGGCGCCCCTGCCCCTGTCTGGCCTACTGCACAGTGTGCTCCCGTACTCCACTGCCAACTATAACGCTCTGCAGGGCACGGTGAGGGCTTGGCTGGAACTGTCGAAGCGAGTGGGAAGTCCGCTCCTGTACTCCCCTCTTCTCCCGCTTTCTTATCACTCACAGCTTCCTCTTCTCCAAGAGAAACTGTTTCAAGATTTGCTTCGCAAGCTGGGCTTCCATAGATGGGGAGATCTGTTTTCGGACGGGATCTTTCGTGACCAGGGTAGCTTCTTTGATGGGCACACGCCAACCCCCCTGGAGCTTTTCACCTACCTTAGACTGCGGCACGGCATGAAGACCATCTTGCCAGATTTCCCGTCTGAGCCTGACACCATGGCTCCCTTACACGGGGTCCTTCAGGCCACTTCGCCCTCTCATTTAGTTTCGATACTATATCATGCAGTCCGCTCTGATGCTGCACCTGACGTATCCCGGGCACGTGGGGAATGGGAGCGAGAGCTGGGGCTGGACCTCGGGGATGACAGGTGGACTTACTGCTGTTTGCAGACGGCACAGATCTCAGCGAGCAGTAGACACCGCATCATACATTTTAAATTCCTGAACCGTCTCTACTGCACCCCGGCCACCAAATACAGATTTCAGCTCCAGGACTCGGACAACTGTGAGAGATGCCATGCCCCCCAGGCAGACTTCCTACATCTGTCCTGGATATGCCCCACTATTCAGAACTACTGGACACAGGTGTGCTCCGCCATTTCACAAATGATAGAGCTGCCCTTCGCACCGGACCCCATACAGGCGCTACTGGGATACACCAAGCCTATCCCACGGGCGAGTCGCAAATTCGTTACGACGGCGTTACTGCTGGCGAAGCGACGCGTAGCTTGTCGGTGGGGACGGGGACGGGCTCCGAAATTTAAGGAATGGCTCAGAGACCTGGTATACTGCCAGGAGCAAGTACTGACATACTCCGAACTGCTCCCTGACCGGTCCCGCCCCGCCGATATCTGGGGACCATTACAAAATTACTTATTGCAGTATCCGGAGGCTCTGACAACAGACGCCCCTTCCCTGACCGATGCCGGCCCGGACCCTACCCTCACTGATGGAAATCCTACATAGGGGAGGCTGTGTGCTACTGTGGACATGTGGGAGGTGGGTTGCAGTTCTGGCGGCCCCTCTGGGCCTTTACGTCAAGATGCTCCAGGGCGCGAGTACTGTCTGTGAGTGTATGTTATACGAGCCCGTTTGACCGAGGGCACACTGTGGGAGTTGTGTAGCGCATGGCTTAACTCTGCTTGAAGGGTCCCTCACGCCCCTGCCGGGTGTTTATAATGTGTACTGGCCTTTTTGCTGGAGGCCTCTGCCCTGTATACAGGTTATCAAAACTTATTCTATTGTACACGATTGCTCAATTGTTCCCTGCGACTACAATGGATCTGACGCTAATGCGATATGAGACTTGCACTGTCACCTGTCCCTGCTTATGGTTGTCCTTTTGATTTTGTATGTATGTATTGTCATGACATAAAACTTTCAATAAACAAAGTTTAAAAAAAAAAAAAATGAACTCCATCATCCTGAAAAAGATGCTCTTCTGAAAGTTTTATATTACAATGAGATAAAACTGTAGTCCCCATAGCGACACAAAAAACTCTCATAGCTCTACTGAGTTTACGTCTCGCTTTCTCCGTTGCTGCATGGCTTCTTGCTCCTCTCCAATGCTGACAAGTTATAAATTCCGTCCAAATTTCATTTGTACTACCCCAATTATTTTTTATGACAGCCAAATCCAGCTTCATGTGCATTATTGAGAACAAACCTGAGAAATTTACCAAATCATTTTCATCTAGATGAATGATCAACACATCAGGTGGACCCCCGCTAGAGCACATTAGAGACAATGTATGAAACAAACCCCCCAACTCATTCCCCTTTTTCCTTTCCATACCACCTCATGATTAGCACTTGGAAGTCCAAGAGATCTGCCATAAATTTGTTGTTCAGCGTTTAAAGCTGCCCATTTTATGAAGGAATGTCCCACTATCCAGGTTTTCATTTTTCCAGATAAAAGCCCTTGTACACAACCTACGTAGAAAAACAAATATTAGCAACAATACAAGAAAAAGATACAACTCATTATTTTCTAACATATTTTTCACAACATTTTGATTTCCATCTTCCAATTCTACGTGTATCTGACTATGACCAACCCAGTCTTGCAGCTTCCATCGCTGCCCCAATTCGAAAACAGTGTGTACCAAAAAACATAGGATTCTTACCGAACCTGCTGATCACCTTTCTCATTACTGCTAATAGCTGTGCAATAGAAATGATTTTTCCATTATCGTGGCAAAATATTTCCCCTGGTTTGAACAACCTGGAAGTTTGAAAATTATCCCATTCCATTACAGGGCAATAACCCTCCACCCCACTTTTGTTCAATGACACCCATTTACCCCTGCCTAATTGAGCTGTCTTAGATGCCCTCAACCATATCCTTAATCTGTGTTGCTCTAGAAAAACTTAATCGCTACGTATGCCTGCCTTGTTCCTTAGACCCAACAACTCGGATGCTCTGATAGCCCCAAAAAACAACCACAGAAAGCATAACCTAAATTTGAAACATTCAAACTCGTCATAACAGCAAATTGGCAACTGTAACAACATTTGCTTTAACAAATCAAGTCACTGGTTCTCGCAACAGTTTTGTACCGCTGTGTTCCCTACTTAGAACTTTAAGTACTTTTTTCACCAGCACTCTGCCCACCAGGTCCCTACCCCACCACAACTGCCCATAAAAAGAAATACCTGCTAATTTTCCTGGGATAGTAGTGTGTGGGAGACCTTTATTTATTAACTGCAGCACGAAAACTAATAAAAACTGATTTTCATTGACCATACTCTCAGCCTGTGCAACATTGTTACCATAACTTATGAATTCTTTCCAAGCTTGTTGATAACTTATTCTTGTGGATGCTGCAACTGAGTTTTCTACCTGTTCGACTATCCTCACTCCCCCCAGGCCCAAACGCACTGCGGGATCTTAGTCTTGTTGTGTTCCGCCCCAGGTGCCAAATCTCGAAAGTTCTTCCACTGAAAACGAGACAGAGCGTCAACTATACTGTTATTAACTCCAGGAATGTGCCTCACTTTAAAAACAATGTTAAGTTGCAGACATTTCAGCATAAAGGCACGTAAAAGCCGCAAAACTTTTTTGAACTCCTCTCCCCTGATAAACAATGCCACTAGTAGCGGGAAGAACTCTAAAAAGGCTATGCTGCGAGCTTAATTCAACCAAGAACAGGCCAACTTTCGGCACACCAACAACCTTCCCTGAATATTCCGGAGCATTTTGCCCCAGATGAGTTAGAGAATATTTGTATCTGCCAGATCATATCTTCATCCGCAAAAAACAAAGACACTCCATTGACCTCCGCAAGAAACTGCAACCAGATGTGATGGGCAGCCCTGATAGCCGTGGATATATGCAATCTGTGATGAGGGAGATAGGCACCGGAAACTGACATGCCCAAATGCCTACAAAAGGTTCTGCCTGCCCTGACCGCTCTACATGCAAAGTTCAGATAATCTAATAATCTCTGCACCTTTCTGAGCTCCAGTTTCTTTTCATTAATCACAGACAACAAGAAAGACGTTATCTCCTGCACTTTCACAGCTGGTAGCCTGGCTATCATCTCCATTGTGTCTATTTCAATTCCCAAAAAAGTAAATTTTGTGCTTGGACCTTCAGTTTTTTCCGGTGCCAAAGGTACACCAAGATCCTGAGCCATAACCTGAAAATTGTGCAAAGCCTTTTGACATTGGTCAGTGTTCCTTACACCAATGAAAATAAAGTCATCCAGGTAGTGACAAACAAGATTATGACCACTAAACTGGGTAAAACACCATTGTAAGAAAGTGCTAAAGGTCTCAAATAGAGCGCAAGATATTGAACAGTGCATATGAAGCACTTTGTCTACATAGAATGCGCCGTTGAAATGCATGCCTAAAAGTTAAAAATAGGATGGATTGGCAAAGACGAAAGGCTGACTGTATATCACTATTAGCCAAATCTGCAGCTCTCCCAGCTGATCTGACCAACTTCAATGCATCGTCCACTGATGCATAAGACACACTAAAAATCTTCTTGTGAAATAAAGTCATTGACTGACGAACCCTCTGGCCACAATAAGTGGTGTATTAAACAAAACTCCCCGACAGTTTTCTTAGGCACAACACCCAGAGGGGAAATTATTAACTTGTCCACGGGGCAATGTAAGAAAGGGCCCGCTACTCTGCCTGCCGCTACTTCTGAATTTAGCTTCTGCTGAACAACCTGGGGAAACTCCTTAGCAGATTTTCCCTGGTAACCAATCTTAAATCCCTCTTTGAATCCCCAAAATAACTTAGATGCCTCCTCTGAATCTGGATAAAATTTTAACCAGCGCGACAAAACTTCCAACTTAATTGGTGTATTGGCACTTTGCTGCAAATTGAAATGGCTGGCCTCTTTCCCTCTGACCTCTCCCTTGCTCGCTAATCCTCTGGCCCACAAAACATTGAGTGAGTGGATGTTTCCCCCCGCATTGCGAACACTCATGCTTGTAACGGCAGAATTGCCTGTTGCAGAAACCTCTGTTAAAGTTCCAGAATGCTCCTGAAACCTGCAGTTGTCCGCTCCCATAAAACCCCCAACCCCAAACTGGGCGGGGCGATACTGAAAGGGCCGGTAAGGGACCGGTAAACCACTTGCTGTGTGTGTTGTAGCTGGCGGATGCGAATAAGCCATTCATTGTAACCACAACTCTGAGTCAACATCACCCCATGGTCTTTTGTTAAAAATACTCATCCTGGCTCTAAACTCTTCATCATAACTTAACCAGGCTGAACCACCAAAATACATTTGTGCCTTTCTAATTATGTCCATGTATTTAAACAGAGCCACCGCTCTATCCTGGTGCTTTTCACAATGAATGCTTGCATAAATAAGAAAAGCAGATGTCCAATTGTCAATTGTTTTGGGAACTCTAGGTCTCTTAGCTAATTCCCACTCTTCCTCTTTAGAGCCTTCCTTGGCATGAATATCTCTATGGAAGAGTTTAAAGACATCAACAAACTCATGTCTCCAAATTCTATTTTTTGTCTTTTCCGATAAATGAGAACCCAAGGGCATACCAATAACCATGTAAGGAAGTTTCTTATGAATATTTTTATCCTCCTCCTCATCGTCTTGGTCATCTTTTTCATTCTCAGTTACCTCCTTATTGTGTTTAATACTGACCTCCTCTACTAGCACAGTCCCTTTTGATTTGTTCCTAAGCACAACCTCAGATTGCAAGTCCTTTTATTTACTTGTGTCTAAATCATTACCCAAAATCCTCCCCCCCAACACCAATAGATCTTGTCACTTTCTGCTTTTTTTCCGATTGTTGCCATGCTGCCCACCATTCTGCCTCACCTTTTGGCAATTGTGACGATCTTTTGCGAAATTCCTGAGGACCGACTTGGTGCTGTTCATCGCTTGATGTGTCCTGCTCAATTGCTCGGTCCGCTCTTGACTTCTGCAATAGACTAAGAACACTAGTTTGCCCCCGACAAGCCCCTTTGATCCCCAATGTTATGCATAGAAGTTCCCGTCTTCCCCACAATCCCCTTCCCTCAATTCACCTTCTTCCAGTTCATCGCTTTCCACTGCACAATCCAAATGTTCTTCATCGCTGCCCAAAACAGCCCCACTCCCACCCGGAATCTCTCCATCACCCACCCCACCATCATAAAATCTCCATTGAAATTTTGACATAGGCTTAGCTTTTTCTGACGTGGAAGAAAAATCCACTCTAAATCTTCCTTTTCTTCGGGCCAATGTGAAAAAGCTGCTACATACTCTGTTGGCTAACCATTCACGCCAGCCGTCTCCACCACGGTGCAAACTGGCGTCTTCCCCTTCCAGAAGCTCAGACCTGACTTTTCCTTTGTGCCCACACCTCCCTCCCTCCCTCACCAAAGTAGTGGACCTACTGTCAGCCCTTGCCTTAACGTCTCGTTCTACCCAATCCCATTGACCTTTGCCTGACTTAGGACTTTCATGCTGCATCTTTCCCTCTAAGCTCCGATACTGTTGGCCCAAACCCTGCCTGAAAATTAATTGTTGCTCAACCGACTTTCCATTGGGCCCACCCTCTAAAAAGGAGGCATCCCAGTAAGCTTCTTGTTGTGACCATGTAGGCACTTTAACTGACCTAACACAGTCCTTAAATTCAGACTGTAAACGAACTTCCCCATCACTTGAGGCCTGCCTCAGAAACAAACCCTGCTGAGCAGAGCACAGATTGCCTGATAACAAATCCCACACTTCTCTCCCAGAAACGTTATGACTGGGCAAACTTGGGGAGCATACATATTGAAATGTGGATGCAGTGCTTAGCAAGAATGTCTGGCCCGCCTCCCCTTAACTCTCTTCATCATTGTCAAGGAAGTTCTACCGGGGGCACCTCCCTTTGCTCTCCCGGCTCTTCCCAAACACCGCCCCCTCCGCCTGCCTGCTGTAGCACGCCGTGCGTGCGGCGAGCCTCGGGCATTTACAACAACCTGCCCTTAGCTGACGAAACTTGTGGAGGGCGCTTCAGAATCCTCCGGTTTGTTTTTTTTGACCGGTGAGTGAACCGCTAACATTTGTGCACTGTCCTCACTCCCAGCTTCAATAGTAGTGGTCAAACATGCAGCGACCGCGGCTGACACACCGCGCGCAGCCTTCCTTTTGGGCCGGTCGAGCCCCACCCAAGCCTCCCCAGGAACCCCGGGCTTAAGTAAATCCTCCCTGCCTGCCGTGCAGAGGACACAAATGGCCTCCTTCACTTCTTCGTGACCTGCCATAATCACCCATACAATTTTACCACAATGACGCAGCTGTAAAATACTGCCTAGGACAAATGATGAAATCGTTACCTTCCCGACGCCCTCTGTCGCGAGTGTTTTCCCGCCCAGCTATAAATAACTTCCCTTGCGCGCCCACCTTTCCCTAACGACTCCTTGATTGCACCTGATGGCCAGTTCCATTGTGCGAACATACCCGGGGAGAGACCAGCTCGCATCCCTGCTCCCCTTGGGTCCCCCTATTGACTGGCCATGCACCTGGCACTCATTAATAAATAGAGGTTTTAGCTACAATACAAGCCATCATGGAGGTAGTACAGGTGCAATATCGGGGGAGAGGGATAACTGCATTGTGGCTATGGTGAAGTAACACTGTCTAACCTGCCGTCCCCTAAAGCAGTGGTGATAAGGGTGTAGAAAATTGCACATAGTGAGATACACTGTGTTAGAAATTGGGTTTTTGGTTGACTAGGGCATGGGCCAAAGCCAGGCAGAAACCACCAATCTAGTCAGGATAAGGGAGTTACACTCCTAAAATAACCCCTGCTCACCCCCTTGGTACCTTGGCACGAGCAGTCATGCTTATCTTAGAGGCAGTGTGTAAAGCATTTGCACATAACCAACAGTAATACAGTGTAAGCACTACAAAAGGCCACCACACTAGTATAGAAAAATATCCAATATTTTTATATACTTAAGACAAGACCAAAAACAATACAAATCCACCATACAGTACTTACAAATCTTCAGTTATCAAAAATATACTTGAAAAACAGTTATTTGATGTCGATAGCTCCATCTGGGGCTATCACGGCGTTGTGAGCAAACAAATCTAAACAGTCTGGCTTTCCGTGGCGTCGCAGGCCAGCTACGGTGTCTGGAAGACATGCAAACAGTACCTTTTAGAAATGGAACTGAACACTGCAATGTCATCCAGGTAGGCGGCACTGAAATCCTCCAGCCCAGCCAACACCTGGTTGACCAACCTCTGAAAGGTGGCAGGGGCATTCTTCAACCCAAAGGGCATCACCCTGAACTGGTAATGTCCTTCTGGGGTTGAAAATGCTGACCTCTCCTTGGCCCCATCAGTTAAGGCAATCTGCCAGTACCCAGACGTTAAATCAAACGTGCTGAGGAACCTGGCAGCTCCCAACCGATCAATAAGCTCATCAGCTCTGGGGATGGGGTGTGCGTCAGTCCTGGTGACAGCATTGGTCCCATGGTAGTCCACACAAAACCGCAGTTCTGGAGTGGCACAGGGTGCAGCAGCCTTTGGGACCAAGACCACTGGGCTGGCCCAAGGACTGTTGGAAGGCTTGTCACCCCTAATGCCAACACCTTAGAGACCTCCTCTTTAATGCTGGCCTTGACCCGGTCAGTCAACCTGTAAATCTTGTGCATCACAGGAGGGCTGTCACCGGTGTCGACATCATGGGTACATCAGTGAGTAACACCTGGGGTCAGGGAGAACAGTGGGGCAAACGGTCCCAACAACTGTTGACAGTCGCTTTGCTGCTCTGGAGTCAGTGTAGGGGAGAGGATCACACCTTCCACTGACCCATCGTGCTCCTTGGTAGACAGGAGGTCAGGGAAAGGTTCACTCTACTCTTCCACCCCATCATCTGTCACCAAGAGCATGCTCACTTCGGACCTCTCGAAGTGGGGCTTGAGGCGGTTCACGTGGAGGACCCTCAAAGGGTTCCTTGGAGCCCGCAAATCCACCAGGTAGGTGACATCACTTTTGCTCTCCACCACCTAAAATGGCCCAGTCCACTTGTCCTGCACGGCACAAGGTTACACTGGAGCCATGATCCACACTCTTTGCCCAGGTTGAAATTCGACCAGAGTGGCATATTCTGGTCATACCACTTCCTCATTTCTTCCTGGCTTGCTTCTAGGTTCGCCTGAGCGAGTTTCCTGAAGCGGGCAGTTTGGTTTCTGAAAGCCAGCATGTAACTGAACACATCCTGGAGAGTGTTCCTGGGAGCAGCCTACCAGCCTTCCTTCACCAAACTCAATGGTCCTCTCACAGAGTGACCATTCAGAAGCTCAAAGGGACTGAACCCAAGAGACTTCTGTGGTACCTCCCTGTATGCAAAGAGAAGGCACCGCTAGAGGACGTACCACTTATGCCTCATGGGTTCTGTTAGACCCTTAATCATGCCCTTCAAGGTCTGGTTGAATCTCTCCACCAGACCGTTACCTTGTGAGTGGTAAAGGGTGGTGAACGTGTAGGTTACACCACACTCCTTCCACAGGAATGTCATATATTTGGATATGAAAGTGGTCCCCCTGTCAGAAACCACCTCTCTGGGGAACCCCACTCAGGAAAAGATCCCCATCAACTTCCGGCCCACCACTGGCGCCATCGTTGTCCGGAGAGGGATTGTCTCCGGGTACCGAGTGGCATGGTCCACCAAGACCAGGATGTATCTGTTGCCCATGGCTGTCTTGGGATCCAGTGGCCCCACAATGTCCATCCCTACCCTTTCAAAGGGCGTTCCAAACACTGGAAAAGGTTGGAAAGGAGCTTTGACCTTCCTCCCACTCTTACCACTTGCCTGGCAAGTTTAGCAAGATCTGCAATGTCCATCTGACTGCCTCCGCATTTGGGGCCAGAAGAAGTGGGTGACAAGCGTGTCAAATGTCTTGTCCTGCCCCAAATGTCCTGCCAAAGGCACGTCATGAGCCTGACCCAGTAAAAAGGTCCTGAAGTGCTGGGGTACCACCAGCACACGGGCTGACCCAGGCTCGCGACCTTAGGCTCACACTTTACAGGAGATCATTCTCCCAGTAGATCCAATGTGGTCCGGACTGATCCCCAGCTGCCTGGTCTGCAGCCTGCTGCCGCAGACCCTCCAGAGAAGGGCACTCCTTCTGCTCCTTGCAGAATTCTTCCCTGGTGGGACCCCCTTCTTGCTGCCAATGGGTCAGCTCAGAGATGTCCCCCAGTTCAGCTACCTGTTCCCCTGTATGTACCGGGGCGCCCCCCTCAAGGTCCGCCTCCACCCGGTCCGTGGAAACTTCAGGGGCTGGTTTCCCGCACCCCTTGCCCTTTCTCTTGGCAGGGACTTGGGTCACTGTTTCAGGCTCAAAGTCCTCTTGATCACCCTCTCTGGCTGCCATTGACCGAGTGGACACGCATGCCCACTCTGGCAACCCAAGTGAGACATGAGCTCAACATCCTTCCATAAGGACTGCTCCAGGTCATTGCCTAGCAGACAATCTACAGGCATGGAAGGGCTCACAACCACCCTCAAGGGACCTGAGACCCCCCCCCCCACTCAAAGGGAACCTGTACCACCAGATACTGGCGCTCTGAATTGTCCACTGCAATTACTTGGTGGAATGCCCCTGGGACTACCTGCTTCTCAGAGACCAGGTGACACCGGACTGAGGTCAAACTGGCTCCAGTATCTCTGCGAGCCTCTACCCTTTTCCCATTGATGGTCACCCAGTCCTAGTGAGACGAGGGTCATTTCTGCGGGGTCCCCACCTGCCTGTGGGTACTCCTCCTCCCCAAGCGCTACACTAGCCAACATCTTGGACTGTCCACTGGTGGGTAGCTGTGCCACCTTAGGGCACTTGAGGTCCCCCTTCATGTGACCCACCTGGTCGCATGCAAAACACTTGCGGGGGCCGGTCTCAGCAGGCTTTCCTGAAGAGACCCCTTGTTTCTTATCTCCGGGGGGATGGGAACCTTTACCCTGGGTGTTAGTTTGGGGTCCTTTAGAGAACTCCTGTGCTTTACCCTTGTCCCCCCACTTTTCTGCTGTGGACCCTTCCCACCTTTGGCTGAGTCTCCCCCAAACGCTTTCCTATGGACCCTGGTACTCACCCAGCAGTCCGCCTCCATAGCAAACTTCCCGGGGTCAGTCAGCCTACTATCGACTAGGTGCTGGCGCAGATCTGCAAAACATAGACTAGATAAGTGATCCCATGCAATCAAATTGTAGAGCCCCTGAAAATCTGTCACATTACTGTCCTTCACCCAGCCATCCAGTGACCTGCAGAACACATCTACACATTTCAACCAAGTGTTGGCATCAGACTTCTTACTTGACCTGAACTGATCCCTGTATTTTTCAGGTGTGAGACCATACTTAGTGAGAAGGGTCTCCTTCGTGTCAGCATAGGTGAGGTTATACCCCTTACCCAAAGCTATTAAAGTATCCCTTGCTTCTTCTGGAAACAGAGGCCACAATCCTGCTCCCCAGTTCTCCTCAGGGACCCCATTCATGTGTATCGCTGCCTCGTAACCCTGAAACCACCTTTGTATGTCGTTCCCCTTCTTGAATTCCTTGCCTACATTCTTAGGGATGTGCACAATCCTGTCTGCCTGTCTTGACGGGTTGCTGCCACCATCTGATCTGGCTCTACTCCTCTGATCCAGCTCCTTCAACATGATCTCATGATCTAACATCATCCTTTTCTCTTCCATGGCCAACTTAAGTTTCTCCAGTTCTACTGCAACTGTCCTTGCTTCCCGCTTGTCCTCCAGCTCCTCTGGGGACAGGCCACTGCTGCCTGGCCTGGAGGGTTCCCCTCCTCCCAAAAGCACATCCACCCTAGGAATAGGCTCCTCCGCCTCTCCACTCAGATCACCAGACTGCTCGCTGCTACCCAGGCCCTCAGCGCCTTTTGAAACTCCTCCTTCCTAGTGAGGCCACTGACTTGGACTTTTAGGTTTTTGCAAATTGCTTTCAGTTCCTTAACACTGTAGGATTCCAACCTATCCTCCTCAAAGGCAATTTCCAGGGATGCAACAGATGATGCTCTTGATTCAGGCATGAAAAAGTAGCAAGTTCAAACTGGCAAGATCAAAAATAGGCCCAAAAAAAAGAACCAGTATGTGGCACGTAATGGTCTGCGATATGGTAGTAGTGCACACCAATCACTGTAAGTCAAGTGCAAACGCAAGTCCTAGCCTCACCGCTGACAACCAATTTTAGAAACAGGGTTTTTGGTAGGCTAGGGCATGGGTCAAAGCCAGGCAGAAACCACCACTCTAGTCAGGATAAGATAGTTACACTCATAAAATAACCCCTGCTCACCCCCTTGGTAGCTTGGCACGAGCAGTCGAGCTTATCTTAGAGGCAGTGTGTAAAGCATTTGCACATAACCAACAGTAATACAGTGTAAGCAATACAAGAGGACACCACACCAGTTTAGAAAAATATCCAATATTTTTATATACTTAAGACAAGACCAAAAATGATAAAAATCCACCATACAGTACTTAAAAATCTTCAGTCATCAAAAATATACTTGAAAAACAGTTCTTTGATGTCGATAGCTCCATCCGGGGCTATTACGGCATTGTGAGAAAACAAATCCAAACAGTTCTGGCTGACCGCGGCATCGCAGGCCAGCTATGGTGTTGGGAAGACCCGCAAACAGTACCTTTTAGAAATGCAGGGCGTTGGCGACCTCTCGTTGAGCTTCCGAAAACACGGCATCCGCATGCTTCAGCAATCCACATTCCAGCAGAGGCACACAGGAGGACTGAGCAAGAAAATACCTACTTTCTGAAAGTGGTATTTTTAAACACAGAATGTAAAAATCACCTTCATTAAAAGATGCATCTTTAGTGCCCGATTCACAGAACTAACTTAAGACAAAATCCTAAACTTACTACCATTTTGGTATTCACAGAAGGCACTTACTCATTTTGGTATTCACAGAAGGCACTTACTCATTTCGGTATTCACAGAAGTTAGGAGTCCTAACCTTAGGACTCCTAAATGCCTTCTATGAATACCGAAAGTCTTAAAATTAGGATTTTTCTCAGTTTAGTAGTAGTATAGTTAGGACTCCTAACTTTAGGACTCCTAAATGCCTTCTGTGAATACCGAAAGTCTTAAAATTAGGATTTTTATCAATTTAGTAGTAGTAAAGTTAGGACTCCTAACTTTAGGACTCCTAAACTGAGAAAAATCCTTTTTTTAAGACTTTCGGTATTCATAGAAGGCATTTAGGAGTCCTAAAGTTAGGACTCCTAACTTCTGTGAATATCAAAGTGAGTAAGTGTCTTCTGTGAATACCAAAATGAGTAAGTGCCTTCTGTGAATACGAAAATGGTAGTAAGTTTAGGATTTTGTCTTAAGTTAGTTCTGTGAATCCGGCCCTTAGATTCTGAGTTCAGGCATACTAAACTTTATTTTCCTACCCAATTCCCCGGGCCAGTTATGTTTATAAGATGTTATAAACAAACTTCCCATTCTGTTTTATGGGGAACAGGTAGCCTTGCAATAGCGAAAAACGAAATTGGCCGTAATTCGCTATCAGGACATGCCACACACACCAGGACATGTCCTACCTTTCACATAAACTGCACCCGGCCCACAGGGGTACCTCTGACCTACCCTAGGGGGGTTGACATGTAAGAAAAAGGGAAGGTGAGGGTCTGGCAAGTGTGAGCACTAGACAAGTCGACACGGCAGTTACAAACTGCGAGCAGACTCCGCAATGGAGGGTCTGAGTTACCTTTTCAGGGCTACTCACGTGGGTGGCACAATCAGTGCAGCAGGCCCACTAGTAGCATTTGATTCACAGGCCCTAGCACACTCAGTGCACTTTACTAGGGACTAACAAGTAAACCAAATATCCAATCATGGAAACACCAATCCATAACACAATTTACCACTGGAGCACTTGCACTTTACCACTGATCAGCAGTGAAAAAATTGCGCAGAAACACTACACCAGCAAGAACAGAGTCAAAACCGGGAGGTCAGAAAGCAAAAGCTCAGGGGAAACACGCCAAAAGATGCCAAGTCTAACACACGGTAATGATAAGATATCGATAGAAGCCCCTTTGTTGGTTGGAAAGATGTTGAGGGAGAAGAGTAGCCTCCAGAGCAACCAGGAATTGGAAATTATTGTTATCACAAAACTTGGTGACATTTGGGGTAGCAAAGTAGAAATTAAATGCAGAAGTCTGAACACACCATAATTGCAGTCTTTTTGAGAGCCTGTGGCCAGAAGGAATCATTCTTTCATATCCTAGCCTGAGCATACAGCTATACTCGGGTGAGGTGTTTAATAGGATTTGTGTAATCAAGAATACGGCTATGGAGCTATCCTAGAGAGTTGTATTGCTTAGGATAGGGAGAAACCTAGCCTTCAAGGGGTATAACAAAACCATATGTCAACCTGGCACGCCTCTTTGCTAAATATAGGGTGGACAGCCTCAGAGTGAGCTTTAGTTTAGTTAAGTTACACGTACTCATTTAATAAGAATGGAAACCGCTTAAACACATTTCTTTATATATTTATGGTGTTTTTCAAAGCGCCAAAAGTGTAACCCCTCCCCTCCACCCCCCACCCACTCACCCTCAAAGTCAACAAATAACGCACTAAATATCAGACTCTAATGCACTGCATTTTTTGCTACAAAAACCAGCGCTTTGAAGCTACTTTTCGGTGTTCTGTTTCATGCACTACAAAATCCTAATTAAGAAAAAAACAGATAAGAACTTTTCAAAGCTTAGAAAGTGGTAATTTAAAAACTGAAATGCAATCTTAAATGTTTCATTAAACAAAATTGACATAATTTGCAGTTTATAAATGGCAAAAAAGTGCAATTTTTACTAAAAATTGAAGGTCCGTTGACATCTAAGTTCAAAATACACGCATTCAAGCCGTTCAGAACATTTACAGTAGGTGATAAATGCCGAACAATTTCAAGCCCAGCGAAGGAAGAGCTTCCAGTGATCAGGCCCGGTTCTAGAGGGTGGGCCAGACCCAACCAAGCATGTGACTGGCCTACCCAAACATGAGCCTTGGCCCTCGCAGTGAATCTGCCACCGATGTACAACAACAATAAAAAAAAAAAACAGATAACTGGTGATTTATGATCCTGCTGCAGAGCAACCATTTGTCTGTTGGTAGTTTTTAAATGCTGATAAACTGAATTTTATGGGAATAGTTCAGTGGGTTACTGCCTTTGTCACAGATATCCTTGTGTTACTTGCAGTTCAGAAGTTACTATCCTAACATAGGACAGTGACTGACCTATGAACTGTCATCAAAGAGCTGCATGCAAACTTCGCTTTTTTGTGTTGTGATATAGTTAGAACTTCTCCAGTCTTTCATTATTCTAATGTTGCTAAAAAAAGTTTGTTTGGGCAGTTATACATTTTTATCAGTAAAACCAACCCCCAACCACTGGAGTACTCTTTAAATCCTGAGTTTGTGCTTCTCCAGACCAATCCCTCGTAAAATATATTGCCCACTAGTATGGATGACATTTGATTTCTACACCTTGTAATCCTCATTGGCTTATGTGACATTCCCCGTAGACTGATTTATTGTCTGTGTATAACGTGTGCTGTTATGTAAAGTACTGTGACACCCTACACTGATATGATTAGTGCTATACAACAAATGAAATGGATGTGAGAGAGGGGCAACGGAGAGATGAGCACTGGTGGAGGGTGGCAGTGAGGAAATCAGAGGAGGAGGTCAAGGGGTCGGGGAGAGCTACGGAGAGATGAGGGGCGCTGGTGGAGGGTGGCAGTGAGGGAATACGAGGAGGAGGTCATGGGGTGGGGGAACTACGGAGAGATGAGAAGCGCTGGTGGAGGGTGGCAGTGAGGGAATCTGAGGAGGAGGCCATGAGGGGGAGGGGCTGCGGAGAGCTGAAGGGCAATGTTGGAGGGTGGTAGTTATCTACAGAGAAAGAGGTCATTGGTGGGGCGCCAAAAAAGACTTCCACACCAACACTAAAGTCATGGCCTGTCATGGCCTTTCTGTTTTCATCTATTTAATTAACAGTTAGGTGATTAGGACAACTGTGGAGCATACTTTAAAGTGCGTGCAAATTACATTCACTGCTATAGTCAATGTTTTAAGTTTGAAGGTGATTTTACTATTGTTTTCCACTGGGAATAATGAAAGTGGAACTGAATGGTGGCTGATATTGGGCTGGGGTCCAAGATCAGCTGTGAGATAAGGTGCAATGGAGAGGGGTGGTAGAAAAGTGGATAATCAAGCCTGTAAGGGAGCGCGCTGCATAATCAGGGGTCAGGCGGAGGTAGTAATGAAGAGGGTTTCTGCCTGAAGGCCCGCACAGAGGGAGCCCGAGTAGTGTCACTTGCCTGATACTCCCACCTTAGAAACCTCCTCTTCCCACCAAAGGGACATTGCATGGAAAAAAAACACTTTTTGAGAGTGATAACATTTAGAAAGAGACTTGGAAAAGAGTGCGTTTTACTGGGCCTTGTAAGACTAAGGAGAGATAAAACAGGGCCCAGAAGCAGGCCTGGCTAGATATATAAGCGATAAATCGGGCCAGCAGTGGCCCACCCGAATGCACCCTTGGCCCACCCAAATAAAAATTCCTGGAGCCGGGCCTGCCAGTGATAAATAAAGCAGCGTATTAAATAAAGAAGGTTTTAAGTAGCATGCAAAGCGTTTTATAATAGACTTGCGCGTTACTCCTACAAAAAAGAAAGCGAGTCAGCTTTGTTGTCAACCCCTATTTCTGGCGTGGCTCATCGAGGCAGCTGTCCAGTGGCATTGTTGACATTCCAGCCCAGTGAGGTAATCATGGGCCCGGCCGGCAGGGCAGACTCGCAGTCGTCAGATCCTTCCGCACGGCCGGCTGTGAGAGGAGACACCTCGCACGCCAAACGAGAGCCAGGGGCGGGGAAATCAGATATGCAAATTAAATTAGATGCTCCCGAGGCAGCGATGCAGACGAAACTTCACATTAGAGAGGAGACTAGGCTTAAGGACATCAAGGTGCTTACACTGGTTCGATATGGCATTTTTCAATTACTGGATCCTTTTGTAAATAACACTAACACTGTTTTAATACTATTTTTAACAGAAAGCAGATTAACCAGATGGTCCCTAAGCGCTTTACAGTTGATGTCAGACATGGCAGTTCCTTTATTTAGCTCATGCTGCATAGGTACTGATGAAAATTAAGAACTGCATTGCATTGAATTGCAATACTTCTGTCATTCACACGTCTGCGCTCAGATTCAAGAACTGCAGGTTTTTTTTTTTAGGTGAAAACACTCTTGGAACAAGACGGCTGCAAAACAGAGCTCACTAACAGTATGAGGAAATATTGCTGACCCCCTTGCATAGAGACTATCCAGAAATGATTGCCATCATAGCTTATGTCGTCGTCAACGTAATTGGGTTTCACCAAGCTCCCAGCAGTGCCAACATTATTAATAAAGAATCATAACCCCCAAAAAACACAATAATGAAGGGGCATAGCACACGCCCTGCAGCTGCTACAGCGCAAGGACGGGGGGCAGCCCCCCATGGTGCCGCAACCCCCAAAGGCCAGTGAATATCTGTAAGCTATAGGAGACTCGGAGGACCGCAACATGTTCTGTAGGGGAGTCCAGACATTTTGCCTTACAGCACTGGAACAATGCATACACATCTGTTCCAGTCTGACAGTACAGCAGTTAGACCTCACCAGGCTCACAAAAGCCCTACACTCTCCATTGCACAATATATGAGAGCACAGAACTTACTCAAACAAAACCAAAGCAACACCCCACTGCAAGTCTCATTTTGAAGGGATACCTTGGATCCTAGTCTTAGGATACCTTACTTTTTAATTATCTCGTAAACATACTGCCAAACAGTCTTGATACCAATACCCCCAGATAGCAGGTAGCAGAATTGCTACAGACCTCCGACTATTCACAGCAACTATCACTAACATTTACAACACACCCAAACAAACACACATATGCAACATATGAACAACATCAATGTTTCTTATCATTCAATTTAATCAGAAAACAGATGCTGCTCTGAGATGGAGTATGCAAACCATGATGTGGATGTCTCTGAACTCTCACAACACTGTCAGGCCACACTAGAGTCAATATAACACTGAACAAGTCTCTTTATTTTTTATTTATTTAATGCAGTTTTATGTAGCGCAGACTTTACCCAAAGGTGTCAGAGCGCTTTACAATAGAACCAGGAATGTTACATAAGGAGAATTACACACTAACAAGTAACAAATACAATCAGGCTAATTAAAGAGGTAAAGATAAAATAAGAGGTGCAAGAAATAGGTTAATACAGGTATAGGAGACATATTTACAGTGTTGCGTTCAAATGAATGCCAAGCAGTCTTGAGGGACATGAGAGAGAGTTGAATTAAGCCTGGAAGTGTCTTATGAAGAGAAGAGATTTAGGATCTGTTTTGAAGCTCCGGATAGAGGCTGTGGTTCGGAGGATTGGTGAAAGTGAGTTCCAGATTCTAGCCGCATTGCCTGAAAAGGATTGAGCCATACATCTTTCCCTTTTGAAAGTAGGGGGCTCGGACAGTAGTTTTTCAGCATTGCATGAAGGTCTAGAGCCGCCTGAGATTTTGAATTTATTTGCCAGATAGCGAGGGATGAAGTGTGCAAGGCTTTGTGGGTGATGAAGGTAGTCTTGTAAATTGACCTTGCTTCAATGGGAAGCCAGAGAAGAGAAGAAGTTGGAATCGTGCCACTGGAGGACGGATTTAAGAGGGAAAAGGTGGGCTCTAGGGAGGCCAGCAAGGAGAGAGTTGCAGTAGTCCAATCTAGAGAGAACCAGTGATGGGACCAAGGTTTTTAGGTCTTGTACCGGAATGAAACACCAAACCCTCCAGAAAAGGAGTAGTTGGTAACATGCATTCTTGGCGTTGGTATTGATTTGGGACTGTAGATTGAGCCTTTTATCAAGTATGACACCTAGAGATTTAACACTGTCGACAACAAGAGGTTTGTTGTTAAGTAAGTTCAGATTGTCCATCCAAAGTTGAACGGGAGGAGTAAAAAGAGAGGTAGAGAGAAGAAGAAATTCTGTTTTGGAAGGATTCAGAATAAGATGATAAGTTGACATCCAATTTTGGATGGAGTTGAGAGTGGTGTTGAGGATTGAGATGTCGTGTGCGGAAGACACCTTAAGGTGGATTTGGGTGTCATCTGCAAAGAGGTAACAGTGGATCCCAGATTTTTTAAGGAAATTTCCCAATAGCTCCATGTAGAGCTTGAACAAAGTTGGTGTGAGGATAGAGCCTTGAGGGACGCCTTGTCCAACAGACATTGAAGTAGAGAGCGCTTTTCCTATTTTGATCATTTGAGATCTATCTAAAAGGAATGAATCGAACCATTTGAGGACTGTGCCTTCAAAACCCATTCTTTGTTTTAGAATGTTCAGAAGAGTTTTGTGGTTGATAGTGTCAAAGGCTGCGGATAGGTCTGTAATAAAACATAACGTAATCTAGCAAATGTAAGGAGTCTTGCCAACATTGTACATAGCAGACTCAACTCTTTGAAAGGAGTGATACCAACATTGCTTACCGGGTTGTACTTGAGAAAAAAGTTAAATAAAATCATGAAAAAACACTGTGGGAGGGCAGGTTGGATATTCAGACGTGGAGGCTGGATATATTTTCCAAAGGATCGTGTTTTATTGTCAGGGGTCAAGGTCTTAGGTTTGACTACAGGGGTTCGGTCTTCCTTCTCTTCCTGCTCTGTCTTCTCTGAACTTTGGTGGGGGCTGGGATGTTCTTGATCCGTTTCGTTCGTCTCGGGGCTGATGCTGAGGGCCGCTCGCGTCAGCTCGTCCGTTGTGCTGGCTTCCTCCCGGAGGCTCATAGATTGAGAAGAGAAAGGATGCCGTCTGTGATACTGTAACATAGGGAGGGAAATGAGTAAAACTACCTGTCACCTGCACCACGAATTGGTGATGTCTAGAGGTTTTAAGTGGTTCACCGTATCTGCTTGTGGGCGATAGGCAACCTGAGTCGTGAATAATATGAGTATTTTCTGGTGTAGACAAGGGAGTCTTGCTACACACACTAAGGTCGATAGGAATCAGGGTGGGGATTCGTGAGGAAACGTTGTAGGATGTGCTGTTTTTAAAGAAAGGATCACGTGCCGTGGTGTTAACGGAGGTCCCGCTCTCCCAACCCGTGCCCGCCTCTCTCGTATCCGCCCCCACCTTCCCTGGAACTGCCGTCACTCACCGGCTCCGCCGCAACTCTCCTGAGTTGCGGCCGCTCTCCAGCCTCCTCCGGTGGACACCACCACTCTTCACTCCAATGATCGTCGGGCTCCTCCTCTTCGACGCTGCTTCGGTCTCCGTCTTCTCTCCCCGCACTCCGCTCCGCATACACCTTGTCTCCTCCGCTGGTCGACGACCCTCCTTCCCGGTCTTGGTCCTTTTTCAGTGGTTGCGAACCACTGCTTCTGGGGTCAGCTCCTCCTCCTTCCGGCTCCTCGGCTCGCTGTAGGGCAACAGGAGAGGTGGGTGTGGCTATCCTCCCGGACGTGGTTCCCTCATTCTGACCCTCGTAGTCCGATCCCTGCTCGGTGAGTAGTTTGGTCGATGTCGTTCCCTAACCGTAGGTAAGAATGGCGCCTCGGTGTCCACCCCCACACAAACACCCTTTCACCTCTTCCTTTCCCTTCACTCTCTGCACTCATCCCAACTGTACTGTCCACTATACCCTCCTAAACATGCTTTCCAGAATCCTCCCTCTTTTCAATCCATTTCACCCCACTGATAGGCATACATATCCACCACTCCCAACAATATCAAACATCATCCCTTTACTAACTGAACTTCAATTGATCTATCAATATTCAAAACACTAGAGAAAATGCATTAGAACTAATACTACTAGAAAAAGGAATCACATTCTACAACAATATTTGCGACTAATTTAGTTGCTGGAATGTCAAAATTTTGATGGCCTGAGAGTACACAATTTCTGAGAATGTTAAAGGCTGCGGATAGGTCTGTAATAAAACATAACGTAATCTAGCAAATGTAAGGAGTCTTGCCAACATTGTACATAGCAGACTCAACTCTTTGAAAGGAGTGATACCAACAGTTGGGACCATGGGTGTGGGTTCGTGTGCACATATGGCAAAGGGTAAATGGGGACATCGCAAAGATTAACACGGACACAATGATCACTGGTATGGACCGGAAGTCCCGAGCGACTCCGGTCCCTTTATTTAAAGCCTTCTGGCCACGCCTGGCCAGAAGGTGATACAAAGTAGAGGTGAGGTTCCGGGTTGGGGTCTCTCTCACTCGGAGCAGCTAACAACTAGACCGCTACATCCCCTCCCAAATCAGTCTGAATAAACAACGTGAAATTAACACACATAGTCAGTGAGCCTTTGATTGGGCTTCGGATGGGGTCTCAGATTATACCGATGTCGTTGGTTGTCATCTCTTGGATTCGCGGGTTCTTCTACGGGTGACCTTTCCTCTGGCCTAAGATCCCTGGGACTCTCCTGGCCCGCTACACTCATGCTCGGGCTGCTTGTCGCGCTATGGCTTCCACCTAGCTGACCATGCTCCCTGCAGGGGACTTCCTCGACCATTGGTCTCTCTACTCTTGAGTCAGGCACCCTCTTGAACCATGAAATGTTTCGAGTGATGACTTCCCCATCTCTTTCGACTGTTATTGCCGTGCCCTTCACGCCTTTGACTAGCCACGGTCCTGGTTCATAAGGTGTGCAGAATTTCCCTCCGCTACGACGATTTCTCACAAGCACGACACAGCCCGGTGTCATCGGCCTAACCTTGGATCGTCTCTTCCTGCTCGCTCTTTCATTGTTGGCCAGTCTCCTTGCCTGCGTGCTCGCGGGATCATAAGGTTCAGGCTCCCAGTTCTCCGCTACGGGGATGTTGTCCTGTCGTTGCCCAGCTAGCATCAGTGACCACGGAGACCTTTGAGTGGTGCAATGTGGAGTGCTCCGATATTCCCACAGGAATCTTTGAAGTGCGACTTCCGGGTCGGACTGCTCAGCCACCGATATCTGTAACACTTTGTTCAGCGTCCGCATGAACCTCTCAGCCTCTCCGTTTGCTTGCGGCCACTGCGGCGTGATGCGGTGATGTTTGACGCCTAGGCACGCCAGAAAGGCCCTGAACTTGTGACCTTGGAATGGGGGTCCTTTGTCTGTTTTGACCACATGCGGTAGTCCGAAGAGTGCGAACGTCTTGTCCAACATTGGAAGTAGGTGGTCGAACGTGGTTGACTGTAGTACTTCCACCACTGGATATTTCGTGTACCCATCTATCAGAACGGCTGTCACTCGCCCATCGGGGAAACTTCCGAAGTCGAGACTGATCCATGACCAGGGTGACGGAGCCGGTTCCTCTGTGATCACCGGAGCTGGAGCTTCCAAGCACCCTGTCAGCTGACAAGCTCGGCACCTGCGTACAAACTCTTCTATGGCTTCTTCCAGATTTGGGAACCAGATCTTCTCCCTCAACCTGGCTTTCATCCGTCTGGTGCCTTGATGACCCTCATGGGCTAGGGCAGTCACTTGGTCCTGGAGGGTTAGGGGCATGACAATGCATGAGCCTCTTAGCACCACCCCGCTAGCTGCGGCGCTCAGCTCCTCATGGACTCGCCACACCTTCCCGAGGCGAGCTCGGTCCATTTCGGTCCATTTCGGTCCATCCACTGACGTCCTGGAGAAACCCAGCCCATGAACCCTTTTGTATCGCTTCCAGCACCTTCTTCAGAACCTTGTCGGACTGGGTATGTGATTCAATCTCTGACAGCATTAGGGCCTTTGGGCATGCCCACTTGGTGATCATGAAGACAAACTCCTCCGTCAGTTGCTCTTGGCCGTGAGTTTCCTCCGCGGTAGCGGTTGGGTGGCGTGACAAAAAATCCGCTGGATTTTTGGCACCAGGCCTGTATACCAGATCAAATTGGTAATGCTGGAGTTGGATCGGCCACCGTTCGATCCGTGGTGGTGGGTGGGGTGCCGTTCCTCTGAATAGCGGGACAAGGGGCTGGTGGTCCGTTACCACGTGGAACGGATGTCCGCTCAGATATAGGTGAAAGTGGTTGCAGGCCCACTTGATGGCCAGTGCTTCTCGTTCAATTTGGGAGTATCTTGTCTCCGTTGCCGTCAGGGATTTAGTAGCGAATGCTAGGGGGACCCATGTTCCTGGATTCGTTTCTTGGGACAGCAGCGCTCCAAGGCCTACGGGTCTGGCGTACACGATCAGTTCTGTTGGTCGCTTTGTGTCGAAATATGCCATTGTTGTCTTTTCTAGTAGTGTGGATTTTACCTTGCTGAAGGCTTCCTGTTCTTCCGGGCCCCACTTCCACACGCTGTCTTTCTTAGTTAGGTTTCGCAATGGTTCTGCGACTGTTGCAAGGTGGGGTATGAACCTCCCACAGTATGTTGCCATACCTAGAAAGCTTCAAACTTCTGATGCTGTTGTGGGGGCTGGAGCTAGCTGAATTGCTTGCGACTTCCGGGGGTCTAATTTAACACCCTCTTGGCTGGAGACATATCCAAAGAATTCGATAGTCTTTTGGAAGAACTGGCACTTCTCTTTGTGTAGAGTCACCCCATGTTCCGCGAGGTGGTGGAGCGTGGCTCTGAGCCGCCGGTGATGGTCTTCCAAAGTTGCTTAATGAATTAGGATATCATCACTGACATTTAACACCCCTTGAAGCCCTGACAAGACTTCCCGGACTGCGTTTTGGAATATTTCGGCAGCCGAGGATATTCCAAAATTTAGTCTTTTGTACCGCCTGAGTCCCAGGTGTGTCAAGAAGGTAGTTATGTACCTGCTTTCCTCAGCCAACCTCAACTGGTGGTATCCTGCGTTGAGGTCTAATTTAGAAAACAACCGGGACCCATTGAGATCCGCAAGGATGTCGTCTACGGTTGGTGTCAAATGTCACTCACGTCGTATTGCCTGGTTAGGCATGCGCATGTCTATACAGAGCCTGATTTTTCCGGGCTGTTTCGGCTTCTCAGCGATTACCATGGGTGATACCCAGGGGGTGGGTCCGGCAACCTTTTCTATCACCCCTTGTTGTTCCAGTTTGATTACCTCCTGCTCCACCAGCAGCCGTAGATGGAATGGGATGCGTCTGTGCCTTAGGGCCACGGGTTTCACCGACGTGTCAATATGCAGTTGCACCGGAGGTCGTTTCATGCTCCCTAGCCCTTTGAACAACTGTGGAAACAGTTCTAGGATGTCTTCTGTCTGCAGTACTCTTACCACATTTGCGAACATCACCAGGCTTAGGTCCTCTGCGGTGTGGCTCCCCACGAGGATGTCTGCCTCTTTGTCAACCACGTGGAACGTAGTTGTTACTTCATGACTTTCTGACTTCACCTGCACCGTCATTTTCCCTTTTAGCGGCAGGGGCGTCTGACTTCCATACGTCAGGATTTTTACCTTGGACGACGTGAGCTGGGGTCTTGGGTTTAGTCTCTTATAATGTTGGCTCCCCATCACATTGACCAAGGCTCCGGTGTCAATTAGGGCCATGACGGGGGATCCTGCGATTTCGATTGCTCAAGTCGGTTGAGGACGTCGCCTCCATTTTAGGTCACTTGCGAATGATATGAGGAGGCACTCCTCTTCCTCGTCAGTGGACGGGTCTTCGAGGTACCCTCTGTGTGGCGGGGCCAACTTCAGCGTTCGTGCCGTGTCGGGTTCTTCAAGTGAGAGGTGTCTCACTGCTTTCGTCGTTGGTCGTCGTCCGGCACTCCCTCTGCTCCGCATGCCCCCTCGGCATACGCTGGAGAAATGGTTCGGAATCCCGCACTTCGAGCAAGTCTTCCCTCGGGCCGGGCACTCGTTCGGTTAGTGCTCTTCTTTGCCGCAGTATCCGCACTGCGACTGGCGCGGCCTCCTTGTGGGCCACCGCCTTCTGCTGCCACGTCCTGGGGTGTACGCTGCTTCCACCCTTTCTGTCTTGATGGGCACTGCTGAACTCGCCGTGGGCATGAGCGCCGCTTCCATCGCTGTGGACCGGACCTCGGACAGGTCATGTGACCGTGCTAGGACCAGCATGTCTTCCAACGAGATTCTGGGTTGTCGGAGGATGAGCGTCCTCAGCGTTTTGTTTCGGCACCCTTGGATGAGTTGCGCGCGCACTTCCTTAACTGGATCACCGTCCGTGCACGTGCTTGCTAACTCTCTCAAACGCGCGTGGAACGTATCCATTGACTCCCCTTCTCTTTGACGGGCCTGCCGCAATTTAAAACGTTCGTAATCGGGGTTTAGTTGCGGGTCAAAATGGGAATTGAGTGCCCTCACTGCTGCGTCATAATCTATGGGGGCCCCCGTGTTCGGTAGGTGCTTGAAAAGCTTGTATATCTCATCCCCTGCGAAGTGTAGCAACAACGACCTCTTGACGGCGCCATCTGTTTCTCTGGTGGCGGTAAAGTAATTGTCCAGCCGGCCAACCCACACGTTCCACCTTGGTGACGCAGTGGCGGGATCAATTAGTTCGCTGAACGGTGGTAGCGCGCTCACCTGGGAATGCACTGGCGTTGCTGGAGCTGCCGCTGCTGCTTGCAGTGGGGCCGCTGCTGCTCCTGCTTGGTCCGTCATGTCTGTGCTTTGTGGCACTCTTTTTCTTTTTTCTTTTTTTAATTTTGCTTGACTGAGCCTCCTGCTGTCTGTGAGTGTGTCGTGACGTATCCCCTTTACTGTCCCTTTTTTTTCCACAATACTCTGGTCTTGCTTCAGCACCTCACTCTGCCCCCTCTTGTTCCTCTGATATGCTGGGTGTTTCCCCTGCGTGGTGCTTATTGGTGTCTTCCCTTGTGGGCTGTGGTGTTCATTCTTGTGGCCCTTTTCCTGTGTAATGGCAGTGTTTTACTATGCCAGTCCGTAATGGACCTCCTGTGGCCCTCTTCCACTCTATTTGAGTTGTGTTTGCCAATGCTTGTTTCCTGTTGGTGTTGCTGTGTCTCTAGGGCATGTGCCTCGACTGACCGACAAGCACCGCTGGGGTTCCCTTGCGCTGCCGCCGCTTCGGGCACACCTTCCGCTCCAGGCAGGCAAAAACTCACCACTGCGCATGCGCGCACCTACGTGATGAGCGCAGGCCTCAATACACTTCCAGACACCGCGCGTGGCCCAGGAGAAGCGCGACCCGGAGCGTAGCTGATGGGTTAGTTGCCGCGGTTCAGGGAGCGATAGCAGAGCTCACCTCGACCTGCCCACGGGCGACCCTTCGCACGCCTATCCGCCGACAGTGCGGACCTCACGCAGCAGGGACCATCAGGCAGTAGGTGGCTGGAGTGTGGATTGGCCGCGACGATCCGCAGCCGAGGTGAGGGGTTCCGAAAGCCTACACCCTCGTCGCCAGTGTTGGGACCATGGGGGGTGGGGTTTGTGTGCACATATGGCAAAGGGTAAATGGGGACGTCGCAAAGATTAACACAGACACGATGATCACTGGTATGGACCGGAAGTCCCGAGCGAATCCGGTCCCTTTATTTAAAGCCTTCTGGCCACGCCTGGCCAGAAGGTGATACAAAGTAGAGGTGAGGTTCCGGGTTGGGGTCTCTCTCACTCGGAGCGGCTAACAACTAGACCGCTACACCAACATTGCTTACCGGTTTGTACTTAAGAACAAAGTTAAATAAAATCATGAAAAAACACCCTTTCACCTCTTCCTTTCCCTTCACTCTCTGCACTCACCCCAACTGTACTGTCCACTAAACCCTCCTAAACATGCTTTACAGACTCTTCCCTCTTTTCAATCCATTTCATCCCACTACTAGGCACACATATTCACCACTCCCAACAACATCAAACATCATTACTTTACTAACTGAACTTCAATTGATCTATCCCTATTCAAAACACTAGTGAAAATGCATTAGAACTAATCCAACTAGAAAAAGGAATCACATTCTACATCAATATTTGCCACTAATTTAGTTGCCGGAGTGTCAAAATTTGGATGTTCTGAGAGTACAGAATTTCTGAAAATGTTAAAAAGAATGGAAATAATAATTTGGGTCGCCTTTCGAAACGAGAATTTGCAAGCGCGAATTAAAAAGGTGTGCACAGCATTTCTTAGCCACTGACTCGTATTTATTAGGCGTAGAAACACAACGCTATTTAACGTTTATGAACTGTTTTCAATGGCTTGAAAGAGTTTTGTTGAGCTGTATAGCGTAGGGCTTGAAATGATTACCTCCAAGATGGCTGCTGTATTTCCCCGTCATTCATGGCTTCTGTTTTAGCCCCTGTGTGTTTTCTCTCTTCCTAGCGGAGGGATGTGCCAAGAGTATTTTTTGTTCAAGCAAAGCAGGAAGTGAGCCTATGCCTCTGTAAAAAGTAGTCCGACTGGGAGGAGGTGGTGGAATGGTGTAGAGAAGACGCGGCTCCACATAAACAGAGAGACAGAAAGAGGGTGAAAAAAAGCATCGGAGAGGAGCCCTGTTGGAGATTTCCCACGACACACGGCGGGAGAAAACAAGTGCAACTCTTCCCAGCAGTGGGGCAGAGCAGGTAAACACAGCTGCCAGGATTTCTGCGTGATTACTCACCAGTCCTGTTCTTACTTCGTTTCTCACAGTCACTTTGTGGATATTGTGCTTGACCGAATCAAAAGTAGACTTAAGTCAGGCAAGAGCGGAGCCTGGTGTAAAGTCGTGCGATTCTGCATTTGTTTAATGATTCTAGTCTGTTTATATTTATTTAAAGAGCTTTTACTACTGCCCAACTATAACTGGTGATTATCCGATGTTACGGCAACAGTGTGTGCGTTTGTTTATACTTCAGCATTTGCAGCATGCAATCCATAACATTCATAGTGCATGGGTTTTTACATGCACATTGTCAGGATACACTTGCCTATGTGTATTTGTGTCTCCTTGTCATACAATATGCGACTTTACTATTGTAATCAAGTATTTATTGAATCCTTAAAAAAAAATACATTGACTAAGTTATTTGAGTATGAGATTCCTAATGTATTTAGGGGTTATTCTTTTGACACGAGATGTCTGCCAATTTTTAGAGTATTTTAGACGGCACTGGCACTGCTTGTTTTGATGGGCTACACCTCAACGAGCAATCTTGCAGACGATAAATGTCTGTAGCTGTCAGGTCATAGGCCGACTTGAGTGACTGGAGGTTCATACATTTCATGTAATACAATATGTAACGATTTATGAAGCTTTTGAAAATTTGTGTAAGTTTTGGTGTTTGTATTTTAGTTTGCACTCCAAAGCAATCTAAGAAAAGTGTGCACTCATTGTGACCCTCATATAGGATTATAGATGGGTAGCACTGAATAATGGGGATGTTTTTCATGAGTAGCTTTGAGTGACATCAAATGCGCAACAAGAGCGAAGCTCGGGTTGTCTGGGCCAGCTGTTAATAAACTGTTGACTTGTGTGGACCCCCACTTAATAATTACTTTAACAAAGGGATCCACACTGAATCATTATTGGAATACAGGGACCCCACTGAGTCCTTACTAGAGGCCGGGAACTGCAGCCTAAGCATTTTCGATTATTTGTACTACAAAACAATATACAAGAATGCAGAAACAAACATTAATCAAACTAATACAACAATGATAAAATATTTAATTCACTAACAAATATACAACAATCAACATTTTTATGGGAAAGCTGGTGCTTTTTAAAATCAGTTGAGGCCACTTATTGTCCGTACTATATTCTGTTTGATGCACTAGAACTAGTCCCACACATCACTCAATTCAGTTTTATTAACAGTTGATGTAAACCTCTGCTGAGGACAAGAACAAAATACAAAAATTAGCAAATGATTCATAAAAAGAGGCTGCTACTTAAATACTTTTTTTACATAATTCCTGGAGATGGTGTGAAATATCAGCTGTTAGATTTGACTGCCGACATGGACTAAGACTGTATCACTTTGCAACTGCGAACATTCCTCTAAAATTGCGGAGACTCGGAGCTTACTGATTAAGGTCTACTTTTAATTTGGAAAATCTCAATACGACTAGATGTTATGGGGAAAACAGTGCTAAGGACAAAGCCCTGAATAAGTCTCTGGAAAGGGACAAAACGCGTTGGTTACATTTGCTGAACATTTTGTACAACATAAATAAAGAACTATGAAGAAATATCATGTCTACATGAATCTGATTGGAGTCTGTGCAACCCTTAACTGAAGCGCTTTGAATGAATAATTATTTTCTTCTTTTCTGTTCTTACCCTAAACAAATAGTGGGTGCTGATGTTTTTATTAAAATACAAAAATTGTTTTAATAATGCAATAGTACATCTATGCACAAAAGCACCTTCCATCATGACAACAATCGATAATTATTTAAAACATCAAAATCCCTTAAATAGTTAAACATCTTCTACCGTATCAAGAAAGATAACGTGCATAATTCTTCAAGAGTTTATAAGTTAAAATTCACTATTTATGAAGAAAACGATTTATAATATCATCTACAATAGTACTTCTGTGCACGTTCTCTTCTAACATAATTATATGCTCCGCAACAAAGCGTACATTTTTTTTTATATGTGTAAAAATCCCTCAAATTATGTAAATATTATTTAGACTATCTGGGGAAAGAGGGCTGCGAGATAAAGTGCAACAATGGATCATGAGTTGATAAATTAAAATTCACTATTAATGGATATATAAATCTGTTTCTAATCAATCAATAACTTAATTTTTAGCATCCAGTTACAGATTCCTTAACATTTACATAATGTCTTAACATATTTTTAATTTTACTTCTTTATTTATATAAACTTTATTAATCTGTCAATATTTTTTAATTTTCTAAGAAGTTGTGGACCCCTGTGGAGGGTTTGTGGTTCCCACCCCACCCCCCGTGGTCCTAGACCACATGTTAGGAACCTCTGGTCTATGCTGTCACTCGGAACCCCGAGTGAAAAACGTCACTGTTACTTTTTACCCATTTATAATTTTAAGTTATGTATGTCCACCCAAAATGTTATTCCCTTACTTTCATCTGCTACGCAGAGGAGTCGTGAGAAACCTCACATAATGCTTCTCCTCACTGTCCCAAATGTTTAAAAAAAAAAAAAAACTGGCCTCTAGCCACGCAACCCACGACCCTCTGTCATCTCAACTCCCTCCCCTCCCGAAGCTGTGCCTTCTGGCCCACAACAGAGCAGAGAATCAGCACTGCTCTGATAGGCTCTCAGAGAGCCCTGTCGCAGCTGTTTAGAGTTCCTGTTTGACATGGCCAAAGTGGGTACCAGCGTTTGTTATGCATTGTCTCTATGTAAAAGTAGTGAATTACCCGATTTAGAATTTGATGTTCACGCTAGTGGCTCTCAGCGAGAATCAAACATAACGTGTGTGTGTGTGTGTGTGTTTATATATATATATATGTATAAGAAATACCCTTTCAAAGCTGTAATACTGTGCCTGGAGTGGTAATTGGCTTTTGTCATTTTACAGCTCGGCAAGGATAGCACTGTGCTAGTCCTATGCTTAAAGACTTTGCTGTACAAATGGCAAAAGACTTTGTCCTTTTCTATCTCAGCGTGGATGGCACTGTGCTAATCCTATGCTTAAAGATTTTGATAGAAACACAGACATTTGACGTGAGCAGATCTAGAGTGTCGCTGGTGTTGAGAGTGCTCCCATACAGGGGCTGCTTTCCACCTAAACTTGAGAACTACCCAGATTTCTCTGCTTCTTCTTTGCATAATTTATTCGTCACTCTATGCCTGAAAGGGTATTTCTTTAACTTATACTGGGTGCTCCCTTGTGTCTGGACAAAGCTATACCTCTCTGAAGAGCTCTAATTAGAGCGAAACACTGTGTCAGGGGTTGCTTTTACTCATTTCAGGTTGGCTTGATTGGTATTTTACCAATTCAAAGCTGTAATACTGTGCCTGGAGTGGTAATTGGCTTTTGTCATTTTACAGCTCGGCAAGGATAGCACTGTGCTAGTCCTATGCTTAAAGACTTTGCTGTACAAATGGCAAAAGACTTTGTCCTTTTCTATCTCGGCGTGGATGGCACTGTGCTAATCCTATGCTTAAAGATTTTGATAGAAACACAGACATTTGACTTGAGCAGATCTAGAGTGTTGCTGGTGTTGAGAGTGCTCCATACAGGGGCTGCTTTCCACCTATACTTGAGAACTACCCAGAGTTCTCTGCTTCTTCTATATATATATATATATATATATATATATATATATATATATATATTTTTTTTTTTTTAAATTTTGAAACTGTCATCTTGTAGGAAGATTAGCTGTGTATTAATTTATATCAGCATTCCTCATGTTAAATTTGGTGATGAAGGAAGCTGCTCTTGCTAGTAATGACAATTCCAAACGGTTTCAGTTTGATATTCGTAGTCGTATGTGGGTTTTTGGCATATAATGAATTGCCATGGAGGCAGTTAAAACATTCTATTTGATTGCAGTTACGTTTTCAAGCTCCATTTTGGTATGGAGTGTTTTTGGTTAGTATTATTTCGTTAACTAGAATAGGTCTTCATTATGTGTGTGGGATTTCTATTTTTTTTTTTTAACCTGGTCTCTACTTGTCCAAAGTGTTAAAAACACAGACATGCCACAACTGTGAGCTTTAAAAACCACTTGTGAGTGGTCAACTGAATTTATCAACTGGGGTGTCATGTTTTTGTTGCTGTTTGGGACTCAAGAGCAATTTCTAAAGCAATGTACATTATTGTTATTTCTCCCCACAAAACAATAAGGCAGCATTGTTTGTATTCTAAAGGTAGCTTATCCACAAACATTAAATGACCCATGTAATGTCTGTCAGCACTGCAAGTGCTTTGTTTTGGCGTAGAAGTGGCAAGTCAGCCACCCACCCTATTGCGCTGCTGTATTTGTTACATGGCAACAGGTGTCGTTTACAGACGACCATAGAGAAAGCATTGCAATCCTGTTTGTTAACCACAGAAGGGAATGAATGCTGAGTCAAGCAACAGAATTCCTGCAATGCAGTAGAGAGATTTTGCATCTCTTCCCAGTTCAGATTTTTTCTGGACTTTCATGTACTTGCCGATTGGACCCAACAATCAGTGAGTCCACTAGAAGGGTGTCACATTTCTGCAGAAATGTTACACCCCACCAGTGGTCGAAGGGGGTTTGGCTCTAGCATCCACCAGTACCCCCAAAGGGAACTTAATACTGTCTGTCTTTGTTAACAATTTTGTGCATCATCTAGACATTGAAGAGGACCGCATAGCAGACTAAATTGTATGTTTACCATAGACAGGACCTTACTGGTGGCAGTCTTCCATGAGTACTGGTACCTTGGCCATGGCCAGTGGGATGAGAAGCAGACCCTCCGACTGAATGGAAGACAAGTAAAAGGCCTAGCTGAAGAAGTCTCTGCATGTTGGACACATCGAGGAAGTGACATCTCCTGGGAGTCATGTAAAACTTGTAGTTCTGCTTGCCAGAATCACAACGAAACAAGCTACCATTGCTGGAGGTTGAGGAATTGAGAAATGTTGAACTTGTACCTGGTCTTTGACCGCCACTCTCCTCCTCCCTCCAACACCCGTAGTGATAGTGTACAGGAATCCCAATTGCCAGACACCCTATAGCCTGTTGAATGGACACACGCATCTATTTAGTGGGAGCCAGCTTTTAGCAGCAACAACGTGGGTGGAACCATTGTTCCAGTTAGAGTGGAAATAATTTAAAGTGGCTGGAGGTTGAAAACTCTAATTTGGAAGTCTATTTCAAGGTGCCTACTTCACTGACCTGCCCAGCTTTGCAGTGGGGACAAAAAATAGCAGAGCAGAAGACCAGACAGATTCATTAATATTCTGTTTTGTCTGGCACCTCTGCACCATTGACTGCTTGAAGGAATACATTGTGGTTAGATTTGACGACTGCACCAAAATGCCCCCACATCAAATAACTTTAGCCACAGGGCTGAATGGTAACAGAAATTCTAACGGCTAGCATTCAGAACTATATTTTAGTTGCCTATTAACTAAATCCTATTCTTCATAACTGAACCTTCAGTTTATTGAGCGTTATTTTTTGTATGGTGGTATATTTGAGTTTATAAATCTTACCTCCTCTTAAAGTAAACCTTAAGTGCTTTATTTTGCTGCACTGTAGATTCAAGTACCTGGAGGCAGAATCATGGTTATCCAGTTGTAATGCACAAGGACTTGTGGCCCTGGGGCACCAGTTGTAAACAACCGTGCCCACCTTGGTCACCTCCTTGTAATCACTGATTGGTACCCAGAGCAAGACACTTTTTAACATTTTAAAGAGTAGCATCCTTATTTCAGTTTCTGGGCATGCCCTGAAACCCATCTTTATAGATTTGTCCCCAATTTTATTTCTTAGATAGTCTAAAATTTACTCAAGAACTTGCCTCTTTTTATTTCCCAGTAGGAGCTGTATTCTTCTGGCTTTGCATTTTTGGCTTCATGCATTCAAATCATTATTTCTGCTGTTCGCATCCCTTGATCATCAGATATTGTGTATTTGGAGGAATTTGCCTTCGCTAATGCTGGCACAAGTAAATCCACGTTTGAACTGAATACGTCTGTTCTTTGTTGACCACCTACCAAATGTTATATGTACTTCTATTGTTTCTTATGTACAACAATTCTGTTTGAAATGTTAAGCTGCTAAATACATTTTTCATATCTTCACGGACAACAGAACATAGCGTTCTAAAGCCTATTTGTTTCTCCCTTCACTATGCTACAGCCACACATGCAGCCGAAAGAGTTGCACTAGTCCTACATATTTACTGTGGCCACTGTGACTTGTAGGCCATCTAAATAAAGATGAGCGAGTTCAGCTGGCATTTATTTCGATTTCTAAAAGTCTTGGCAGGGTAATGGTGGTCGCTTATTTTTCCCATATGGGCATGCTCCAGACGTTTCCTTCTCAGTTTGAAGAACAGATTGAGAATAACCGCATCTGGCAGGCAGGCTGATGGGCTAGGTGCCATGGAATGCGTTATTAATATGAAGCTTGTGCTTGTGTCTGTGTTAAAAAGTTTGCATTGTCAAAAGTGGATGAATTCCAAATTAGAATTGCCTTTGTTCAAAGATTGGTATTTCCGCTACAGGTGGCAAAATCAAACAAAATAAATATGGTGTATTGCTGCAAAGTAAAGTAATTCAGAAAATTAGGTGTTGAGATGAATGGAACAATGTGGTAAAATAGCCCGACTTTATCCGCCTGAATTAAGCCCGCTGTGATGCTAAAGTTGCTTGCAGCTATATAAATACTTTCTGTGACTTTTTTCGGATGCATAGCAACCTGCCTGGATCAGCCCAGCCATTTAATGCCATCATTAAATTTGTCGCACTTGACATGCGTGGTGGTAGCCATTCTTGATGACTTCTTAGTAGTAGATGGATATGCACTAAGTGCTTTTGTAAGTACGTCAGATTTCAGGCCAGCTTCTTCAAAGGGGGCTTGTAGAGTAATGTGTGCCTCTAACACCCCAAAGAAATGTTATGAAAAAATCTTCTTTCCATTAATGATCAGGCTTGAACCATTAACGGCGCTTTATACTCGTCCCCCACCACTATTACGCATCACTAGCTAATTAATTGTTATTGGGGCATATTGTGATCATCTGTGTCCCCAAAATCTTGAGGAAATTATCAAAAAAGCCCTATTAGTTTCTGGTAACTGATATCTAGGGGAGGCAAAGATGCTGCTCAAAATGTGTCCCGCAATGTAGGTTGGTTTGGTAACGGCTAGTTAAGCCTCAGGTCTTGATGCTGAATGCAGACATATTTGATAGACCAAGACCCTCCAAAGATCGTGAGTCATGCATTTTTTTTAGTTGCAAGTTGTCTCAAACAAACTTTCCATACTAACCAAAGACATTAAATTAGTTCACTGTGGAGTGATTTTTCATGATTGCACAGATATTTAAAGTCATTGGAACTTTTTAGAATACTGCTAAATATTGGTTGCATTGCAAGTGCTGTAATAACACGATATAAGGAACTAAGTCAATGGTGCTCAGGCAAAAAGTCTGGATTGACAAATCATTTTCAATTAATGGTCATTTTAAAACAACAAATCCCTCATTGAGTCAGTGTACAAGATTCTTATACAACCATAATACAACAAATACAAAAGTACAACATCATAGGCAAGATAATCTAAAAGAATAAAAGTAGAACAAAAGAAAACCTGCTTCTGCCTAAACATAGGAGGCATATGCTTACATTAACAAATAAAATGAAACATAGCAGCGGGTGACCATCTTGCAACAATATTGTATGTAGTGTGTCACTGTTTTAAATTTCTAGCCTGGCCGCCACGTTAAAAGCCATCATGTTGGCCATTTTGGGATAATAAATAAGAGTACACTGCACAACAGCATTACATGATGGTTGCCTGGTTTAGAGGCAGTGACCGTGCAGGATGCAGTGCACTGCAGATGAATTGAGCAAGTAAGCAGCTCATTTACACTTAAACTTGAGAGTTTGTGTTAAAAAATGAAAAGGCAAGAGGTGAAGGAAGGAAAGGGGATCTATAAAACGCGAACATGGAATACTGAAGGATGGCCATCTAGCCCTGGCACCGCACCTCACTTTTTTTCAGGCAGTTGTGCACATGAGATCAGACATATGCCATTATTTTTTGTCCCCACTGCAAAGCTGGGCAGGTCAGTGAAGTAGGCACCTTGAAATAGACTTCCAAATTAGAGTTTTCAAACTCCAGCCATTTAAATTATTTCCACTTATACAGACTAATAGCAAAAGAGGGCTTACTCAAACCCCTCGATGTATGTGTATAGTCAGTGGTGGCGCCTCCACTAAGGCGGAGGAGCATTGCCCCACTGCTTTTCTCAGTGAAAAAAATTAAATGATAACTTGACGTAATCATTTTGTTTCTGCTGTGGCGTCTTGGCGGGGTGGGCAGATCTGCTGTGCTCTCAGAGCAGGGGAAGGAGTGCTGGGCACTATGTAAATGTGCATGAATGTTTGGCTAGCCATCTCTGTCATTACATCCTGTGTGGAGAACATGCCCAGGCTCCCATACCCTGGCTGAGAGTCGAACGACAGCACTCAGACCAATCTCAACGCTGCATTGCAGCGTTGCGATTGGCTATATAGAGCCTGGGAGCACGTGTGCTTCCTGTTTGCGCAGAAGAAGCCAGGAAGAGTACGGAGAGGACGGAGGAGAGGCGGCGGCCGGCTGGCTGGCAGGTAAGTGATTTTTTTTTTTTTTTAATACCCCCGCCCCCCCCACTCCTCCTGTTTGCTCCTTCTCACCCCACTGCTGCTTCCTGGGAGCAGCCACCACTGTGTATAGTCTGTACTTTTAATGAATTTTGTTTTGAATCCAATATCCCGACCGACAACTAAGCCTGCCAGTCTCCCGAAGAGATTCTAACCAGAATTATTACAGTGCACATATCCTACGCATAGTGTTTGTCAAAAGGTGTAACCAACATGAAAACTCTTACCTTTAGAGGTAGTCTGTGAGAATGCTTGGAGCTAAATGCATGACTGCAGGTATTCACACAATTAAATAACCATCTTCCCTTAAAATCTATTTACCTTTAGCTTATGTGTTTCATAATAAATAAATTAGTTCTACTCCTTTTGTAATAACTTTTCATAAGAAACAGGTTAGACCTATGACATGTGAAATAACATTTCCCAATGAACAAATCAAGCAAGTACCCTTTATCTTTGGCTTTTCACAGTAAGCAACTTAGACCTGCTGTTTTAAGCATAACCATTGCCACAAGGCAACCTTCAGGTATAATGTAATAAAATCCACCCTTAAAGCTAATTGCCTTTAACACATGCTTTTCAGAATATATAAGTGCGGCCTACTGGCTTTGTCCTAACTTTCATGATAAACAGATAAAACATGCCAAATCTGACTTAACTTTTTGCTGTGAACAAATAAAACTTATAGTCTTTTTCCATTGGCTTATCAACGTAACCAGCGTTGGGCCGATAGACGGGTGCTTAGGCTGGTAGTCAACATGCATATAGTTATAAAATTACAAAAATAACCCTCTCTAAAAGATCCAACAAGGATTATGCGAGTGAAAACACTTAACCCACTAAAATAATCTGTGAGATTTCATTTAACAAAATACCACTCTACACCTCTAATTTAGTGTCATAATACTGTTTAAGGCCCATTGGCTTTAGCAAGCACTTTTTACAATATATAAGCCAGACCTTCTGCCTTTATCATAACTTCTCATAATGAACAGTTCAGGTCTATGGCTTTGAACCACTAAGGTCTGGTGACCTCTGTCATTGCCATAACTAACTTGGGCATACTGTATCGAGCATCAGCTTTCCCACAAGGCAACCATCAGACATACCTTCATAAAATTGCAAATGTATAAAAAATTACATTTGACAAAAATGCCTAACGAGGATTATCGGAGTGAAAATCTTTTACCACCACGGTTTGTCACAGGGGATAGCTAACTCTAAAACTCCTGCCTACTACAGCAATCTGTGAGATTTCATATTACAAAATACTTCTCTGCAGGCTTTAATACATAAAAAAACACTCTATCCTGCAATGCCTAGTGACTTTAAAATAAGCATTTCACCAAAATATGTAATTCCTGCTGCCTTTTATCGTAATTTTACATAATAATCCGATCAGGCCCAAAGCCGTGATCATTGGCTTGCCACCATTACCAACAGAGACCTGCTGTAATGAGCATAAGCTTTTCTACAAGGCTAATGGTGCAATACAAACACTCTTTCTTCAGTGGAAGTACAACGTCTGCCCAATCAAATGCTGTGTTCAAGACATCCAACATGTGGGTGGAGCATACATCCCCTTTCTCAGTAGTACTTCTGAAAGCTTTATTTTCCTGTCGATCTCAAAATATGATGACCGCTGCGATATTAAGCTAGACCTAAAAAGTGTTTTGGATTTTATCCAAGTAATCTCATTCAAATTTATCGGTTGACATAATGGGGCCAGGGTCCTTTATTTTCCCTAGACTAAATGGATGTGGTGTTCAAAGCAAAACATGAATTTGCCTATCTCTCTATAAGTATTTATCCTTGGTATTTGTCCGCTTGTGTATGTAGGACTTGCATAGCGCAAACCTAGCTGGAAATCTACAGAGCAGTTTATGATGGGAGGGGGCTGTTCAAGATCTTGTGCAAAAGGGGGAGACAACATTCTTTTCCCATCTACTTAGCACCCAGGAGCATTTGTGAGTTTCATTGATAAAGGTGATCTATGTGTTCCTTACAAGATGATTTTTATTTTTAACTCTTCTGAAGTGGAGGAGAGAATCAACAAGTCTTACGTAAGGTTGATATTAGTCTGAGATGTGGATTTTGTATTAGTCCGGTCATATCATCTATTGATTGTCACTTTTATTGGTGACGCAACAGACCGTGAAGATGCATGCTTGTAAAAGGAAGCTGCGTAGTTTGTGGTGTACAAAGAGAGGGGGTGTCCCCTTCCACTACTGCTGGTTCACAGAGCATACACTGCTGCCCATATCTTTCACAGGCCTGCTCGTCTCTGCAACACTACCCTTCTCCTCGGTCCCCATCTTGGTTCACAACGATTACAGAGAAGTCGCAGGCAAACCATAACCTTGGGTTCTCTATCTTTTCTAGTGATCACAATCCCTGCTCCATTGAGTTCACCTCACCTACAATCCCAGACCTATGGGAAATGATCCCAATGACACATCCTGGGAGTCAAAGTGCAGTAGCAGTATTCAGAGCCTAGGCAAAAGTTGCCATTCTGCCCAGTGTCTTGCTCTGACCACTTAAAAGGATTCTTCAAAAACACACAAAACAATTACTCAGAATTCTGCCAGCTTGCAGCAGCACTACCCAAGCAGGGAGTGGTTGAGTAAAAAGTACCTTTTAAAAAGTCTTCAGATCATCGGAACTGGTTTCTTAGACCCCAGTCCATGTTACATTTGGAATAGAGGTATCCACAATTCCATTATTTATTTATTTATTTATTTATTTTTATCATTTATTAAGCGCGAACAAATGCCCACAGGCGTCTCGGCGCTGTACTGTTATTACTCTCCCGGTGATCTTATGAGTTGTTAGAGGTTAAATAACCAGGTCTTCAATTTTTTCCTAAAGGACATTAAGTTTGAGCAAGATCTTATGGTTTGCGGGAGTGTATTCCATAGTCTTGGGGCGACTACTAGGAAGCGCCTGTCTCCCCAGTTGACTAGCCTGGTCCGTGGCACTACAAGATCATGTAGTTTTGCTGATCGTAGTGTTCGAGTGGGGACATATGGAACCAGATGTTCACACAGGAATTGAGGCGCTTGAAGGTGCAGTGCCTTGTAGACAATGCATAAAGTTTTGAATTTTATTCTGTTCCTAACAGGTAGCCAGTGGAGAGTCCTCAAGGTCTCAGCCACTGGCGCAAATTTAGGAATATCAAGAAGAAGTCTGGCTGCTGCATTTTGGATTGTCTGCATTTTCTTGATAATCCTGACTTGCGCATTCCCAAACAAGCCATTGCAGTAATCCAATGCTGACAAAACCAAGGCGCTGATCAATGTTTTTCCCACGTTTTTTGGAAGGAAAGGGAGAATCTTCCTAACCAGCCGTAATTTATGGAATGCCGTAGAGGCCGTTTGATTGGCATGGGCCATGAAATTTAGATTGTCATCAAAGATGACTCCTAAATTTCTCACCTTCGTGACCGGCTTAGGTACCGCTCCGAAGGAAGAAGGCCACCAGGTTGGGGACCAGCTAGGATTGAGGTGGCCAAAGGTGACCACCTCGGTTTTATCAGAATTAAGTTTCAAACTGTTTGCTGACATCCAGTTACCTATGGCCAGCATACCTGTTCTGAAACGCTCCGCCACTGCTTCCCCATCATTTCTGACAGCCAGTATCAGCTGTGTATCATCTGCATATGAGGTAAGGTTCATCCCATGCGCTTTGATGGTGTTTGCGAGGTCCGACACATATATGTTAAATAGCGTCAGACTGAGGGATGAACCTTGAGGTACCCCACATGACAGCGATAGCTCAGCGGATTCAAACTGGCCCAGTATGACAGACTGGGATCTCTTTGCCAGAAAAGACGCCAATAGATTTTTTGCTAGGCCTTGCACGCCCATTTTTTCGACACGGTTGACTAAGATCTTATGGTCAACCGTGTCGAAGGCGGCCGATAAATCTAGAAGTACCAGGAGCGCTGTACCGCCTTGGTCTCTGATTAATCGGATGTCATCCGCCGCTTTGATGAGCGCAGTTTCCGTTCCATGAAACTTGCGGAATCCAAATTGTGATTCGTCGAGCAGATGATATTGCTCGATGAATTCCGCGAGTTGGATATTCATGGCTTTTTCGATTATTTTAGCCAGAAAGGGTAAGTTTGCAATAGGCCTATAATTTTTTAGTTCTGTTTTATCTAAGCCAGGTTTT
This sequence comes from Triturus cristatus, assembly GCF_964204655.1. Lineage (NCBI taxonomy): Eukaryota > Metazoa > Chordata > Amphibia > Caudata > Salamandridae > Triturus > Triturus cristatus. Next base: position 953,351,359 of record NC_140592.1, read on the forward strand.
TTCAGGAGGGGTTTGAGTAAGGTCTTTTTTAATTGATTTGGAAAGATGCCAGTGCAAAACATGACGTTACATATTCGTGTGATGACTGGAGTAACAGTGTCCATTAGTGAACGAAGGGTATTCAGAGGACAGGGGTCTAGAGCTGATCCAGATTTAATAGTGTTAATGATGTGTTGGATTTGATCCTCTGTAACTTCTGCGAAGCGGGAAAAATTGTTGCTTGAGGATGATCTGTTTGTTTTATCTGGGTCCTGTTTATCACCTAGGTTGAACGCAGAAAATATGTTGTTCACCTTGGTGAAGAAAAATGATGCCAGTGAATCACAGACATCTTGTGAGCAAGGGGGATTAAGATCTGGGGCACATCCCGCTAAATGTTTAGTTATTTCGAAAAGTTTTTTATTGGAGTTTTTTGCGCTTTCGATTTGTTCGGTATAATACTTCTTTTTTGTCTCTATAATTGAGAGTTTATATTGGGTTAGCAATTCCTTATACACTTCCCTACTTTCATTATCGTACTTTTTCCTCCAGTTCCTCTCTTTATTTCGGCACTGCTGCTTCAGTTTCTTCAGCTCCTCAGTGTACCATGGTGCTGAGGGGGAGCTTCTGTTCCTGGACATTGTTTTAACTGGTACCAGTTTATTAGCAGCCTGGCCCACCCATGTGTAGTATTGCTCAATGGCAGTATCCGGGTCGGTGGCCCATATGGGTATTGAATTGTGCAACTCCTCCTTAAAACAGGGAATGTTAATGTCTTTCCAGACCTTGAACAATTCTCGCTTGGGGGGGTTTGTTATAGCGGTAGGTGTTTTATTAATTTGTATTGTAGCCAATACCAAATGATGGTCAGACCAGGTCATTGGCAGGACGTCGGTCACTAAGATATTATCTAGATTGGAGAAAATACCATCTAAGGTATGGCCTGCAATGTGAGTAGGTCCTTTTACCAACTGCGACAGACCAAAGACTTCCATTTCAGATTGCAGCGATATGGTATCCTTGTCTTCACTACAATCCAAATGGAAATTAAAGTCACCTAACAGTGTTATAGATTTGTCCGTGACTGAGGTTTCTAAAATGGTGAGGATTTCTGTAAGGAAATCCGACCGGGCTTCAGGTCTTCTATATAGCAGTACACCTTTGAAGTTATACGAGGGAGATAAATAGATGTCGAATTGAAGTGCCTCGCATGTCACGGAAGGAATTGGAGTAGTACGGATTTTAAAGGAGTCACGGGCAATTATAGCAATTCCCCCACCTCTTTTACCAATTCTATCTAGTTTGTGACATTTAAAACCTTGAGGAACGGCTATCACGAGGTCTGGGTCGGAGGCTTTATCCAGCCAAGTCTCCGTCAGGAACATTATATCTATGTTCCTGTCAGTGAGGACATCTGCTATTTCTTGCCTATGCTTGGCTAGAGAGCGCACATTGATAAGGGCAATAGTAGACATTTGTTTCATATGCTTAAAAGTATCATCCCCTACCCGTTTATCTAGTAGAGGGATGGACGTTAAACAATGTGTACAGTTCAGTACTGTTTTAGAAGGTATAGAGTCAAGACTATGCCGTGTGCATTTTTCCGATGTTTGTGGGCAGAGGTCTATCAGTGCGGAACGCGGGTATGATGTGATGCATGCGGGGGCAGTCCGGCCATGGGGGATGGCCCTAGGCCCGGGTCCGGCGCGGACGGGCGCAGACGGGCTTGCCTTTGGCGCGCCTTCGGCGCGCCGCCTGCGCGCCCGCTGCGCCCGCCCGCTGCGCGGACGGAAAGACCCCATATTTTTATACTGTGTTGAGGAGGGTGGGAGGCGTCCTGCCACTGGACCGCCAACCCTTTCTCCCTCCAAGATGGCGCCTATGCCCCGCGTCGTCAGCCCCTGATCGGCCACGGCGAGAGGAAAAGGTGAGTGAAACGCGCCTCAGTGCTAAACAAAGCTTGTTGTCACTGAGCGCGTAAATGTACAATTAAAAACCACCAGTTTAAAATATGTACAATAGTTAAAAAAGACTCGCCAGAAATGCAACAGGGATAGAATAGAGCCCCCGGCTTCCGCCTCAGGGGAGAGTATCATTATAAGGCTACAGCACAATGCCCAGATTGGAACTGGCCCTTTAGTTTTTTTCTACAACTGCTTTATCTGTCAGAAGGACCTTCTGCACTCTCCAGCGGCAAGTGAGTAGTTCCACATGACAGACAGCATTTTCCCACTTGTTTTCTTTCAGGCAGGCAATCTGTCTTCTCTGATATGGTACATCCAGCCACGGAAGGGAAGGTCAGTAGGGGTAATCAGTCTTTAGTGGCAGTCCCTGAAACCTATAGCATGGGGGATGGTAAGAAATCATCATCACCACGGCAACTTTCTGATCCCAAAGATTCAAGCTAGAGCTGGAGACCTCTTTCCACAGTCAGAAAAGATTTTCCAAGTATTGTACATAGGGAGGGAGATCTTAACTTGGCCTTTTCCACTCGGCTCTCTCCTCACAGTGGGTCAAGTGAGGCGTTTCATTTTTAGGTTTCAAAGTTTTTAGTTCATTTCCTATTTGCACGATTAATTAAAATCATAGCAAACATTACAATAAAAAGAGCACCAGGATATTGAAAAAAACAGTATCATGCAGATTATAAAAGATACCACTAACAAGAAAGAGTACACACTATCACATGATTAATAATTTAAAAAGTAGAAGCAAAAACACCATTCATAATAGCAGCAGCGGCAGATCGCAAGGATACTAGAACAAAAGTATAAAAGATATCACTAACGAAAAAAGACACACTATCACATGACAAATTATATATAATAATCAGCAAAAGCCCCATTCATAATAGCAGTAACGAGAGATCGCAAGGATACTAACAAACGCTCAATAAGAAGTGCAAGTGCCAAACAGAGCCTGCAGAAGAGAGAGAACCTTCAGCCTGTGTGTACTAGAGTTAAAGTGCTAGTTCCAACGAACAGTAGGGCCTCCTAGTCCATCTTGGCGGGGACCATGCCTGGCCTTGTGTATGGGCTTTGCTTTCAAGTTCAACATCTTTGAGCATTAACGAGGCTGTAGTCAAAAACTTTATGAATCTTGCGGTCAGCTGGCACGAGTCACCTTTCAGGCATTCAATTACAGCTGTTTTGCAGGCCCTAATGCTCAACTGCCTGAAAATTGGAACAAGATAATATCGTTTGGGTGAACTTAATAAAGGGCACAGACATAAAACATGTAAAAGTGACTCCTGCTGAAAACCACAGCCCCTACATAAAACGTCCGATGTGCCAGTCAGATGGCTGTACTTGTATGCTTCGGGTGGTATTAAGCCGAATCTCAAACGCATTAGTTCAGACTTTACAGTAAATTATATAGGAAGTGACTAGTACACCAGAAGAGATACTGGTTGATATAAAGGAATTTTCAGGCCAGCATGCTTCACTATGTTAATAGGTCCTCATGGGCTGACAAGAGCCTTGCTTGCTTCAGCAATACTTTTGACAGACTTTTCGGGGACAAAGCAGTTAATTTTAAAGGGTAAAACCTTTCAGCTCTTGTGAGTCCCCCTCCACGAATAGGTCTAAATAACAAGCATTGGCAAAGCCAATAGATCTCGCCTATGGGCATTCTATTGACTTTGCCAATCGGGTAGAGGTGCACGATGGCAGGGTGGTAGGAATAGATACTGGAAAAATAAAGCGTTATCAAGAATGCAGCGCTGATTGCGTCGTAGCGCTTTTTTCCTTCTTTATAGCAGTTTGGGGGAATAAGCAAAATAGACTGGGAGGGGATGAAGGAACGTGAGGGGTGAGGGGAATAAGCCACACAGACTGGGGTGTAGGGCAAGAAGTAACGTGGGGTAGGGTTGAAGTAAAAGAAGCAAAACGCACGGGGGGTGAGAGGGGAAGAAGCCACGTGGACAGGTGGTTGGAGTGGAAGAAGCAGCATGGAGGGGGTTGGGAGGGGCAGAAGCAACATGAACAGAGGGATGGACGACAATCTCATTCACACCAATGTACACAAGTGCAATAAAATGGGGACTAACTAGCACAGACAGTGAAGCGCCTGCAGAGCCTGAGAGGCAGCAACGGAGGAGCAGAGCGGCCTCTAGGAACTGCAGACTACGTGCCCTGACAACTGACTTTTAAAGCTCTTCTATCTTTTTTAGTGCTATGGGAACAGAGAAGCTAGAAACCTATAACCAGCTGGCGCAGGCGCTGGTCCGTTTCTGAATGTGACCGATGTAGCAGGAGTACGAACATCTCGAGACATTAATCGCCACTCAATAGTTGAGTACAGAGTATGGTTAATTGAAGCGCTGAGCACGGTGAGCTGTCCCGCGCTAAAACAGCAATTAGGGAGATGATTTTGTACACGGAAACCAGTGAGATGAGACGGTGGGAAAACAAGAATCGAATGCCGAATAATCGACCCATGGCGTATCGCTTGCAAGTTTTTATTGACTTTTGCTTACGAAACACAGTTCACTTAATTTCCTGGGCTTTATATTGACACTCAGTGCCCACCATGTGCAGTGCAGATGGTTGCAGGTGGTGATCACCAACATGTACGTTTGGGAACCAGCACTTTTTGATTTTCAGCCAGCGGCAAGGAGAGGGCGGAAAGAAAAAGTAGTGCAGTTTTAGAAAACATATGGCCCTTTACTAAAAGGATCCATGTGGCAGTGGCAGGCCGCAAGGCAGGAACAAACACCCACAAGGTGGGACAAATGCACACTATCCACCAACAAAAACTATGGAATTAGCAAAGGCAGAACAGGCAACCAATGAAAAGCGATGGGCGTGTGGCGGGTGTGTTAAAAATCCACAGATCGAATACAGCATGCCTCGCAGTTCAGCGCATGTGCGCTGGCTCTAGACTCGATCTAAAAATGCCTGTCTTCACCATCCCTGACTTTGCTTTATAGAGATCGAGCTCCTGCTTAGAGAATGTGCTTTTTAGTAAAAAGCTATGCCAAAGTCTCTTGCACCACAAAAAGCAATGATTAATATAGAACTATTTGTTCCACTGTGTAGAGTTCTCTGTGCATTTCAATTCTCCGCTTCCCTTTCCTATTCCAGCTCACCCCACTATACATTTCCCCTGTAAGCCACATTTGTTCCAGTCCAGCCAAGCCCATCCGTAAAGCTTGGCCCCTGTGTTCTATACAAGCTGAATGGAGAAAGCTGCTGCTTTTCAGAGTAAGCTCGACCAGAAAAGCCTGGGGGCTTATCATCCCTCCCCATTCTGGCCATTTTGTGTTTTCCTTTTTTTCCTGCTTTCTTTAACTGAGCAGCAGTGTAAAATAAGTGAATGGTGAGAGGAATTCCAGCCAACTATATTAACATCTATTTAACAAACCACTCAACTTGGAGATATATTTAATATTTCAAAATTAGTATAATTTGTCATTTAAAAAAACAAACATTTTTATTACAATTTTCATTACTACAGTATTCTTCCATGTTGGCAAATTTATAGCAACAGTACAAAGAAGTCACCACATGGTACACCAACAGGGCATTCGGCACCGCAGGAAGATACTTTTGGGGAAAAGGGAAGTTAATTAGTGTACATTAATGTGCTGTCTGACCTTAGCGTCAAGTTAAAACGTAGATCGTCATCAGTAAAGTTAGATGAGGCAACAGATGACCAGCAATACTTTGCTGACAGCCAGAATTGATATTCATCCACAAATATAAGCAAGTCACCACAGCAAGTATGCATGCACTGGGCCTCAGATGCCTCTACACCCTATTTGAGGTTTGGGTGGTAATTCATTGCCATATACTAGGTCCCGTATCCACAATTTCACATATTCGCAGTGGACCTCCGGACCAAGCTGTTGCCCATCTCTGCTTTACCAGAAGAAATATAATAGCTAGGAATTTCCTGCTTGGCTTGTCCCATAACTCTGCAATGCAAGAAACCGATCTCTCTCTCTCTCTCTCTAAGACCCGCTGCACCATCTCGCACCCAGAATTCAGCCGTTGACCAGTATAACAAACCTATGTGGAGCAAAACAGATTTTTGCTGTGCACATCCTGGGCTAGGTCAATTAAGGACGGCAAATTTTCCTGTGACGGGGTTGGGGTATAATATTGTGAGAAGCTGGCCTGATACATGATGTACCCTTATGTAAGTGGGCACCTTGCACCAGTCCAGACAACCCTTATGGTGATTTAAGAGGTCTTAGACAACCTTACAAAGCCTTCTAAGTGGTAGCTGTGGATAGCAGCTTTCAGGAGTGTAAAGCAGCTTGTTTTACCAGAATGCAATCTTATAGTATAGATTAAGTGAAAAATAACCACACAAGGTATTTATAAAAACATGTATTTATTATATAACACTAACACATACAAATATCTCCTACCCGGAGATATGAACAATGCACACAATACTTTTCAAAGAAATCACAGTAAATTGCACAAAATACACAGTGGGCCCTGGGGGGGGGGAACCAAACCATATACTAGGAAACTGGTATAAGAACCACGACTGGAGTCAAGACAACGTTGAGAGGACGTAGAAGTGCTGGGGACCCAATGAACCACCCGAGGTGAGTGACTAGGAACCCCACGTGGCGCGTATGCAGTGTGAGTACACAACCGCGTGCTCCGTACAAGTCTACATGTAAGTGGCCGTTCGATTTTTAGAGATTAAGGATCCTTCCCAGTGGATCCTGAAGAAACCCCGTGACTGACAGAAGGTTGAAGAGCCACCCCACCGATGGATGCCCTAATACCCACGTTACGTATACCGGGGAAGCCCGGTGCATACGTGTGAAGTGGTGTCGGGAACCGCCGTTGTTTCCAGTAGAGAATTTCAGGAAAGTGCCGCTGCTAGAAGAGGAGAAAGTGTACGATTGAATCCTAAGGTGGACTCTAGACGAGAAGTACCTGTAAGCAGAGGGGACAGAGTCTATGTCACTCGGGAGTGACCAGGAGACTTGGAAGACAAATGCCCTCCAATGTAGTGTGTTGCATGAGAGTTGACGAAAACCTTGACTCTGCAGTTGTGAGGATCAGGCAATGCTGAGGAAGTCCAGGAGCCGGACACGAGCTGTCCCAGTCGGATGTCGATTGCAAAGTGGTCGGTGTCTGGCGGGAGCACCAACACGCCTTCACCAATGCAACCCACGCAGAAGTTGAAGAAGGTGCAATGTCGGGACCAGCAAAGTCCAGGAGCCTCACAAAAAGCAGGGGAGTCAGGGCAGGCCCGAGCAATCGGGGGAGCCCAACAGAAGCAAAGGTGACCCTCAAATGGACCCACAGGCGGGAGGCCCTGGAGACATGCGAGGACCTCAAGCAGCTCACCAAAAGAAGCAGGCCACGATGCACACGATACCGTGTGGCCAAAGATTCTGGTTTCAAGAGATGCTCGTGGTTCGGGCTACTTGGAGCCTGAAGATCTTCTTGGAAGGAAACCTGCAAGCCTTTGCAACTGCAAAGGGACGCAGTGCACAGGGGTTTGGTTATTGCAGCCCCACAAGGGATACTGGCCTCAAACTTGGTGAGAGGGCAGGGCAGGCCTCAAACTGTGGAAACCACCACCTGTTTTGCAGAACCTTCACGAGTCATGATCAGCAGACCGGTCGACTTAGTTGTGGTTTCTGCGAATGCAGGGAAGTAACTTCTTCACACCAAGGGAGATTCCTTGTGGTGTCTTTGATGCCCACAAGCCTTGGAAGGTTCCTTTATGGTGCACAGACGATACAGCAGACTGGAAAGGGGATGAAGTCGAGTCTAAACGAAGTCCAAAGTGCCCAGACAGAAGAAGAAATGGTGTCTGATTTTGAATCTTATCCCACGACGAATCTAGGGACCTATCCACAGGTAAGCCCTTAAGTACCCTAAGGAAAGGGTTGGGACGATTCAGGGGACCCTCCCAGAGGAGTGGCACTGGCAAGCGCACCCACCCTGCCCCAATACACTAAATCCTGTCTGGGAGGTGGTCACTCCTCCCTCTGACAGGATGCCTATTGTTCTGTCTTCCCCTGCTCGAGCTTGGCTCAGCAGCATGAAGACAGAATCGTGTCTCTAGTTGGCAGCAACCATTTTGCTCTGTCCGGTTCTGGAAGACTGGTACCAGGGACATGGAGAGCCTAATGGAGGGCTCTTCCAGTGCTTGGAATCATATCTTCCACACCGTTTAAGGTATGATTCCAACATGTTTGATACCAAACATGATATGATTGTTGCAGACAGTTTGAGATGGTCATCGCGTAATTACGTGGTGTCAGTCTATATGGTATATGGCTGCTTCACAGACAACACAGGAGAATGGACTGCGTAGGCTGTAGCGGTGTCCTGCTCATGCAGGGGGACCCTCTTACTTACAACCAAGCACCCTGCCTTCAAGATTGCAAAGTCCTGCAGTAGGGGTGACTTATAGGTTTTAAGTGCAGTGTCCCTAGATAAAGGAAACCTATATCTTTAGTAAGTGGTGCTAGCACCAACTTACACAGGCTGCAATGGCAGGCCTGTAGTTCCATTTTGAATGGTCTCCCATGGATGGCATAATGCATGCTTCAGCACATGGGAGACGTCTGGTGTACCTTAGAACCATATACTAGATACTTATAAGGTTACCCCAGTATCCAATCTGGGCTGTACCTAAGTATTGAACATAACCATTTAGGGAGAAAGCAGATAGACTGGGTTCCTGATTAGCAGGATCCCAGTCAGACTAGTCAGTAACAGCTTAGCATCAGGCAAAAAGTGGGGGTAACCATAGAAGCAGATCCTACTTCCTTACACAACCCCAAAACGTAAGGAGAGGAGACTAACCTTGCCCAGTTGAAGTGGAAATATCTGGAGAGTCCATCTGCACTGGCATGGTTACTCCCAGGTCTATGGCTGACCAACGTTTCTCTCTGGGGTCAACCTTCTGCTGATAAAAGCTACTAGTTGATCCTGGCCCTCTGCATTAAGTTGTGACAACACATCCCCTACCTCCAACTCGGATGCATCTGTTTGGACAATGAATGTTTTAGAGTAGTCAGAACTTTGCAGAATGGGAGCAGTGCACGTGGCTTGCTTGAGGTCATCAAATGCCTTCTGACATCTAACTGTCCACTGAAATTTCTTGGGCATTTTCTTTGATGTAAGATCTTTCAAAGGAGTCACTATGGACCCATACCCTTTCACAAATCTTCTGTTATTCCTAGTCGGGCCCAATAAAGTTCTGACCTGAGTCTCGGTAGTTGGAGCAACCCATTCCATTCTGATCTGAATTTTACTCTGTAGTGGTTGAACCTGGCCTCCACCTACCAGGTGGCCCAAGTACACAACCTTGCTCTGCCCTATCTGGCACTTAGTAGCCTTGATAGTGAGGTCTGCTTTCTGCAGAGCCTCCAAAACATTCTTCAGGTGGACCAGGTGATCCTCCCAGGTGGGGCTAAAGACAGCTATATAATCTAGATATGTTGCACTACAGGCTTCCAGACCTGTGAAAACTTTATTCACCAACCTTTGGAATGTGGCTGGTAGATTCTTCAAGCCAAAGGGCATTACAATAAATTGATAATGCCCACTAGGGGTTGAAAATGCTGTTTTTGGTTTGGCATCCTCAGCTAATCTGATTTGCCAATAGCCAGCAGTGAGGTCAAATGTACTTTAGAACTTGGCTGAGGCCTAAGTGTCAATAAGCTCATCTGTGTCATGACACAAGCCATGTGTTCTGTATCACTGACTATACTATAGTATCACAGTGCATTTCAGATATGGAGAAACTTCCCTCTTTTTATTCACTCCCTTATACTTGGAGAGCAGAAGTTGAAATTAGACACGCTCTCTTACATGCTTATCCAGCGTCAGGAGACATCGCTTGGCTTCCCGTCTTTGCTGGTTTCCACGCCCTCTGAGATCATTTCCTGACTTCAGCTGTTCCTAGTCTATTATGCCCCTCCCGCGTCCCTTGCTTCCCTCTTGTGATTCCCTATCCCTGAACGAACGTGTAGAACTTTTCCCGCTGTGACTGGGAATTGCCTGTGTGTCAGTTTCCTTCACCGCGAGCTTCCTTTCCTGCTCCGTGGCGTATTGGCAACATTGTATCACTTTCGCCGCGCTGAGCCTCCTGCTGGAAGTTGCTACTTTGCTTCCCGCGCAGTGCGTGTAGCTTTTTCCTTTGCCGATCCTCTCCGAAGGCAAATTAAGAAACATTGTTTTTAGCCCGACGCTTACCATTCTTGTCGGTTACGCTGATTTTTGTGTCTTTGTAACTTGCCTCCAAGAACTACAAGACTGTTTATTAACACACGCTTCCCACGTGCGTGAATTTCATTGTGCTGGAGGCATTTTTCTTTTGTTACACCAAAGCCAATTCCTCTGTCCTTTCCCATGCAATAAGTCCTTTACCATTTTTATATATTTTTTTTTTACCCCTGTTTCCCTGTCCTGAATTCAGTTTTCCCTGTCCCAAGGCTTTCTTGCAGCAATCCTACCTTTGCTCCTTTGAAGTTTTAACTTGCTTTCCTTTGCTGGACATCCTGATTTAGTTTACTGGTCCTAATTTTCTTACCGGTAAAGAAGTATTTACTGGCCTTGGAAGTAGAGTGCAGTTAACTCTTTTGTTTCTTCAGAGCCTCCTTGGAGATTTAATTGGTAAGAAGAGTCTACTTATATCTTGCATGCACTGTGATTGGGTGTTTTGGTTGTCTTAATTCTGTGGACAGACAACTGATATCTTCTTAAATTCTTTTTTTAGTTCCCGCTACCCTTGCATTCCTTCTGAGAGCGGCCTGTTCTACCTACAAGGGAAGAGAGAAGCAGACGGTGGTTAACTCTTACCCTTTTCTCTCTTTGGGCAGTGTTTTTAATCGAGAAGCAATCACATCTCGTGTGGAGGCTGTTTTGTGGGAGTGTAGGGAGATTCACTTCGCTCCTGTGGAACCTGCTGGCTACCAGGTTAGCGGGTGCTCGTGCCCTAGCAACCTGCCCTAGGAATTGGGTGAGCATCAGTCCTAGTGACTTCTTTGAGTTCCCTGTACTTTACACAAAACCTCATCTCTCTTTTTCCATCCTTGGTGTGAGGTTTGGCTACTAGGACTACTGGGCTAGCCCAAGGGCTTTCAGAGGGCTCAATTACTCCCAACTCCAGCATCCTTTGGACCTCTGTCCTGATGCAATCTCTGACATGGTCAGGCTGCCTGTAGATTTTATTCTTAACAGGTAGACTCCCACCTGTGTCCACTTCATGGGTACACCAGGTGGTTTGACTGGCAGTCAGAGAAAACATATGCCTGTATTGATTGAGGACCTTCCTGCAATCAATCTGCTGCTGATCAGTGAGGCTGCCTGCCAAGGCTACTCCATCTACTGATCCATCATCAGGGTTTTGTGAGAGGAGTGCAGGGAGAGGGTCACTCTCTTCCTCCTGTCCCTCATCAGTTGCCATGAGCAAGCCCATGTCAGCCCTGTCAACAACAGGTTTCAGCCTGTTCATACGAAGGACCCTGTGGGGGCTTCTGGGAGTGCTAAGGTCCACCAAATAGGTGACCACACCCTTTTGTTCGGTATGGTTTGGGGTCCACTCCATTTGTCCTGGAGAGCTGCTGGGGCCACAGGCTCCAACACCCATACATTCTGACCTTGCTGGTAGACAGTCAGGACAGCAGTTTGGTCATGCCGAGCTTTCTGAAATTGTTGGCTGGCCTCCAGGTTTTTGCTTGCCTTCTTCATGTACTCCGCCATGCGCGAGCGCCGACCAAGTACATAGTCCACTTTGTCCCTTTTGGGAGGTAACTCCCATCCCTCCTTCACTAGACACAAGGGACCCCTAACTGGATGCCCAAACAGATGTTCAAAAGGGCTGTAGCCAGCCCCCTTTTGAGGGACCTCTCTGTAGGCAAAGAGAAGGAAGGGTAGTAGAACAGAATGCAGCTGCACGTCTTTTTTTCCATCTGCCTAGATGCGCTTCTGCATCTCCTCTGCTCCACCAACTCCATTGGCTTAAAGTCAATAATCTCATTGAGTTTAAGGCCCTATGTTACATGTTTCAGGTCAAATGTGGCCTTGCTCCCTCCTATAGTCAAAGATTAACACCTTATGTGCTTCTCGACAGTTGAGATCCTCCAGCTTCTCACGGTTTTCAGTCCCCAGGTTTCGTCTTGTCCATATGAGGGGTCGCTCTTTTTCTTACCCGGGCCCCTAGCTCTGGAATGCTCTCCCAATGGATCTTAGGAATTGTCATTCCCTGTTAGCTTTCCATAAGCGCTTAAAGACTCTGCTTTTCAGCGACCTGGCCTGACTCCTATTCTTGCCTGTTGCCTAATCACCTGCATGGCCCTGACTCCACTTGTTCAGTTCCGGGAGACCCTGTTGGGTAGCTGCACGCTTTATAAATAAAATAAATGCATAGTACATCCCATTTTCGCCTAAGCTTTTCTGGGAGTCCCATAATCCTACTCTTGAGGGTTTTGTTGACTTTCAACTAGCCCATTACATTGAGAATCGTAAGGTGTGGTGAATTTGTAATTCACTCCACACTCTTTCCACATTGCAGTTATATAACTTGATATGAAGTTTGTGCCTCTGTCAGTTTAGACCTCCTTAGGGAAGCCCACTCTGGAAAAAAATCCTAAGAGGGCCCTTGCCACCACAGGAGCTGTAGTGGTCCTAAGGGGATTAACTTTCGGGATATTTAATGACATGGTCCACCACCACTAGAATATAGTTGTGCCCAGATGCTGTTGGAGGGTCATGGGACCAATAATATCCATTCCAAACCTCTCAAAGGGAACCCCAACCTCTGGAAGTGGAATTAAGGGGGCCTTTGTGATGCCCCCTGATTTACCACTGTCTTGGCAAGTGGCACAGGAGTGACAAAACTCCTTAGTCTCTTCAGACATATGGGGCCAGTGAAAGTGAGGGACCAGCCTGTCCCAAGTCTTGCTTTGTCCTAAGTGTCCTGCCAGGGGAATATCATGCGCAAGGGTGAGTAGGAACCCTCTAAACCTTTGGGGTATTACCAACCTCCTGGTGGCACCTGGCTTGGGGTCTCTACCCTCTGAGTACAGAAGACCTTCCTCCCAGTAGATCCTGTGGGACCCCCTGACATTCCCAGCAGCCTCCGCAGCAGTTTGCTGTCTGAGGGGTTCAAGAGAGGGGCAGGTTTGCTGTTCCAAACTCAAATCTGCTCTGGAAGGGCCAGCTTGCCCCCAAGAACTCAACCTGATCAGGCTCAAGTTTATCTGGGGCAGTACCTTCACAGAGGCTAAGATCCTCTCCCTCAAGAGATTGATCCTCACTCTGAGTCTGGGGGGAAGGTCCAGCCTTACCCCTTCCTGCTCCTTCTCATAGAGAGCACCTGGTCCATTGTTCCAGGATCCAGGGCCTGTTCAGTGGAAATCTGTTTGGCTAGTGACCTGGTCACAGCAAACACACTTGCAGAGATGCCCAACAGTTCTACATGAGTCCTGAACTCTACCTCCGCCCAGACTGAAGTTTCCAAACCATTGCCCAACAGACAATCTACAGGTAGGTCTGAAGATGCCACAACCTTTTTAGGTACAGTTATCCCTCCCCAGCTGAGATTCACAACTGACAAGTAATGGTCACTCCTGACATTGCTAGCATTGGTCACTTGGTACACTTGTCCAAGTATGTTTTGGTCCGGAGACACAAGTTTCTCTGTCACCATTATGACACTGGTCCCTGTAGACCAATGCCTCTTTTCCATTTATCAAAGTCTGTTGCCTGTACTTACCCAAGTTAGTGAGTGGGACTTACGAGTAAGGTGGCAAGATCTATGCCACCATCACAGACTAGAACAGACTGAGCTGGAGTTCTGACTAAGTCAGAACCTAAGGTTAGCCCCACTAATCCCTTGTTTTCTGTACCACCACTTGTACTTGTGCTAGGGGGAGTAGTTGCCTTAGTGGGGGTGGTGGTAGTAGCTGTCTGCTTGGCGTTTGGACAATCATTATCCGTTGTCCAATGGGTCTTTACCTTACAGACATAGCACCAAGGTTTCTTCTTACCTTTCTTGGATGATTGTGACTCTCCCCTCCCCTGCTCCCCCCCCAGATGCAGTTTTTTGGGGCTCTTGGTAAGACTCTTTCTTATCTTTCCCCGTGTCCCCACCCTTATCCTGGGATTTTGAAGAATCCTGTTTCTTCTGGTCACCACCATTGCTCTGATTTTTCTGCTCAACCCTGGTTCTGACCCATTTATCTGCCTTGTTTCCCAATTCTTGGGGATAAGTCAGATCTGAGTCTACCAGGTATTGATGTAAAAGCTGGTTCTGATAATTATTAAGGATCTGCTCCCTCATAATCAAACTGTACAATCCCTGGTAGTCTTGCACTTTGCAGCCCAATGGCACTTAATGGCACTATCCACAAAATCTACCCAGACCTGAGTTTGTGCTTTCTGGGTGTCTCTGAACTTAATTCTGTATTGCTCAGTGGTTAAGCCAAAACCATCAATGAGTGCACTCCTCACGACCGTGTAATTATCAGCGTCCTCTTCTCTAACAGTGAGGAGCTTATCTCTACCTTTGTCAGCAAAGGAGAGCCACAAGATAGCTACCCACTGCTCTTGGGGGACCTTCTACACTTTACAGGCCCTTTTCTAAAGCAGTTATCCATTTGTGGATGTCATCCCCAACATGGTAGGGAGGGACAATCTTGTTCAGGTTTCTATGTTCAAGGGAATGTTCCTTAACTCTAGGGACACTGTTGCCTTCACCATGGGACTGTAGTCCCGGTTTCTTCCTTGCTCTCTGGACTTCTAGGGGCTCTCTGGACTTCTAGGGACTCTCTGACCAGGGCTAACTGCTCTTGCCTGATCCTAAGCATAGCTTTCTCAAGTTCAAGAAGTTGGTACTCCCTGTCTAAAAAGTGTCCCCTCTTACTAGAGATGGAGGTCCCTACTCAATGTCCTGATGCATTGGATTCTGCAGAGGAGGATCTAGACTTCCTTTGTCTACTCTGCACTTTCCCAGGAGGAACAAAGGGGACTTCCTCAAGTCCACTGGCTGTATCCTCTGGCATAGACGATGCAGCAGACTGGAAGGGGGACGAAGTCGAGCCCAAACGAAGTCCAGAGTGCATAGCTGGAAGAAGTGGTGTCTGATCTGAATCTTATCCCACGATGAATCTAAGGACCCACCCACAGGTAAGCCCTTAAGTACGCAAAACCAAAGGGGATGATGGACGGAGTGTTGAACATTGCAAGCACTCACCCCAGTCAACTGATCTGGGTTTAATCCATCATCATTCTTTAGCTTACTCCGCCACCCCAGTTCAGAAATGGCCATATGCAAATCAGTCTGACCCTGTGCCTCATGGGAACAGTCCAGCCTGAACTGCCAAGCCATGTCTTCCCTGGACCGGAAACAAGCATCCTGGGACCGGTTTCTGGCTAATCAGCCAGGCTAGCTTGAATCCAGTGGCAAAGTGAGCAAGGGACCCACGTCTGGGCATACCCTGCAAACTTAGGGCGAACAAAGCAAAACCAAAGGGGATCAAGCTATCCGGGCTGAAGAGGGGTGAAACCCCGAAACCGGTCTTAGGATGCTTGTTTCCAGTCCAGGGAGGACCTGACTTGGCAGTTCGGGCTGGATTGTTCCCATGAGGCACAGGGTCAAGACTGATTTGCATATGACTGGGTTCCAACTGGAATGGCATGGTGAGCAAAAAAACGATGGATTTAAGCCCAGATCACTGTACTGGGGTGAATGTATGACATTGTTCTGCTTTCTGTCCATCAACTGTTGTTTTTGCATCAAGCCCTTAAGTACACGTAGGAAAGGGTTGGGACGATTCAGGAGACCCTCCCAAGGAGAGGTTCTGGACAGTGGGGAGGTTACTCCCATGTCCTTTGTTCAGTTTCGCGCCAGAGCGGGAGCCAACGGGTCCCTTGACTGGTTTGATCTGGACTCTGTATGGAGGCACCAAATGTGCCCCACATGCAGACTGAGTGCTGCTGGCAAGCTCATCCACCCTGCCCCAATACACTATATCCTGTCTGGCAGGTGGTCACACCTCCCTCCAACAGGATGCCTCTTGTTCTGCCTTCCCCTGCTCGAGCTTGGCTCAGCAGCACAAGGACAGAATCGTGTCTCTGGTTGGCAGCAACCATTTTGTGCTGTCCTGGTCTGGACTGGTCGTCCTGGTCTGGAAGACTGGTACCGGGGACATGGAGAGCCTAACCGAGAGCTCATCCAGTGCTTGGAATCTATGATTCCAACATGTTTGATACCAATCATGATAAGATTCGTTGCAGGCAGTTTCGAGATGGTCCTAGCGTAATTACGCGGTGCCCCTCTATATGGTTTATTGCTGCTTCACTGACAGCCTGGGAGAATGGACTCTGTAGGCTGTAGGGGTGTCCTGCTAAATAAAGAACAACTCCTCTCAGACCTATATTACTTTTACCTAGACATATATCTACGCATGGGTTAATCACTACTTATACTGCATACATGGTTTACGCAATTAGATACATCAATACATAGTCTTTTTGTTTTTTATAAAAATATTCTTTTTATTTTATTTGTTGATTTCCAATTGATGTCATTATATGACTGTTATTAATCAGTCTCCATTATTACAGTACAAATCATTTCGTATTAAAAAAAGCACATTTTTTTTGTAGAAAAGGTTTTTTATATCTAATATGTACAAATAGCAACTCCCTACTCATGAACGCAATCAATTCTCAGACACATTCATAACTCTGACTCGCTCTCAATCACACAGAACACATATACTCAATGGGTTCAAGGAGCATCTAGATGTAAAGACATCTCCAATGTTTGGGTTAGATGACAACAACCTAAATAGGTCAGGGCGCACGTGGTCTGGTGTAGGGGTGTCCTGCTCATGCAGGGGTACCCTCTCACTTAGAACCAAGCACCCTTCCTTCAGGATTGCAAAGGCCTTCTGTAGGGGTGACTTATAGGTTTTAAGTGAAGTGACCCTAGATACAGGAAACCTATATCTTTAGTAAGTGGTGCGAGCACCAACTTACACAGGCTGGAATGGCAGACCTGTAGTTCCATTTTGAATGGTCTCCCATGGGAGGCATAATGCATGCTTCAGCTCATGGGAGATGTCTGGGGTACCTATGGCCTGGTTACCTTAGTACCATAAACTAGGGACTTATAAGGGTACCCCAGTATCCAATCTGGGATGTACCTAAGTACTGAACATAACAATTTAGGGAGAAAGCAGATAGACTGGGGTCCTGATTAGCAGGATCCCAGTCTGACTAGTCAGTAACAGCTTAGCATCAGGCAAAAAGTGGGGGTAACCATGGAAGCAGATCCTACTTTCCTACACATAGACAACAATTAAATAAGTGAAATAAGGATGCAGGTGTGTGTTATTTATTATGGTTCATATGTGCTTGTGCATCCGCGGCTCTGCTTTCAGACCTCCTTGGCTGTAGAGGGCTCCAGAACTCTCACGTTTAAGTGCTGAACTAGGTTTCCATCTCCTTCAGTTGATTAAAATTTAGAAAGTTGGGGATATTCTGGCATAGCAGTGGGGAAACAGTCCTACAACTTCTCCATCATTCTTTTAAATCTGTATTGGGAGGCACCTCAATTACTTGGATGGATGTATCTATGTATAGAAATTGACTCTCTGGTAATAGATAGCCCAATGTTAATAAGTTGAAGTCAGCCACTTGTCTCTTGTACCCTTTTTCACAGAAAAAAGGTATTGGAGGTTATCTTTTAATGGAAGGAACCCATTGGGACCTGCATTTGCTGCTAATTTACACCAAGTAGTGCTTGCACTATCTATGCTATTAGCCTATTTAATGTTTTTTTTAATATATAGCAGTGACCGTAAATTAGGAGAGGTTGCTGCCGCTTTGCCTGTACCTGCTGGTGCCTCTCGAAGCCTGCAAGCCCCGTTAAATGAAGTGTGCTTGCTCAGTAATACATCTCTAAAAGTCGGCAACTGCCAAGCACCCCTTTTCCAGGGGAAGTATCATGACTAAGCATTACACAAGAGGCAGTTTGATGTCATTGCTTTTGTTCGCAGTTTATAGAAAAATGCCTGGTCATTAAAAATTGCATATTAAAAAATAATTTTGAAATCGTTAGTGCCACCATCTTTAAAAGCTTGATTCCGCCCACCAGAGATGGATACAGAATGACTCAATGCCTGACCTCCAGTTCCCTTAATTTATTAATTGCCACCCCATCATTTTCTCTGGTGACTTCCTCAGTCCCTCCTCAGATGACATCCCCCAAGTACTATACAGAAGCACACTTCTTACAGCAGTAGGAAGCACAGTGTCCATTCATGGTAGCCTTTATTAAAGAGAAGGCTCTCTTGAGGGTAGAATGTGGGTGGCAAGCTCATACTGGTACCTGCCACCTAGAAAAGCATCATAACTAATAAAAATCCAACTATTTTGTTAACCATTTCAGAGTAAATTAGCTGGACGCAAATTTGGTGGTGGTAGTACTTTACTATTGCAGGTTATTGAATCCATGTTTAATCCGTTTTGCGCTATGAAAATGTGGCTTGACTTTTCACTACATAATACGTGAAATTTGCAGGTGGTCTTAGACCAGCTAGTTACTTTTGTGGCATTTTATAGTTACAAGCATTGACAAAGCCTATAAGTCTCGCCTCTGCAAAAGCTATTGCCTTGCCAATATGCTTTAGCCATGTTGTACACCAGCGTGGCTGCTGTTCAACATGGCTAAAAGTTAGTGGGGGTAAGGACAGTGGCGTGGAGTGGCCTGGAGTGCTGCAGAGTAGAGTTGAGTGGAGTGTCGTTGAGTGTTGTGGAGGGAATAGAGTGTCGCAGAGTGGAAGGGCATAGACAGGAGTGGCTTAGAGTAGGGGTGGGCGAAATTTGCGAAATTCACTTTCGCAAACTATCGTGAAAATGTTCAAAATCTCCGCAAACACGCGGAAATATCGCGAAGATGCGGAAGTTTTTTCCCCGCCTGTTCGCGGTATTTTCTGCGTGGTCGCGGCTCGCCAACTTACCCATGTGGTTGCTCGCGGGCGCGGCCATCTTGTTTTCACTTGTCTCGCGGTGCATGATCGCGAGAAGAAAGAGGTGATCACGCGACGAATGACATCACTGCGGGCGCAAACTGTCGCGAGACAGCGCAAATGGCACCAACAATCCAACATCTCGTGGAGAACGCGACCGGATCGGGAAAATTTGTCGGCGAACGCGGGGATTCAGCTAAGGCGATCGTGCGCACGCGAGAATGTATTTTTCTACAGCGCGGGCAAGCAAAAAATTTCCGGTAAGATGCGGATTGTGGAAATTTTGACATTTTCGCGCTCTGCGGAACGCGAAAATGTCAAATTGTCACAATTTCCGCGAGCGGAACTGAATTTTCGCCCAGGCCTAGCTTAGAGTATCGTGGAGTGGTGTAGAGTGGGGTGGCATAGTGTGTGTTGTGTACAGTGGAGTAGTGTAGGAGAGTGGAATGGCATAGAGTGGAGTCGAGTGTTTTAGAGTCGAGTGGCATAGTGTGTTGTGGAGTGGAGCAGTGTGTCGTAGAATAAAGTGGAGTAAAGTTGGTCAGAGGGAGTTGCGTAGAGCATCGTGGAGTACAGTATTGTAAAATGGAATTGAGTTTAATGGAGTAAAGCATCATAGAGTGGAGTATCCTATAGTAGAGTGGCATAGAGTTAAGTAGCATAAAGTACAGTGGTGCAGAGTACATTGGTGTAGAGTTCAGTGGTGTAGAGTGCATTGGTTTTGAGTAGAGTGGTGTAGAGTAGAGCAGTGCAAAGTAGAATAGAGTGGCATAAATTGTAGTGACGTAGAGTGCTATGCTGTAGAGTGGTGTAGCGTGCAGTGGCTTAGAGTGCAGAGTTCAGTGGCATTAACTTCAGTGGCACTGACTAGATTGGTGCAGAGAGCAGTGGCGTAGAGAACAGTAGTGCAGAGTATTAAAGAGTGGCGTAGAGTGTATTGACAGTGCGCGGTGGTGTAGTGTTGTAGAGTGCAGAGGAGCAGAATAGAGTGGCGTTGAGTTTAATTACATGGGAATGTAGTCTTGTGGAGTGGCGCAGTGATGTCGAGTTTAGTGGCACAGAGTAGAATAGAGTGGTGTAGCGTTCAGTGGTGTTGAGTTTTGTAGAGTATAGTGGCATAGAATGCAGTGTTGTCGAGTAGTTGGAGTGTGGAGTGTAATGCTTGGTGCCATTACAGACAACACGTCTTCAGTTGCAATGACCATTACATTTGCATAGACATACAGTTTTGTTGATATAAGTATACAGCGTACAAACGATAATGTGCAGAAATATAATCACCTAGAATACTGATTTGTTTTGATCGTATTCAAATAATTGTTTCCACCACACCTCAGAATTACCAACGTGTTTAATTTGTGCGCTCCTAATTCTGATATAATCTGAAATATCTGCATAGCTCAGTTACAGGCATTTAAATTTTGTTGTGCAACATCGGACAGCCTTTCTCAAGCCCTCCCCAAGTAGCCAGCATGATTGTCACATAAATCCTCTCACTTTGAAGTCAAAGAAAGAAAAGTGAACACCAACAGAGCCTGACATTTGACCTCTGTCTTTGAATGCACAGCAAACATGACAAATCCAGGACTGGTGGAAGAATACATTAAACAGGGGTTGGGCAACGGAAGGGACGAACTCAAGATGGACTGCCTAAAACAAATAGAGACAGAAAATAGAAAGCAAGCAAATGTGACTTGCAAACCACAAATCCAATGGTAAGCAATCGGCGAAATGTATTGCCAGTGAAGCTTTCCGCATGTCCACAAATTGTCGTTTAGCTGTGCCGTCTGTTAGGCTTTGACCTAAACACGGTGTTGCACTTTACAGAGCACATGTGGATAAAGTCTACTGAGCAGGCTTCAGATGCTGCAGTGAATGGCCATGGGTAGAATACAGCAGAACAATGTTTTGTTTTTCAGGCCTTTACATAGATGTAGCCTTCTGTGTTAGTGAGCACTTTAAAACTTTTAATAAATAAATTGTGAAGGTGCTACTCACGTTGTTTTCTGAGTGTGGTGGAAGGGGCATTCAATTAGCTATTACACGAGCCTGACCAGTGTATAATGACCATTTAATCTACAGTATGTGGAACTCCCAAAACCAGAAGAAAAAGTTCTTTTTCAATTACTTTATCGTGGATTTTTAACTGGAGTGCTTGTTATTGGGACAGCAGTTGATATCTTAAAGGATTTCTATAGACAAAGGCTCCAGATTTTCCCAGGGTTTATAAGACTTCTTTTTAAAGCATGCATTTGTTTAAAATACCATCAGTATGATTTACAGTGCACACTGAATTTGGGGCCAAGTAGGAAGAAGATTTTTTTCGTGTTTCCGACCACACCTCGGACTAACTTGCTTTCACCTAGTCCTCGAGGAGGTGCCAGGGGACACCATTATTGTTGGACTACTTGAGCAATTATAGTGATGCATGAGGAGGTCACAGGGAATCTGCATGATGGAGCTGTGAATGGTTGGTACAGACTGTGGCCAAGGCTATATGCTTCAGCGACTGAGTGCGCCTGTGTTCAGGTTTTTCTGTTAAGTTCTTCTCCAGATCTCCTTGGTGGAACTTTAGTATTGTTCTGTCATTGGCTAGTTCACAAAAACATATAATGGAAAGATTACTCATTTCAGTGATGCTGCGCTATCTAAATTTGCCATTGTTGATATACACATACTTTAAACATTGTATGTTTCTGAGGTGGAATTTATGAGGCAGGAGATAAAGATACCTATGTGACAGTTAACACATGATCCTTGTAACTAGGAGAATTGCTTGTATTTCGTAGCCCATGTTCACCGTACAAGGTTATGGGGCACAAGTCTGGGAAATAGCCTGCTATGTTAGGTTACCTGTATGTGGATAGTACAATTCTGCTTCAGCTTTCAAGCACGAAGCAGTTGTCTTGAATCTTAATGATGGGTTTGTGTACAGGCTATCCAGTACACCCTGGATCTCAAGTTTGAATCGGACGTTCAGTCTGGCGTCCCCAAAAATTCTCAAAGTGTTTGGAAAAACATGATTTATGAAAACAATGAGCTATTTAGGACCATACTAGATGTTCAAGGGTGCAGCATGTGAGCCCTATCAAAGTCTGCCAGTTCTCCAGTTCTCTCACAGTTTTGCCATTTACCACATCTTCTCTTCCCTACAGGGTCCTTGATGTTGCCTACACGCGAATTCCTCAATCTCTTCCTGATGGCAGCAGGATGACGAGGGGGCTTAGGCTGCATATGCTTCATTTCATCTGAACTGTTCACACATATAATTTGTGGTTCGAAGAAGATGCCGCTGCCTTTCGGGTTAAAATTGAAGCGGACTCGGAGGTACACGGTATCCAGCAAGAGCTGCCTAGTGACCCGGATCCAGCTGCTGAACAATGAGTTTGTGGAGTTTACGCTTTCTGTGGAGAGTGTGGGCCAGGAGTGCCTGGAGGCTGTGGCTCAGAGACTGGAGCTCCGAGAGGTGAGGGGGAATCTGAGGGGCACCACTTAATGAAGAACATATAATTCACGAATACTTGTTTCTCACCGCCTTCTCTTCTATTAGCTTTCTGTTTTGTTGTTTCCATTCTCTTTTTTTTTTGTGCACTTTGTTTCTTTCCTGGGCTGCTGCTCTTTCTCTTTCTCTCTTCCTTTCTTTTTATCTCTCTTGCTTTATCACTTAGACCTACCCTCTTGTTGTGATATACTTCCATCTGCCTCTCTTCCTCGCCTATTGTCAGCATAAGTGTTAAAGAAATCACCATCTCTTTTTTTTAGACAAACACCGTGGTTTACTGGTATAAGTCAGAGGGTTTTATGACTTGTCAGCACACAGATGTCACTGACTGACGCACACAGTACTCCAGTGAGAGCCGTGTAGCATTTTCGCCTCTCATCCCCACCAACCAACTCTTTTTATATCATAACGCTCTGCCTTTTTTGTGTGGAACCCTTCTGTTGTTTTGTGGGAAGGGAGTCGTGTAACGTTTAGGGTTGGGGATGACACTTGCAGTCATAGAGGCTGTCCTCAAGCCAGAAACAAAGCCATATTTCACCACTTTGAGCGGCATACAAGATGTGGTCTTTTTTCCCTTCCCTTTCCCTGTTATTATTAATTTTTATTTTTAAATGTGCATCACTCATTTTATTTTATTCATGGGGGGTAGCACCACCTGCATTCTCTTGGTTATGTTTTCTATAACCAGTGTGCCTTCAGATGCCTGCTTCACTCCCTTCTGTTATTTATAATTTAAAAAATTTGTATTTACGTTTCCTACCTGCACCTGCCGTAATACAACTTCTCACAGCGAGTTTCAGGAGAGGAAGACGCCAACATGGGAAAACTGCTCTGAAACGTCTACATACTAGTCAGGCGATAACAGTTTTTCTGTCTCTTTTCTTCTTTTGGAATGCTTTTTTTTCCTGTTGCTTACTTTTCCATACTTGTTTTTCTCCTTCAGCCTTGGTTAAAAAAAAATGGTTCCCTCAATAATGACGAGTGTTTTTAAAAAAAAAATAAGCTTTAAAGTTTACTGATTTTAAAAAAAACGAGATGCTGGTTTTCAAAAAGTGCAATTCTAATAATTTGTATTTGTCAGTTTGACTGGGCTTGCTCTATACCTGTGACTTCCTAAAAATCCATACTCCAATATCCAGGCACTGACATGATTGACTGTTGTAGCAGTAGATTGATAAGCATAGAGTAAAGGCATTTTTACTGCCACCCAGGTTGGGGAGGCTGCCTACAACCCTCCTGGGTTTGTCCCTGCAGTCGGTCATATACTAGGACCACCCCATTTCCTTTAGTGTAAGAATTATGTGTGTGATATTCTTATTGGGGCAGGAGGAGTTATGGCCCCTGTTCATTGGCACATTCAGCTTCATTGGATGTCACATTTGACAGCATTGCCTTTCAAGTAGCTGCCTCCCTTATTCCCCTTCGTGTCTCTCTGCTCCTTCCTCCCTAATTTCTAAGCACAGGCCCCTGCCACATAAGTTTGGTGTGCTTCCAGATCAGATCAAGAAAGCCTTCACTGTAATCGAGAGGAATCCATTGTGTTCATCCCCACTGAATTGACAGTTTGGGCAGGTCTGTCGATTGGAGCACCTTCATGAAGACTGAATCCAGGACATGGCTGTTGCTCTTATATGGAGAAAAGATGTGTTTTTTACCAATTTGTTGAATCCTTCGACATTAGAGAAGAAGCCAGGTCAACCATCTTGGATTTGCTGTCACTATGGAGTCAGCAACAGTAGGCATTACTGTTCATTCTCTTGTGACTGGATTGTACTAGAAGGAAGATGAAATTGAAATTGGTTCCCTCCAGAGAATCGAAGTGTGTTTTGTGTGACTGTGATTGACATCGACTTCACATATACGCTAGACCTGTAAGCCAGAAAGTTAGTTCACCTTATGATTGAGGCAAATCTCTGTACACCATTACAGACTTAAGTACTTGACCAGGGTACAATGCTTTGGTAGCCCTTCTATCGGAGTTGGCATGAGACACCTGTACTGAAGAAGAAAGACTTACTATAGATAATAATTGAGGAAAAGAAGTAAAGTGCCTTGAAAGGCTGAGAAGTTGGCATAGCGCATCTCAATAACTTCTGAAGCCCAGCTTCAATGACCCACTGCCTGAAGACCAGGATTCCGCACAAGACTAAAATGCTGTTGCTGCATCTCTGTCTGATATGAGAATTAAGTGCATCCTAGCTGAGGTAGCCTTTAATGCCTTATACCATGTGCAAGAGAGTGATTACGGTAATGTGAGGCTGCATCTACTAGGTGACAGAGAAGAGTGAAAAACCCTCCAGTGAACCAATGCCCTGCGCGGCTCTCTTCTCTCCTGGTGACTTCTGCTCTCCTTATCTCCCAAATCAGAGATTCTGTGGACCTGCTTGTGCTTACTGGGTACAAACGTCCAGCCGAACGTTGCATGACCTAATTTCTTACTGGAGACTGCAGCCCTGCTTGTGTCTCCAAGCTTGCCCTTGCATTCAAACTGTCATATGTATTTCCCTAAATTGGCCTCCACGTTAGAGATGTGCACTTACAAGCATGCTGAGTTTTTAATGTTCATCCTTACTGCAACCTGAAAGCCAGTGCTTAAATTGAAAGTATGTGGCTTCTGTGAGCTTTCAGCAAAATCTGATTCATGAGTACAAGTGTATGTGTGTTCTACCATACATAAATCTGAAATAGACCGTATTGGAAAGCAAAAGGAAGGGAACTCTGTGGTATTGTATTGGCCATGGGGTTAGTTGTTTAATTATAATGAACACCTGCTAAAAGAAATAAAATGCAACATACTCAATTATTGAGCATTTTATTTTGTTGATTCAGTGTAGTTTTATTTCATAATTCAAGTTAATATTTGCCACATTTCACTGAAAAAGCATATCCCGCCAGTACACCACATCTCAACCATCAGTGGTAAAGTGCATTTCAGGACTTTTTTTTACTTTAAAGTCAGTATGACAAAGAACAGGGGCAGTGGTTCCCAAACTGTGCACCGTGGCTCCCTGGAGAGCCGTCAAACCTAGCCACTTTAATGCATTTAATGTTGAAGGGTCTGTTGGCTTCAGATAAACTAATTAGACTTAAACGCATGATGTCTGTGATATGTAATTGACATTCCTAAAGCTGTAAATGTAGTGCTTAATTGATGGCATGTCGAAGGATATTTCACTGGATACCCATGTTTCAACACTCCCAAAGTAAGCGGAAGAAACCTGATTTATTTTGTTAGACTCGTTAATAGTTTTTGTTTCTTTCCAAATGCATTTTACACCAATGCAAGTTATCGGGAAAATACAGTTGTCCTGTCTATTAAACACAGAAGTATTATTAGGTATTGACATTTGTACTGAATCATAGGTACTTCCTGTACACATTTCTTTCAGTACACACACATTTCCAGACATAGCACAGGGAAATGAAACCCCATATACGGCATAATCCATAATGCCAACATTTGGAAGCAATAAAGAGACGTTTAAAAAACTAAAAATCTGAGGAATTTATTTTACTTGCATTGAATTAGAGGCAATTTTAGGGAGGAGACAGCAAAAATAGAGCTGTATGTGGTTTAAAAAATTGTGAGTCACCCTACTGAGACAGGTGTGTTGGCACGTATGACATGGGTAGAAATGGAAGTGCATGCATATATTCTTCAAGTGCAGAAACACTTTGGCAAAGAGGGCTACATGCATAGGGGTGTTATATAGCACTGTAAGTTGAATACAAAAGTTTGAGAGGATACTCTAAAAAAAAAAAAAAAAAAAGGCATGGGCAAAGAAGTGTAACTAGGAATATTTTATTAGAGGTGCCACCTTAGTAATACGAAACACCCTGCACAGATACCACCATGGATTTGTGATATTTTGACACAATATACATATAAAGGATTACAGTACATGCTCTTGTACAATTTAAAAGTACTTGGAGCACCATCGCACTCAGTGTGTGTCCTGGTTACCATTACAACCTGAAAACTCATGCCAAAATACTTCAGGAAGTTTTTAAGGTTGTTTTGTAACACACAGTACAAAAAGCTATTGAACAAACATGCACAGAGTGACAGAACAGTCATTGTCAAAATATAAAAAAACAATGGTGGTATCTGTATTACGTTTAGCCCTGACAAAGTCGTAGGGATATCTCCCAGAAATTACGAAACACGTGTTGTCTAAAGGAAGGTCACCTGAAGAAAATAAATACCACCATTGAAGACAAGAAAAGGAATATTTCACTCATTGCCATTTTTAACAGTTTTTCAACGAAATTGTAATTGATTTGAATGGTTTAAAACACTGATTAATGATGTAAAAAGTGATTTTAATAACGGTCCTTAGTGCTACATTGCCAAGTATTTTGTGTCCGTCTGTAACACCACTTGTGCTCATGTAAAGCTCTGATACCTTCAGGTCGAGTTTGCGCTTTATAAAACAAAAAAAACAAAACAGTTAATGTACAAAAATGTCAGCTAGCAGTGCTCTTGACTGAGGACTTGACTTAATGACATCTTAGTTGGTGAGAAATGGCAGGTAGGGTTGTGTGGTTGCTGTTGCTGTTACTGTGGGAGCACTGTGGTGCATACAGGCACATATAGTAAATGATTACAAATGACTAATGATGTCTTTTCTTAATATCGGCAAGTTCTGGCATCAGAGGTCTCTTCTAAAAAGAAATGCAGGGCTATTACAGTAAGCCTTTTATTATGTGGGGTTAGGATCATTCTGCCGTACATTATAAGTCATTGAGGGGTTCTGACACACTATAGAGGAATATGGCCTACTTTGCAATATCCATTAAACCTATGACAGGAAGTATTTTATTCCTTATCATATATAACCATACCATTACCCCCCCCCCAAGAAAAAGCTGAAATTATCAGTCTCTTGCTCATTTATATCAATAAGTATGGTTGCAAATATGTATACTAAATATGGAATTTGTAGTGTGAATTTAAACACACCATACAGCTATTATGTTGTTGCAAAAATATATGGAATTTAATGTAGGTCATATTTAAAAATAGCTATAGTTCATTATCTGTGGTAGTATGCAGAGAGGTTCTTGCTTTTTGTGATGAATTATCACCATGCCGAAAAGTTCACTCTTCCTTAAATCTTTCCTTTCTTTAACTGTGTATTTGAGAAAAGAACTTCTGAACAGCAAAAATAAATTTCCATTTTCACCGTTTAGCAAGCAGTGGGAATTCTGTTCTCTGGCCTACCTTCCTTTCACACTGTGTTCTGGTATGGCTGTGGGCATTGTGGTATCACTATCAAATTGTAGCACATTATTATACTTGAGCAGTCACACCATTTTCTCATTGCAGGAAATTAGTGATGTCACAGTTGGACTGTAATAAAAAGAATAACAACATATTTTTATGAAGGAATTGCATGCTTCCCTATGTAATATAAAATGTGATATATCTACAGCCCATTCTGAATTGTTACTTGACTTGTACTTTCTGTTATTACTTAGCACCCTGGTATTTATTGGACCAAACTCTGAAAGTATGACTGACTGATTCAGCAAGAATTGTTGCCTTAAGTTTAGAGACATCTTTAATTTGGGGCTCTACCAGTTGAATTGCCCTATCAGATGCTTATGTGCACATCTTTCTTCGATAGGCAAACCGGTTTCCTAGTCCAGACTAAGTTGTGAACCCAGTTCTTTAAACCTAAGCAAAAAGCACCTTCTGTGATTTGTTTAATCCACAAATGATTTACTAATCTTTAAGTTACTGGGCAGGAACTCAATAACAGCCATAACAAACCGGGGTCAAGAAGGCAGTGGAATGCCTGCTTCATTCCTTTCTCATTGCTCACTTTGTTGTGTAAAGGAGTAGTGAGAAGTTTATGTGATTCTAAAGCTAAAGAAAATTGAAGGCACGAATGGCTAGAATTTGCCCAAGGACCGATGACTAAGGCTTACTGGAGGATTCTTGGCAATGTAACTAGGAGTGTACTTACAGTATTCAGATGTCTAGCAAGTCTATGTGCTGTCAGAGTAAAAGGGGTTCATGGTGATCCGAAGCTGCCTCTGAACCAGCGGTACTTAACTTGTACAATGTGGAGGCTAAATATGGATTTTACAGTTCATTATTCCTAAATGCATATACCGCATTTTAAGCGAAACTGTAATTCTGAAAGCATCCAAATCCATCATTGAGTACTATCTGTAGTTAGAACCAATAAAAACCTTTAAAAGCTATAATAATAGAGAATACTTGTTAATATGGAAAAAGTCGATGCTAATATGAAAACGAGACCGTCATCAATGAAGGCGAAATCGCGTCTTTATTAACAAATTCACCCATTGTGAACTCCACATCAACCCTGACTCGCATATACTCAGTCAGGCAGGCTCTGAGACCTCAGCTCGAGGTCACCTAATTGATAGGTCAAGGGTGGGGTGGTACGCAGCCGGCAGACAAACGCACAAACAGGAAACCTTAGATCAATCCTATAGATAGGCGCAGCGACACTACAATGGCCGAGGGAGATTGGCCCACACATCCGGAGGGGTATGGTCCCAAAACACCATGCAGTGATCACATGCTCCCCATGCTGGACATCTGAGCACGTTACCCACTGGCCACATTATGTCCACACAAGATCATGGCCCACCTGTACTCTCCATTAGACAAATAATTTATGACTCAGAAGGCAGCAACTAACATTCCTTACCATAAATGGATCACCGGAAATTCTTTACGATGAACTGTATAAAAAGAGGCTGCAGAATGATTGTAAATTGAGACGGTCCTCAGACCCTGCTCCTGTAACTGTAACTGTTCTGCCGACCACTCTGTTTAATTTAACAAACTGTTCCTGTTTTGCCAAATGCATCTTGTCTCTTGTTTTTCATGTTTAAGCAACATACTGTATGCCAAAAACATTGCTATAACTTTAGAGGGATACTTTCCTTGTCTCTACCAAAATGTGCAACTGCAAACTAAACTTTGAGGATCTTGTTGAGTTTGCACAATGTGAGAACATTCACTCATTTTCCACATCACTAGAGTTAATGAACCATCCCAAGTCGTGTGGACAGAGAGAAGCTGCCCTTTAGTAGATTGCTCTTTTCAGTTGTATTCATTCTTTTCTCCATTAGTGTGGGAAACTACATATGGTCCTTTCATCTTGCAATTGTTTGATAATAGGTACCTTGTCACAAGAGGAGGGATGAATGAGGATTGTGAGGAATTAAAGAAGAGTGAGGCATGGGATGTCCAAAAATGCCAACTGTAGTGTACATTTTAAGACACCATCAACTGTCCATTTTATTAATCAATCTTGAAATGAGGATGGAGGCTGATTGGTGAGGTGTCTGGTTTGGTGGGTGAGGAGAGCAGAGGAGAATGTAGAGTGTGTGAAGTACAGTGCTGGATGTGTGATGAGAGTGAGGTGAGGATTTAGCTTGCTCCTATATTTGAAAGATGTTCCTCATACTCAACTCTGCCTACAAGGGACAGCTTCTCACATGCTCCACCACCAGTAAGAACATATATAACTGCTCACATGTGCCAGTTAATGATATTGCACACTTATACCAACTTCTCTCACTTCTCCCTATCCACAATGCATCATAATTCCATGTAATCCAATACCTGCACCACACTACAGAAATTGTATTGCCTACCCACACATGACATACACACACTACATCAGGTATCTCCAGCTGATCCATTGCGAGCTACCAGTACCCCTTCAGAGTATCTCACAGCACTGGGTTCATTAAATAAGCACAAGGTCACATTTTCATTTTGCAGTTAACCTCTTCGGTGCCCGTGACGAGCTGGACTCGTCATGGGCCGCGGTGGCGCTGTGCCCATGACGAGTCCAGCTCGTCACAAACCCCGCCCGCTAATGTAACGGCCGGCACAGGGCGGGGAAAGGGGCGGGCACCGAAGGGGTTAAAGTAAGGCTGTGTTTATTTTACTTTATTGACTTCATGGCCTGATAATGAGCAGTGCTGGAGTCAGATTTATGAACCAGGGCACAGAGGTGAAAAACGGAAGTACTGAGGTATTTAAATCTTTAAAAAAGTCCTTGTCAACTCAATATTGGACCATGAGAACAACATGATGTTACTGAATACTTTTAAATGGGAGAAAATTAAAATGAAGAGTTAACTTAATGATTACATTTCTCCCATTTCAAAGTGTTGCATTTACGAACAGCATGCCTCTTGCTCCCATTGGCCAATATGCACTGTGCCACAAGTATAACAGAAAAATGTAGCCATTTGTTTAAGTGGGCGGAAAATGTTCCATACACTGAACATTTTTCTGCACTTGAAATTTCTCCCATTTAAAAAATGATTGTATGTTTGTGTTATATATGTAACGGTGCCACATATAGTGAAAGGTATGTCCTGTGCCACAAATGCATACAACACAGACTCTCGGTCACCAATACACACACATCCCATTCATAGGCACACATGTTCATACATGCCCAAAGACAGCTCTCTTGCAGACACACATGGCAGCCCTGTCATAGTGCCCCTAATCAAAGTATTTTTTCAAACCAAAATAGCTAGCTTTATGGACATTAGACTTAAAGTCAATAAAGCTGGGCTTGGGGTGTCTGGTAAAACTGTGCGAGTGGCTTGTCCTTCAGTAACTCACAATGATTTTCACTGATCAGAATTAGCGCTCAGTAGAGAAAAGGTTAGAGACCCCTGCTTTACATGCACCGTCCACCACATGCCAGTTCCACTACCACACAGGCATTCCAACTTCACTACTTCACCATACGCACACTTGCTTCATCACACACACTACAGCAAACCAAAATGACTACACTGCTAAGTCCCAAGCACACAACAGAGCCCTGAATTCACCAAAGAAACATTGTCTACACTACAGACATAACCCACTATACACCTGCTTTACCACCCACCCACCCACACACACACACCCACACACACACACGCACCACACACTCAATGACTATACCATTCACAAACCAGGGATCATACGGACTGTTCGTTTGCATTCATTTGCCTGCCCTGCCGTTTCCTTCTGGGCATTTCCTCATGGACTTCATTTTCATTGTAAGTCTTCTTC
Organism: Triturus cristatus; assembly: GCF_964204655.1. Taxonomy (NCBI): domain Eukaryota; kingdom Metazoa; phylum Chordata; class Amphibia; order Caudata; family Salamandridae; genus Triturus; species Triturus cristatus. The sequence continues at coordinate 953,382,889 of NC_140592.1, forward strand.
GCCATTTCATTTTATCACATACATTGAAAAAAAGGTAAAGGGTTAAGGATATAGGGGTAAGGGGCTGAAAGAAAGATGCAATTGCTGAAGGGTAATGGTATTGGCTAAAGTTAGATGCTCAGGATGCGGGTTTAGGGTTGAAAGGGCTAAGGGTAAGGGTTAAGGGAAAGCGGTTAAAGATATGAAGGTAAAGGTTTTAGGGCAGAGGTAAGGGAGTAAGATTAAAAGTTTATAGGTAAGGTGGTAAGAGCAATGGCAAGGGGTTAAGCTAAGTGAGTAAGAGGTAAAGCAAAAGGTGGTAAGGGGTTGGGGGTAGGGGTTGATGCAAAGGGTTGGGGTAAAGATTATAGAGTAAGGGAATATGGATAAAGAGTAAGGCTAGGTGTCAAGTTTAATGGAGTGGGGAGTATGTTTAAGGGGCTTAGGGCATAAAGAGTAAGTGTATAAGAATAAGGTGCTATTGGGTAATGGGTTAATGGTAGGAATTAAGCAACCAAAAGTAAAGCGTTATGGCTAACTGGTTAAGGGTGTGCCGGTGGGAGTTTAGAGTAACAGACTAAGAATGGGTGTAAGGGCTTAAGTGTAAATGATTAAAGATAAGGGGTTAACAATAAGGGTTTTTAAACAAAATGGGGTAAGGGGTTAAGAATAAGTGTTTGAGGTTCAGGGTATAAAGGGTGTAGAGCAAGGATTTAATGTTAAATGGCTTAAGGGCAAGGCATTAAAGTGGTGAGGGTAGTGGCAACTGCCACTGAGTAGGTATAGTTAGGACTACATTTCCATGGGAAAAGCATTTTTGGTTAGCTTATAACTTTTTGCACTGTTTGACTAATCTTCATAAAAACTTCCCCCAAAATGTTCTTCCATCTCAGCACCTTCCAGGAAAGTTTAGGTGTGATACGTCAAGCGGTGGGTGAGAGAAAAGGGTGGGACCCAAAACGTGTTTTCCCAATTCGTTTTTCCACAGGAAAATTAGACACTGCTACATCCAAAATGGCAGAATGGAATTACACCAGATTTGACAGAAAGCTAGATGTTGGTCCATAAAGCGTGTTTTTTGTGATTTGATGTAAATCTGTTCAGTAGTTTTTGAGAAATTAAGGCTAAAAAAGAGAGAGCCAACAGATCTCAAGATAAGTTCTGCTTAGCTCCAACCACATCAACAAAGATGTACCGGCGGCGGCCAATTTAGGACTCGGGGGAATCGGTTCCCTGTCCTCAAAAGTTGTAAAAAAAAATAAAGTTTAAAAAACGTGGGTGGGCAGGGTATGGGGGTGGTCCTGTTAATTTTTTCTACTAGAACTGCGAATTTGCAGTGGATCCGTGCTTTAAATAAACTAGGCAATCCCACCGGGGTGTGTCAGCACCTTTGGGAGCGGCACAAACAATTTATTAGGGGGCCGTTTGGCCCGCCACCACGAGCCGAACGAGGGAAGGGGGTCCGTGACTCTTCTCCCAGATAGTCCCTCAGGCTTCGGGAATCCCAATTGCCTGGGCAGATTCTAAATTAAAGGTAAGAGACCGCACAGCCCCTTCCCTGAGCCGCGAAAGGCATTGGGGACTCCATCCCCCAGGGATGGCTATTTTAAAAGGAACTTGGGGTGGAAGGGGGGAGAGTACGGCCAAAGGTTAAAGTAATGTTATAGTTGGGTATGGTAATACTATCTTACTTTGTAGTAAAAAAAATAAAAATATATACACATTTAGTGAAAAATTCGAAGGTTAAATAGATGTTCTAGTTGGGTAATAATGTCAGTTGAAACATGCCATGTCATCTCAAGTAACTATAACTTGTGCCTCGAAGTAACTGTAGTCGTGCCCTCTCCATGCGCTGCTGATTATCTCCAAAATAACATCACTCCTTACATGTTTTATAGCACCATTGATAAAATTACTGCAACATATGAAATAACATCATTGATGACCACACCGTGACTGGCGGGGGCACAAGTTATAGTTACTTTAGGGCATGAGTTATAATTAGTTGAGTTAATTAACTGTTGAATTTCAGTGGTTTTGTTTGTTTAAAACTGAATGTTTTAACTGACTTTTTTTTTTACCTAACTATAATGTCTCTTTAACATTTCATTTTTTCCCAGTTAATTTCTATTACCCAAAAGCGGTCGCCACTGAGTAGGTATAGTTAGGTCATTGTTTCCATAGGAAATGCATTTTTTTGTGTTGTTAGTAACTTTGGCACCATCTGCCAAATCTCCACAAAACTTTCCCAAAAAGTGCTCCTTTTTGCCTAGTTTGTGCATGGAAAGTTTTGGGGTGATCGGTCAAGTGAGGGCTGAGAATAAAGGGGTGTCCCAAAACCGCCATGCATTTTCCAAAGAAGTGCCACAGCAAAATCTGCTGAACCGAATTACACCACATTTGGCAGGAAGCTAGATCTTGGTCCGAGGATTGTGCTTTTTGTGATTTGGCTTAAATCCCTCAGGTGTGGGGGGGGGGGGTTTGTTTGTGTGTGTGTGTGTTTGTGTGTGTGTGTGGGTGTGTGGGTTTGTGTGTGGGTTTGTGTGTGTGTTAGTGTGTGTGTGTTAGTTAGTTAGTTAGTTAGTATCCTTGTGGGGACTTGGGTGTGATAACACACTCACGCTGTGGGGACTTGATTGCACTGTGGGGACCTGAACCCAAGTCCCCACAAGGCAATGTCCTCTAAATGATTAAAAAATGGCTTCAGGAACATCTGTGTCAATTTTTACAACTTTTTAAAAAATTGCCTTGTGGGGACCTGTGTTTCATAAAGTGTGTTTATATTTTTGCTCAGCTCTGCCCCTGTAGACAGGAGGCAGTACTGCAGTCTTAAACACACTTTGCATTTAAACACACTTTGTTCACCAGGAACACAAGTTAGCAGCAGAAAGCACAGATATTTCAAAGGAAAAGATGCAAAACCCTGGGTTAAAAAATATTTTAACTGCAAAGTAACATTTTCCCCATTTAATAAAGAGAAACTTTATTTACATGAAAATTTTAAATTCAGAATATTTGAGTTTAAAAATTGTTAGTGGTTTTATAAACATTGCTAAAAGCAATTTGGGGATGCTTTGAAACCCAGATTACATCACTATTGCCGTTTGATCCTTATCTGCAATTAAAGAATGATGGTGCATTAAAACATAATACAATATAAACTGATCTGATAGTTTTTTACAAATTTGATTACATATTAATATGCACTTTGGAATACGTTCTTAAGATGATAGCACAATGCAACTCTAGGCACTCACTCATCTAGCTAACAGCTATGCTCTCTTAAACGCCGAACTGCAGTAATGTCATGCCCACAGCATGGGTAAGTTTAATTTTAACAGAAAAAGCATGTTCTTAGAATATTGACATTCGTAGATAATATTTTCAAATATTGCCGTAAGATGACATCACATGTAAATCCTTTGTATTGCTTAATTTCCAAACTGTTCCCAATGCTTTACAAATTAAAGCAGCTTCATTCCCATAGATGGGTGAAGAATAGTCATATAACAAGCATTGGCAAAGCCAACTGGTGTCACCTATGAGACAGCTACTGGCTTTGACAGAGTTTTTTTGCCCTGTTGTACAGCAGCGTTCCTGCTCTGCCGCATGGATGAAATTGAAATTAAAGTTTTAAAAAGCAATATGATGCAGCCAAAACAGACCACATCATGACACTTATTTTTATTGCTGGCAGGAGGGTGAGGGCGTGTGAGGGATCAACACTATCAATGGAGGGGGTGGGTAAAAGAAAAATCACTGACGCTGCCACTACTGATCACAGTATATCAAGAACTCCTTGGACTTATTCAATTATAAAATGCAGACTTTGATATATATCAACCTTAGTGAAGTAGGTGCAGAGGCACAGGGTCCTGGTTCACCTTAATTAGTGGCTATGTTTTAAAAGACGAAAAAGGGGAGGTGAATGGGCGACCAAATCCCTATATTGCATTAGGGCTCACAGTGCCCTTACTACTGCATTGGCACCCACACGTATTACAGTTTGGACTTAGTGCTTCAGCTAAGGTGCAAAGTTCTGCTGTAAAAATTGGCCACCTCATGTTGGTGTCCACTTCAATTTGCCCTTCCTGTGTATTTAAATATAGTTTGCCTTCCAAGATCCTACCAGTTTAACTACAACATACTGCAGTAGCATAGGCTGTGCTCAACCACCTGCCTTATGAGTAAGAAGGTCTTCCAGCCGGAAGTGTGGAAAGGATGTGGCGTTATGCTAGAGCTACAAACTTGGAACTCAATTCTTGATGTTGGCTTGACATTGTGTGATTCTGGTCAAATCACTTAATCTCCCCGTGCCTAAAGAAATTGTACGCAACTTAACTGGTGCACATGTAAAGTGCTTCAAAGTGGAGTGACCCAAGCACATCACTAGTAGGAATGAGGCATTTACAGAAGTATGTGAGAAGTGGCTTCTGTTGCTTCACCATGAGAACTTTTGTGTGGGTTAAGTCTACTAATGCTACCACAGCCATAGGCAGGGATGAGATAGACTACTGCTCGGGTCTCGAGATCTGCCATGAGGTAGCTGCAGCCTGTCCAACATCAGTACTAGACCTCCTTCAATTGGGAAAGTTAATATCGGCCTTGAGGAGAAACTCAGTCAGGGCTTCAGGGCAATGACCCTCGCACATAACAAATTTCCCATCAACAAGAGAATAGGCCGGTACACCTGAACATCCTCAAGTTGATTCCACTCCCATAGTGGGAGATGGGCCCTGCTGGTAAGAGCACACCTTTGAAAGAGAAGCAGAAAGGGCTGTGCCTGACCTAAGACCTTGAAAGCAACTAGGCAGAGAATGAAGCATCTAAAAGGCCTCACCGATCAAAAACATTTGCTCACGGCATAACAAACATCAATATCAAAATGTCCAGAGCACATATTTGCTGTACACAGCTGAAATATTTTAGCTACTACTCAAAGCCCCTACTATGACTATACACTTATTCTGTATAAAAACGACTCAATCCTGGAGAGCCTCATACTCCACCCAAGAGAAGAAGGGCTTTCACCTCAGACAGAGTGCATAAAGAATGGACCAGTATATCACACTTAGGGGTTGAAAAATGTCTTGTTTAGAAGTGAAATATTCCTTTGGACTAATATGTTGTTTATGATCATATTGGTCAGCAGTTGGGAGCAGAGATTGTGGAATTCGCTTAAGTGCAGACTATTAAGAGTGTTTATAAGTTTTGAAGGCCTACCTTTAGCAAGGAATCTACGATACGTGTATTGGAATTGAAGCATGAATGTTGCTGTAATTAGACTGTCATTTAAGGAGGGCAGTACTTTTTAAAATAAGGCACTACACTTAATATTTTGGGTAAGCTTAGAAAATTATTGGTATACATCTAAGAAGAAAGAGCCATAGCATAAAACAGTAGATGTGTGTCTGTTTTGGAATGTAATTGCACTACATTACCTACAGCTCATACCCTAGCATGGAAATAGTCTAAGTTAGTGGCTAAGCTGTAGACAGTATATTATATAAATACAGCCATGATTTACTCACATTTTGATCATGTACTCGTGAGGCAATGAGGGGAATTCAACTTTGCCACACAAAATGCTTTTTGTGTCAAACGTTGATGTGAGTGCAGCACCAAATTCTCTGCTCTGTGGTGCACAACCCACTATCAGGGTGGCAACAGTTCAAAGACAACTATAATCCACACAAAGCCAGATCTACTTAACTAATGTGTCCTGCCTTTGCATGAAGCTATACCACCAAATGAAACCAGGAGCAAACAATGGGTATATGGAAAAGCCTAGGATATTTCCTGATGTAATTTCTTCAAAAATATCCACTGGACACAGCTTACCCTTAGCCTCTTGACATTGTCTTGAAGTTTGTACTGGAGAGCTTCATCGTATATACATTTCACAAAAGACACTACTAGCTTGGCTTAGCACTGCCGTGCAATGCTTAGAATCACACAAAAAGGCATCATTGGCATGCAACTCTTTGAAAATATGGTGCTGTACTATTTTTACTATTTGTCCAACGGAGTGCAATGGAATATTCCAAATGTTTATATAGCACTGCCCCATGTTTAGTTTATTTAGATCACAGGGTGGCACCACAGCTCCATGTTTCTGAACAAGAGAGTAGCCAGAAAATGAACATACTCCCCGATTTTGAACTCAAGCTCTGACGGCACAAAGTAAGCGAGCCCAACCCGCCCTAGAAGAGCTCCCTTGTCTCTTCCATCCAGGCATCATTTCACCCTATCGGTTGATATCCACTTTTTCACCTTTACATTGTATCAGTCATTTATTCTTTCATCCGTCATTCATTCTTCACCATTACATCCATAAAGCCATACATCTATCCAGCCTGCCATCCATCCATCCATCCACTTAGTCATTCATCCACTCTGCCATGCATCCATCCATCCTTCCACCCACTCTGTCATCCCTCTCTCCATTCTGCCATTCATCCGTCATCCACATTGCCATCCATCTGTTATCCAATCTAGCATCCATCCATTCACTCTTCCATTTATCCTCTCTGACACCCACCCATCCACTCTACCATCTATCTACTCACTCAGCCATCCATCATCATCCATCCATCCACTGTGTCATTTATCTACCCACTCAGCCTTCCATCTAGCCATCCATCCATCCACTCTGCCATCCATCCACTTTGCCATCCATTCAGCAATCCATCTACTCTGTCATCCATTTACTCATTCATCCAGTCTGCCATACATTAACTCATTTCATCCACTCATCCATCACTTTAATCTGCCATCCTTCCACCCGCCCATCCACATAGTCATTCATTCATTTATACATACATACAGCAATACCTTTACTCTTCCATCATTTCACCTGTCCATTCACCTATCTATCCAGCTTTACTCTGCCTTCTATCCATGTCTTACCTTTGCCACCCTTTCACATGTTCATCCACCTATTCATTCCCTCTGTCATCCATCTAGCCATTTACTATCCATTCATTTCATGCATCCTTTCACCCACTCATCCATCCACCCACCCACCTACTCATACACCCATCTATCTTTCTTTCACCCATCCTTCCTTTAAATATTCCTTCTTTCTTTCCTTTTTCTCTTTACCCATCTTTTGTTCTTCCTTTCTCCTGTTTGCTTTTCTATTGAGGCAGTATTCCTTTATTGCATTAATTACGACATTTTGTCCGCCCAGGTGAAGACAGAATAGGAACACAAAGAACTATAGCCCCCCTGTAGCTGCTGAAGCAACACGACACCCCTGTTTCTGAGCTGTGCTAGCTCCAGTTTATTCACTAACTTGTACATCAAGTTATTTCATGCCCACATAGGCATTCTGGGTTAATTCAAAACAGGTACACTGCTTCCTTCAGCATGGCATGCCTTCCAGACTCTTTAAGCATGTAACTTGAGTAAGAAGAGTCTTAGTCTGCCCACTGAACTGTGATCATCCACAACAGGTGTTTTTGTAGATTTGCAGCCAGCCAGGGAAGACTTCTCAAGAGTGGCTGAACATCCCAATAACTACACAGTATCTCTGTTGGGACTTGAACATGTTAGTAACCACACATTATTTATGAGGAGATTTTAACATTAAATTCACACACTATCTTTGTGGGGACTTGAATAAGATTAATTTCACACACATTCTGTGTGAGCTCTTGAACAGTCCTATCATCACACACTATTTGTGTGGGCACTTGAACATCATAATCTTCACACACAATTGTTGAGGAGACTCGAACATGACTGCCTTCACACTCAATCTCTTTGAGATCTTAAACATTCCTATAATCACACTATCTCGGTGGGTACCTGAACATCATTTACTTCACAAACAATCTTTTTAAGACTTGAACATTCCTATAATCTTCATTATGAGGTAGTTCGGAAAGCATCTGACCGGCAGTCGGATTCCCCTAGACCGTGTTGGAACCCATCCGCCCGACTCAGTAAGAAACAATTCCGACTGACCGATTATGATGCTCACGGTCGGAAGGTGAATTCCGAATCGGAACTGATTCGTACAGCTCAACTGCCAGCATTTCTGCCTGACTGATTACGATGTCTGATTCCAACATCCTTTCTGACTTGGTCTGTCTGACACGAAAATGCTGTTGGAAACTGACTATGGGGCCCCTAGAAGGCCCCCCTTCATCCTGAGTCTTCTGGTTTGGGCTCAGGGGAATATCTAACCATGCACAGTGTGGCAGGCACCATGGGGAGCCAACAACAGGGAGCAAGGTTTTCTGCAGCCACCCATTTTTTTCCAATAGGAGCCTGTGTTGTCGGTCGGAACAGAGGCTCCTATTGAAGTCAATGGGAGTCCTTCCGAACGGTGTTTGGAAGCATCGTTATTGGTCGGGCAAGAACCACCGGCCACAAGTCAGTCAGAACCGAATCCGACAAGGAGTCGGGCGGTGTAGTTTCTGACCAACATCGTAATGAGGCCCTAAGTATGTGCAGGGTTGAACATGCCTATAATGCATGTTTGAATGTGAACAATTGTACGTTCACATGCTATCTGTGTATGGACATGATGATTATCTTTAAACACTTTCACTGTAGGGACTTGAAGACTACAATAGTTGCACACTATCTCTGTGGGGACTTGAACATAATAATTAACACACACTATCTTTGTGGCTGCTTGAACACCCCAGTAACCACCTACTATGTCTGTGGGGAGATTTGACTATTATATTCACACACTATCTTTGTGGGGACTTGAACATGATTAACTTCACACACAATCTGTGGGAGGTCTTGAACATTCCCATAATCACAAATTTCCTGATTCACAGGTAAACTTACACTTCTGTGTATGTGGAGTCTCTGCCACGGGTTTAGAGGCTCTGCAGCCATAAAGATACTACTCGTAAAATGCCTTTGTGAATTGCAAAAATTTGTAAGCTTAAACAAAAGTTTAATTTTACCTTTATGAATCAGGACCACAGTATCTCCGTGACACTAGAACAGCATTTTTGTGAAGACTTTAGCATGATCATCAACCACTATATTTGTGGTGACTTGATTACCTTCACACACAATGGCTGTGAGGTCTTGAACTTTCCTGTAATCGTTTCATTTCTTTGGGGACTTAAACATCATTATCTACACACAGTGTCTTTGTGGAGCCTTGAACATCATCTTCATGCTCTATCTTTGTGGGAACTTGATCAATCATTATCTTCTCACACCATCTAATTGAGGTCTTGATCATACCTAAAAACCCACACAATCTTTGGAAAACTTGAACATCCCTATAATCACACACTATTTATATGCAGATTTAAACATACCTATAATCAGATAGTATTCCTTTTTAAATGTGAACATCATTACCTTCTCAGACTATCTGTGAGGAGACTTAAAGATCATATTTAAACTCTACCACTATACGGACTTAGGGTCTGAATTAGATTTCGGCAGACGGGTTACTCCATCACCAACAGTGATGGATATCCCATCCACTAAAATATAAATCTCATAATATCCTATGGGATTTATATTTTGGCGGACGCGATACCTGTCACTGTTGTGACAGAGTAACCCTTCCACCGAAATCTAAATCAGGCCCTTAAACACTTTTATCTTTGCACACTATCTTTGTGGGGACTTGAACATCCTAATAAACACACACACTATCTTTGTGGTAGCTTGAACATCCCATTAACCATACACTATCACTGCTGTGACTTGAACATCCCTGTAACCACACGCTATCTTTGTGGGGACTTGAAAATCCTAATAAACACACACTATCTTTGAGGCAGCTTGAACATCTCAGTAACCACACACTATCACTGTGGGGACTTGAGCATCCCTGTAACTACACACTATCTTTGTGGGGACTTGAAAATCCTAATAAACATACACTCTCTTTGTGGGAGCTTAAACATCCCAGTAACCACACACTATCACCGTTGGGACTTGAGCATCCCTGTAACAACACACTATCTTTGTGGGGACTTGAAAATCCTAATAAACATACACTCTCTTTGTGGGAGCTTAAACATCTCAGTAACCACACACTATCACCGTTGGGACTTGAGCATCCCTGTAACTACACACTATCTTTGTGGGGACTTGAACAAGATTAATTTCACACACAATCTGTGTGAGTTCTAGAACAGTCCTACAATCATGCACTATCTGTGTGGGGACCTGAACATCATTTACTACACACGCAATCTTTTTGAAACTTGAACATCACTATAATAACGCTATGTATGTGCAGGGTTGACCATGCCTATAATCCCTGATTGAATGTGAACAATCTTACTTTTATATACTATCTGTGTAAGGACATGAATATTATTTAAACACTATCACTGTTGGGACTTGAACACTACTATAGTTGCACACTATCTCTAGGGGTACTTGAACATCATAATAAACACACACTATCTTTGTGGCCGCTTGAACATCCTAATAACCACATGCTGTCTCTGTGGGGACTCAAACTCATCACTAACCACACACTATTTGTAGGGATATTTGACCAATATATTCACACACTATGTTTGTGGGGACTTGAATATGATCAACTTCACACACTATCTGTGAAAGGACTTGAAAATTACCATTATCACACGGGGCCTGATCCACAAAGGTGAACTTAAATATTTGTGTATGTTTATGACATTTTGCAATTCACAAATCAATTTTACGAGCGATATTTTTACGACTCTATATCTTTTTATGTGTGGAGTCTTTGCCCCGATTGCAGAGACGCATCAGTCATAAAGATACTACTCATAAAATGCCTTTGCGAATTGCAAAAAATTCATTTTACCTTTGTGAATCAGGACCACAGTATCTCTGTGATATTAGAACAGCATTTTAATCACACACTAGCTTTGTGGAGACTTGAACATGATCATCAACCACCATCTTTGTGGTGACTTGAACATGATCACCTTCACATACAATCGTTGTGAGGTCTTGAACTTTCCTGAAATCGCTTAATTTCTTTGGGGACTTAAACATCATTATCTACACACACTATACTTGTGAAGAGTTGAACATCATCTTTATGCTCTATCTTTGTGGAAACTTGATCATCATTACCTTCTCACACCATCTCTGCGAGGCCTTTATTGCACCTAAAAACATACACAATCTTGGGAAAACTTGAACATACCTATAATCACACACTATGTATATGCAGATTGGAACATGTCTATAATCATATACTATCTGTTTAAATGTGAACATCATTATCTTCACACACTATCTGTGTGGGGACTTAAAGATTATCTTTAAACACTACAATTGCAGGGACTTAGGGCCTGATCTAGATTTCGGTAGATGGGTTATTCTGTCAAAACAGTGACAAGTATCCTGTCCACCAAAATATAAATCCCATAATATCCTATGGGATTTATATTTAGGCAGGTGGGATCTTTGTCACTGATGTTGACAGAGTAATTCTTCTGCCAAAATCTAGATCGGGCCCTTGAACATTATTATCTTTGCACACTATCTTTGTGGGGACTTGAACAGCCTGATAAACACACTCTATCTTTGTGGCAGCTTGAACGTCTCAGTAACCACACACTATCACTGCGGGGACTTGAGCATCCCTGTAACTACACACTATGTTTGTGAGGACTTGAAAATCCTAATAAACATACACTCTATTTGTGGCAGCTTAAACATCCCAGTAACCACACACTATCACTGTTGGGACTTGAGCATCCCTATAACCACACACTATCTTTGTGGGGACTTGAACATGTTGATAGTCACACAATTTTTATGGGGAGATTTCAAAATCATATTCACACACTATCTTTGTGGGGACTTGAACAAGATTAATTTCACACACAATCTGTGTGAATTCTAGAACAGTCCTATAATCATGCACTATCTGTGTGGGGACCTGAACATCATTTTCTTCACACGCAATCTTTTTGAAACTTGAACATCACTATAATAACGCTATGTATGTGCAGGGTTAAACATGTCTGTAATGCCTGTTTGGATGTGAACAATCCTACCTTTACATGCTATCTGTGTAAGAACATGAAGATTATTTAAACACTATCACTGTTGGGACTTGAACACTACTACATCTTAAAACCTGGCTTTTTAAAAAACGAATCCTTCTCTGCAGTATGTGGTCCGCAATCTGCCATAGACACCTACGGGTAGTAGTTAGCAATATAAATGGTTATAACATAACATAGTTGCATACTATCTCTGGGGGTATTTGAACATCATAATAAACACACACTATCTTTGTGGCAGCTTGAACATCCTAATGACCACATGCTGTCTCAGTTGCGACTCAAACTGATCACTAACCACACACTATCTGTGGGGAGATTTGACTATTATATCCACACACTGTCTTTGTGGGGAATTGAATATGATTAACTTCACACATATTCTGTGGAAGGTCTTGAACATTCCCATAATCACACAGGGCCTGATTCACAAAGGTAAACTTAAACATTTGTGTAAGTTTATGACATTTTGCAATTCACAAAGCAATTTTATGAGCGTTATTTGTAAGACTCCCTACCTTTTTATGAGTGGAGTCTCTGCCCCAAGTGCAGAGACTCCCCAGTCATAAAGATACTACTCTTAAAAATCCACGGGAAATTCGAAAAATCGTAAACCAGTGTAAGTTTACCTTTGTGTATCAGGACCACAGTATGTCTCTGATACTAAAACAGCATTACAGTCACACACTCTTTAAGGAGACTTGTACATTATTATCAACCACTATCTTGAAATGGAAAGGCACTATTCTACTGCAGCTTTGAAAGCTGATCATGCTGTAAAACAATTGTGTAGCCACACTCCAGTCGCACCCTACATGAGATTACACCTGTTCTGACCATTGCAGTTGCTTTCAGAAGCTCAGACAAATTATATCATTTGAAATTTGCCAGACCATGTTTGGCTATGGAAACCCTTATTGCAACTTAGATTTGTAAACCATCTCTTTTTTTTATTTTAAACAGTACCATATTATGTGACCTCTCTGTAAACACAAAAATCACTGAACTCTGTAGTGCCTGCCCCGCCTGTAACAGGCAACACTGCTGGAAAAATGCTGCCTTGGGCTGACGCAGTTCTTGTAGTTTGTTAGCTGGGATGTGGTGTTATAAGTATACAATTTCAGTGATGGAATCATCCACGCCTTCCCTTTACAACAATATTTTAACTCTGCACCTATATACTTATTTCTTCAAAATTACCATTTTACTTGAAGCTGTTTATTTAATGTTAATTGGCGAGAAAGCAACGTCTGATGCGAACCTGTTCACTACCTCGACTGCACAGTGCGAGCACCACATAAATGCAAGAAGCCATGCAGCGCCTCGAAGTCCACCTTTTAATTTCATTAGTAGAATAGAAGCAGTGATTAATCCAGTGGACTACAGAGTGGGCAATAATCGGCACACTGAAGCCCAACAAGAGCCCAGAGTACAGAGAGTGATTGCACTTACTCACTACTTCCTGTCCTATGTTTTCCATCACACTCCAAGTGCACGCACACAGGGACATCTTAAAGATTTCGGAGGCCCTGAGCAAAATGTAATTTGGGGGCCCCTGTTAGGAACAGCTTTGGGATCATGATCTAATGTCAGCTCTTTTCTGCTCTCGTTGACCAGGTCACTCAACGTGCACAGGCTCACTGGTCCATATTCCATGTGTGTTTACATTTGATACTCAAGGATGCTGACCTGTTTTCAATATTAGAATGTACAGCGCCAGCTCACTAATATTATTGCAAATAGTCTTTGTAACTCCCAGTTTTGGCTACCTTGATGTTTTTGCATATGAAATATCAGATATCACTTAAAAATAACCTACGATGACACGAATGGTTAACTGTGTGCATGCTGGAAATCCTGCCATTCCCTTAGAAAGAACTTTAGTAAGAAACAAACATTATTTGAGAGTTATGACTAAACAAAGTAAATAACATCACTCTTGTAACCCCAGTACAAAGTGTTTTTAAATCGGTTTTTTATCTTGATATACTTTTATTCTGTTTTACTAAGTGTTGTGCACAACCATTGGTCCTCACCCATCTCAGAGCTGACATTTGCAATCATGTATTTTTGAGATCTTATCCTGACAAATACATTCATGCATTGTAATACTTTGCAAACATATATTCATTTGACAGCAACAATTTGATAACTAACCATCTCCCTAAAAGTTAATAGTATAAATAGCTAACAAAACAAAAATCCTTTTGGCAGTCCTTTATAGTTTGGCGGAGCAAGAGTGCAGCTATAAATTAGCAACACTTCTCCACTGCCAAACAAGTAGTGCGATCGCTGGGTTTCTGTCAGTTGAGCTTCAACCAACTCCAGTGGAAACCATTGCCCCAGTGGTCTCTCCACCAGACAACCACCAGCTAAAACTGGCACTTGCCCTAGGTTGTAGTTACCATAACTGAAATTGTCTTTCTGGAGCTGCCATGTGAAGCATGCCAGTCCTAGGAAGGAACATTTTTAAACAGCCCTGATGCACAAGAAGAAAACATCCTGTGACCTTTGTTTGTTGCTTGAAGTGTTTTATATTGCTGCAAGGAAAAGAGAATAATGCCATTAGGGCCACTACAACATAGAGGCCTGATCAGCATTAAGGGTAATGAAAGTTTAACCGTGGCCACATTTTCATTACAGTGATCAACACTGAATAGTAAATCATAGCAGCCAATTAATGTAAACTGTGCAGACTATTTCTCTCCTCTCACTGATAAGCTCTACTGTCCAGGACAGGATAAGAACACTTCTGGTCACTCATGCACAGCACCAAAATGCTTTCCACATAGCTCTCACTGCAAAACACCATCATTTAAGCTAAGCCTGTAGCATGCTAACCTTCTGATAATGCACTTCTGTACTCCTCAATGGGGTTTGAAGCATTATATGAAAACTATTACAATCATCCAGTTTAATGGCACTACATTCACCCACCCCAGAACGATGGAAGGCTGAAACATATTTAACTCAGATTCAAACTTGTGAGCATGCAGCTCACACAGACATCATACCACCTGGCAATCCACTAGACAGAAACTAGATGTACTTTGGATGAATATCTGTACAAAAAGTGATATTATTAACTAAGTGTTAAAGGTGTATTTTAAAATGCAATTATTACTTATCAACATTGCCTGCTCTTGTGTTCAATGCAAACTGAGCAGTTGTCCTTCTAGCATTAACATCCAATCCCATATTGAACACTCACTTTCAACATAAGAAAACACATTGATATATCCAAAAGTAAAATGTACTTTCTATAAGGGATTTGTTGTGGTTTATTGAAACTAATGAACTGTTGCTTAGCGTTAATACTGAGGCTTGCCCTTTTTAGTTATTAATTTCTCTAGCCCTGTCAAACGTTTCTAACCACATTTGAGAAATGGCTTGTCACCCGAACCTCTGACAAGAAGCTCATTTCTGATCTTTACAAGCACCTCCTGGCTACTACTACACTCACATATAATGCAGGTCGGGCACACAGGGAACGGGAGCTAGGCCGGTCCCTCACCCATAAGGAATGGGACAATATCTACTACAGGGCTCGACACTCAGCATACCACACAGGCCTCACTGAGACATTGACTAAGGTAGTTACCTACTGGTATTACACGCTAGAGCGCCTCCATCACTTTGACTCCCGTCAGAGCGCTCTGTGTTGGAGGGGTTGTGGGGAGGTGGGTACCCTAGAACACCTTTTGTGGAGCTGTGGCCGCATTCAGCCATATTGGCCCCCAATCCTTGACGAAATAGACACTCACTTGGATACACAGCTCCCACGCTTCCTAGCCTACATCCTCTTGGGCCTTCCTAATCCGTTGATGTATCCCCTAAAATCCCGAAGAGGTTGCCTGATCGCAGTCGCCCTCGGAGCGGCCATTCAGAATATACTGGCGCTCCCCCCTGCCTCCACCTCACTCTGGATGGCTGCAGAGACTCTGGCTGGTACTGGGGATGGAGAAGCTCACTCTCACTCTGGCAGGCAGAGGGTCCAAGTTCCCGGAGTTGTGGGGTCCCTTTCTCACTCTGCTCATAACTGAATTCAGGGAACTGACTTGCCCCCGCTACTTAAGACTTCTACGCCTTGCTGACACACAAATCCCACAGAAGGGCTCCTCATGTAGAGTTACCAGGCTAAGATGATTCTCTGCACGTTTCATAATCCCTTCCCTTCCCGTGGGGCTTTAGTTGGTGGACGAGAGTGGGGGGAGGAGGGTGGATATGTTGGGGGTTTTCTTTGGTGCGCTGCCTTTTGTTGTTCTTTTTATATGTTCCCTTTTGTAGACCCGCTCCATGCCTTTTACCTGGGTAATGCTACTAGTCGCGACACTTGTGTCTGTAATACATTGTATCTGGGAGCTGGGGGTCTGGTTCCTTCTTCCTTTATTTGTCTTGAAAATCAATAAAAGATTTAAACCATAAAAGCTGCGGGGACCAAGAGACGAAGGCAAAACCCGCAGTCCACTAGTGCCTGAACAGCCATGTAGGTACCCTGGAGAGCATCGGGCCATTGAAAAGAGGCAAAAGAGGCTGTGCTTTGAGGCGGCACAGCTTGAGCAGCCTTAAGCCCTAGAAAGCAAAGTATGGAAGAAAAGCAAGGTGAGTCTAATTGGCCCATTAAAACACATACCCAGGTCGCCACTTAACTTAAGGGTTGTGATCAGAAGTTTTGTAAGCAGGCTGATGGGAAGAGCAAATCCTATCTGGTCACATGACTACCTTCTCCTGGCACTAAATGTTTGGGCCTTGGAGGTCTGCAACCAGCACCCTTCTACAGTGCCATAGACCTATAGCGTCCATTGATTACTTATATGTACAACTACCATATCTGAATACAGTATCTTTGTTTATCAAATACTCTCCAGAACACCTGCACAATCTGATGAATTACGACTTCACCAGCCCTGAAATTCTTATACTCTTCCTAAAAAATCAAGGGATCCAAAACTCTCATCATTTCTCTACCAATTGTCAGTGTAACACAAAATGTGCGCAAAACGTATATAATGTAAGGTATTGCCTTATTAATGCTAGGCATGCCACCAGACATTCCGAGAACTTCACAGACCTGAGTATCAGCCTGGCTTCAGACTATCCCATTGTCACTCAAACCTTAGTCACAGCCTTCTCTCTCCTGACATTTTACCACATTAGCCCACAGATTACTCCCTCAAACTCACCAACAGACCTAAAGGTAGAGTGCATGTCTCACTCATTATCCATAAGAGTAATGTTCACATTCTGAAGCTTACCATCTGTGACAGAAACTCTTTTGAATCCTTGGAAAGACTCTCCTAACCTTTCCATCAAAATCTGTACTTGCTCTCACCCACCTAGTCCTGCACAAATCTTCTTTGAAGACTTCTCTTTTCTCTTAATCAACTTATTCCTCAAATCCAATCACCTCCTATTCATAGGGGATTTAACTTCAGGCCAAGGACCAAACTATCCCACCCTTCAAAGAGTTATTTGGCAAATGCCATAGCAACAGCCTAGAAATAGCAATCACTGCATTCCCTTAAATCAAAAGCCATTGTTTGACACTATAGTTCACCATGCACATAATATCACCCCTGCCATTTGGTATGACCATCACACCATCTTTGATAACCACATTCTTCAATATAGTTCTCTCTGTAACCAGTGCAATCATTAATAAACACTACACCTCCTACTTCTGCTCCAAGAAAAAAATCAAGTCCTATTCATTCAAATACTTTCTGGGGATACATTTCTTGCTAGTGATCACCGCTAATTCCCCTCAATGTATCATGAACCGGATACACTCCACAATTTCCCTTACTGCTGATTCATGTTACCACACCTAAAATTATCTAAAAGAAATATACACAATATGTGGTACTCAAAAGTGCTGAAACTGCTTAAAAAGAAAATCCATCAACTGGAATCTGTCTGTTTTCCTGCACTTCCGTCAAACATGCCAGAACCACTTATCTTCAAAACCAAACAAGGCTTTTATTCAGAGCAAATTTAAAATGCATTGAACTGCCCCTGAGATTTCTTCAGGATGTTTAAGAACGTTTCCTTACCTTCAAATGCAAAAATGGTTCATCTGCCTCTAACAGTTCAGAATGCAAAAGTATGCCCCAGCCAGACCATTGCATTTCATCAACTTCAACTTCCTCCAAACTCCCAAATCCAATTGCAGTTCACATGAGACAGATACTTCTCAGTTGTAAGGCCCCTCCTGTGGAATAGCCTTCTCATTCATGCATGGCAATCAGCCAATGACACTCAATGGACCTGCCTGACAAGTCAGTATGTGAGCCTGTTTTATGGCAAGGTGGGCTGGTTTTATTGTTAATTTCCCTGATATTACTGCAAGATTGGCTGCAGCGAACACAAATGCATGCAGTCTCCCATATCTTGCAAAGTATCCATATAGCGTGATTTTGCAAGTTCAACACTGGTCTGATTTGCAAGAGTGGGGGTCACTTTTCAGCTGACTGGTTTGGTAGTAGGGGACACTTATTTTGGTGCACAGACCAATTTTTCGTTCCCGTCGAAACCTGGCTCAGGACCACAACTACTACAAACCCTGCATTGTGTAAACCATTTCCCACCAATCAAACTCTGCTAACAAAGCCACAGCCCTCCATTCGACTTAGAACCACCATTCCCAGCAAACGCCATCTTTTGACCTGCTTCTAGTAAATTGGACAAAGCCAAGCATTGCTTTAAAGCACTCCCTGGGTTGCCCTCTACCTCGGATCATGGTGGACCCTAGTTCCAAATCCTCTTCTTCCATCTGAACAGCACCATGCACCTGCAGGGTAATGCTGCCTCTTGTCAATCTACAGTTTGAACATATCTCTGGGCATCAAAACCTAACCCCCCAGCTTCCAACATTAATACCCTTCTTGCAAACTTCACTACATTCCGAGAAAACTATGCAGTCTTTCATGGACACATGAATGCACATAAGTATATAACTAAATTATAAGCAGCCTTGTACCCCACGTAACTCGACGTCAACCAACATGGAAGAAAAGCTTGCCTACCAATTAACTCGCTCTACTAAAATCTACACATTCGCATCAATACCATCAAAGATGCAGCAAACAAAAGTGGAATGCCCTTCAAGACAATTAATCATTTCACCAAACCCTTACCAGACAGATAAATACCATGTTCAACAGAGAAATGCAATGCTATCATCCTCTTCTTCATGGAAAAAGGTATAAAGAATTGGCAGCACGTGGACTATACTTCAAATTAATGGCTTGGAAAGGGGGAACAACCTTTACAACGCAACTTTTACAACGCACTACACTTACAACACATTTTTTACAACGCAAAATCCATTACAACGCATTCCATTACAACGCATTTTTAAAAACTACCTTTACAACGCATTCCATTACAACGCATACTACCTTTACAACGCATACCATTACAACGCATAATATTACACTACACTATCCAACACTTACTCTACTGTTGCACCCCCTGGAGTTAGAATAGTAATTTTTACCCCTATACTATCCAACACTTACCCTACTGTTGCACCCCCTGGAGTTAGAATAGTAATTTTTACCCCTATACTATCCAACACTTACCCTACTGTTGCACCCCCTGGAGTTAGAATAGTAATTTTTACCCCTATACTATCCAACACTTACCCTACTGTTGCACCCCCTAGAGTTAGAATAGTAATTTTTACCCCTATACTATCCAACACTTACCCTACTGTTGCACCCCCAGGAGTTAGAATAGTAATTTTTACCCCTATACTATCCAACACTTACTCTACTGTTGCACCCCCTGGAGTTAGAATAGTAATTTTTACCCCTATACTATCCAACACTTACCCTACTGTTGCACACCCTGGAGTTAGAATAGTAATTTTTACCCCTATACTATCCAACACTTACCCTACTGTTGCACCCCCTGGAGTTAGAATAGTAATTTTTACCCCTATACTATCCAACACTTTCCCTACTGTTGCACCCCCTGGAGTTAGAATAGTAATTTTTACCCCTATACTATCCAACACTTACCCTACTGTTGCACCCCCTGGAGTTAGAATAGTAATTTTTACCCCTATACTATCCAACACTTACCCTACTGTTGCACCCCCTGGAGTTAGAATAGTAATTTTTACCCCTATACTATCCAACACTTACCCTACTGTTGCACCCCCTGGAGTTAGAAAAGTAATTTTTACCCCTATACTATCTAATACTTACCTTAAATGCAATTTAATATTATGCGTTGTAATGGTATGCGTTGTAAAGGTAGTATGCGTTGTAATGGAATGCGTTGTAAAGGTAGTTTTTAAAAATGCGTTGTAGTGTCATGCGTTGTAATGCAATGCGTTGTAATGGATTTTGCGTTGTAAAAAATGCGTTGTAAGTGCATGCGTTGTAAAAGTGTGCGTTGTAACGACATACATCCCTTGGAAAGTCCCCTTCCCCTCTCTATGCACTGCAGCCCACCCTAAAACCATAGAAATAATCTCTGCCTATACTCTGTTTTTGGCCTTTCATATTTTGCCGTTACCTCTGGCTAGGTTTGGGCTACATACATACATACATACATACATATATATGTATATATATATTCACTTAAAAAACCATAGGTTTCACACATGTTATAGTTAGCTGGACATTTTACTCGTAAAAAACCAATGAAATTCCCCCGTTATAGTTAGTTCAGCTAACTATAACTCGCGCGCCCGCAATGCACTGCTGATGACGTCACATATTACATCACTCATGACATGGTCAGTGACATCACTCATGACATCACTGATGACATCTCAAATGACATCACTGATGACCTCACTGATGACATCATCCAGTGAATGTGTGTTTTTCTGAAAATTAAATATGTTTTATATATGTATATCTCAAGGTCGATGGAAGAATAAATGGGTATATTACTGTCTAAATGGATGATTTCTTTTTGAAAAATTGATTGTGTAACTGACTGATTAAGTGTATCATAGTGAATACATGGCTTAGTGAGTAATGTTTAAATATATAAATATCTGTATCAGTCTCTCACTTTGTGTATAAGTGGCTGCATGGGTTGGAGAGTAGCTACATGGGTGTCTATATAGGTTATTAGTTGGTTTTTTGAGTATCAGTATGAGTGTCTGCATGGTTCGGTGGGGGGTATGACGTAGTGCATAGGTGCATGAATGAGTGACTCACTGTTTGTATGTGTTGAACAGAGCATGTGTGCAGGACTGCATGGGTGGATGAGTGTGTGTATGGGTGTGTTAGTGAGTGAATGACTGTCTCAATAGTGTCTTTATGAGTAACTACATATGTTTAAAACTAGTATATGTGACTATTGGTTTATATATGTGAGTATATGTGAGAGTGAGAGATTGAAAGAGTTCCTGTATGAATAAGTATGTATTTTTATAAGTAATTGTTTAAAAGACTAAGTATGTGTAAGTTTCCGTAGAAGTAAGTGTGGTGGTGTGTGTATAACTGTATATGCAAGTAAATGTATGTTTGATTCTTTATTGGCATGAGTGACTATGTGTGTGAGTAGCTCTATGGATGAGTGGCATTGTGTAACAGGATGTATAGGTGTATGAGTACATATGATAAGTGAGTACATGTATGAGTGACTGTATTGGACTGTTGGTGAATGAGTGGATGTGTATGTGGATCTTAGAATTACTGAAGAGGTTGTTGTAACTGTTATTGGTATGTCCATTGTTTTGTAAATTTTAGTCTCTATTTTTGAATGTGTGTATCAAAGGTTTTATTAGGGGAAGAGGAGGTCTGCCACTCTATCACAAGGATGATGTCATCAGTGAGGTCATCAGTGATGTCATTTGAGATGTCATCAGTGATGTCATGAGTGATGTCACTGACCATGTCATGAGTGATGTAATATGTGACGTCATCAGCAGTGCATTGCGGGCGCGCGAGTTATAGTTAGCTGAACTAACTATAACGGGGGAATTTCATTGGTTTTTTACGAGTAAAATGTCCAGCTAACTATAACATGTGTGAAACCTATGGTTTTTTCACTGAATTTCTAAGGTTTTTTAAATGCTAATTCCTAACTATAACGTGTGTGAAACCCATGGTTTTTTCAGTGAATTTGCAAGGTTTTTTAAATGCTAATTTTTTTTTTTCTTCTATTTTTTTTAACATATTTTTATTTTAATTTTCTTACCTTTTATAAAGACTATGGTTAAATTTTTAAAATTCTTTAATATGTTTTTTTTAATATATTTTTTAAAATAAACATGTAAAATTTATTTGCAGTACTTTTTTTTTTTTTTTAATTATTTTTTTAGTACGCGTACCGTAAGCTTACGGTAAGCGTACGGTTTACGCAACGCCCGTAATTTTTCTACGCTGCTTGCGTATAGTTACGCAATTTGTGTAGCCGCGCGTACTCCGCGTGGGACGCGTGCGCGCGTACGCTACACGCGCACGTTACGCGGAAGTGTCGGGTAGTGTCTGTTATGCGCATGCGCGCAAGCGCGTGTCTTTTTTACGCGCATGCGCACTTTTGACGTAAGCGTACCGTAAGCGTACCGTAAGCGGACGGTAGGTCATGTGATCATGAAACACAACTTTTGATTGGTTGAAACTACTTTCAGTTCTAGAACTCTCCTACACCACACCCATTCCTCTCATTTCTGCTTGTGATCCCTTAGGAGAAGGAGCTGAGTTGTCTTTGTGATACGATGGCAGAACAGCAGAGCTCTTCTGAGAGTGAGGCTAGCACTAGCAGCACTGTTTTGAGGCAGAGAGCGAGGAAACAAAAGCCCTCTTATGTATGGGATTATTTTACTTTTCCTGAAGGCCAGCAAAAGGTGAATGCACCCTTAGTAACTTGCAAGCTGTGTCAGCGTGTACTTTCAAGAGGTAATCCTGACAGGAAGTATTCCTTTGGGAATCATACCATGAAGAGACACCTCAAGGATGTACACAGAAGGACACATGGTCATCTTTTTGGAGGTAACTCTTCAGAAAGACAAGCAAGTACATCCACAGCAGCTCAGCCTGGACCATCATCTGCAGAGCTGACTCCTTCTTCTGCAGGTCAGGTGAGCCCTTCATCTGTGGGGGGAGCATCTCCTTTTGCTGGCCCTCTGGAAATGAACCCTCGATTTCGGAGGGTTGATATTCGATGCGCCTTTTGTCAAGATCTAATTTGCCATAGGGAGACCAGTGTTTTCCTAGTGAACAACAAAATAGATCAGCACACTTGTCGCTTTGAATAATTTTCCCATTCTTTCTTTCCTCTGTCCCTGCATGAACACAACGGTTCTTTTAAGAGCCAACCTTATCTTTCATCTTTTTTTTACATATGTTTTTTAAAACTTTTTTTTTTTTTTTTTACCGTACGCGTACGGTGCGCGTACTTTTTTTTTTTTTTTTTTTTTTTTTTTTTTTTTTTTTTTTAAAAAACACTAAAAATCAATTATCACATTACAAGGTCTTTGAGAGTACAATTATTATTATTGACTTACCATACCCACTCAAAAAAATATTTATTCATTTGTTTTTTTTAAAAATTGCTTTAAAAATGGTTCTCTGCCTGTAATTCCTATTTGCACACAGAGTCATGTTTTCACATTAGTCCCAAAACGAAATTTCTTTGCCAATTTGAAAGCACACTTACTGCTCTTTTTTTTTGGCAAGTGAAAATCACTTTTACAGACTGACACATTATGAAACCACTTTTTTGATTTTTTTAAAAAGCCCATGTCCAGACTGCTTTTTCAGACCACCACCATGTGTATCCTCGGTGACTGCCTACATTCCAGCGAGGGCAACCAGCCTTAGTGATGCTGAATGTATTTGCATTACAGACTGAAACCTGAAAACCCCACTCGCTTGTAAATACTGTGCATGATTATACATGGCAAGCAGCTGGGTGTGTGTGCTAAGAGTCTGCTTCTTCCCCCAAAAAATCGCTCCCCCTTTTTCCTACTAATGCAACTGTGAAATCACCAGAAAAAAACGCAATAAATCTCTGCCTGTAATTCCTATTTCCACACAGAGTCATGTTTTCACATTAGTCCCAAAACGAAATTTCTTTGCCAATTTGAAAGCACACTTACTGCTCTTTTTTTTTGGCAAGTGAAAATCACTTTTACAGACTGACACATTATGAAACCACTTTTTTGATTTTTTTAAATGCACATGTCCAAACTGCTTTTTCAGACCACCACCATGTGTAACCTGGGTGGCTGCCTACATTCCAGCAAGGGCAACCAGCCTTAGTGATGCTGAATGTATTTGCATTACTGAGTCCAACCTCAAACCCTTAAACTATTCTTTTTTTTCCAGTACACCTTAATTTATCGTGAAAACATAGTCCATATTATTTTACATGTTCCTCACATTTAAATTTCTCCCAAAACAGAAAATGATAAACGCAACTTCAACAAAAAGAATTTCCATTTCTATTATTCATTTCTTAATTTACCATATACATCTCCTCTCAAACTCTAACCTCACCTTTAAAATTAGTTAGTTGTGAAAGAAATGTGGCACTCAAACAGCAGATTATCAGAGCCAGGATCTCTGTTCTCTACACCTCTCTCCTCTCAGCAGAACCAGATAATGGCAAACTTTCCCTCTATTTTTCCACACATATACATGTAAGTTTCAAATCTCAGTGCTTCCCCCTTTTTTTCAAATGTAATCACACATTTCTATTGGTTGAAAACCAACCCTTTTCCAAAAGTACCCTGCCCCCAACTTGACTTCTGCCTAGTACCCTTCCCCCAACTTGACTTCTGCCTGCTACCATAGCAACAGCTCATGGAACACTGCTGTGTGGAGTTAGGTCAGAAGTTCGCCACACAATGTTTCAATTCCACAGAGCAAGAGTGCTTGACTTTTCAAACCTAACAGCAAATCCATACTACTGTTCTTTGGTAACACATTTTTTTGTACCAATACAAAACATGCTTCTATTAATTTACACATACAGCCTAGTTTTTATTCTAGAATGGTATGAAACAGCCAATCAGTTCTTTTTGTTTTGAAAAAAATATGTATGCCTCCATTTCCAAACTGTCTTTCTTTTCATATTGCCATTCTACTGAAAGACACCTCCTGAGTGCATCCAGTTCTCCTTTGAAGATGTTCACAGTGTGGATTGTAGGGCACAGCTATGTCTTCTGGAGTGAAAAGTTTGCAGAGAAAACAGATATGGTGAGAGACCTTGCTTTGCCAAATGTAGACATTAAATGGATTGGTCAGAGAGGGTTAAAGTGGCACCAATTGATGCCATTGGTGAAATCCTTCATGCAAATCCAACACCCTGACCTCATAATAGTGCACTGTGGTGGCAATGACCTAGGCACTTTGACTGGGGTAGGTCTGGAAATGCTTATGAAGGACACCTTTGCACAACTGTTTTCACTTTTCCCTAAAACTGCCTTTGTGTTTTCCAACATATGCCAAAGGCAAAAATGGAACTGGTCCAATCATTTCTGTCCGCAGATTGACAAAGCAAGAAAGCACGTCAACAAATCTGTTTCTGCTTTCCTCCGTGACTATGGTATGGGTGCCATTTACCACAACAACTTGCGTTATGACATGCAAGACATTTATAGAGGAGATGGTGTGCACTTCAATGATGAAGGGAACAGAGTCTTCCTCTTGAACCTTAGACTCTGCATCGGTACTTACTTGTAGGTACCACTAAAAAATCATTTCATAAACACAACGGCTCTTTTTAGAGCCCCCTAATATCTAAACACTTAAATCTGAATTTCATTTATTTTTTTATTTTTTTTTTCTACCGTACGCTTACCGTAAGCTTACCGTACGCGTACCCCGTGTTTTTTTTAAAAATCAATAAATGTTTTCTTTGTACTTTACAGTCCTTCTTTGACCCCCTCACACATGTAAGGGGGTCTGTAACTCTCCTCATTGCCCCCTTTTCTTGTTTTCACTCTTTTTTGTCTGAGTGAAACACACAAAATGGCGGCCGCCGCTTCCTGGTTTCGGCCGATTCGAATGTTTACTAAGATCTAACAGCCAATCAGAATCGCGCTCGCGCACGCCACCGTACGCGTACCGTAAGCTTACCGTAAGCGTACGGTAAGCGTACCGTAAGCGGGCTCAGATATATATATTGATTTAAAGGCTATTTTCTCAGAATCTACTGAACAGATTTACACCAAACCTACAAAAGGCACTTCCTTGACATAGGGACTACCTCTCTGCCAAATTTCTAGTAATTCTGTTCAGCCGTTCGGGCTGTAGCTCGTTCTAAAGGTCCTATGGAAAAATGCATGGGAAAAACGCGTTTTGGGACCCCCCTTTTATCTCAGCCCCCGCTTGACGTATCCCCCCGAGACTTTCAGGGTAGGAGCGGAGCGTAGCGCCCCACCTATTTTGAGAAATTCGCGAGGATTCATCGACCGGCGCCAAAGTTATTCAAAATAGAATGTTGCGGAATTCCTATGGAAAAGGGGTCCTAACTATAACTACCTACTGGCGACCGCCAGTAGGTAATATATATATATATATATATATATATATATATTCACTGAAAAAACCATAGCTTTCACACATGTTATAGTTAGGAATTAGCATTTAAAAAACCTTGCAAATTCACTTAAAAAAACCATAGGTTTCACACATGTTATAGTTAGCTGGACATTTCACTCGTGAAAAACCATTGAAATTCCCCCGTTATAGTTAGTGCAGGCAACTATAACTCACGCGACCGCAATACTCTGCTGATGACGTCAGATATTACATTACTGTATTTAGACACTTATTTACCCATGTCTTCTTCCATTAATCTTTAGCTATACATATATCACAAATATTTATTTTTCAGAAAGACACCTATGTCTTCGCGCACCGTGCGCGCGCTGTGGGCGCGCAGTGCGCTTCGCGCACTGCGCTCCGACGTTACGCAGTTCGCGGAATTTTTCCGTTTCTACCGTACACGCATGCTACGTGTACTCCGTGATTTTTCGCAAAAAATTTAAGGAAATTTTGGCCCTTGGGGGTCCTTCTGGGACCCCCTGACAAAGGCTAGGGGGTCAGGAACTATCCACCATGCCCCCTTTTCACGTTCTCCACCTTTGTTTTTCACCCCCTCAGACTGCGAGAGACAAAATGGCGGCCGACACTTCCTGGTTTCGACCGATTCGAATGTTTACTAAGATCTAACAACCAATCAGAATCGCGCTCGCACACGGCAGCGTGCGTGTACGGTAAGTTTTACCGTACGCGCACGGTGCGCGCTTATAGATATATATATTGATTTAAATGCTATTTACTCAGGAAATACTGAACATATTTACAACAGACCTGCAAAAGGCACATCCCTGACCCGAGGACTACCTCTTTGCCAAATTTCAAGTAATTCTGTTCAGCCGTTCGGGCTGTAGCTTGGACTAAAGGTCCTATGGAAAAATGCATGAGGAAAACGCGTTTTGGGACCCCCCCTTTTTCTCAGCCCCCGCTTGACGAATCCACCCGAGACTTTCAGGGAAGGAGCGGAGCGCCCCACCTATTTTGAAAATTTCGCAAGGATTCGTCAATCGGCGCCAAAGTTATTCCAAATAGAATGTTGCGGATTTCCTATGGAAACACGGTCCTAACTATAACTATCTACTGGCGACCGCCAGTAGATAATATATATATATATATATATATATATATATATATATATATATATATATATATATATATATATATATATATATATATATATATTCACTTAAAAAACCATAGGTTTCACACATCTTATAGTTAGCTGGACATTTTACTCATAAAAAACCAATGAAATTCCCCCGTTATAGTTAGTGCAGGCAACTATAACTCACGCGACCGCAATCCTCTGCTGATGCTAATACTGTATTTAGACACTTATTTGACCATGTCTTCTTCCATTAAATTTTAGCTATACATATATTACAAATATTTTTTTTTCATAAAGACACATATGTCATCAGCAGAGGATTGCGGTCGCGTGAGTTATAGTTGCCTGCACTAACTATAACGGGGGAATTTCATTGGTTTTTTATCAGTAAAATGTCCAGCTAACTATAAGATGTGTGAAACCTATGGTTTTTTAAGTGAATTTGCAAGGTTTTTTAAATGCTAATTCCTAACTATAACGTGTGTGAAACCTATGGTTTTTTCAGTGAATTTGTACGGTTTTTTAAATGCTAAGTTACTTTACGCCATTCGTGGCGTGCGCGCCCACTTAACGCAGTTCGTTCCGTGCGCGCACAGTGAGCACGCGGTGCGCTTCGCCCACCGCGCGCCCACTTTACGCAGTTAGTGCCGTGCACGCACGGTGGTCACGCGGTGCGCTACGCGCACCGCGTGCCCACGTTACGCTGGATGGGCCATGTACGCACGATGCGCTTCGCGCACCGTCCGCACACGGAGGACATATTATGCGCTTCGTTGTGAAAGGTAATGTATTAATTTTTCCCCAAAAAAAAATATGTCATGCACAAAAGTTGTCCTTCGGGCACCTTTTGCACACGGGGTGGGGAAAGTGTGGAACATTTTTTTTTTTTATTATTTTTTACCGTACACGTACGGTAAGCGTAATCGGCATTTTTTCGAAAAAAAATTAAATTGAATTTTTGCCTTGGGGGTTCTTTTGGGACACCTTAATCAAAGCTAGGTGGTTAGGAGCAGTCTAACCTGCCCCTTTACATGTTTTCAAGCTTTGTTTTTCCTCCCCCCCCCTCAGAGTGCGAGAGAGAAAATGGCGGCCGCCACTTCCTGGTTTCGACCGATTCGAATGTTTACTAAGATCTAACAGCCAATCAGAATCGCACTCGCGCACGTCACCGTACGCGTACGGTAAGCTTACCGTAAGCGCACGGTAAGCGCACCGTAAGCTGCCACAGATATATATATTGATTTAAATGCTATTTTCTCAGGAACTACTGAACAGATTTACACCAGACCTACAAAAGGCACTTCCTTGATCTGTAGACTACCTCTCTGCCAAATTTCAAGGAACTCTGTTCAGCCGTTCGGGCTGTAGCTCTGTCTAAAGGTCCTATGGAAAAATGCATGGGAAAAACGCGTTTTGGGACCCCCCTTTTTTCTCAGCCCCCGCTTGACAAATCCCCCCGAGACTTTCAGGGTAGGAGCGGAGCGTAGCGCCCCATTAGTTTTGAAAATTTCGCGAGGATTCGTCGACCGGCGACAAAGTTATTCCAAATAGAATGTTGCGGTTTTCCTATGGAAACAGGGTCCTAACTATAACTACCTACTGGCGACCGCCAGTAGGTAATATATATATATATATATATATATATATATATATATATATATATATATATATATATATACACAAACATACATACATACAAGGCTTTCAGTGTGATGGAAAAACTGGGGTCTCTCTCAAAGGGGCGTGGTTAATGCAATTAAAGGCGTGGCTTAAAAACACGCAAGCTAAAAATCTGTGTTTAGCACAGTGTGCTGCCCGACTTGTATTTTACTGTTCCTGTCATTGCATCCAGATATATGATACAACAAGTCACATCATACCTAAAAGTCAGGACTATTGGCTTTGTCAGTGGTTGCTAATTGCACAAGATATATTAGCAGCAACTATGGTGTGTATATAATATTGAAAACATTTCCACTTTAAGCCCTGGTGACACCACGACAATGTTGCTGCTCCTGAGTTTCAAAAAGAGAAGGGAAATCCAGAGAGAAAATGACTCTCTTTAAAGGATTTCCCTTCCTCTACAACACTGAACACAAGCACATCGATGTGCCTGCTGTCACTGCAGTCAGGGAAAAAATTGGACCGCATGTGCCAGGGCACAATACAGAGCCCGATAGGGCCGGTGCTCAGACCCGGTGAGACCCGGGCCACTTAAAGCCCTGCATACATACATACATGTATACACACATAGACACATACATACAAATACATACATGCATAGATACATACAAACATACATACAGTTATCAAGTTATTCTTCATTCAGCACTTGACCCATCTGCTTTTCTCATTGTGGTGCTGGTAGTACTATATCTCAGGGTAAAAAGAAAACTACAAGTATCAGAATGCAAAAAATAAAACAATGAATACAATGCTGAGAACCAATGCCAACACCACATAATAAAAAAATATTTATAGACATTGGACCTATAAAATTGATAATACGGAAAAAGCACACACTAGTTCACGTTTCAAAAATTCCCTCTCGCTAATACCTATAGACAATGTATTATTCTAAATGAGATTCGAAATTAAATTTATTACATTTACTAGGAGTGTGAATATAGTTTAGCGATTTGAATTTCATAGTATTCTTAAAAGCACCTTAGAGTTACTACTGGATTTTCACAATCGATTCCCTAGTCAAAATATCAAGGCTCCAATGCACGCTTTTAAGAACCAGGAAATGAAAGTTCCCGTGCCCCTGTCCTTTCTGCTGACTAGAGAACACACAATGTGTATGAATCCTGACTGAGGAGGACAGGCGCGTTAATCTGATGTACTCTGTTGCTAAACTCGCCCTCCTTCCCAAGTGCCCATCCTTTGTGGAACCCTCCCCCACAGTCAGGTTGATGCAGGGGAGAGAGCCTCTTCTGTCTGTCTTTGTTGTCATGACTATGGCTGTGAATCAGGTGTGAATGGGCGCTCTCCCAGGTTCAGCATAACAAAGGGCTGGAAACTTGACGCTCTCAGCTTCATTCTGACCTGGCCATTTCACACCCTGAGCCAGGGCGTGCACAGCAGCAAGACATCCCGGGGCACCTTGCATCCCAGATTGTAGTCGTGTGGGAGGGGATTCAATGGGCTCAACATAAACACCCAAGCTGAAAAATGAACTTTACACGCATCTCTGCCTTTTCAACCTTTCATTGTGGGAACGGAAGGCAGCTGTCCAGCAAAAGGTTATCAAGTGCATCTTCTTACATATGCTAAGACTATTTTCTCTCTCATGACAAAAAAGATATTTCTCAGGCTAGGACCTTTTTCGCTACATGTGAAATGCTGCCATGCTGCTAGCTAGCATCATTTTTATTTTACACTAATTAATTTTAAATTGTAAAATACTTGAGGACCCTAATCAATTGTGACAGGAATGTTGAGATTGCTATTTTGTTTTGCTTCTGGAAGCATGGGTTCTATTCCGGAGTTCTGCACAAGGCAAAACGATTTTTCAGTTTTGCGCAGTTCCTTTATCTCCCTTCTTAACTGTTCTGCTACTCTCAGTCCCTATCACATCATGCTTTCTATAATAAAACGTTACTGATAATGCAGACATATTTTCTGCAAACAGCATCTCGTTTTAAAATAAACTAATACAATAAAATCATTCTTTATACACCTTAAAACTATTCGTTGAATTATATGTCAGAGGTT
The DNA here is from genome assembly GCF_964204655.1 of Triturus cristatus. Classification (NCBI taxonomy): domain Eukaryota; kingdom Metazoa; phylum Chordata; class Amphibia; order Caudata; family Salamandridae; genus Triturus; species Triturus cristatus. The sequence goes on from NC_140592.1 coordinate 953,414,223, forward strand.
CAGCAAATGCAAAACATTACATGGCAACAGGATAAGGGGAGAGGAAAGTATACGGAGATTGGACTTAGAGATCTCGGCATCGGCTCAACATCTTTTGATTCTGGGCAAATAACCTAATCTTCCCGTGCCTGAAAAGTGAACGTGACCTTGTGTAATGTAATTGGGGCTCAAATAAACCACTTTAATACCTTTGAGTATAGATTGTGCTCTATGCAACTACAAATTTAAATAAAAGCAACAGAACTTCATTTCGCTGATTAGTTCAATTCAAACCCTGGGAAAAAAAAACATGAGGAGTCATGGCAAGGAGATGATGGAAGGTTGAAATAGAGAGACATATGTGGGAAGACAAAGACAATACAAACCAAGCATTGGCAAAGTCAATGGATCTCGCCTATGCAAGAGTCATTGGTTTTGCCAATGTGTTTTAACCATGTTGTACACCAGCGTGGCTACTGTTCAGCATGGCTAAAAGTTAGTGATGTAGAGGAGAGCAGAGTGAAGTGTCAGAGTCGAATGGTGAAGAGTGGAGAAGAGTTTTGTGACATAGAGTGTCCTGAATTGGAGCGGCGGAGTGGAGTCACATAGAGTCTCGTTCACTGGAGGATTGTAGCGTAGAGTGAGCTGGTGTGGAATGCATTGGCATAGAGTGTTGCAGAGTACAGAGGCATAGAGTGCAGTGGCATAGAGTACAGAGGCATGGAATTCAGCAGCATTCAAAACAGTGTTGTATAATGAAGTGGCATAGATTAGAGTGTTGAACAGTAGAGTGCAGTAGTGCAGGGTGAAGTGGTGCAGAGTAGAGTGGTGTAGAGTGCAGTGGTGCAGGTTAGAATAGAGTCGCAGAGCGTAGTGGCATAGAGTGGTACAGAATAGAGTGGCATAGAGTGGCGCACAATAGAAGACAGGGCTGTAGTGTGCAGTGGCATAGAGTGCAGTGGCATAGAGTGAAGTGCTGCAGAGTGCAGTAGCGTAGAGTGGAGTAGAATGGAGTGGCCGGGTCTGGTGACTTAGTGGACTGATGCGTCTACTGTAGGGGCCTGTGTTTGACAACATGGTCACAGGTTCAAATAATGGTTTAGAGTGCAGTGGCATAGAGTGCAGTGGCATAGAGCGGAAAGGCGCAGAGTGGAATAAAATTACATAGATTGCAGTGGCATAGAGTGCAGTGGCATAGAGTAGATTGTTTCAGAGTAGAGTGAAGTGACAGAGTGGAGTGGTGCAGGGTAGAGTGTCAGAGTGCAGTGGTGTAGAGTGGCATAGAGTAGAATGGCAACGGGTACAATCGGGCAGAGTAGAGTGCATTGGCATAGAGTGCAGTTGTTTCGAGTAGAGTGACAGAGTGCAGTGGCGCCAAGTGGATAGAGTGATATAGAGTGCAGTGGCATAGAGTAAAGTGACATAAACTAGATTGTTTCAGAGTAAAGTGAAGTGCCATATAGTGTAGTGGCACAGAGTGACGTTGAGTGGCATAGAGTGCAGTTGAATATAGTGCAGTGGCGTGGAGTAAAGTGTTTCAGAGCAGAGTGAAGTGTAGAGTGGAGTTGTTTAGGTAGAGTGCAGTGGCATAGAGTGCGACAGCATAGAATTCAGCGGCGTGCAATGCAGTGTCATAGGATGCAGTGGCGTAGATTAGAGTGGTGCATAGTAGAGCAGTGGTGCGGAGTGGAGTGTGCTGAGTAGAGTGGCATAGAGTGCAGTGGCATAGAATGCAGTGGTGAAGAGTAGAGTGGCAGAGAGTGCAGTCGCATAGAGTGGTGCAGAGTGGAATGGTGCAGAGTGCAGTGGCATAGAGTGGAGTGATGCAGATTGCTGTCATGCAAAGTAAAGTGTCATAGAGTTCATTGGTATAGAGTGCAGTAGTGCAGAGCAGAGTGTCGTAGGGCCCGATTCACAGAACTAACTTAAGACAAAATCCTAAGCTTACTACCATTTTCGTATTCACAGAAGGTACTTACTCATTTTGGTATTCACAGAAGACACTTACTCACTTCGGTATTCACAGAAGTTAGGAGTCCTAACTTTAGGACTCCTAAATGCCTTCTGTGAATACCGAAAGTCTTAAAATTAGGATTTTTCTCAGTTTAGGAGTCCTAAAGTTAGGACTCCTAACTTTACTACTACTAAACTGAGAAAAATCCTAATTTTAAGGCTTTCGGTATTCACAGAAGGCATTTAGGAGTCCTAAAGTTAGGAGTCCTAACTTCTGTGAATACCAAAATGAGTAAGTGCCTTCTGTGAATACCAAAATGAGTAAGTGCCTTCTGTGAATACCGAAATGGTAGTAAGTTTAGGATTTTGTCTTAAGTTAGTTCGGTGAATCGGGCCCGTAGAGGGCAGTGGTGTAGTGTGGTGTAGAGTGCATTGGTGTAAAGTACAGTGGCATGGAGTACAGTGGTGCAGAGTGGAGTGCATTGGCATAGAGTGCATTGGCATATAGTGCAGTGGTGTAGAGTGCAATGGGTTTGGGTAGAGTGGCATGGAGTGGAGTAGCATAATAGAGTGCAGTGGCATAGAATAGATTGTTTCCGAGTAAAGAGAAGTTGCGTAGAGTGGAGTGGTGCAGGGTAAAGTGCAGCAGCGTAGAGTGGAGTGGAGTGGATTGGTGTAGAATGAATAGGGCAAAGAGTTGAGTGTTACAGAGTAAAATGCATTGGCATGAAGTCTATTAGCATTATGTGCAGTGGTGCAGAGTGGTGTAGAGTGGAGTGGCATAGAGTGGAGTTGTTCAGAGTAGATTGGCGCGAGCTAGATTGGAGTGATGTAGAGGGCAGTGGTGAAGAGTGCAGTGGTGTAGAGTAGAGTGGCATACAGTTCATTTGTACAGAGTGGAGTGCTGCAGAATAGAGTAGAGAAGCGTAGAGTGAAGTGGCATAGAGTGTAGTTGGGTGGAGTGCAGTGGCATACATTGATGGGGTGCAGAGTGGAGTAGAGTGCAGTGGCATGGAGTGGTGTAAATTGGAGTGGTGCAGAGTAGAGTGCATTGAAATGGAATGGTGAAGAGCAGAGTGGAGTATGCATGGTATGGTAGGACACTGCCATTACAGACAACACATTTTTAATTGAAATGTTCATTACATTTGCACAGACATTCCATTTTACAAATAAAGCTATACAGTACACAAACAATATTGTGTGAAAATTCCATCACCTAGTGCATTGATTTGTTTTGATCATATTAAAGAATTTGTTTCCAAAACACTTCAGAGTGAACAAAAAATGTGTTTCTCCTGTATGTTGCTATTTTACAATATTCAGAAATACTTGCACAGTTATTTTAAATGTTGTATGCTAGAAAAAAACCTTTCTTACATCTAGTATCCAGCAAGAGTGTCACATAATTCCTCTCACTTTTATGTCGGAAAAAGAAATGTAAACACCAAGCTCCCTCAGAAGACAAAGCCTGACATTTGACCTCTGTCTTTGAACACAGAGCAAATGTGACAAGATACGACAAGATGTGCCGTAAGTTTCCCTAGACATTCTCTGATGACATTTTATTCAGGAGATGTTCATTCGCAATTGTTTGATTTGCCTTTTGATGAGCAAAGATTGTTCAGCAAGTTTAGACTCATCTCCTATCTTTTTGGTACCTGGACATCCCTATAATGAGACCGCTTTCTTTGTGGGGGCCTAGCATCTCTATAATCACACACTATCTCTGGAGGGATCTGGGCATCCCTATAATCCCATACTATCTCTGTGAGACCTGGGCATCAATATAATCACACACTATCTTTGTGGGGACTTGAACATGGCTATTATCATGCACTAATTCTATAATCGCACACATTCTCTTTGGCAACCGTGGTAATACTATAGTCACACACCATCTCTGTGGGGACTTGAGCATTCCTGTAACTACACACAAGCTCTGTTTTGGCTTGAGCATCATCAGCTTCTCATTCTCTGTATGGGGCTTTGTGAATAGTGATAAGTATTAAAGTTAGACTTTTGGTCTAAGTTTACATTGTTGAAACTGAAAAGTAGAAAAGTTAGATTTTTTGTCTAAGTTTACCATTGTGAATCGGGCCCTATTTTAATGAGGACTTAAACACAATCATCTTCATGCACTATATCTGTGGGGAATTAAACATCGCTTTAATAGCACTCTATCTTTGTGGTGGCTTGAAAAAAACTATAATAAAGCACTATCTTTGTGGGGACTTGAACATCACTATAAAAACATATCATCTCTGTGGGGACTTGAGCATTCCTGTAATTAAACGCAAGCTCTGTTTTGACTTGAAGCACCAGGGGGTGCCATGAGGCACAGGGTTAAGACTGATATGCATATAACTGGTCTGAAATGGGGTGGCAAAGGGAGCTAAAGAACTATGATGGATTCAACTCAGATCTGTGACTGGGGGTGAGTGACTGAAAAGTTTCAGCACTCGGTCCATAATTTCTTGTTTTTGCTTTGTTCGCCCTAATTTGGCAGGGTATGCCCAGACGTGGGTCCCTTGCTCACTGTGCCACAGGATTCGAGCTAGCCTGGCTGATGAGGAGGTGTTACCCGAAACTGGTCCCAGGATGCTTGTTTCCGGTCCAGGGAAGACCTGGCCTGGAAGTTCTGGCTGGAATGTTCCCATGAGGCACAGTGTCAAGACTGATTTGCGTATAGTGGGTCTGAACTGGGGTGGCGAAGTGAGCTAAAGAACAATGATGGATTCAACCCAGATCTGTGACTGGGGGTGAGTGACTGAAAAGTTTCAGCACTCCGTCCATCATCTCCTTGTGTTTGCTTCGACTTGAACATCATCAGCTTTACATTCACTGAATGGGGCTTTGTGAATATTGAAAAGTAGTAAAGTTAGACTTTTGGTCTAAATTTACCTTTGTGAATACTGAAAAAAGTAGTAAAGTTAGACTTTTTGTCGAAGTTTACCTTTGTGAATCAGGCCCTATTATAATGAGGACTTAAATACAACCACCTTCATGCACTATCTCTGTGGGGACTTAAACATCGCTATAATAACACAACATCTTTGTAGGGACTTGAACAACACTGTAATAACACACTATCTTTGCGGGGACTTCAACATCACTATAATAACACACCATCTCTGTGGGGACTTGATCATCACTATGATAACACACTATCTCTGTGGGGACTTGAACACCGCTATGATAACACACTATCTTTGTGGGGACATCATTGTTTACACACTCTTTATAATGGGATTTAACCTTTGAATGTACACTATTTCTATGGAGACTTAAACAAAATCTTTACCCACTATCTCTGTGGGGACCTGAACATCTATTTTGGCAAAAATTTAAGCAGTTAATCAAGCTTTGGGTTCCACTTGACCATATTCCTTGGTTCCATATGGTAATTTCTTTATGTGTTAGTTCCCTTATCTCCTCAGATTTAAAGAACTAATAAATAGGTTAACTACAGCTTAAGTCTCTTTCTTTAACCATGATATGATATTTTCTGGCACATTAACATAATCTGTCTTTAATGTATACCCCTAGTACAGCAATTCACTTATGAAGAGATTATGATGTTGTTTGTGTACATTGTTGATAAAATAAACATTTAGCCATGTGCCTTCGACTGAATTCAATCACAAATAGTGTTACGGACTAGGTCCCCACAAGGATGGTAGCACTTGTTCAAGTCCCCACAAGGATGGTGCTGTGCGTACGATTAAATAACAATATATTTGCAAATTTGAAGCAGGATCCTGTATCATGAATTTTTTCTTAACATTTTTCTGTTATTTGTCTGTTGTAAAAACATTCAGAAAGGTTAGTCCCCACAAGGCAGGTGTTCACACATAGTCCCCACAAGGATGGTAACACACGTACGTGTGTGTGTGTGTGTGTGTGTGTGTGTGTGTGTGTGTGTGTGTGTGTGTTAGATATATTTATTTAAAAAAACAAACTAATGTTACAATTCATTAACCTGTCCTATCTCCCTCATCCACTCCCTAAGCAAGGAGAGAGATGCGAGTCACACCGTGTGCAAATAAATATAAATCCATACATAACATTGGATCACTTAAAGAGCATAATTGGTACTATTGCATTAAATGACAGCAGATCAGCATCACAGACATATCTAAAGAGTATTTAAAAAAATAATTATTGGCATTTTTAAAATAAATTTTTGGCGCAATCTGTAGGTTTTTGCTGTAACAGTAGGTATGGATTCCATACATCAGAGTCTTTCAGCAATAATTACAGTAACACTGCAGCAGGGGGCATACAATTATCACATTTCAATGACCAGTATACATCTTGTAACATTTCCATGCCCCGCTACAGCCCATCTTTTCTATAGTGTTGGATGTCGTATTCCTACTATATAAAGGTTTCGTGTGGGGAGTAGTTGTGTCAGTTGCTCACAGCTTACATTCTTGTATATCTATGCCCTATATGCATCTACATGTGTAATAAGGAACAATATAAAGACGAAAACAGTAGTCTATCAAGTGTGGGTATCATCGGGAATATGCAAATCTTTTTGATGTTAACTTGTAGTCGGGACAATTCTGCAACCGCTTCCAGAATGCACAGTACAGTCACTATACCCTGGGATCCGTCTCTTATATATACTAAGATGTCGTCCGCATATAGAGTGACTATGTGTTCAGTCCCGTCAAGTCTCCTGCTTTCCTGTCGGAATCGCTCTGCCAACGGCTCCATTGCCAAAGCAAAAAGCAGTGGCAACAGAGGGCAACTTTGCCTTGTCCCTCTGCGTATGGAGTATTGGGCCGACACTCCTTCACATATGCATACCTTAGCCGTGGAGTCTGTATATAACAAGCAGACCCATTTCAGCCATTCGTCTCCCAACCCCATCCTCCCCATTACTTTTAATAATGAGTTCCATCGTAAAGAGTCGAAGGCCTTTTCCAGATCTACTGACATCACTACAGCATCAGAGAACCTCTCCAGATCCCTGTGGAATAGCACATGGTAGAGCCTCCTCAGATTGTTAAATGTCGAACGCGTTGGGATAAACCTGTTTTGATCGGTATGGACCAGTCGCTGCATCAGGGGCAGGAGCCGAGTTGCCAGTACCTTGCTAAGTATTTTAAAGTCCAGGTTTAGCATTGACAGTGGCCTAAAGTCTGCTGTGCCCACCATCTCTTTTTTGGATTTAGGCAATGGGACCACTAGTGCTTCCCTGACAGATGTCGGAAGGTGTTCCCCTTCTAATGCCCGAGCATACATTTGCTCCATTTTTGGGGCTAATAAATCCACAAAAATGTGATAAAATTCGGCCGGGGGGCCATCCGACCCCAGGGTCTTTACTCGTGCCATTTCTTTAATGGCTGTTCTAATGTCCTGCGTAGTGACTGCTGGTGCCAGGGTCTTTCGATCGGCCTGGTCTATTTTCTGCAGTCCCAAACCTCCCAAATAAGTAAGCAACATTTCTATGTGCACCTCCTTCGGTTTCTTATATAGCTTCTCATAATATTCCCTGAATGTGTCGTTGATTACCTTCGGGGAGAAGGTCGCCTGTCCACTAGAGTCTAAAATGCTGGGTATCGGGGACCCCCTAGCTTCCGGACGAATTGGCCAGGCCAGCAGCTTCCCTGCTCTGCCCCCTTCCACGTTACCTTTCTTTGTATGCTCGCAAATCTAGAAGTCTCAGCCGTTCCCAGGTGGTGCTATAAATGCTCTTCATGTCTGCCAGGCATTTCAGGGTTTCTGCCCGTTCCCGACCTCCCTTTCCAGTGACAATATTTGGGCCTCTAGGGACTTAAGTTCCTGCCTAATTTCCTTTCTGGCGCCCACAGTCTGTCCCATGCACTGCCCCCTAACCACCACCTTGAAGGCGTCCCACTCCACAAGGGAGGAGCCAGCCGTTCCCTAGTTCATTTAAAAATATGCTGCTATTGTCCAGGAGAGCTGTTGTCTGAAACAGTCGTCTTCCAGTAAATTGGGGTCTAACCTCCCCAGTGGTATGGGAGCCCTTTCGGGGGCATGACAAATCTCAGCAGGAGGGGGCTATGGTCTGAGATTGATCTCCCTTCGGCCAGCGCGGGAGCCAGCTGGCTTGAGCAGAGAAACAGGTCTAGTCTGGTATGTAGGTCGTAAAGAGATGAGTAATAGGAGTATTCCCTCTTCTGTGTGTTTTGTAACCTCCAGACATCCATTAACTCCCACCCGTTGATCCAACCCCTTAGGCCCCTAGCTGTCGAGGCCGCTGTTGTACCCCGTAATGGGGTGATAGATTGAACTATACCCAGGTCATATACACAGTTGAAGTCACCCCCAGGATTAGGTCACCAGCCACCACTCCCGACAAGGGTTTAGAAAGTTGCATCAGAAAGGGAACTTGAACTTGGTTCGGGGCATAAATACTCCCCATTATTATACAATCACCAAAACCAAGTGCACCACTTAAACACTGTAAGTTAAATCATATACAGATTCTTGAGTAGTTTTATGTCTTTTACAAAAGATCCACTTTTATTTTGCAATAATTTTTACACTTTAAAAGTCAAAGTTTTCCAGAGAAGCCGGAGCAGCCGACGCGTTTCGTCCATCAAAGGACTTCTTCAGGGCAAGATAAATAAATCAGTGTGACGAGAAAGGTGTCTCAATCGGTAGTTCTTGATCTTTTGTTTGTATCACTGGTGCCAATATCCCCGGTGATGAGTTATGACGTCAAAAAATTTCATATTTGAGAAGTCAATATTATGGTGATAAAGCCAGTTAATCTATGGAAAAGCACTTATCCAAATATGGATCAGAAAAAGAGGGTCGATCGAATTCAAGTAACATCCAATCAGTTAGGCTTATGTAGATAAAGGAAGATACCAGAATCCGTATCTTCAGAGGAGGGTCACGCATCCACCCCACCAATCAGGTAGCCTGATTGGTGGGGTGGATGCGTGGGGTGGATGCGTGACCCTCCTCTGAAGATACGGATTCTGGTATCTTCCTTTATCTACATAAGCCTAACTGATTGGATGTTACTTGAATTCGATCGACCCTCTTTTTCTGATCCATATTTGGATAAGTGCTTTTCCATAGATTAACTGGCTTTATCACCATAATATTGACTTCTCAAATATGAAATTTTTTGACGTCATAACTCATCACCGGGGATATTGGCACCAGTGATACAAACAAAAGATCAAGAACTACCGATTGAGACACCTTTCTCGTCACACTGATTTATTTATCTTGCCCTGAAGAAGTCCTTTGATGGACGAAACGCGTCGGCTGTTCCGGCTTCTCTGGAAAACTTTGACTTTTAAAGTGTAAAAATTATTGCAAAATAAAAGTGGATCTTTTGTAAAAGACATAAAACTACTCAAGAATCTGTATATGATTTAACTTACAGTGTTTAAGTGGTGCACTTGGTTTTGGTGATTGTACATGTATTTTCCAGTTTTTTGGAACGACATTGTGCTGGCGGGTGTCTACCAAGTTTGCACACTTGCGGTGATTTCATTATATCACCATAACTGATATGGGGTAATTTTCAAAACCGGTGCTGTTCTAGAGGGCCACCGCTAGCTTTGTGTTTGGTTCTATACTCCCCATTATTATCTCTTTTCCTTTCAACTTGCCTTTTACTAGCACATATCTCCCATCTGGATAAATTATTTTACGTGACATATGAAAAGGAACCCCAGGTTTTGTTGCAGGGATTCTGCTCATGCACAGAACTATGCGCAGGAAACCAGGACCTCAGTGAATTGCGGTGTACCAAAAACTCACCTCAGTACCCAGAACCCCTATCTGACTAGCATCAGTGCCTCATTCGTTCTCCGTATCATCTTGAAGCTACCAATGATTAGACAACCCAGAACAAGCGACTTGGAGTACTCTCAGGAATTGTGGGAATCAGAAACACCTTTTAGTTATTATTCTCATATCAGTCCATAACAAGAGTAATCAGAGACACAGTAAAGCTTTAAAATGTTTATTTTTAACTACGTGCCCTAAGATGCAGTACTTTGGCTAACATAAGCAGACATATGATTAAAAATAAAACCATCATCATTGTTACAATACCATATAAAATGAAGGGAGAAATCATGTTATAAATGATAGTGGATTATAGTCACCCTCCCTTCACAAGAAAGCTAGTATTATTAAACTAATAGAAGGTCTGTAAAAGAATCCGCCATCCAGTGTAGCAAAGTAAATGAACATACATGTTCTTCGATAATTGGAGCCTCTAGCACAATCAGAGGACAACTTGCGTGTTCTTCAAGATGACTTCTCGCCAAGAAGTCATATGCTGTCGTAGATATATCCCAATTCCCTAGGACTCCATGTGCCGCTCCACAGGCCATAATCCCGATGCCAGAACAGTCCAACTCATGAGCCACTAAGGGACTCATCAGTTGATCATAATCCGGGGCAGGAGACACCGAGTTCGACAGGCACAAATCCAGAGCCCATTCGAAAGGACAATCTAGGCAATGAAAAACAGGGTGCATGCAAGTAAAGTAGGAGAACCGGAGTTGGCCTGATGGTGTCCCAATCGGACTCGGTGAGCTGTCTGCATCGTTCGCTGCGCCCGGTCGCTTTCAGCTGGGAAGGCGCTCTCTCCACTCCGTTGTTTGAGGCCCGAGCAGTTCGGAGTTCTTGTCGCCTCCGTAGTGCACTTCGCTCCGCCTTCCACGCCTCATGCGTTCCAGCACCGCCGCTGCTCACTCTCAACTGCTGTGGAGGTTGCCGTAGTCCGGCGCTGAATCCAGATCCCTCGGTCCAGGCTTCTCTGCCACGGCGGCTCTGGGCCCACGCTGGCTCGAATGCCGCTCTTCTCTCGGGCTTTACGACTCCCCGGAGCCCTGTCTCCGGTTGGGTCGGACACCGTGGAGTAACCTGTTCCTCTTTCTCTTGTTTGTAGGTCTTAGGGACACCCCACTTTGTTTCTGAACAGGATTAAGTCGGGACCGTGACAGAGCCTCACAGTTATGCGACCGCCCTGATCGCGTTCCTAGCCACGCCCCCCCATCCAAAGAGTAATAATTATCTGTCCCCTCCGCATCTTGTCCGGGTTCAGGGTCTCCCATTTCCTGTTGTATCCGGACTCCTACCAAGTTCCATTCCATCCTTCCTCCCTGTTCCACTCCGTTGTAAACCAACCTGTGGCATACCCCACATTCAGCTCGTACTTTTTTTGCAAATTCTCATAACCATTGCTTTTCTGTGGGCATTCGTTTGGACATTTCACTGTAGTGCTATATACTTCTTTGCCACAGTGAGATCTAGTTCCAATACCTTCGCCACATATTTAATGTGCTTATTACGGGGGATTAGTCCCAGTAAGCACATCTGTATCATTGGCTGTGTTTGCTTTTCTGTTAGTATTCCTAAAGTCTGAATTACCTTACCCCAAAAGGCAATCACACCTGGGCATGTCCACCACATGTGAATATAAGATCCTTCCGTGATTCTGCAATCGGGGCACTGTTCTAGAGGAATCTAGTCTGTGCAGCTACTATAGCATGATGTAATTGGTACGCACCTATAATGTATACGTTTTAGCCTTGCATTAGGTGGAACTCTCCTGCAGTTACCCAATATAGATGCCCAGTCCCCTTTCCTTAACTCCATGCCCATATCACCTTCCCACTGTGTCTTCAGTGTAGGTTTACGGGTAATTGGGCCTGGTAGCAACAATGAGTAAATTTGAGTGATGAGTTTGCCCACACCTCCCATGTCTGGGAGGGTTTGGTTTAACACATGTGTTTCCGGTTCTTGTTGAAACCCTGCCCATGCCTTGCGAACAGCCATCGCCAAACCAGCATATACCAGGAAGCATCCACCTGCTACCCCCCATTTATCACAGAATTCTGCATAGCCCACCATACGGCCATCCTCAAACAGGTCTCCCGTGTCATGTGGGGGTATCACTCTCGCCTCTGTCACAGAAAAGATGGCATCATTAGGCTAATTTCAGTGCGCCAGGGAATCAGCTGCTACATATAAATGTACTCATCTCCTTTTCTTTTAGTTGCTTGTCCCCATATATCTAGTAGACTCTTAACCTGTAATGGTGTAGCTGTCTGTTTCTTGTAAGAGACTAAGGACAATACCAGTAGTGTCCTTGGTCGTAAAAAAAACATGCCAACATCCCTGCCACTGGATCATTAACCCACCTCCTGAAACCATGGTATGGAATGTTGAAAATGAGCTGCTCAATAATAGGCCTTGGAATTTGATGCCTGTAACCCTCCACTATCCCACAGTAGTTTCAGTACCTCCAAACTTATCCATGCCCTTCCTGTCCCCCAGCAAAGCAATTAAAGCAATTCTTCCAGTTTGTGGAAGCAAGATTGCTGGTATGTGTATCGGCTTGTGTTGCAATACATATGACACTTGGGGTAGCTTGATCATTTTGCTAATTGTGATACGCCTCATTAAGGACATTGGGAACCTCAGCCACTAGTGTACACTTTGCCTAAGGGATGTCAGTAAATTGCTCACATTAGGATTATATGCTTCATTGCAATCTGAGGTCAAATACACTCCGAGGCACTTCCCTGGGGTGGTCTGGATCTTAATGTTTTGTAGGCGTACCTCCCCTGCTACAGACGACTGTACAGGATACAACACCAATTGGTCGGCATTTAGCTAGAACCCTGAGAGCGCCCACACCCACGTTAATGTATTGTGTACAGCTGGCCCTCTCTCTATCGACCAACTGTCCGACCGACACTATTACCTACTTTCACTCTTGCCTTGCTCACAGTATAAAGTAGCTCTATCCATCACAAGTACTCTGCCCCAAAGGCGTAGCATTATGTGTGGTCCATAAATACCCATTTAACTGTATCAAAAGTTTGCGGGTTTCTAGACTAGCAATTGCACTTGGTTCCTCTCTTTGCACAGCCTGTTCCATAATTAAGAATGCCTTTCGGATGTTGTTAGTGGTTGTGCGCCCGCCTACAAATGCCACCTGATCAGCATGTATTATTCCTTTTTTTGCCTTTACGAGGCGTTGTGCTAATATTTTCCCCAATATTTTACCATCCACATTTATCATTGACTGGTCGATATGATTCACAATCGGTGCGGTCCCTCTCAGGTTTGGGCAAGCTACTATATTTTCCTCCTTTAGTGAAGCTGTTAATACTCTTGTTTCAAATGACTCCTTATACATAGTAAGCAATGGCGTCCACAGCAAATCCACATTGGTCTGGTAGAATGCAACTGGCAGCCCGTCATTTCCTGGTGCTTTTCCTATGTTCATGTGCTTAATAGCCCATCTGATATCTGTTTCCTCTATAGGAGCATTCAGAAGAGCCCTAGCATCCTCATCTACTGTAGGTGAATGCACTTCTTCCAGTATGGCATCTGTGCCTGCCTCCTGAATGTCGCTGTGTATGGTAAAAAATAATTGTGTATCTGGACAGTTGGGTCCGCGAGAGGCTCGAGAGAGTCGGAGAGTCTTGCTGGAGTCCCAGTTTAAAATTTGAGCTCTCTGATTGGCCCATGGAGCTTTTTTTTAGGTCACTGTCTATCAGACAGCACAGCTGTCTGGCTCTATGAAAGACATCTTGAGGACTTTCAGAAAGTTCACCTGGAAATGCATTCTGCCCGTGGCTTTCTATTGGCTTTGTGGTTTATAACTCCTGTTCGTCACCTTTCCATTTGCTGGCTTTATTTACTTTAGGCTGTGCACCTTGAGTTAGTACCTTCCCATGCTAAAGCCGTGTTTATAGAATCCTCACACAAACTCGTTTTCTGTAATAAACAAGCCTTTAAATCTGGTTCTTATCGCATCACATTTGCTAGGCATTCAAAGACGGAGGTCAAATGTCAAGCTGTGTTTTCGTAGGTGCCTGGTGTTTATGTTGCTTTCTGCAGACTTCAAAAAGAGAGCTTTTATAGGAAAGCTGAATCTAGTATACTTTTTCCATGGAGCCTGCTCGTGCCTCCCCCTTTTTTTTTTTTTTATAAACTTTTTATTGTATATAAAGTTTGGCACAAGCTTAGCATACAGTATATAAAAACAGTATATCCAGACATCTGTGTTTTTTCAGCCAATGGCACGGAGACTTTACAGGTATCACAACTGTGGACCACTTCCCATCCCTCAAATTCCAGCCTCTCCATCACTCCCGTCTTCCGAATCCCCCTCCGCCCGCATCTCAGGAGGCTCGCAGATATATCCCCTGAATTTGTTCCACGCCCCCCATACTCTGCTCCACTTCTTCGGACATCCTCGATGGATGAAAACTGCCCTCTCTGCCATCATAGCAGTGTCTAGATCTCCACACCATGCAGCGAGCGTTGGTGATTCTATCGCGCCCCATTTCTGTGCGATGTTGCGCTTCGCAACCAGTATCCCTAGCGTGGCCCATTCCTGCAGTGGGAGCGTGAGGTCGTTTGGTTCCCACATATTTAGCAAGCATCTCCTGGGTTCCGGCGTCAACGACACCTCCACCGCCTGTGATATGGTCCTCATTACTTTTACCCAGTATTCCCTGATCTGAGCACACTCCCACACCGTATGAAAGAATGTGCCTACCTCCCCACAACGTCTCAAGCAGTATGGGTGCGGCACCGACCCTATTGTGTGAAGAGTTTGTCTCGTGTAGTAGGTTCTGTGTAAGATTTTAAGCTGTACTAATTTAAGTTCGGAGGGTATTCCCACCTCCTGCGGTGATGCCAACGCCTCCCGCCATTCAAATTCATCGAAGTTGCCCAAATCCCGGGACCACCTCTCCCTGAGCGCTACATGTGGGTCGGGTAAATTGTTTACTAATTTACGGTAGGTAAAGGAGGTCGCTCGCTTCGGCATGTGGTCTGTCAGCAGCCTATCCTCCAGTGGGGTGGCCTCCGGAACCTCAGTGCCGGACGGCAAGACCGCCTGCAATGCATGTTTGATTTGCAGGTATCGAAAAAGTTCTGATGGTGCCAAGTCATACTGCGTTCGAAGGCGCTCGGAGGGTATCACCTCCCCCTTGTGCCATAAGTCCCCCACCGTGGATATACCAATTGCATCCCATTTGTCAAATCCTTTGCACTGTTTTAGGCCGCCCAAACGTTGTGTATCCCATAAAGGGGTTAATTGGGTTATCGTTCCTTTCCAGCCCAGTTTGGCGTGTGCCTCATACCATAGGTCGACCGTCTGCTTGGTGGGTCCAATCACCGCCAGTAATCGCCTTCTATTATATAGTGCAGACATCATGCCCTCATTCCCTAGCCCATGCCCGTCTGCCTTGAAAGCGGGATCTGCCTGCGGGGCGTGTATCCATTGGTTGATTACTTTCAATTGGGCCGCCCAATAATATAGTTTTATGTCGGGGAGTGCAATGCCGCCATCGTACTACCCTTTAGTCAATTTGCGCTGCGCTATGTGTGCCGGTTTGTTCCCCCATAACAGTCCGGAGACCTGGGTCGCTATCTTTTTGAAATAATCAGCTGGCCGGGGTAAGGTGTATTTTCCAAGGCGTACAGGAACCGAGGCAGCGCCATCATTTTAAATAGCGCCGCCGTCCCTAGCAGTGTCAAAGGCAATGTCCCCCAGTGAGTTGCATCCCTCTTTAAGCGCTCCAGGGGGAGCAATAGATTTCTTTTTAGAAAGTCACCCGGATCAGCCCTGACATACATTCCCAGATACTTAAAGGCGTCACGAGTGATCTCCAGAGGACAGTCCCTTGGGAGTTGTGGTGGTGGGCCCCGAAGCACAAAGAGTACCGACTTGGACCAGTTTATTGTATATCCAGACGCTCGACTGAACTGGTCACATATATTCAGTAGCACTAGAATGGATCGCCTGGGTGAAATCAAATACAATAGGACATCGTCCGCGTACAATGAGATGCGGTCTTCCCAGCTGTCCGTCCACCTAAGACCCCGGATCATTGGTTCCCATCTGACCCATGCCGCTAACGGCTCCAGGACAAGGGCAAATAATAACGGTGACAAGGGGCAGCCCTGACGCGTTCCCCGGGACAGCGGGAAGTCATGGGATATGTGACCATTCGCAGTCACGTGCGCCAGTGTTTTTGTATATAAGCGACGCACCCATGCGCAGAACTTTAAGCCAAAGCCCAAGTGTGTCAGCACAGCGAACAAGAAAGGCCACTCCACCATATCAAACGCCATACGGGCGTCCAGCGATAAAAGAACGGCTAGCTCTTGAAGATATGGTATGCGGGCTATCACTCCGTGCAGACGCCTCAGGTTCAGTGCCATATTTGTATTGGGCATAAAGCCGGACTGGTCCGGTTGAATTAAGGTTGTGAGGTGCGGGGTCAGCCTGATCGCGAGAAGCTTTGCAAGAATTTTGGCCTCTGCATTGATTAAGGAAATGGGGCGGTAGGAGGTGCAGTCTACCGGGGGCTTCCCGGGCTTTGGGATCACCACCACTGTGGCCAAACGCTGATCCGGCAGGAGCTCACCCATTTGTAAGCAATCGCGGTACATATTGAGCAGATGCGGGGCCACCTTCCCCGCTAGCCTTTTATATATCTCCACGGGTATACCATTTGGCCCTAACGCTTTTCCAGATTGCAGGTTACCAATTGCCACCTGCAGCTCATCAGTGGTAAGGTCCGCCTCTAGTGTAACGGCCTCCTCTGGTGTTAGCTTGGGCATTGCTATATCTTTTATATAGGTCAACGCCTCTTCCACGGACATCTCAGAGAGCGATGTGTAAACCTGCTGAAAGTGCTGCGCTAACATTTGCACTATGGCGCGCGGATCAGTCACTGTTAGGTTATCCCTTGTGCTAAGCTGCGCTATCCACTTTCAGTCTCACTCCCGTTTATCGAGCCATGCCAGGAGCTTTCCGGCTTTATCGCCGGTCTCATATACCTTGTGTCTCGTGGCCGCGAGTCGGGGATGGGTCCTCTCTGTGAGATATTCCTTATGTCGTGCTTGTTGTAGCTGCAAGTGCCGGGCTGTGGCCGGAGTTGGGTTGTGTGAGTGCTGGTTGTCAGCTTTCTGCAATTCTAATTCAATAGTAGTGAGCTCTTGCTCCCGTTCACGCCTATGTTCCGTGATAGCGGCAATGGCCTGCCCCCTCAGCACGGTCTTGTATGCTTCCCACAGGTGGGTCGGGGATTGGACCGACGCGACATTTTCTTGGAAGAAATGTTGCATTGTAGTGACCATAGTTTTCAGGATCTTTGGGACCTCCAGGTATCCTGGGAGTATGGGGAAAATTCGCTGCCGTCCCTTTTGACAATAGGTATAAGTTAAAAGGACTGGGGAGTGGTCCGATATGCCCCGAGGTCTAATTTCAATCTTGACCACCTTTTTCAAACTATCTGGGGATGCACGAAAGTAGTCTTTTCTGGATAAGCTGTTATGCACACCAGAGTGAAAAGTGAATTGACGCGCCATGGGGTGGCGGTACCGCCATACGTCCGCAAACCCCAATGCATCCAGAAAGCTCCCCAGTTGCGATACCCCCTGAGCTTGCTCCCTCGCAGGGTGTCTGTCTAATGTCCCATCTATCGTGGCATTGAAGTCCCCCCCCCCCCCCCCCCCCCCCCCCCCTATTAATAGCTCTCCTGTCGGAAGGTCAAGAAGGAACTCGCTGAGTGCCGGGAGTGTGACTGCATGTAATGCCGGGGGAATGTAAACGGACACTATATTGATAGGGTGTCCTTCCCACTGACCAACAATAGCTGCAAAGCGACCACCCCTGTCCGTTGCCGTTCTGTGTACTATGAGTGGTGACTGTTTTCGCACTAGAATACCCACTCCTCTGGAGCCAGTTGTGAATTCAGAGTGGACTGCCATCCTGAACCCCCACCTGTCCATTGCCCGACAAGCGGTACCAGTGAGGTGCGTCTCCTGTAGCATGACCACCGCCGGGGAGCAGCGCTTAAGACTAAACTAAACCTCTTTTCCAGTCCATGCACGTTACACGTCACTAGCGACAAGGTGGCCATCTGTGTGCTGGGGACGTGCTCTCGCTCAGAGGTCTGTGAATCTGGTGCCGCCATTGCTGATATCGTGTGTATGGAGGGTATCAAGCTTACTTGAACCGTGCCGCTGCCATCCTGTGTCTTGGAAAGCGTTGCATACTTGTGCCTGCGTGGTGCATACTAACAACAAAACTCGTAACCAGAACAACAATTCCCTTCCCTCCACCCCCCTCCCTGCCTCCCTGCTCAGCGGATTTAAAACTATCCGCCACCCCAACATTGCAGAGCGCTTAGTACCCAATCCCTAAAACAGTTCTTGCGATTCGGGGGTGAGAAATCCGGGGAACATCGCAGTCTCCCCCTCCTTGAAGTATACTGTTCATTTGAGGTTCGCCGCCGCCTCTCAGCTAGTGTTAGACAAATCAAACCATTCACCCCCAGTCAAGAGATCTGGGTTCAATCCATCATTCTTTTGCTCACCATGCCACCCCGGTTTAGACCTGGCCATATGCAAATAAGTCTTGACCCTGTGCCTCATGGGAACAGTCCAGACCGAACTGACAAGCCAGGTCCTCCCTGGACCGGAAGCAAGCATCCTAGGACCGGTTTCAGAGTTTCACCCCTCATCAGCCAGGATAGTTTGATTCCAGTGGCACAGTGAGCCCGGGACCCGTCTGGGCATACCCGGCACACTCAGGGCGAGAAAGCAAAAGACACTCAATTGATGGATTGAATGCAGAACAAATAAAACCATTCACCTCCCGTCAAGAGATCCGGGCATGAAGGCACACATTTATTCAACTCTGGCCCTGGGGAATGAGGTGTCCGGGACCAAATAGTCTCTGGTAGGGTAGATGAGCGGCCCCCCTCCCCTTTGAGTAAATGCAGCCCTTGGGGATGGGTCACCAGGGCCTAATAAGGCTTGGGGCGGGGGAGGGGGGGGGGGGTGCGCAGCTCCCCTCATTGATTTATTGGAGCACAATCTCTTCTGTAGTGATTGTCCAAGACGAGTGGGACCTTTCTTGTCTCCTGGTCTGAAAGGAGAGCAGAGTCCACGATTCTCCCTTTTAATTGCTGATGAGTATGCAAAAGTGCCAGATCCCCTATAAGCTCCACCTGTTTGACCCTGCCCCTTCTACATTAGTAGGATTCAATGGTGTTCCGCCATTTTCAAGGCTGATTGACAGTGTGCTTGCTTTCTTTACAATTGCATGTTGAAAAACTATCTGAAATCCTTGATGGAGGTGAATGCATTGATGAGTTAGTGGGGCGCAATCTCTTCTGTAGTGTCTGTCCAAGACGAGTGGATTCTTTCTTTTCGTCTCCTGGTCTGAGAACAGTCCACTGTGCTCCATTTTAATTGCTGTTGAGTATGCAAAGGTGCTAAATCTCTTACAAGATCTGTTCATTTGGTACCACTGCTTCACCTTTAGTAGTAAGCAATGGTGCTGGCTCTGGCTGGGTTGACCACAGGCCAGGCCCTATTGCCAGTCCTCTGCTATGCATGACCAAGGGCTGTGCACCGTGTAGTGTTGGCTGCCTGTGGGGGGTTTGCCGAAGGGTGTGGCCACAGACCAGGCCCTGGGGACACCCTGCAACCGCTCACGGCGGCGGCGGGGGGGGGGGGGGGGGGGGGGGGTTTATGGCTTTATCTATGGCAGTAAAATATTACTTTACGTTAAAAACCCTAGATATTCACAATATATCCATGAAAACATTTTTAACTAAAAACCCACACAAATTCACCAGTTAAAGTCAGTATAACTAACTATAACTTTCACCCCCGCCATGCACTGCTTTTGACCTCACCATATTATATCACTCATGACATGTTCTGTGACATAATTTATGACATCACCGATGACATCATCCAAGCTTCTTTTGTACACACTGTTCTATAAACTCGTCTGGCATTATAGGACTGAAAGTGTGTACAAAATAGCTCTGAATAATATGTAGCATCAATAATGCCATCACAGATACAACTCTCTTAGGTGTAACAAGCATTTGTTATGCGCAACATTGACCCTATACCAGTGCTTAATTTGTAAAACAAATAAGTGTCAGGGCTCTCTTCACGACATATTCATCCTGCCAATGATAGTAACATCACAACTGCTAACCATCACACTCCCACAAGTGTGACCGTTTGAACCATTTCAGGTCCCCAAAGCTATAATATTGGCTTTGGTGGCAGGTAATAGTAATTTTTAATGTATATTGAATTAATAATTAACTTTTGTTGTGGTCATCTCTAAATTAGCCTGTGCCCCCTTGTGGCAGACTGTCACAAGTGCTGGTATTGACGATTAAGTGCAGGTGCAGAGCAACGGAAACCACCATCTCAAATTAAGCACTTCCTTCTACCATAAACTTCATGGTTGGCCTTGCTCACTTTAACAACCAACCACAGATATATGGGAAACCCTCATTGCACTCAGTGTTAAATACGTATACAACTGTTCAGAGAAAGCCAAGTTACTCAAGATACTCAGCTTCTGTTTCACAATTAATGCCTTACTAAGGACAGCTTTTGTCTGTATCAAGCCCCTCACATCTATGGCAGCGATGGCCTGAAAAGTAAGTTCGTTTAGCTGCCTACCCGGCATAAAGCCTCTTTGATCACTGTGGACCACTGATTTAATAACCTTGGCCAATCTCGTTGCCAATACGCCTGCAAAGATTTTATAGTCAGTATTCAGCAGCGAGATTGGCCGATATGATTCAACCATCAGAGGGTCCTTATTAGGTTTTAATATCAGAGTCACTGTTGCCTCAGACCATGTTTGTGGCACAGCCTCGCCGGAGCGGTGTATTTTATTGAATAAGGTTGTAAGGATTGGTACAACTAATTCTAGGTTTATTTGATATGCCTCAACTGGGAGGCCGTCCGGACCCGCTGCTTTGCCTTTTGCTATGCTCTTTAATTGGTTATAAACTTCACTCTCCTTAATTGGTGAACTCAAAAAGACCCTATCTGCTTCTGTAAGATGTGGTAAGACTAGTTGGTTAAGCCACTTTTCAGCCTTCTCTGAAGAGAAGTCTCCTTGTTCTGCATACATCTTTGACATATAATTATGAACTTCTTTTGATATCTCATGGTTGTTGTAGGTCAAAGTCCCTGAGTCTTGTAGGATCAAACTCCCAATTTGGTTCTTGGCTCGATCTGTTCTGGCCTTCCAGGCCAGGAAACGACCACACTTCTCCCCATAAGAGAAATTACTTAGTCTGCTCGCATTCCATCTTTCCTTAATAGCTTTATCAAGGAGAGCCTGATATTCTGCTTTTAAGGAATTTAACTCATTCAGTAGTACATCCAGACTAGGATATTGCATTAGGGAGGCTAATTGAAGTTGTTGTTCTTTCAACTTAATTTTTATAAGGGAGTCCGCTTCTGCTTTCCTTTTGTCCCTATTTCTCTTGATCGTGAGTGTGGTTATTATCGCCCTCATAAAGGGCTTAAAGGCCTCCCATACAATCTGTGCACTTGCTGAACCACAGTTGAATCTAAAATATTCTTCCAACTGTGTAGATAGTTGTAATTTTACTTCGTCCGTTTGTAACAGTGATCTATCAAGAGTCCACCTTCTCATTTGTACTTCTTTTACGAAGTTGACTGTTAATTCCACTGAAGAGTGATCCGAGAGTAGAGCGGGAATATAAGAGGAGGAGACTACTTGGGAAAGAAGCATCTGGTCTATCAGAAAAAAATCAATCCGGGAATGATGCCTATATCTATGACTATAAAAAGAATAGTCTCTGCCCGTAACATTCCTAGTCCTCCAAATATCCAGTAAATTGAAGTCCTTCATTACGTTCTTAAGTTCTAATTTTGTTTTGGGAAGAGAAGCGGCAGTGGCTCTAGAGGTCCTATCCAAGTTTTTATCAAGAACCAAGTTGAAGTCACCCCCCAAAATAATAGGGGCATTTAGATTGAAGAGAGATGACTTCAAATTGGCCAGATGTTCCGGACGGTCCTGATTGGGGCCATAATAGACTGCACATGTCAGGGAAAAACTATCTACTTTTAACTGAGCAGACAGCCATCTGCCTGACGTGTCCGTGTCATGGTTCTCTATTCTAATTTTACTATTTCCTCGAATTAATATCGCTACCCCTCTTGTAGTTCCACTTTGACGAGAGCACAGGAGATCCTGAACCCAGCTCTGTTTCTCAAAGGCAATCTTGCATTCTTGAAACTCCAGGTGGGTTTCTTGTAGAAGGCATATATGAGCTCCTGATTTTTTCAGAAATTCGCAGACTCTGTTAAGTTTCCTCCCATCTCTCAATCCATTTACATTCCAACTGATTATTTTAGTTTTGTTTAGAGAATTCATTATTCCAGAGAGTAAATTTTCTTATGCACCAGAAGATATCCAGATCTGACTTATATACCCAAGGAGTGTTAAATAGTTTACTACAACTCATGCTGCTGGCTCTATGAGGAAATGTTTTATTTATTTTTTCCACCCACCATATCCACCCCCTCCACCACCCACCACCCACCAGCGACTAATGAAAAGTCCCCCCTAACTATCGTGGCCATTGATGCCGCAAAGGCTTTCGACCAAGTTAGTTGGCCTTATCTCTGGGAAACATTAGCTGCATTCGGTATGCCTTAGAACTTTATAGCCTCGATTCGATCCTTATATTCTAGTCCCAAAGCAAAAATTTTAGTAAATGGTTTTCTCACTGAGTGGGTACACATATTCCGTGGCACTAGACAGGGATGTCCCCTTTCCCCTCTTTTGTTTAATTTGTATATCGAGCCTTTAGTTGTTAAGTTGAGAGCTGACTCGACCTTCAAACCTTTTAATATCGCGAGTTTGGAGTTGAAGTTTGCTCTCTATGCGGACGATCTCTTAATGTTCACACCAAACCCAGAAGAGGCCGTCCCTAGACTTTTTGCATGGGCAGAAGACTTTGGGGCAATCTCTGGGTATAAAATAAACAGAGATAAAACCGAGCTTATGCACTGGAATTCGGTAGAGGAACATTTGGCTGTTAAATCTAAGATGAGATATCTGGGAATATATCTAGTTCAAGATATAAATCAGACAACTAAAATAAATTTCGATAGAGTTTATAAGGAAATCTGTCATCTCCTTCAACGGTGGTCTGGGCTTCCGCTTAATATATTTGGCAGAGTGAACCTCGTGAAAATGACTATTTTGCCTAAAATTACCTTCTTATTTAACTCTATTCCGTTATCTTTTGATCCAAAAGACATAGCTAAATTGCAGGGAAAAATAGGTTCATTTATTTGGAACTCTAAATCGCCGAGAATATCTTGGAAAAAATTGACGAGAAAACTAAAAGTTGGGGGCCTTGCCCTTCCAGATTTACTTATCTACTGCCATTCGTTCCAATTTAAAAACTTCAGACGATTGGCAGATAAGGCAGACACTACTGTTTTAGGCTCCCTATTTCAGGCTTTGTTACATAATCTACCCCAGGGTCAGGAATACTTTTTGTTCAAATTTGGTGATCCCAGGTTTTTAAAAAAAGTCAGATTGAAGATTCTGTTAGCTGCCCTAAAGAACTGGGTCTTTTTCAGGAAAAAGTTGGGAATCCCCTATTATGCTCCCCAGGCCCCGATATGGGAATCACCAGGGACCCCAGAGTGTTTGAAAGATCAGCTAGCTCGTCCTTTGAGGTTGGCTGGTATCACACATTGGGGAGATCTTCTAAAGGATACACATCTTATTGATTGGGATTCTCTCTATACCCTGACGGAGGGCTCTCTCACCAGGTTCAAATATTATCAACTATCAGGTTGGTGGGCTACTCTCGCGCCGGTGTCTTGTACATCTAATTCAAGCTTTGACCTCATAAGCAAGAAAGAGACCTGGAAAAGAGAGTTGGCCTTTTGGTATTGGGCCATGATGGGAGCAGAAGAAATTCCGGAGATTGAACTCTTAAAATTATGGGGTGAACAGGTTGACTTGGATTATAATAATCTTAAGGAGCTGTGGGAGGATTCCTTTGCTATGCTACATAATGTGGTTAAGCCAGCTGCACTTAAAAGGAACCATCTGTTCACCCTGTATAGAGTATATATCTCACCAAAGAAACTTGTAAGATTCACCAATCTGGAACATCGGTGCCCTCGTTGTTGATTGCTCGCCGCTGATGACATACATATGTTTGTGGATTGTCCCTCTTTGGCGCAATATTGGGCTAGATTAGGTGAATTCATTGCAGCAGTATTAAATGTACAATTTACCATAAATCCAAAGATAATTTTGTTTGGGTTAGTTAACGATCATCAAACATGTGCCATTGAATCTAAACTTATTTTTTATATTATGTTGTTAGCAAGGCGAGAAATATGTAGGGCGTGGAAAAACGAGAAGGCACCTATCTTCTCAGATTGCTTGAAACATATCATGTTCACCTGTGAGTCAGATTTTGCCTGCGATCCCTCCAGTGAAGCAAAGGTATGGGCACCCTTAATGGCATGGTGGAATAGATGATGGAAGTATTCCGATGATTTTACCTGGGCACTGTTGGGGCTCATTCTCTAACACCATCAATGGGCCTCTCAGTGAGTAAACGTTGGAGTGGACAGAGCAAACAGTAAAATGCCAGAGAGGTTAGACCCCTCCCCCTCTCCCCCCCAGGGTCCTAAAATCCGAATCGTACTTTTTATAGTGGGGGTTGAGGGGAGGGTGCTTCCCTATTTGGACTGCCCTTCCCCGTCTGGTGGTATATGAGGAATAAAAAAAGAAAAAAAAAAGAAAAAAAAAGCCCCTCACAGTCATCAAACGTACATTGAGAAATTAAGTTGATATGAGTAGAAAATTGGGTACTGTAAACATTGTTTACTATATGGAGAGAGTTAACTCTGCAACATACTCTTTGCAGACAGTGAAACTGTCATGAGAAATACAACACAGAATATTACATTATCTACTAAGAACAGTGTAGCCTCTATGCAACACTTGTCAAAAAAGATACTTTTTGCTTAAAATAACAGAAGGTACTAAAGATTATACTATCTGCAGCCTTCATATGGTGGTGAAAACTTAACAGATAGCCCATCTTCTGAAGCAAATGGATCACATGTACATAGGTTAGTACCTTGTGCATGCAGTCTTCTTTGTCATGTAGAAATTGTCATGCTGTCGCAATTTTGTCTAATAACTCAAGGCTGCTTACAAAACTCAGTATGTAGTACTTAAACTTGTCTGGAACATACGGAACACAAGTAGTCAACTAAAGTCAAGGGCCTCAGGACTAAAGTGGACTTCTTCCCCCAAGCAGCAGTGCGCCCAGAGGTGTGTTTGCATAGTGGTGGAGAAAGGGGGCGTTGCCTCTGACCACCTCTCAGCAAACCAGCTGTGTGGGCCTTACTGGAGGTAACAGGAGGCCTACTTGGCCCCCAAAGACCCTCAAGAGCCAAGGGGACTTCATCCCCCAAATAGTAGGGCGCCAGGATGCGCGTTTGCTGAGTGGTGGAGAAAGGGGGCATGGACTGTTATCAGATCTCAGCAATCGTGCTGTATGTGACTTACTCGAGGTAATAGGAGGGGTAGGTGGCCCCCCAAGGACCCTCAATAGCCATGGGGACTGCATCCCCCTACGAATAGTGTGCCAGGAGGCGCGTATGCAGAGTGGTGCTCAATCATATATTTGTAAAAGGGTTTGAGGGAGTTGGTAAAGGTAACATAATTTTAAAAAAATACACTAACAGAACTATTTATTAAAAAAAAGAAAAAAGTCACATGGTAAATGCACAAACGAGATGATGACGAATAAATATAAACATAGGGCTCACCACTGATAGCTGAAGAAATGATAAACGTGGAAAAAGCTGCGGTATGATGGAAGACAATTAAATGGTATGTCTTCTAAACATCAGTCTAGCTTTGAAAACCTGACACATTATCGAAGTCTTCATTAAGAATGTCTTTATAGTTCAGTATTTCTTTCCTACTACTTTCTTTGCTTTAATATTTACCAGGTAGCCGTGGGGTATAATATATCTGGTTTCATCAATTATGTTTTTAAAGGCGAGCTCTAGCCACATGCATATGCATGTTCATTTATGGACACCCACCTAACAGTGCCAGGATGAAATTACCTTAAAAAAACAATCACTCCAGTTAGGTTATTGTAATGGCTTTCAACCAACCAATAATGTCAGGCTCGGTCTTAAGCACGTTGGCTCATTGTACACGTTTTTAAGTCTCGCCTAGGCAGCGCGCATACGCTGTTTTAGGAGAGGGCCTTTAGGAATCGGTCTTCACTTCTCTTTTCAAGCACTCGTGCTTGTGGCGGCATCCACTTTGCCGCCACAAGCACGAGTGCTTGAAAAGTGCAGACCGCTTGTTATTTACTGAAGGCCTTCTAGTGGCCATCAGCTGTACGGCAGCCTTATGTTTTCATGTAAGGTGTGAGGTCATCTATTGGCTGTCACTGGACTACAGCCTTTCAAGTGCCTGTAAGTGAACCATCATCCACCACCATCTTGAAATGCTGCATCCCCTGACGCTGCCGTACACTGAAGGCCAGGAGGGGCACCTTATTTGACCAATGGACCCACCGGGTCCTGTCAGTCCTCTCCTCATATCCTGCCCGCCCTCGAGCTCCACACGCATGCTTAGACCAACGCATAGAAGGTCTGATCCTTTCATTGAGATTAATCCGCACAAAGGGGTAAATTCTCGCTCTCACAAGTACCTAGTGTTCGTCCTGATGATGTCTCCATGACGTCACAGAGAACAAAGTCATGACCTTGTCCCAATAAGCAGATGCTTGAGTAGCATAGAGCTAACATTCGGATGGAACTTACATTTGGAAGTGATAATTTTGGACCCACACCAATAGCGCCGCTCCTCCTTGAGCCTGCTGCACGAACAGATAATGAAGTCCCGGCGCTGAATGCACCAGACGCATGGCACATTTCCCCAAGTTTTTCTAAACTGTCCCTATGTTATAGAAAGGTCATTTCCTATGCAAAGTGGGACTTAACCATATATGCAGGATCTTTCTCCATTTCTTATACTGTAAAATAAAAAAACAGTCTTTTACTGTATCTTTCTCTCTTTTTTTGCCTTTTTTGGGATCTTTTTGCTTTGTCAGTTCAGATAACACCACAAATCTTTTTTTTTTTTTAATTGGGCAAAAGAAGTGCAGCACATGAATGATTATATTCAGAAGACACAGAAAAGCATGCTGTGATTTTGGGAGAAATTCAGTGTCCAGCTAACCTCAAATCCCTCTCTGCATGCGTACTGTGGCCTCAACGCCACAAAGGGCGCTATGTTTGCTATGATGTTTCATCAGGAGGGGTGTGCAAGAGTCACAGAAAGGAGAAGGACCCCTCAACAGGAAGTAGCTGATTCATGCCACAGAAAACCCCTTGCTTGCTGCGTCGTGCCGCTGGTGTATCACCTCTGTTCCGCCACCTAGCCACTTTCTGCCAGCCCATCTCTGCCCTACCTTGAAGTGGACAAGGTTGCCTCAAGCAGCCTGGGGTGGCAGGTCATGAGCAGGCCAGCAGGATGTTCCTCGCTCAGGCCTACACAGTGTGTCTAATGACAGTAGTTGTTAATTTGGGAGTCAGAGAAGGAAAAGCTGTTGCATGTTGCAGTGAAATGTACCTGCATTGGGGCGGCTCTGAAGCCTCCAATACTTCTGTTTCGGCATTAGTCCTCTAGGGTGAATGGTTAGTTATCCTTCACTCTCTCCTTGAACCCCATTCACTTCCCCACCCTATGACACGTGTGAATCTGTACTGCAAGGAGAGGGGTTGCATTACTGATGGCATTTTGTACATTTTTTATGAGGGGAAGCATGTGCTGGTGGTTTGGCCCCATTCTACCTATTCTATTGCTGCTGTCTGAGCTGTAACTTTGGCGAGGGCAACAGAAGCTTGGCATAGCCAATAGGTCTCGCCTTTGGGACCTTATAAGTGTTTAGTTATCCAGCACAATATCCTTGGTGCAACAACAACAACTGTTGCATGGCTAAACACTTATAAGGCCCCAAAGGCGAGACCTATTGGCTATGCCAATGGTTGGTCTTTCTGGTTTACTTTTAACAATTCCACACTCAACCTAAAGTCACCAGCGTTTCTTTAGTGCGTTCTCTTTTGACCTCACAATAAATTTAACAACTAAGGCTCTTAATTGTCATCAAAGATGCTGCTGTCCCAAGTTGCTTTATTATTTATTTATACCAATGTCAAATGAAAAATGTAGGCATCTTTAAACATTATAGGTATCTTTCCTTTCTTTCAAACCCGTCATCTATGCTCATCTCAGTAGTGGTCGTGCTCTGCTTCTTCTCATAAAGCATCACCGTCATTGGCGTTTATAGTTTTCATGTGTATACTCAGTTTAGTTCTAATAGCTTTATTCGATTTTAAAATCAAAACCATAAAAGCACACTTTAAAACATTTCATAGATAAATACATTGAGGTTAATAAATAATTAACCTTTAAGTAACAATTTAAGAATTACAATAAAAAGCTTAATTCATTGAGGACCTAAATCTAATAATGGTTTTAAGAAACATTGACACCGAGAACATGAGCAAATCGTCATCTAGCATTTGTAATCTTAACAGTGCCACTCTACATTGTCTCAAGCCAAACTTTCTTAAAACAGGGATTAAAATTCCTTTCCTAGGACCTGAATAAAATTTGCAAAAGAAAATACAATGAAGGGAGGATTGAGCAGAAACCAGGTCACATGGGCAGGGAATTAATTCTTTTGACCAACAGTTCATCTCCGGGAAGGTAACTAATCTAAAAAAGATATCCACCCTGAAACGAGTCAATAACATACGGGAATAGCAGCAGGGCACTTGCAACAAGTATGGCTGGATGCCTTGATTTTGTATGAGTAAGCAGTTAGCCATGACAGTGCTCTTGCATTTCTCTATCTGACACCGTTTATCTTCCAGGAAATGCAAACATAATTTCTTAAGCTTCTTCCTTGACGTCCCTGCCATGCTATCCGGTGCATCAAAGTCTTCCTGGTGACCCATGGCCGCCCAAAAAAATTTTATGTACTTAAACCAGGAAATCTTTGAAGCCCCCTCAAGACCTAAACAATCCAAGATTATGTCCCTATTCAGGCCTGTTTCATTAGAGGACCATACTTTGTGCCACAATAAAATAGGGTCAACTTTAATAAGGTCCTTAATATAAGGTAGGCCTAGCTCTTGATGGCATACAAAAGTGGAAGTGGACCCCGGCACTGCCAGGAGATGGCGAAGGAAAGCATTCTCACAGGACTGTATACTGTGGTTTTTCGCTATCCCCCAAATCCCTGCACCATATAACGCCGTAGTCACGCATTTAGATTTATAAATGTCCACTAGGGCAGGTACTGGACGTCCTCCCACCTTATTGGCAAAATTTTTAACTGCCCCAATTGCTCGTGAGAACGCTAACTTTCTTGTTTCGCCTGCTACGATCCAAGAACCCTTTTTTTCAAAATTGATACCTAAGTAAGAAAAAGTGTTTACCGTATCAATTTTTAAACTGGATAGAAAGGTTTTACAGGTGATGTTCTTCTTTTTGGTGCAACACATGTTAAAGGTCTTACTTATGTTAATCTTTAGGCCCCTGTTGCCCATATAGTCTGAGAACTTTTTGAGTCATCTCTGGAGGCCCACTTGAGTCCGAGCCATGATCACTGCATCATCTGCATATAAAAGAATGGGGATATAGGAATTTCCTATTTTGGGATAATCTTGCTCTTCTTCCAAGAGGTGAGAGGCTACCGAATTAATATATAAATTAAACAAGAATGGAGCTAATATGCAGCCTTGTCTCACACCCTTCCCTATGGCAAATTTGGAAGTAAAATCCCCCTTATCCCCATAGCGAACCCGAGCGCCTGCCCCTCGGTATAGTTCCCTGATAAAAATTAGGAGGTTTGGGTCTACTCCCATATCCTGCATTGTTGACCAAAGTTTATTGTGATTGAGGCAATCGAAGGCCGAGCTTAGATCTACAAAAGTGAGAAATAAGCTTTCATTTTTATCCTCAACATATTTGGCTACTAAAAGAGCTAAGTTCAGACCTTGCTCTATTGTTCCCAAACCTTCCCTAAAACCATATTGAAACTGTGAGAGAATACTGTTATCTTCAACCCATAATTGCAGTTAATTGAGTATAACTCTCCCGGCAATCTTCATGAGCGAGTCCAATAAAGAAATCGGTCTATAGCACTTAGGCTCATTTCGGTCGCCTTTTTTAAAAATAGGAACCACAATTGCTTCCTGCCAAGTAGAAGGAAATCCTACTTTAGTAAAGCTGTTTAGAACATTTGTTAAAAGCGGGGCCCACAAAGCAGTATTAGCCTTGAAGATGTCAACAGGAATTCCATCGGGGCCCGGGGCCTTCCCTGCCACACTCTATCAATAGCTACCAGGACATCTTACAAAAGGAATTCAACATTTATTGGGTATGGAGCAATGTCCTGTCCTGATAGGTTAAGCCCCCTCCCTGAGCCTTCCACAGTTTCTGCTTGATAGAGCTCCCCAAAATAAGTCACCCAAGACTCTTCCGTAATTGCTATTTCAATTGTGTCTGTTGAATTGTCTTTAAAAAAGGGAGCATTCACAGCTCTCCAGAAAGCAATATTATCCTTTGTCTGGGAGGCTTCCTGCAAGGTCTGCCATGCTTCCTGTTTTATCTGTTTTTTTCTATTTTTTAGTGCACATTGATATGCAGATCTGGCAAATCTCAATCAATCAATCAAAGCATTTATATAGCGCACTACTCACCCGGAGGGTCTCAAGGCGCTTGGGGAGGGGTTCCGCTACTGCTCGAACAGCCAGGTCTTGAGCTGCTTCCTGAAGGCGAGGTGGTCTTGGGTCAGGCGGAGGTGGGTCGGGAGGGAGTTCCAAGTCTTGGCGGCCAGGTAGGAGAAGGACCTTCCTCCTGTGGTGGCTCTTCGGATGCGGGGGACGGCGGCGAGGGCGTGGCTGGTCGATCGAAGCTGGCGTGTGGGAGTGTAGAAGTTGAGGCGGCTGTTGAGGTATCTTGGGCCTTGGTTGTGTAGGGCTTTGTGTGCGTGGGTGAGGAGACGGAAGGTGATTCTCTTGTTGACCGGGAGCCAGTGCAGGTCTCTCAGGTGTCCGGAGATGTGGCTGTGTCGGGGGATGTCGAGGATGAGTCTAGCTGAGGCGTTCTGGATCCGCTGGAGTCTCTTCTGGAGTTTGGCAGTGGTTCCGGTGTAGAGGGAGTTGCCGTAGTCCAGTCGTCTGGTGACGAGGGCCTGGGTAACCGTCTTCCTGGTCTCGGTAGGGATCCACCGGAAGATCTTACGTAGCATGCGCAGGATGTTGAAGCACGACGAGGAGACGGCGTTGACTTGTCTGGTCATGGAGAGGGAGGAGTCCAGGATGAAGCCCAAGTTGCGTGCGTGGTCTGTTGGTTTGGGTGCGCTGCCCAGGCGGAGGGCGAGGAGCCCAGGATGAGGACCTCCGTCTTGTCTGAGTTCAGCTTCAGGCAGCTGTTCATCATCCACTCGGCTACGTCTGTCATCCCTTCGTTTAGGTTGGCTCTGGCGGTGGCGGGGTCGCTGGTGAGGGAGAGGATCAGCTGGGTGTCGTCGGCGTAAGAGATGATGTTGAGGTTGTGTTGGCGTGCGATGGCCGCAAGGGGGTTCATGTAGACATTGAAGAGGGTGGAGCTGAGCGAGGAGCCTTGAGGAACGCCGCAGATGACTTCGGTGGCTTCTGATCTGAACGGGGGGAGGCGGACTCTCTGTGTCCTTCTGGCGAGGAAGGAGATGATCCATTCTAGTGCCTTCTCTTGGATTCCGACGTTGCAGAGGCGCTGCACTAGGGTGCGGTGGCAGACAGTGTCGAATGCCGCGGAGAGGTCCGAGAGGATGAGGGCCGCTGTTTCCCCGTTGTCGAGCAGGGTTCGGATGTCATCAGTGGCTGCGATGAGGGCGGTCTCGGTGCTGTGGTTGGCTAGGAAGCCAGACTGCGAGCGGTCGAGGGAACCATTCGACTCGAGGAAGGCGGCCA
Source organism: Triturus cristatus (assembly GCF_964204655.1). Taxonomy (NCBI): domain Eukaryota; kingdom Metazoa; phylum Chordata; class Amphibia; order Caudata; family Salamandridae; genus Triturus; species Triturus cristatus. The sequence continues at coordinate 953,446,044 of NC_140592.1, forward strand.
GCTGCTTGTTGACGGTCTTCTCAATGACTTTGGCCTGAAACGGGAGGAGCGAGATGGGGCGGTAGTTTTTGAGTTCGGTGGGGTCCGCTGATGGTTTCTTCAGTAGAGCGCTGAGTTCGGCGTGCTTCCAGCTCTCCGGGAAGGTAGTGGTGTCGAAGGAGGTGTTGATGATGTCCCGCAGGTGGGGTGCGATGACAGCGTCGGCCTTGTTGAAGACGTGGTGCGGGCAGGGGTCGGTTGGAGATCCGGAGTGGATGGAGTTCATCGTGCGTCGGGTTTCTTCGGTGTTGATCGGGGTCCAGGCGCGGAGGGTGGTGGTGGGGGGTGCAGGTGCGGTCGTGGGGTGCGTTGGCTGTGTGATGAAGCTGTTGTGTATGTCTGCGATCTTGTTGTGGAAGTAGGAGGCGAGGGAGTTGCAGAGGTCTTGTGATGGGGTGATGTTGTTGTTTCCGGCGTTGGGGTTGGAGAGCTCTTTGATGATGTTGAAGAGTTCCTTGCTATTGTGTGCGTTGTTGTCCAGTCGTTCCTTGAATGCGGTTTTCTTGGTGGTGTGGATCAGTTGGTGGTGTTTTCGAGTCTGACTTCAGCCATATCCCTAGGGTCTCGTTTTAACTGTGTCATTAAACAGGCATGAGTCTTGCTACATTCCCTGTTAAACCACCTCTTCGTTCTGGCCTCCCTTGATTTCTGAGGTTTTAAAAGCAAATTACGTATTTCCTCAGAAATACTAAGGAAGGCTATTATTTGGTTGGTAAGGATTGACACCATGAAAATAACCACGGGGAAGTGGCCGAATTCTTGTATATGGCATGAATGGCCGGTCCTGCTGAATATATTTTACGGTCTGTGTATCTTTAAAATGAACAACAATGCAATCCCCTGATATGTCTTTGTTACCCTTGCCCACCCAACTGACTCTCCGAACGAACAAAATGTTACTATGTATGTAGGGGGGGAGTGGTCGGTTAGTATTAAGCCAGTGCATTGTTTTGTTCTTTAGTTCGTGGTATGTTTCAATGGCGGTATTGTCCAAACCAGGAACCCCTGCTAATACGATAACATAGGGAGAGGATTCTGGCGGCAAATCTAAACTAGGTAGCAGAAAACCTCTACTATTATTATGCACGGATCTATTTTCTGCCTCATTAAAATTCTGGACCGTACCACGTTTTAAATTTTCGTTGACATCACTATGTCTTAGAGATGTGTTTACTCTTATAGGTGGATCTTTAGGGCCATTTGCATCTGAGTTAATATTAGTGCATGATAGATCCACACCTTTATCCCTAGGAGATCCCTTCGGAATTTCGGAAGTAGGAGCCAAGGGTACAGGAGTTTTCCCCTTGGCCTTAGCAACCTGATTGCCAGAGGAGAGCTGCACATTAGGCTCTGTTGATAATCCTAACTTTAACATTTGGTTGAGTTCAAGGTTCGACAGGGCCATTTGTTCGAGTTTCTTAAGACGTTCCTCGATGAGCTTCAGTCTGTCCAGAATAGAGCGAGTAGAAAGGGCAAAAAGTTCCTCAATTTTGGAGCAAAGTCCCTCGTCCAGATTAATAACTGGGTCTGCAGACACTATGGGCAAGGATTGGTCAACAGCACTTGATTGGTTCTTGGATAACGATTTTATATTTTTCGAATTCATCAATCTCAGTTGACTGCCCTTTTTTCCTCGCTGGGCAATCTTCTGTTTCGGTTTAGCTCCTAGGGTTTTAACTGAGGAAGAAGTAGTAGCCTCAGTAACAACGTATGTTTGTGCCCGAGTGGATACACCTTCAGTTTGGGCGGTCGTATGGTCTACTTTAGTAGTAGAATGCCTAGCGATGCTTCTCCCTTCTTTGCCGCTCTTACTTTCCGTAGTTATGTCCATAGACACATCATTACTGTCTTCATCAGAGACGATGTAATCATATAGGGTAAGAGTTTTAGTGTTTACCTTGGGTGTAACAGACGATGCAATTTTTCCCAATGATGAGCGTTTATGGGAAACCGGGTCAAGGGAAAGGCGATGCTCTGTAAGATCAATTTCACGTTCAAGGAGGGTAGCAGCTCTTACAATGAAATTGTCCAGTGTACCTGCCATAGAAACGCCGCCTACAACGCTTCTTCCCCTGCCCGTTCCGCCCGCCATTGCCATGAGGGACACCTCAAACAGGTTTTTGTTATACTTAACTTATTGCTTCAGAGAACGAACATAGGGGATGGCCCAATCCAGTCTCTTTGGTCTCGAACGGGCTCAAACGGGCCCGCCCTTGGCCCGGGCTTCGCCCAGCACGTCCCGCGCGCGTCCCGCGTCAGTATATATAGTGACGTTAGGGGTAAAACTCAGGAAAGGCGGGGCGGGAAGAGTAACCAGCTGTAGGTGGTGTGGACTGCTGGTCCTCGCAGTCCCACACCGCAGTAGTCCGTAGGAATGCAACCAAAGTTTCAGCTGCGAGCGGTGCCCGCGAAGCGGGGGCTGCGAGCCGTTATATGCACCAGAGAGGCGGGGCGGGAAGAGTAACCAGCTGTAGGTGGTGTGGACTGCTGGTCCTCGCAGTCCCACACCGCAGTAGTCCGTGGGAATGCAACCAAAGTTTCAGCTGCGAGCGGCACTCATTGTTTGTTGGAATTATAAGAACCCTCCGCTTCTTTGGTCAGCACACTCTGCGCTTGTTACCTCGTTTCTTACAGACTCTGCGCTTGTTACCTCGCTTCTTACATCCATGAAATAATGTTCTAATCAATGGTGATTGCTTGCCCTGGCACCTACAATATCCTTTATGTGGTATTACCAAAGATGACCTTTGTATTGGTGTCTTTTTTTTTTTTGTTGTTGGTGTGCCTTCCTGCTAATTTCAATTAGCTCCCTATTCATTGTAATGTCTCCTTGTGCTCATAGGCAGTGTGATACTAACCCACCTCCATTCCAATTATATAATGATCTCAAACTGCTACAGTAAAAGCAGCTGCACCCATAAATGAATTTGCTTCCATCCACAAGAGAGCATTTTTAATGTGCCAGCTTATGTATAGCTCATTTACAAATAAGTTGGCATTTCTACTTTATGGGTCTCTAATCAAGGGCAAAAAAGTGAATCAAGAATATGAAAAGTTCTGCTTTTGTGTGTCTGGGAGAAATGTGTTTGTCCCCAGGCTACGTAGTGTGTTTAATAGTACACCATTAGAACCAACCGTTATGCCTTTCTTTAAAATGAAATTTGTTTTAAATATGTATTTTATAAGAATAAAAACCTAACAAAATACTTGAGAAACTACCTACGTTAGTAGCCTGCCACAAATCAAGGGCTTTCCTATCGTTCACAACCTTCTGTTTGGCACCTTTAGGATTGTAATTGCTCAAGTGGGCAATTGTCGAAATGTAATAAACTGATGGTAATAAAAATGGTTTCTGTATAGGAAAAAGCTCTGCAAGTCATAAGGAATTCCAATCCTATTTTATTAGTAGTAGCGATTTATTGTTTCAGCTTATTAATATAAGCCATACAATATAAAAACATTAAAACCCACAAATTTGATACATTAAAACATCACTTTACAAAATAAGTTTAGCTATACAAATTCATTTGCTGTAAAACGGAAGCCATGAATGATTTATCAACCTTTTAAAATCTCATTCATCCGTGACATCTAGAAACGACCAAGTGTTCCTACTGAATTGCTCAATGCATATGACTAGTTATTTGTGAAACAATTTTATATCACCAGGTCAGATCAGTTAGAAACAAAGACTTTAAAGATGGATGCCAAAAAACAACCGAAAAACATATAAACATGTTACAATCGCATCCATGATTTCTAAAGATCACCTTATGTCCCTACTAAAGTGCTCACTGCGCTCTGGCGACCTGTCGAAGGATCTGGAGTCCTTACAGGCTTGGCTTTCTGACAGGCTTAATGATTTGGCCCCGGAACTGGCTCCTCGTCTTACTCCTAAACGAGTCTCCGCCCCTTGGTTTTCCGTAGCATTGTCGGCTAGGCGGCAGCAATGCAAGGTAGCAGAAAGAGCCTGGCGAGTAAAATATGACTCGGATGCTAAGCTGACTTATAAGAGCTTGGTTAAGGAGTACCATCGAGATATCCGCCTGAGCAAGAAAGCCTACCTGGCAGAGAGGGTAGAGGCTGCCTCAAACTCCTGTAAGGAGATCTTTTCCATAGTTAAAGAATTTATTTCCCCACGGACTAACATCTCTGAAGAGAGACCCTCTGATTCTTGGGCCTCTGATCTCGCTGGTTTCTTTACTAGCAAGATCCAACACATACAGGATTCTTTCCAATTAACTGTTTCCGTGGAGCGAATTAATTCTGGGGCTATTCGATCGTCCTCTGCTCTGCCAGGTTTGACGCTGGACATATTTCCACCCTTACCTGCGCCCGCCTCTTTAGCACTTCTGGGCAATTTGAAATCGGGCTCGCCCTTGGATCCATGCCCTGCTAAGATTCTGGCAAAACTGGCCGAGGTGGTCAACCCATTGGCTAACCCGTTACTGAATCTCTCGCTGAGTCAGGGAGTGGTTCCGCAGGCTTGGAAGCAAGCAATGGTCATCCCGCTGCTTAAAAAGCCTGGTCTGGATCCAAATGCCCCAGTCAACTATAGGCCTATCTCCCTGCTGCCGGCTCTTACGAAAGTTGTCGAAAAGCACGTGCAGACGGTGCTGTCCAACTTTCTAGAGTCGAATGAGATTTTGCATGCCACTCAGTCGGGTTTTCGTCCAAATCTTAGCACGGAGACTGCGCTCCTCGAGGTCTCAGAAACCATTAAAGGGGTTCTGGACACTGGGGGCAAAGTCATGCTGGTGATGCTGGATCTGTCGGCGGCCTTTGACACCGTCCCCCATGATGGTCTTCTCTTAAGACTCTATGAGATTGGACTGCGGGGGACGGTGCTTAGTTGGTTTTCTTCCTTCCTAACGGGCCGCCGGCAAACGGTCTGGGCCTCGCCTGATTCCGCCGAGATGCCGCCTCTGGGAGTCGAGGTCCCTCAGGGCTCTATCTTGAGCCCGACCCTTTTTAATATCTTCATGACCCCTCTGGCGGCGTTGGCGGAGTCGCTTGGGGCCCGGATCGTATCCTATGCAGACGACACCCAGCTCCTCTTCTCGTGTAAGAGAGGAGGAGACTTTGATGGGAAGAGTATCCGGGATTGCCTTGGGGCTGTGTTTCAATGGTTCCAACTGAACAGCCTCAAGTGCAATTCCGATAAGTCCGAGGTACTTTTCTTTGGGTGCGACTCGGAGCCAGACTGGCAGGCTTGGTGGCCTGCCAATATGTTCCCCCCTATATGCTCATCCCAATTGGCTAAGAACTTGGGGGTTAAGATGGACAATGGGCTGACTATGAAGTCGCAGATCTTGGGGGTGTCGGGCATCTGCTTCGGCCTCCTGAAGATGCTACGGAGGTTTCTTCCCCTTTTATCGGAGGAGCACAGGAGGCTGACTGTGCAGGCTCTGATAGGTTCCAGGTTAGATTATTCCAACGTTCTGTACCTGGGCCTGCCAGACTACCTGCTACAGCGGCTTCAAATTGTGCAGAATGCTGCGGCGAGAGCTATTTTTGGCCTGAACAGACGTGTCAGTGCTGCGGGCTTACTCCAGACCCTGCACTGGCTTCCAATCCGCAAGCGGATTGCCTTTAAGGCTCTGACTTTGACATTTAAGGCTCTCCATGCGACGGGAGCTAAGTATCTCCAAAAGAGAATTGCTTTCTATCGACCGGCGCGTTCTCTGAGATCAGAACATCTGTTTTTGGCTTCCGTCCCGCGAGTAAGGAGAGTGCGCTTGGGAGGTCGTTCCTTTGGTCTACTGGCGCCACAGTTGTGGAACTCTTTGCCTCTCAAATTGCGGGGAGCCACTAGCTTACTTGCCTTTAGAAAGGATCTTAAATCCTGGCTGTTTATTCAGTAGGTCCTGCTTTGATGGTTGCTTCTCCTTTTGAATGTGTTACTTCTTCTTTTTCTCTTTTAATATGCTGTGTCTCCATTTTGTAGTTCACCTTAAATAAAAGCGCCGGGACACTCTTTTTGAGTAGCCTTGCGCTCTACAAGTACCATTTTAACATTAACATTAACATTAACATAACATTAACATCACTGCATTTGGCTAGTGATTTGTTTACACAATTTTGTGTCACCAAATCAAATCTGTTAATGCCGACATATTTCAAATTCCATGGTATATGCCTTCTGCTCAGGAATTATTCCTATCCAACTGGTCTTCTTCCCTATAATGTGTGCTAAGAATCCCGATATGGAACAAAAAGGATACAGTGCGATGGTGAGCCATCTTAAGTGCAGAAAGTTGGCAATTTGGGTAAGAGTTGCATGGCTTTCCATGCTGCCTAAATGGTAAGAGGCCACTAGGTTAAGAATAGAATCGCTGTCAACTTGAAGCAGATTTCATATAGTTTTAGACCGAAGGTTATTTAGCTTAGTTCTATGATGGCAAACGTTTTCATTGTACAAATGATTTTTCTCCTGATATTTGTATGTTACTCGTCTGCCACTGCTATGGTCTCTTGGCCCGTTTGGGTGACTGGACTGTTGTATAGTTTTGGAGTTGACGCAGGCTGGGGAGAATGTAGGATGTTGGTTAGTGTGGCGCATGGTTCTGAGCTTTGGGTTCATTTTGCTGACCCGTGGAGCAGATCGGGGGTGTCGTATGCGGTAGTGTGCTGTGCAGTGTTCCTGTTGTTTGCCAGACCCGAACTTTTGCTTCATGCGTTTTGCATCGATCTGATTTTTGCATCATGTTGACACAAGAGCACGCACTTCAGTCTTGTCCGCAAATTCTTTTGCCCTTAAAGGGGGGGATTGCCTGAATTAAACCTGTGGCTGTAGAGTGTTTGTTTGAATGCACGTGGTATTACGACATACTTTAAAAGATGCAAGGGATCTAAAATGCAGTTGCGGTGCCTGTACTAAACCTCCTTCACAAATAAACTGACTTTCTATCTGTCTATGTGGAGTAAATCACTGATCGTTGTATAGTTGGTAAAGTCCCTACAGCTTTCAAAGTGGTGATGCGCACACATTTGTGAATTTGTGGTTGTTGAACTCTGACAAGTGTCCTCACCATGAAAAGCTCCCAACTGCCCCATCCATGCTCCATTATGGACTTACTTGCTCACACAGACATTCCTGACATATTTACTGTGTGAGAACGTCCGTGTACGAGCCGAAATTCGCATTCTGTAAATAACGTGAGTAGACATGAGCTTGTAAATGATGGTGCTTGCACGGCTCAGTGATTCTTGGTGATAATCGGTCTCTGAGCAATGCCTGTTTTAAGAGCCGCACTCCCAGCTGCAGTGTGAGCTGTTCCAAACTCTCCTCACATCAATCACCAAGACACCATAATGAGAAAGAGAACCGGTGCACGTTTTCTGCAAAGGGGCAACTCCCTGTGTTGTTTTTGGCCTGCCGATTCAGATGCTAGTTGGTCTATAACCACATTTTAAACAGTGTAAACATTGCGACAAAGGCCCAAGCTACAAAGTGGCATATGAAGTCCTCCTATTCCGTAGACCCACTTCCCCCTTCCTAAAAGTCGCCGCACTGCTTTAGCACCTGAAGGAATCTATATTTTTAAACCGTTTCCTGTTTCGATGTCCTTTACTTTCTTTGTTTACCATTGTACAGGTGTTAACCCTATTCTGGAAATTAAAAGAACGCTTCCAGAATAAATACATCGTTGGATTGGGGTATAAACTAGGTTTTGTTTCACCATAATCATTTAATTTTGTCTTTTACTCTTTCTCGCATATTTTGGGGAGCACATTCTGTTGCTTTTACCTTTCTCTTTTCCAAGATCAATTTATACAACTGGCTGTCGCCAAACTCGCACTCTCTGTCTATCTATTCTTGTCTGTTCTTTCTAAACAAAGCCCTCTGTGCTGGTTACGCACCTCGGGATCACCTTCTCCACAATCCTTTGCCCTGTTGATCCAGGGGAAAAAACCTCGAACTTCCAACTGTAGCACATAGTAGGTAAGCATCCTGAAATGCCACCGACTCCTCTGAGCGACTCACTGGTACTCCCCTTTCCAGCCATCATTGAGGCTTTTCTGTCTGGCACTAAAGGTTAACACCCATCACTTTGTACATATGAAATTGTGGGGAGATTTAAATCACTGTGAATGAGCAGTACCTCCTTGCCATCGCTGTGTAACTTTACCTAGAGTAATGATTGTAAGTAAATATATTTTCTTATTAGAATGGTTGTCGATTATCTCACCTGCAGAAAACCGTGCATAACTTGGGCGCATGTTAATTGTTCAGTCCCGGAAGGATAGACCAGACTTATTGGAGCTTACGTTTAAGGCCTCCTCTTCGGATGTTTTTGTGACTCGAAGTGTTCCTCCATTTAATAACTTCCCTTAGTTGTAATGCATGCTGTTATTGCAGTATGGGATTGTTATGCACGGCCAGCACAATAGACACATTGAAATAATAGTTAATATACTGCACTCATTGCCTAAGCTTTTAAGATGCAACATAAACATGCCATGTTGATGCAAAGACTTTCTACAGGGCATCTTTTTGGAGGTACCAACCCTGTGGATAGGTAGAAAGGTGACGGCTTGGTTAGTCGGAAATCCTTTCAGTGCCAGGATGGAAGCAGCATTTTATTTGTGGCATGACCAGAAATTAATGATATCTTGTTTTATGAATGCATTTCAGTGCCAGGATGGAAGCAGCATTTTATTTGTGGCATGACCAGAAATTAATGATATCTTGTTTTATGAATGCATTTCAGTGCCAGGATGGAAGCAGCATTTTATTTGTGGCATGACCAGAAATTAATCAAATCTTGTTTTATGAATGCATTTCAGTGCCAGGATGGAAGCAGCATTTTATTTGTAACGTGACCAGAAATTAATGATATCTTGTTTTATGAATGCATTTCAGTGCCAGGATGGAAGCAGCATTTTATTTGTGGCATGACCAGAAATTAATGATATCTTGTTTTATGAATGCATTTCAGTGCCAGGATGGAAGCAGCATTTTATTTGTAGCGTGACCAGGAATTAATCAAATCTTGTTTTATGAATGCATTTCAGTGCCAGGATGGAAGCAGCATTTTATTTGTAACGTGACCAGGAATGAATGAAATCTTGTTTTATGAATGCATTTCAGTGCCAGGATGGAAGCAGCATTTTATTTGTAGCGTGACCAGGAATTCATCAAATCTTGTTTTATGAATGGGAGGAGACACTTGGTAGTGACCACAGTTTGTGAAATGAGCATAGGCTAGAACCCTGGAGCACACACTGCCGTCTTTTTATGGCCTAGTAGGAGAAGGGCATGGCTGGTGCGAAACAGGTGCCCTGTTCCTGAAGAAGTCATTGTAAGTATAGAGACTGCCTATTATCAATTCCTTTGGAGGGTAGATAATAGAGAGGTTGCACATTGGAAAAAAAATACGCTTTTTAAAAACTGCTTCCCCATCCCAGAGGCACAACCAACACTTCGACATATCTGAAGCCCAGAGTAGAGTCCCTGTGGCCCTTGGTCACCATCTGATGAATTGTATTCACATTCAACAGCAAATCAGGATAACCAGAAGCCTCTTTATCCTTCGTTTACCCAACCACCATAAAAACTGCAAGTCCTGCACAATCATCGGTTTTCCTTTTTGTCCTGTATCTATGGATAGAAAATGAAATAGAAGTAGAATGGAAAACCGTTCAGTAATGTCCATAGAACGTTTTATATTGCACAGGGTTGCATCCTAGTCAAACACTAATTGTTGTCTTAACTACATTCCTCATACAGTATTACTATCACTATTGTGATGATCAAAATACACTGATATGTGGGCCTGATTTGGACATGCACTGGTGTTGGTGCTTGTATTGATCATACAATAGTGATGTGGTTGTCTGGTTTTGGGTTAGACTAAAATGTATCAATCTGGCTTGTAAGCTAATGGTGAAAGTGATGGTTGTGGACATGCACTGGTGGTGCATGTGCCTGGCTAGCTCATATGCTAGTTCTGGCTAAAAGGCGTCTTTATTTGTCATTCACTAGTGCTAGACCACTGCTGGATTATGGATCACGACTGGAGGCGCTGCATATATATATACTAACGGTGGAGGTACTACAAACTTGAAAATGTAATGGTTAGTGCAAGTACCAAACTTGATCCTGCCTAGTGATGCACATGGCTTGAAGGATCATACATTAGTGGTGACTTGAAAATGTGTGCTGGGGTTGCAGATCATGATTACACTAATGTTATTGGTTACTGCGATGATCATGTACTGATGGCCATGTGACTCCCTTGTTCTTAAATGGGTGGCTAACTTGTTTGCCTTGGTCTTGCACTGCCTTAGTGGAGAGACCCGCCTTGATCATAGACCAGTGGAACATATGCCAGGAATAATCATCCACATGTTTTGCAGGTATCTTCTCTATAGTACTGTGGTGGTGAATAGGACTCAAGTTTTCCTAGTTTATTGGTGAAGGTGCCTGTCAGACCCCGTTGTGGCGTGAGCAGGGGCTACTGGGCCCTAAATGTGGTTGGTGAGAATGTTTGCCTTTGGTGTCCTGGGGTCTACCCTACTATGGCTGTACAAACTTGGCTAAGTACCCCGCCTTCCACTCTTGAGTCTCAAGGTAATGAGGGCGAACAGTTACAGACTCCACTAGCCACCCAACAGTCAAATTAACATAATGACCAGCCCAGTATGTACCTTTTGTGTAAAAAGAAAATCTTTAATCTCACAGCAGAAGTTAATACTGTACAATTAGACGAGTAAGTTATACAGGGTTGTCATAAGTTTCATTCTAACAGTGAGGTGCTACACACCTCTCTTTTCCGGCAATCGGTCTCTCTTCCCTTGGGGTCAAGATCCTGCTATTAAAATCCCCAGTACTCTTTATAGGATTAGACTACGGTGCAGATGGCGTAAAAATTATCTCTATTTCAACAGCAACGCAGTTCAAGGTTTTCTTCAATCCTTTTTAAAATAACAATTTTAAGGCAAATGGGCAAGTGGGTATGGCGGCATCCTGTCTTTCGTTCTTGGGTTCAGACTAAGCCCGGTGGTTTAGCGGCTTGGCAGCTGGGGCTGTGCAGTGCAGTGGATACAGGTTGTATTCTTTTTCACATAGCAATAATTCTTCTTTTCTAGAGACCACAGTGCAACCTTGCTTGTAACAGGGTCAGCGGGACGGACTCTGAGCCGAACTACACGTCAGTACTTGTCTTCGGTAAAGGCTGATGCAAAGAGACTTTAATCAATTGACAGTGGAAAACAGGAATCTGTGTTGGCGACAATTCACCTTTCCTCTGTCTGTTGGCAGCAGAACCACCAGTTTTTGGAGCCTTGGCAGGCTGCCGGGAAGCATAGGAATACGTGCTTGTGTGTAGTTTAGATTAATCTAATTTGTGAACTGCACAGAGAGATTAAGGGGGGAACTCCTCATAGCACGGTCACTCCTCGTTCTCTCTATTGGGTTGCAATCTTTCTCTAGGTGCTCCTCATACTGGGAAAAAACTGTCCGGGACTGTCTGGGACTGTCTGGGACAAAGTCAGTTACTTGGGCAAGGACTGGGAACTGGAGAGAAAACGTACACAGAAAGAGGAGTACACCGCTGCCCAGGATCACATAGAGTCAGAGGAGACAAGCATTGGCATAGCCAATAGGTCTCGCCTTTGGGAACTTATAAGTGTTTAGCCATGCAACAGTTGCATAGCTAAATACTTATAAGGTCCCAAAAGCGAGACCTGTTGGCTATGTGATCGCGATCAAACATCAAAGCGGCCGTGCGGCAGCGAAAGTGAAAGTAATCGCGGCGCGCGTGCCCGCGCACATGCACTGTAGCTCTAGGCTGCCTGGCAGCACTTTTTGGAGCCCTCTCTATAAGTCTCGCCAGACCAGCGCATGCGCTGGGTCAGACGAGACCTAAAAAAGGGATCCAATCTAAGGGGAAGCCTGCACGAAGGAACAAGAGGGCTAAGACTCAGGAAGGACAGGCACTCATGAGGCAGGTCAGCAATCAGAATCACTACACCCAGGACGGATGTGCAATACACATATATAAAACAACATTAACAATAACGGGAGTGTGGGGAAAGCAATCAGGAGCTCCAAAAAGTAAAAACTGAAGCTCAGTAAGTTTCTCACCCACAATTGTTGTTACAGATACTGATTGCAAATACCCACATGTAGGATCTGCATGCGAAGGCAGGGTCTGTGAAGCTTATACCTATGGTGATGTTATAAATGTAACTCAAAGACCATACTCACAGTGAACAAGAAACACCATCTAGGTAGTCTGCTGTGCCCACAGATCCTGGCGATCAAACAGGAACACGCAAGGCAGTAACAGAAAGGGGGTAGAACTAAGGACAATAGACAAGGAGCTAGCAAGGAGGAGTGCTTAACAGGAAAGGAAGGAAATCACAGGGCACACTAGGCAGAAAGCAGGTAACAAACTTACAAGGTAATAGAAGCAATACAGCAGAATAGAAAGACCGCAAACTAGGAACGGTAACCAAGGAAATGGGAAGAAAAGCAGGGACTGGAAAAGGATATACTGAAGGGGAGGCTGCAAGGGTATACTCGAATAGGGCTGGATCAGGAGTCAAGAAAACAAAGTAGTACTGAATGCTGTGCTGGAGCAAGACAAGAATTTAGCAAAAACTCAAAAGCCAAGCTAGCACTGCAGGCAGTGCAAGTTCAGGAACAAGGGAAACTGCTGTAGCTCAGGAACAAGAAATGCTAAGGATCAGGAGTCAAGGTAGCACTGCAGGCAATGCTAATTCAGGAACAAGGAAAACTGCTGCAGTTCAGGAACAAGGACTAACTACAGCTCAGGAAACCCTGGAAAGAAGGATATCAAAAGCTCAGCAAACACTGGAAACAAGGGTCGGTCTCACTGGTACACAGCTTCAATGACCAACCCTGGACTGAAGGGAGCTGGGGCTTAAAAGAGCTCACAGTAATTACATGCATCAGGTGTGAGCAGGCTAGCAGCAGCCAGCCACGGGTGAGCTGAATTCCTCCACACACCCGTGGCCTTCAGGGGTGGAGACGAAGCAGTCAGCAGGTAATGGAGTTTCAGGCATGAGCAGGATTTCTTCTACAAAACCCGGTATGGATTGGGAATGGATGTCAATTCCCAAATAGTGTCCAAATGGCTGGAAGTCACTATGTACATGAAGGGGAGGTTCTGGAAGCTTATTAGAACACTGGAGAGTCCCACAGTTCAGTCCCCTGGTGGTGAACACGAGAACGCGGGGAGCAAGTTGTCACAAATACTGGACATCTTCTGGACTAACTGCCCTCCAGAAGGTTCATGCACACTCCTTACCCCTCTCAGCAGGCCACAGGTTTCTAGGCTCTTTAGGCAAATCGTCAGCTTCTCCAGTAGAAAGTTATGACTTCAGGATATGTCCCTTCATCTCTGGGAGAATGACTGTCTGAGAGACACCAGTTCTGGTTGCACAGCAGCTCCTTGAGTACTCTGTGGAGCGCTCCCTTTCTTGTTCAAGAATAACTTGGGAGTGGGACAATGTGGGTTGGTTTGGATCGCACTTTAATGCCCTTTTCCAAATAGGACAGGTGGATCCTGTGTCTAAAGTTTCAGAACTGGTTTGTGTTGGGTCTCTCTCAAATATCAATTCCAGGCTGCTCTCCAGACCCAGCTTTTGGGCAAATTGCTCTCTTGCACCGAAGGTAGCAATTGCTCTGGCTCCAAGCAGGATTATTCAAAATACAGGCACAATGAAGTGTGAGATCTCTGCATGTGACTGTCATTAGTAACTGCAGTACCATCCCTCACCTATACCACCTACCAAATAGCAGTGGTCAGGAAGAATTAATCAGTAGTCCATTGCTAACAAGGCTTTCATGGAATTTCTAAATGTAGTCCTGTCTCTATCCTTCTCACTTTCTGGGTCTGGATCTTCACCTGGGAGCCACAGGAGTGAAGCAAAACACTTCCACTGTAGTGTGGAGGAGGTCCTCATCACATCTTGTGCCATGCTAAACCAGGGTCATCCAAAATGGATCCCACTACCTCCAATGCTCTGACTCGCCCAACACACACAGTGCTACTACCATACAAGTGACACTCACTGCGCTTACATGCATTCAACATGCACATACATTTTAAGCTCAATATTCTGGTTTACACATCTCAGCGGAACTTTACTAAAAAGCGGTCCATAGTGGTCACTGATAGGAAAAAGGTAGGGTCTGGTCACACTGTAGATTCAGAAACCTGGTGTTCTGCTGACACCACTTCATAGGATTCATCCAGGGGATGTCCACTGCTTACTCCAAGGGCTTACTTGTTGCGCCCCTCCAGGTCACAGATTAGGTCCTGGACTTTGCATTTTTAGGGACAGGCATAGGCCTCTGGGCCCATACTAGATTAGTGTGACACAAGGGCCAAACAATTCATGATACATGTTTCACTTGCAGTCGGAAACTCATGGCACGGGTAGATACTTGTTTACCATGCAGGGGACATTCCAGCCCTAGCAGTGCTTATTGTTGTCGTTCAGGGGATGATTGTTGTCTTGATCCATGCTATTAATCGAGGCCTGGTTTGAACGTGCACTAAGGACTCATCTGCCAATCTCCTGTTAACACAGTTGTTAGCATTGCCATTCTTGAATGTATAGTAGTGGCGTACGTATCTAAATTGTTCATACACTAGTTATGATGTTGCCCGACTTGATAATTTATTAGTGGTGGAGTGCTGCCTGATATAGCCTAATGATGTATATATCTTTCTTCATCTTTCTTCCTTTTTGCTTTAGGTTACCTACTTCAGTTTGTGGTATTGCAACAAGCAGAACCTGCGGCGCTGGGTGGATTTAGATAAACCCCTGAAAAAGCAGCTGGACAAGTATGCGGTGGAGCCCACGGTGTATTTTGGGGTGGTGTTTTATGTGCCTTCTGTTTCCCAGCTTCAGCAGGAAATTACCAGGTGAGCACAACAGGTACTGTGTTATTTCTTTGTACGGAATACAAATGTTTGCTATTTGTTACCGACACTTGGGTCAAAAGATAAAACATTTCTCCCGAACAGCTGTTCGCAAACACTCTTACATTTTACTGAAAGGAAGGATTCTAGAGATGGATCTCTTGCTATGTGTGGTGCGAATGAGCATGTTTTTTCTAGGATTGGCCATTTGAGCTGTGACCTAACCACCCAGTAAACATACATTTAAAAATATTTTTTTATATCCTTTTCTTTCACTTTTTAACGTAATGTTGGTAATGTACTTTCCTAAGTTAATTCCTACATTTGGGGTACAATTCTGACCTTTATGGGATTTACAAAGTGCTCATAGTAATTTACAACTGTAAATTTCTGGGAGCAATGTACTTCCACCTCTATATTCAAGTCAGATGAATTGTCCCGAGTGGACAATCTGACTAATTCTATTATCAATTCACATTACACTGTTTTTCTTTCTTTTTTGTAACCTCTGTCTCTGCACTCCCGTGAAATGTGGGGCTTTGCATTCCCACCATGGAGTCAGTTACTCCAAACTATTTCCAGAATAACAGGGTATATATAAGAGGCTATTCTAATAATTGAGAGTTGTCACAGGCATTTTGTGGGTAATCCATGTTTGGCCAACCTACTTGATACCTTCTTCCCTTCCCAACTGTAAAATTTATAATAATGGAAGTTGATATACTTGTGGGTTTTGTGATGTCATGCTACACTCTTAACCTTCAATGTACCCTGATTCCTTTTTAGTAGGATGAAAAATCTAGAATCATAAATGTATTTTTTTTTATGTAGCTAAGTTACAGTAAAAAGCAAACCGAGTTGTGAATGTGTCCCAACATGTTTTCCCATATGTGGCAGGGGTTCCACTCTTAGTATGTAACATTTGAAGCCAGCTTGCGAATAAGAAATATTACAAAATAGCTTAAGCATTGTTCGTTAGTCCTCTCTTTTGAAATAGGGAGGTTTCACCCCTATGTTTTATTTAAACTATAAACCCTATAGGGAGGCTTGGACAGTATGGTGATTGCAGCAGGGCGTTCATTATATAAACACCAAAACTCTAAGGAGAGAATGCATCCCATTATCACTGCAACCGTGCTAATTATTTCCTCCCCGGCATCATAACATTTGGTACAAGCATTGCCAATGCCAGAAGGTCTGGCATATAATAGAAAGTGCAAAAACAAGGAGATGATGAACGGAGCGATGAAACTTTTCAGACACTCACCCCCAGTCACAGATATGGGTTAAATCCATCATCGTTCTTTAGCTCACTTTGCCACCCCAGTTCAGACACAGCTATATGCAAATCAGTCTTGACCCTGTGCCTAATGGGAACAGAAACCGGTCCCAGGATGCTTGTTTCCGGTTCAGGGAAGACCTGGCTTTTGCATTTCGGGCTGGACTGTTCCCATGAGGCACATTCCCATCCATAATACTCAGAAAGCATATTTAAAATGGATTAAAAGAACAAAACGCGAAGAATTTTACTGCATAAATTTGGTTGGCATGCCTTTGCAATTAGGGAAAAGCGGCGATCTTGAAATTGTGTTGCATATTGTGAATACTTTCTCTGACACTCCAAGATGGCTGAAATGTTACTTCTAAATGTAATGGTTATTTTGGTACAGTGAAACGACAACACACTATGGACAATATCCTGATACCCTTCCAGATTTCCCCCTGTCTTTACTCGGCTTAGAACAGAAGACACTTAGGGTAAGGTGCACTGTTCAGTCATCCCAGGGTTTTTTGATTTGCAAAACAATGTGAAATTGTCTCTCTTGTAAAAAAATCCTGCAATTTTTACAAAAGTAGTTACAAAATCTTAAGTAATCCCTTGTTTCTACCTTCTTTTAATTGACCCAGTACTGCTGTGCTGGGTCAATAAAAGTAGGGTGGGCAGGAGAGCAGTGTTGTCTATCTCTCACTTGGCTGAATGCCTAGAAGTGTCTTGAAGAGGGAGAGCACACCTCCAGGAAGCGCTTAAACATGCACAGCAAGGAGGAAACTAGTGCAGGAGACAGACATATTAAGGTCCCAGCCTACTTTAGCAAACTCTTGGACTCCTCCATGATTGTCTACTCCCTCCATCCTCTCCATCTTTTGTAAACTGCCCATTCAGTCCTGGACAGATTATTCTCGCACCCTCCCCCACCACTACCACGCTTGTTTGCCTCCTTTTCCCCGTCCTCATCACTTATTTTCCACCCCATTCGTCAACCCACTATAAATGCATGCACAATACAGTTGTCCTCACGCCACCATTTCTTTTCTCGAGCCCCTCCTCTCTTCGTGGCACCCTTTTTCCTGCCCAAAACCCACTTTTCTCATTTCCCCTGTCCAGTGCTTCTATCTGCACCACCATCACACACCATTTGCAGTGTGGAATGCATGGTGCTCGTGGGAGCTATTGCTTTAGCCTCCTCCACCCTCCTCACACCTTAATTTAACAAGCATTTGCAATGCAATCAGTCTCGCCTTTGGGACCTTATATGTATTTAGCTATGCAGCACATTAGCCTGGGTATTGAAACATCTACTGTTCTTTAACATGGAGCGAAAGTAAGCACCAAACTACGTGACACGCCAGGTATGGGAACACATGGAGAGAAATATTGCCTTTCAGCGGAAAATGGTATAGTCCAAAGCTCTGTTTTTAATATAAAATCAGGCCCTTCGGTGGTTATATCACTGAAAATACAAGATTTGAAAAAAATATTATTGTCTACGGGTGCTCATGGAAGACAATTTATATGTACTGGAATCTAGAGAATGCTAAAGTGATTCTGAACCCTCTGTTCTTAGATAACCAATAGGTAACTTTATTAAGATATGTGTCCCCTGATTCCGTCTGGTTATGCCTCAGTAATTGGATGCCAGTTAGTATCACAACATAAGGGCTGGTACATGGTGGAAGGTTCATAAGTCTTATTAGTGGCTGCATCAGTGTTCTGCATATCCAGCAAGGGCCTATTGCTTATCAGTTGCAGTTCCATTTGGCCTTTGGGTACTACCATCTGTTGAGCAATCGGGATCACAGTTTGGGCAATAGGCAACGCTCTGAAGTTAAGGGGCCAAGTTGAATCTCACCACATCACTTAACCAATACAGACTACCAGTGCTTGCATTGGAAAAATCGAAGTGCAGGTACTCTGTACCAGAGCACCTGCTTGTTTCTGAGAAGTACTCTCTAATTAAATGTATTATGTTTGCACTGCATACCATTGAGCCTGAGCAAATCGGACTGGCCGCTCACAAAGACACCAGAGGCCCCGCCTACACCATGCCGCCATACTTACATTTTCGGCAAAAAGTGCACTTGCTTACCAGCCTGTGACGGGTGCAAGCTTAACAAACAAGTAGGCGCTTAACCCACTGGTCTAACGTTAAAAGAAATAAATGCACTTCGCAAGATTGTCGGTCCTATTCTAATGGAACTTTTAACTTTGTGCTAAGGTGCTCTGCATCTTTCTGGGCTTTTAGTAACCGGATCTAGGGTATGTACCCTGCCACCCTTCAAACTACACACCGCTTCCCCCGAGCATCTACCCCCCCTCCCTCCCTGAAGCCCACAATACTCACCATGCGAGGGGCTCCATGCCGGCCCGGGATGGGGAGAGCCCCCTCAAGTAGGACACCACGCTGCCTCCCGCCTAGCCCCCCCTAGCGGGGCGACTCGAGGGGCGCCCTATGGTGGCCCTACTGCAAAAGGAGGGCGGCTGCTAAGAGCCGCCGAGCTCGGGTGATGAGCGGTGTCCTCCACCGCGGGGAGCCCCGCGCTGCCCCGCACATGATGCGCCACTCGCGGGCGTCCTCCCAGCCCCCGATGATCCGGCTGCAGTAAGCAGCAGAGTCTGCCCGGTGATGATGCGGCGTCCTGAGCCCCCTGTTCTGCCCGCAGAGTCGCTGCCGCTGAAAGCAGCGCTCCCGGTGCAGCGAGACCCGCTCCCGCACCGCTGATGCCGGCTCCTAACGGTGCTGCGCTCCTCTCTGTGACCAGGCTGTGTGTGGTGGTTCTCCCCTGGCCAGATTGGAATCCGCTTGCCGGTGCCTGGCTCCTGTGCTCCTCCGGCTGCTCTAAACCTCAGTCAGTGTAAGCCCATGGTGGCTGTGTGTGCGCTCAGGTTGTGCCTGTCCTCCTCCCCCTCCCGTTTCCCAGGCACTCTACACTCCTCCCCTCCCCATCACCGCAGAGAACAATACAAGAGGAGACACGAAAAGCAGAGGGTCTGGTAACTTCGCACTGCCCTCACCGACCCTCACACATAAAATATAAGCTGGCACCTCAGCCAGCTCGCAGGGTAAAGCCGCCACTGCGGCCTCGCGACATTCAAACTGCTTCTGCAGCGCTTCCCTCACAAAAACTTGCACAGTGTCATGCAGGTTTGCACGGCACCGCCCTCAGACCCTCACATCCAGGAGGCGCATACTACCGTCTAAGACAAGTGACTTTCCCCACACACCACACCCAGCCGGCAGTAACAAACACGCGGATCCTACCTGCGCACAATGTGCCGACTAGCAGTACCCTCACACACACTTCAACAAAGGCTGATACACTCTCAGACCTTCACAGCATGGAGACTGGCCTCCCCTCAGTAAGTAAGTCAACATGCCTGGGGAAATCGCCCTCGGAGCACGGGCTCGCCGCGGAGCATTGAAAAGGAAAAACAAGAGGCAGAGTTAAACTTTTGGCGCGCATGCGTACGATGTATAGCATCGCGCGCATGCGACAGTCTAGGTCAGGCAGAATAGAGTGCGAATGCAGCCAGTCAATCAGAGGGGGAAAAAAGCATTTACAAATCCAATAGGACTTGTATTTACGCGAGCCCTATTGCATTGTAAATAAGACTGCGGTCTTCCAAGAAGGCAGGAACGGGAGTGGGTGGGGAGGTTGTGGTGGGCAGAAAAGTTTTGGACTGCGGGAGGGAACGGGGTGAGGCAGGGGAACAAAACAGTTTTAAAAGTGAAGGGACCGATAGCTATGGAAGGAGACAAATGACGACATGGCTGTCAGGAGGCGGGATTGAGTTGAGGAAAACCAATCAGATTGCAGCATTTAGGAATTCGGCAAATCAAAGAGGTTGAAAATGGGTGGAGCTTCCCCCACTATACTGTATACACCATCTCTCGATAAGACAGCGCATGCGCTGCCTAGGCAAGACCTAAAAAGGGGGAGAGAGGAAAGCAATAGCTACCTCCAGCACTACGTATTTCATGCTTGGAAGCAAGATGGCATGGTGGTGCCGTAGGGAGCACAGTTTTGATACTGAAATCTGCACCCACTGTTGTACCAAACATCCCTCTTCCCAGCTTTCTCCTGCTGTGCAGTCCTGGTGTGATGGTTCTACTTCTGGGCCACAGTATGTTTGTGAAAGGCACATTTAGTGCTAGTCACAAAAATACTGCAAACGTTGCTTTTTTGTGCCACATATTTTATTATTTTAATGCAACAAAATTTGGCAAACCAGACCGCAATTTCAGACTTACTGCTGAAGAAATGAGCAATGACCCAGTGGCTGGTAGCATGGTATCAGGGCTACAAGTTGCTCCAAAAACAAAAAACTGGCACACAAGCCCCATGCCATGTATTTTAAGGGTGAAATACAGAATGAGAATGACACACAGACCAATGGCTGAAAAAGGCTAGGAGGGGGAGGGGGAGGGGGAGGGGGAGGGAGAGGGAATTTTTTTCACTTATTTATTTTTTACAAGACCTCTGTAGACAGCTAAAGCTGTTTTGCTGGATCTACAAAGTACTTTAAACACATGCAAAGCTAAATGCTACGCATAAAATTACAAATCTGTATAAAATAACAGTTGAAAAACAAAATACAACCCCTTCTAATAAGTCTAATAAGGATTCTCAAATACAAATCTTCTGCACCCAGAGCCTGACAGATGGGGTAGAAAATATCAAAACCCTCTGCCTTCTACAATAAGCTGCCAGATTCCATGTAACAAAATTAATGTCTACAGGTTTTAACACAGTGTAATAACAATTCTCCATTAAGGGTCTATCATCTTTAACATATTTTATTGACTATACTATTTGTCATAGCTTTTCATAATAAACAGAACAAACATAAGGCATCCAACATTTTCAAATTAATCAATCCAGCCTGTAGCCTTTATCATTGGCATTAGCTTTGCCATAAGGCATTCATGAATAAAACTACAAATATGTAGAGTTACAGTTGGGAAAACAATACACAACCCCTCCTAAGTCGGCCTAACAAGGATTCTCACAGTGCAAATATTCTAGGGGGAAATAAACATTCAAACTCTTTCCTCCCATGGTAATCTGTGAGGTTACATGTGTACCTGGGAACAGGGTTGCCACACTATAACAATCCACCGCAAAAGGCCTATTGCTGTAATTGTCCCATCAACACGACAATGAAGGACACTAGACATGTAATTTTCTGTTTTTTGCTGTATGCTGTTTGATTTATTTTCTGCATATACCTAACCAGTGATGTCATGTAATGTTTTTGGTTCACACAAGTCTTGCCCCTGTTACTGTGTTTATATATGTATAATGTTGCTTTGTAAAAAGTTATTTTATACAAGTAAGCAATGAAAAAAGTAAAAGTCTAAAAAAAGGAACATTGATTCATTCTATTTAAATTTATAAGAACAATACATCGTGGCGTTATACACCTGAGTGTGCATTTCTGCTGAAAACATTAATAATAATAATGGATTAAGTCATAGACATCAGAAGGCACAATTCTTTGGATCCTTTGTTCAAAGAAAGATTTGATTGATTGTCTTGGAGGCACCCTTCTAAGATAAAATACGTGCTTATATATTGGGAGAATCATGTCCTAACTGTGGATTTCCTAAAGATGCACGTCTCATGAGGAGGGTCGATTATATCGTAAACCAGTTATCATTGATGTAGTCTGCCTACCCTGTCTATGAGCTCCAGCTCCTTTAATAAAGTTCATTAATGGCAATTGGATCTTGGATATTTTCCACTAATCCTCTTTCAAAGTGCATAGTTTTATTTTTGATTCTTTTTCATGTTCTCCACTTGCAGAAAGATGCTACTACGGCAAGAATGGAGCAGCAGTTTGTGGAGAGCACCTTGCTTCAAACATGGCTCTAACATTGAATTTCTTTATGTAGGTACCAGTATTACTTGCAGTTAAAAAAAGATGTCTTGGAGGGAAACATTCCATGTACACTGGATCAAGCGGTGCAGCTGGCTGGATTAGCTGTTCAAGGCAAGTGACTGAAATAAGTTAGGAGATGTTGTTGCTATGAAGACTTGTCTTTGGGATGTATGGCTTAAAAGTAATTAAAGGTGAGATTTACTAAATTGATTTTGCATTTTGTGACAGTGGTACAAAGAGGGACTGAATTAAAAGAATTGGCAGATTTCTCAGATACTATAGTCACTTTGAAAGACCGAATTGAACATATCTAATTTGTAAGCTGTCTGACTAACTCTGTCCCACCTTGACCAGTCAACAGATAGATCTCAAATCAAATGAATGGTCCATTGGAGTAGGAACAACATTTATATGACCTTTAATAATAATAACAGTAAGCTTGAATGTGTAACCTGTTTGATTATTTGAGGGCACAATTTGATTGAAAGCTTGCTTAGAACAATCAGCAGAAAGAGTCACCTGCCATATTGAAGCAGAACTTAAGTGCAATATTACATTTTAGGAAGAGTTGATGCCCAGTCAATTAGAGTCATATTGCAGGTGTACCCGATAAACGTTGTAATAACCAGCAGTTTATTGGTCAATGCCAATGAGATCGTTACATGTTTCCTATGCACAAGTGGTAGAAAATGCATTTTTGAGGACCTTATTGAACCAAGGGAATGCTACCCGTTAGTCCGGTGAAGGAGTAAATATTATCTCTGACGTTTCTTTCCGACCAATTTTATACTAAGTAGGCATCGGAAGGACCCATACTGTAAAGTGTATTTTTTCTCCCTGTTGGATGAGACGTCCCGTATAGATTTACACAATGTCTTCTGGCTCAAGCATGTGCAACCTTCCCCAAATAGCTCTTCTGCATCGGACTTAAGCAGTCATTGAAGGCTCTCTTGCTAGCGGCTTAGGTAGAGGGCATTTTACAACTGTTGTCCCCCAATGGAGAAGGTGATGATGGAGTGTTACCTAATGATGGATTTTTAAAATGTTTGAAATATGATTGTAGTTTAACTGGAATGTATTGCACAATTGCAAATTGCCTTGCTACATTGCTTTATACAATACATTGATTTGGTTAATTTACTGCATTTTTATAATACGGAGGTATACAGAGTTTTACACTGCATATTAAGCATATATGCAATTTCCGCTGTAAAAGTGCATTTCTGGGAAGGTTGATTAGTGTGACTTAATAACCACCTATGGGGGAAGAAATATTGTGAAAAAATGCTTTAATCCTTTTACTACAAAGTAGAATGATAAGGTAACCAGTTGATGAGCAAGTATTGGCACATCAAGACCTCTTCCACTAGATTAATGGAATCTCCAGAGCTGCATTGTACATGCATTGGCACATACTTATACTGCAATGTTAAACCTTTACTAGAGAGGTGCTTGCGCACCACAGGCCAAAGCCCACCATTCTGCACCTTCTCTCTGAAACTCGCAAAGCTCCAGCCATACTCAGTTTCAGGAGATCACCTGTGTCTTTAAAGCTGCACAGAATTTACAGTTGTCAAAAGCCCTCACTTGAGCAAGCCTGTTTGCTTCCCTTTTATCCTGTCATCTCCTTTGCCAATCAACTTCAAGAATTACCTTTTTTTTTTGTTGCAGTTTTCCTTTCCTAAAGCTGATTAACTTAAAATGCTCACCTTTGAGTTGAGCTCTGCATCTTTGCTGAAGTCATCGAGGTAGTAGCTACCTGTCTGCATTCTTGGTGGCAATGATAGCCTGTAACTCTACTTGAAAGATTGACTGATCAGGGCACCCTCCGCTCAGGTGACAGAGGAGCTCCCTTTATTAGGTCCTGCTGAATCTTTCACAGGTTTTCCTGTTCTTTGGAATAAGCTGAAAGGTTTTCTATAAACGGTCTTCCTACCACCTGACAGTTGTTGGGACTTCATCTGATTTTGGCACTTTTTGCAACCAAGGGCCCTGGATTTGGCTTTAATTTCTTGGGCATTGTTGGGCTCATGGACCTCTTGCATTCTGGAATTACTCTGATCCATCTCAAGATATAAAGAATTTTGCATGTCATCTAAGAGCACAAGGAAACCATTCAACTCATTCTAGTCTAGAGAAAGTTCAAGGACAGGCTCAAACCTTCTGGTGTACCCTTCCCCCCCCCACCCCCTTTCAATCACAGGGGAGATGCACATATGTTCTTGATGAACAAGGAGGGGGCCCAAACTACTTGCGTTAGTTTTTCTGCCTCTCTGGTTACTGGTTTAGAGACTTGCAGCCATGACATATAATGTTACACCAAGAGTCTATCTAAAGAACATCTAGTGTTTTTCTGTTTTGGGGCTTTTGGAGTACAGCATATCCAGGCTGGCAGTGTACAGTCTTCTAAACCCTAGAGACCCCATTATCAAACCTTGCTATAAGGATGATGGACTCTGCTTTTGAATTAGCCTCTTGCAAGCTCCTCTTTTTGTTCTGTACACATCAATTTCATAGCGAAGTTTACAGATTTCCACAATGGCTAGGAAACTGTTCTTTGTTTCTTTTATCTGCAACCATACTGCAATGTGGCGACAACCCAGAATACAATAGATATCAGACGGTGTCTGGAGTTTTGTCTAGACTGGACCAAGCCTTTTTGGTCCCCATAGAGGTAGTTTATCACCTGTAGTAACTCTTATACTAGGAATGGTTCTCAAAGACTCAGAGATGCAATACTCTACCGAGCAAGCCATCAGAGTGCTACACAGTTGCTAGTTGCTGTCCTTCTGAGACCATGCATGTGGTAATAGTAGACCCTTGTAGTCCGGTTTAATACAATCCCATGCAAGAACACAATCATTATCATACTTGGTAGTTAAATACTGAACATACTTGGTTGAAACTCCAAAAGGGAATGGAGTGAACAATGGAAATAGTTCAGTAGCGAAAGCTACATAAACATTAACACAACAATCTCTTACCCCTTGTCCCTAGGGTTGAAACCTCATTGACTTCTAAAGAGCAGTTCTACTCCTCCACTCCCCACAGTAAGGCTGATGCCACAGACGCCTAAAGGCTCTCTGTTGCAACCTAACAAAGCTCTTGCCTTTATGACACCTTCAGTTGAATAGGACATTTTTAGATGACTCATTGCCTTTCGTCATCAGTTCATTGCTGATCTTTGTTAACACTTGCTTTGTTCCTGACCAAGTATCAGGGTAAACGTTTCGAAAAGGGCGTATTGGTTGTCATGCATTCCTGCTGCCCTCTACTCTGCCGCTTTCATTATGGCCTCATGTCCCTCTGGAGAATTGAGAACAATCATTACTGTGCTGCCTGCCCCAGTGCCATCCATTTTAGTTTTTTCACACTGTCCTTTGTGTGTCACCCACAAGGCACCCCATCATGGCTTTCATAACCTTCTTTAGTGTCAGAACCTATGAAGTCACACCTGTTGTTACCGGTAACCCCATAATTCTAAGCTGAGATCCTCTTCTCATTGTCTAACATTGCATCAGTGCACAGACTTCACCAGAGTACCAATTGCAGATATTGTAAGTTCTGTCTTCCTTTTGAGTTCATCCTTGATTGTCTGGCTGCCCAGCTCCAGAATTGCCATAGAGTATGTTGCTGCTGCTGGTTCGGCTTGCACTGCTTGAGACAATAAACCCTCCATTTTCTCCTCCCTTTAGCATATGGCTTCCTCTGCCTTGCTGGATTTTTTTTTTTAATTCATTTTTATTAACCATGAAACCTATGCTTCCAGAAGAACAATACAATATAAACCATGGTGGGTCAGTGTTTGCACATACATAGCAACATTCACATTGCAGATGCCCACAATGCTGTTAGTTCCCCCAAAGGTGATCGTAGATATCATAAATCACGTGTTCCCTGCCTGTTGGCCTCCCCTATGCCACTGATCAGTTGCCACTGCAGTTTATCCAGGCCCCCCATATCTTTTCCCACTTACGTGGGCACTCTCTGCTCTGGTACACAGTCTTTTCAGCCCGCTGACACCAATCCAAGTCATTTTTCCAGCCCTCCACAGTGGGTACCTCCTCGGCACCCCATAATCGAGCGATGTTTCGTTTTGCCACGGCACCCGCTAGTGCGAGCCAGGTTGTTGCCCATTTGGGCCAGATTACATCCCCCGTCACTCCCAGGATATGCCACCGTGCATCCACCGGGACCGTGGACCCGACAACCGAGGACATCACCCGGGCCAGGTTTTCCCAGTATCTTTGAATCTTAGGGTACATCCACAGTATATGAAAGAATATCCCTGTCTCACCACTCCCCCTCGCACATTCCTCAGACACACAATGTCCAATATGATGTTGGACGGTCCTGGGAGCATATGATCTATGGAGATTTCGAAGTTGGATTAATCGGAACTTTGCTCTCACAGCTATTTCTCTGGGACTCTGCAGAGCCTCCGCCCAGTCATCATCTTCAAGGAGTCCGACATCCGACTCCCAAGCCTCTCTCAATGGCCCTAATGGGTCTGGTGTGTTATTTATCAGCTTCTTATATGTGAGGGATATAGCCTTATCGATCATGGGATCAAGCAGAAGCCTATCCTCTAGTGGCGCTTACTCTGGCAGCGGATCACCCTCTTTCAGGTGGCAGTGGAGTGCATATCGCAACTGCAAAAATCGGAAATATTCACCCTCCCCCATCTGATACTCTGTTTTTAGGGTGGCAAAGTCTAACATTTTTCCATTTTTCAGACATCACCCAGGAGGTCTATGCCAATATTACTCCATCTATGGAAGCCTTTGAGGTGTGCTCCTTGCTGGATTTTTAATCCAGATTCAAGTAGTGCACATGGGTTTGTTCTTTTCTCTTCAGCTGTTCAAAGTACATGGAATCTTCATACCCACCTTAGGAACCCCTACTCGATCAGTAGAACTTGGCGCAAAAGAGAAGTGCTCTTTTTTCTTTTTGTCTACCATGTGATCTTGGGAAAGGATGGCAAGCCACACTAATTGCCTCAACTGTGTGTGCCAGTGATAACATTCCCTCTAAACTTGTGCACTAAATTTGAAGTAAGATCACTGTTTCAACTCGATCCCTTATCTATGAGCAAGCAGCATTAATGTCCATGAAGACCATATGAGGCTTTTGATTTGTTTAGGCAGGAGTCGGATCTCGATGTCCTTTTGTGAGACCGTAATCTTTGCTCATGAAATTGGCTCTTTTCTGGTACACTCTTCTGTCTGTCCTCAACCCCGTAAGCAGTCCTGGTTTCTGACCATGGCTCTGTTTTAGTTTTGGTTACCTTCTCTACATATTGTCTCCAAGATAATCCCACATCTTTGCTATGCTTCATTGCCAGTATGAGGAGGTGGTCTGCATTCATAGCAGAGGCTTGCAAAATGAAGGTACCTGCACTACCCCGTGAACATCCAATAGTTTTAGGTCGGCAATTTGTCACAACACCATGGCTCTGGCCTAGCAAGAAGAGGAGCAGATCATCAGCGACCTACAAGAGCACAGACTCCTAACCCTTGTAGGGAAGTGGCCATTTTTGACATGTTTACCCACTTTTTGCCTGGTCGTTGATGCAATTTTGACAGGAAGTGCACTGGGTTCCTGTTGTCCAGGTCCTCCGTGCCAGATCTCTTTCCTAAAACTGTACAATTGTTCCCCCAATTGGCAATACCTTGGGCACCCCTGTAAGTCCTAGTAAATGGTACCCCAGGTACCTAGGTCAGTGGTATTGAAGAGGGTCCCTAAGGGTTGCAGCATGTATTGTGCCACCTAAGGGACCCCTCACCTAACTCATGCAGACTGAAATTGCAGACTGCGTGTCTTGGTGCATACAAAAGGGAATACATGACATGGCACACATCCATGTGTGCCATGCCTGCATACACTGCATACAGTATAGGTGCACTATACTACATGGGTGGACATATCTGCATGAGCATATATGCCCCTGTGCGAACCAGTTCAATTACTGCCAGTACAAGTGACCAGGGAAGCCATTTTAAATACATATGCGGGACGCTGGTGAAAAGCGAGTTCCCCAGCTACATGATGGCTTCACTGAAACCTAAGATGTTTTGTATCAAACATCTTGTATTAATAGACCCACACTGATTCCAGTGATGGCTTTATTAATACAAATGCAAAAACAACAATTGATGGACAGAATGCAGAACAATGTCGTACATTCACCCCAGTACAGAGATCTGCCATATGCAAATCAGTCTTGACTCTGCGCCCAATGGGAACAGTCCAGCCCGAACTGCCAGTCCAGGTCCTCCCTGGACTGGAAACAAGCATCCTAGGACCGGTTTCGGGCTTTCAGCCAAGATAGCTTGACTCCAGTGGCATGGAGAGCACGAGACCCACGTCTGGGCATACCCGTCCCACTCGGGGTGACAAATGCAAAAACAATTGATGGACAGAATGCAGAACAATGTCGTACATTCACTCCAGTACAGAGATCTGGGCCTAAATCCATCGGTTTTTTTCACACCATGCCATTCCAGTTTGGACCCAGCCATATGCAAATCAGTCTTGACCCTGCGCCCAATGGGAACAGTCCAACCCGAACTGCCAGGCCAGGTCCTCCCTGGACTGGAAACAAGCATCCTAGGACCAGTTTCGGGCTTTCAGCCTTCATCAGCCAGGATAGCTAGGGGGTGAATGTTTTGATTTGTTCTGCATTCCGTCCATCAATTGTGTCTTTTGCTTTCTCACCCTAAGTGCCCCGGGTATGCCCAGATGTGGGTCCCGGGCTCACTTTGCCACTGGATTCAAGCTATCCTGGCTGATGAGGGGTGAAACCCAGAAGCCGGTCCTAGAATGCTTGTTTCCGGTCCAGGGAGGACCTGGCTTGGCAGTTCGGGCTGGACTGTTCCCATGAGGCACAGGGTCAAGACTGATCTGCAAATGGCCAGGTCTAAACTGGGGTGGCATGGTGAGCAAACTAATGATGGATTTAACCCAGATCTCTTGACTGGGGGTACATTTTTTGATTTGTTCTGCATGCCTTCTGTTAGACCTGTCAGCCCTTTGGGTGGTCCCTCCTCATCATTATTTATTTTGTCCCACTTTTGCCTCAAACCCTGTTTGAATTTTTCCTTTTTGGGAACCACCAGACTTTTTCGTGTTGCTACAGATTCAGGGAGCCATTTTAGCTACCCCTGAACCTTCTGTCTGAGGGCCTGAAGCACAAAATGGTGGCCTCCCATGACATCACCAGCATCCACTGGAACCTACCAGCACCTTCCAGAACATTCCAGGAGCTTCCAGAACCCTGTGACCGTTGGAGGCGGTTTAGAATGTTGGGAGGATAAGAGAGGCAGTTGGCAGTTGGAGCTGGCAGTTGGCACCTGACTGGTGAAGAGAGAGGAGCACAACAGTGAAGGAGGAAGGAGTGAAGCAGCAGGGGTGGAAACTTGTGCCTGGAGTGGGGTCCATAAACCCACCCTTGATACTTGTCCCTACTGATGGATCCCAGCCTATAGCCCTGTGTGGGAAGAAGTCAGAAGAAAACCTTCCTAAGGACCTGGACAGCAGGAACAGGCCTTAGAACCAAGAAAGCAGCAAGATTCTGACCTGAGAACTGGTTTCCCTGGAGCCTGGCGTCGAGTAGCCGAAGACCTGGAGCCCGAGGTGGAGAAGCGGCGCTGACTGAGGTAGCAGACGTCGTACCCGGAGCCGCCTGAGGTCGTAAGAGGGCGCCGGCGGAGGTCGAGAGGAATACCAAGGGTCGAGAAGGAGGTGAACCGAGGTCGAGTGAGCGGCGTCATCGGAAGGGTGAAGTCCGCCCTCCGGAGTCGTCGGAGACCGAGGTAGAGGAGCACCGGAGGTCGGGAGTGAGGATCGCACTCCGGAGTCGCCCGGAACCTGTGAGGAAGAGCCCCGGAGGTCGGGGGTGAGGATCGCACCCCGGAGTCGCCGGAAGTCGACAGCGAGGCCAGGCCGGCCGACGTCATCGGAGCCGAGAGCGCCATCGGACCGGAGCCGCCCGAAGTCGACCTCGTGAAGAGACTGCCCGACGCCATCGAATCGGAGGTCGAGATCGAACCGAGGCCACCGACATCGGACCGGAACCGCCTACCGGCGTCGACAAAGAACTGACACTGTGCCGAGGCCGCCGAGACCGAACCGGAACCGCCTCACGGCGTCGACACGACTCCAGCGGCGTCGGAACATCAGAAAAGGGCAGTAAGTGGAGTAGAGGGCGCCTAAGGCCCTGTGGAGACCTGAGAGACTACTCTAAGGGGCTAGGGAGGTGCTGAAACCCACCTGACTGTGCCTGGGGTGAACTGGGACTAACCTAGAGAGGTTGTGTGGAGAGGAAAGCCAGGGCATTGGAATTCCCCCCTTTGATCTACCTCAGTTTAGGCCTCAGCCTTTGCCTCAGCCAGGGAGTAGGACCCCCCAAGCCTTCCACACCCTACAAGCTGTGCCTGGGCCAAATCAGCCCTTAAGTATTGAAGTGTCATCTGATTCATGAGTGTTACTGTATACTTCTAATTATTTATTGGGGAAACTGTATTTATTAAGTTCTTATCTATTTAATACTGCACTGTATTTATAGGTCCACAGGACTTGTTGGTGTACAGTATTTATTGGTACAGTATTTATTGGTACAGTATTTATTACCTCAAAGTATTTAATTGTCTGTATATATTGCACTTGTATTTATGCCCTGTTATTTATGATCACCCCTATTTATTTCAGCAAACAGCAAATATTTATTTGACCTGCTCTATTTAAGAATTTGTATATTGTGATTGTTATTTATTTTCCCAATCAGCAACTAAGAGAAAAAGATAAAGAAGAATATTTTCATAATTTTTACGGTGTAGAGTCGTTTTTGGAACGGATGCACGCATGGTTATTGTATGGGTATATTGTATGCTTAGCACTGCGCCTGTTTCCTGACCACTCGAGCCAAGCTACCACAGTGTGTTCGGGGAGTCCACCACCACCCTGCGGAGTGGGAGTGGGCTGTTTCCAACATAAATTGGTGTTCAGCGGTGGGATAGAGCTGTGCCTACATATACTCAACAAAACTGTGGGTAGTCCATAGGCCTACACCGGGAGTTTTCTCAAAGCGGCCTTCCTAATTGTGGGTTTTTGTTTTTTCCAAATTTACTCTGGTGGTGGGAGGAGGTATTATTAAAGGTACCCCCCTGCATTGTTTCTGCACAAAACCTGTCCTCTAACCTGAGTGGGCAAGATGGAGTTTGTTCTTGAAAATCTAGACACGTACACTGTGGCCCAACTCAGGGAGTTTTGCCAGCGAGAGGGGGTGTACTGTCCCCCAGGAGCAAAGAAGGGTGCACTTCAAACCAGCTTAAGGGCTTGGGGGGAGGCACGCAGGGAAAGCAAGGCTGAGGAGGAAGACAGGGATGGAGAGCCTGACCCCGAGGGGGCTGAGATGTACCAACCTGAGGTGGGGAACCTGTCAGCAGGGCCCAGGACACTTTCTAGGAAGGGCAGCACTGTCTCTAGTGGGGGCTTATCCGAAGTGGAGTTAGCAGATCGGAGAGAGAAGAGACAGCTCACATGGGACTTAGCAAGGCTGGAAAAGGAGAAAGAGGAGCAGAGGATGGCCCATGAATTGCGACTGAAAGAAATAGATCTTCAGATTTTGAGAATCGGGGCACAACCTGTTCCTAATGGTGGCAGCCAAAACCAAGAGTCCACTAGGGAATCCAAACCTTACCTGCCAAAGGACATTGTAGCAAGCTATGGGGCGGGTGACGACATCGCCAAGTGGCTAGCAGCCTATGAGGTCTCATTGAGGGCCCATGGGGTTCCAGCGAAGTATTGGGGAGGGGGACTGTATAAATACATGCCTCCAGCTGGTAGGGATGCTTTATTGGCCCTCGAAGAGGATGAGCAAACCCACTATCCCACCATGAAACTGGCGCTCATCAGGAAGTTTGGACTTACTCCGGAAAAGTACAGACAGAAGTTCAGGGGTAGTCACAAACTGGGCACACAGAATTGTGTGGACTTCCTGGACTATGCAAAGAAGGCACTGGAAGGTTGGATTCAGGGCAGTGAAGTAAGGAACTACGAGGAGCTGTTTGACCTAGTGTTGAAGGAACACCTACTCGAGAAATGTTTCCCTGAACTGCGGCAACACCTGGTGGATAGCAAGCTGACCAGTCCCCGGAAGCTTGCTGAGGAGGCGGACATTTGGGCTAGTACCCGGGTGTCCACAAGGGGGACTGGAGGGGATACTCAAAAGACCGGACAGGGCGCCCCCCAGAAGAAAGAAGGAGGGGAAAAGAAAAAGGAGTTCTCCAAAGGCCCCCAAAATAACTTCCAAGGGAAGGGAACAGGATTCACCTCTAAGGCTAACCCTCCCAGAAACCCTAATCCTGGCCAGAGTCAGCAGCCAAGGGTTGTCCATTGCTACGAGTGCGGTGGCGTTGGACACTATAAAGGAGATCCGAAGTGTCAGAAACGCTCACCCCCTCCCACTGGAGGAAAGCCCCCCGGAGTAGCTAGTGTAGTGCTCGGGGAGGAGATGCCCTTAACTAAGGGAAGGGAGTGGGCGGGTGTCACTTTAGTGTCCCTGGGAGAACGGGAGATGGTTCCTAAGATCCAGGTGCCCGCAAATACTGCAAAGTATGGGCAGTGGATCACCATCAATGGCCAAAGAGGGGAGGCTCTGAGAGACACAGGAGCCAGTATGACTATGGTACGTAGCCAACTGGTGTCTCCAGAGCAAGTCATTCCCGATGTACTCCACCCAGCCGCGATGGCTGACGGCAGAACCGGCCACTATCCCGTGGCTGAGGTTCCCTTTGAATGGGGGGGGGTTGCAGGTTCACTTCGAGTTGCCGTAAGCCCTGCCGTGCCAGTCGATTGTCTGCTGGGCAATGACATGGAGCACAACGCTTGGAAGGAGGTGGAATACCGGACTCATACCGAGATGCTGGGTACACCTGACTGGGCCTGTGTTAGCACAAGGTCCGTGACTACCCGAAGAGGGAGTTCATTCCGGCTGGAGCCTGGAACAAAGGCCCAGCCAGCTGCCAGTCAAGGGAAGAACCGAGGACAGGAGGAGCCTGCCTCGGCGTCTCCACCCCGTAGGACGGATAGGCCACCGGAGGTGGTGGACCAGGAGTCTGCGGAGGGGGACGTTACCAACCTGGAGGACCTACCCATCCCGGCCGAGTGGCACGTGGAGGGAGGCCCGTCCAGGGAGGAATTCTGCCAGGGCCAGAGGGAGTGCCCTACCCTTGAGGGGCTGAGGCGACAGGCCGAAGCCCAGGCAGCAGGGAACGTTGAAGGGAACTACAGTGTTTACTGGGAGGATGGCCTCCTCTACAGTGAACCCAAGGCACCCCTACATGGATCGTCACGAGCCTTGGTAGTCCCTCAACGTTATCGAGCCTTCCTTTTAGAGTTGGCTCACGAGATACCATTGGCAGGACACCTGGGGCAAGACAAGACCTTCGCCCGTCTTGTCCCACACTTTTATTGGCCTCAGATGAAAGTGTCGTCCGATACCTACTGCCGGACATGTGTGTCTTGCCAAGCCAGTGGGAAAACAGGGGTGAAGCTGAAAGCTCCCCTGGAACCACTTCCTGTCGTTAGCACCCCCTTTGAAAGGGTGGGCATCGACATTGTGGGTCCGTTAGATCCGCCAACATCAGCTGGTCACAGGTTTATCCTGGTTCTGGTGGATCATGCCACACGGTACCCAGAGGCAATACCTCTGAGGACCATAACAGCACCTGTTGTGGCTAGGGCCCTGATGGGAATCTTTACCCGAGTGGGTTTTCCCAAGGAAGTTGTGTCCGACAGGGGGACCAACTTCATGTCGGCATATATGCGGGCAATGTGGAAGGAGTGTGGAGTGACCTACCGGTTCACAACTCCTTACCACCCCCAGACCAATGGTCTGGTGGAGAGGTTTAACAAAACCTTGAAGGGCATGATCAGAAGTCTGCCTGAAAGCCTGCGGAGGAAATGGGACGTCCTCCTACCCTGTTTACTTTTTTCTTACAGGGAAGTGCCACAGAAGGGAGTGGGCTTCAGCCCCTTCGAGCTTCTGTATGGGCACCCTGTACGTGGACCTCTCAACCTGGTGAGAGACGGATGGGAAAGAACTCCCAGAAAACTTCCCCAGGATGTGGTGAGCTACATGCTGGCCTTCCGGAGCCAAATGGCTAAGTTGTGGAAGCAAGCTTCTGACAACTTGGAAGCCAGCCAAGCAGTGATGAAGGCGTGGTATGACCACAATGCTCACCCGGTGGAGTTGGAGCCTGGCCAGAAGGTGTGGGTGATCGAACCGGGAGAGCTTAGCGCCCTCCAGGATCGCTGGTCAGGACCCTTTGAGGTGTTGGAGAAGAAGGGTAAGGCTACCTACTTGGTGGACCTGAAGATCCCTCGTCAGCCCCTGCGGGTGCTGCATGCCAACCGCCTCAAACCCCACCACGAGAGGCCCGAAGTCATCTTGATGATGGTGACTGACGGAGGAGAGGACGTGGAAAGCGAGCCTCTCCCTGATCTGTTTGCGTCTCAAGAAAAGGATGGGTCGGTGGAGGGAGTGATTCTCTCCCCATCTCTAACTCCTGAACAGCAGGAGGACTGTCGCCAGGTCCTGGGGCAGTACTCCTCGTTGTTCTCCCTTGTCCCGGGTAGGACTCACCTGTGCGTCCATGACGTGGACACAGGAGACAGCCCCCCTGTGAAGTCCAAGATCTACCGGATGTCAGACAAGGTGAAGGCCAGCATTCATAGTGAGGTCACTAAGATGCTGGAGCTAGGAGTGATTGAACCTTCTAGCAGCCCCTGGTCCAGTCCGGTGGTGCTAGTACCGAAAGCTGCACCACCGGGTGCCCAACCAGAACTGAGGTTCTGTGTGGACTACCGGGGACTGAATTCAGTGACAAAGACTGATGCACATCCGATCCCTAGGGCGGATGAATTGATTGACCGGCTGGGAGCTGCCCAATATCTAAGTACCTTTGACCTTACTTCAGGGTACTGGCAGATCTCGTTGACTGATGGAGCAAGGGAAAGGTCAGCCTTCTCCACACCCAATGGCCACTACCAGTTCTGTGTGATGCCCTTTGGGCTCAAGAACGCACCTGCCACGTTTCAGCGCCTGGTAAACCAGATCCTCACCGGAATGGAGAGTTTCTCTGCTGCTTATCTGGATGACATAGCCGTCTTCAGTAACAGCTGGGAGGATCACTTGCGTCACCTGCAAGCTGTTCTCCAGGCCCTGAGACAAGCTGGATTGACGATCAAGGCCAGCAAGTGCCAGATCGGGCAGGGGTCGGTAGTGTACCTTGGACACTTGGTGGGTAGGGGAACGGTGCAACCCCTCCAGGCGAAGATCGAGGCCATCATGGCCTGGGAACCCCCCAAGACACAGACTGAGGTCCGAGCATTTTTGGGCCTCACGGGATACTATCGCCGCTTCGTGAAGGGGTACGGTACCATCGTAGCCCCTCTCACGGAGCTCACGTCCAAGAAACAACCTCGACGGGTAGTCTGGACGGAGGCTTGTCAGCAAGCCTTTGAGAAATTGAAGAAAGCCATGTGCGAGGCCCCGGTCTTAAGGGCCCCAGACTTTTCCAAGGAGTTCATTGTCCAGACAGATGCATCAGAACATGGCATTGGGGCAGTGTTATCGCAACTCAACGAAGAGGGTCTGGATCAACCCGTGGTCTTCCTATCCAGGAGACTACTTCCCAGGGAACAGAAGTGGAGTGCAATAGAGCGTGAAGCCTTTGCAGTGGTATGGGCTCTGAAGAAGTTGCGGCCATACCTGTTTGGCTCGCACTTCCTGGTTCAGACCGACCACCGACCCCTTCGTTGGCTGATGCAAATGAAGGGGGAGAATCCCAAGTTGTTGAGGTGGTCTATTTCCCTACAGGGGATGGACTTTCAGGTGGAACATCGGCCTGGAGTGGACCACGCCAATGCAGACGGTCTCTCAAGGTATTTCCGCCTTAGTGATGAGAACTCCCAAGGGGTTGGGTAGCTCTCCCCACTTTCAGCTGGGGGGGACGCGTGTTAGACCTGTCAGCCCTTTGGGTGGTCCCTCCTCATCATTATTTATTTTGTCCCACTTTTGCCTCAAACCCTGTTTGAATTTTTCCTTTTTGGGAACCACCAGACTTTTTCGTGTTGCTACAGATTCAGGGAGCCATTTTAGCTACCCCTGAACCTTCTGTCTGAGGGCCTGAAGCACAAAATGGTGGCCTCCCATGACATCACCAGCATCCACTGGAACCTACCAGCACCTTCCAGAACATTCCAGGAGCTTCCAGAACCCTGTGACCGTTGGAGGCGGTTTAGAATGTTGGGAGGATAAGAGAGGCAGTTGGCAGTTGGAGCTGGCAGTTGGCACCTGACTGGTGAAGAGAGAGGAGCACAACAGTGAAGGAGGAAGGAGTGAAGCAGCAGGGGTGGAAACTTGTGCCTGGAGTGGGGTCCATAAACCCACCCTTGATACTTGTCCCTACTGATGGATCCCAGCCTATAGCCCTGTGTGGGAAGAAGTCAGAAGAAAACCTTCCTAAGGACCTGGACAGCAGGAACAGGCCTTAGAACCAAGAAAGCAGCAAGATTCTGACCTGAGAACTGGTTTCCCTGGAGCCTGGCGTCGAGTAGCCGAAGACCTGGAGCCCGAGGTGGAGAAGCGGCGCTGACTGAGGTAGCAGACGTCGTACCCGGAGCCGCCTGAGGTCGTAAGAGGGCGCCGGCGGAGGTCGAGAGGAATACCAAGGGTCGAGAAGGAGGTGAACCGAGGTCGAGTGAGCGGCGTCATCGGAAGGGTGAAGTCCGCCCTCCGGAGTCGTCGGAGACCGAGGTAGAGGAGCACCGGAGGTCGGGAGTGAGGATCGCACTCCGGAGTCGCCCGGAACCTGTGAGGAAGAGCCCCGGAGGTCGGGGGTGAGGATCGCACCCCGGAGTCGCCGGAAGTCGACAGCGAGGCCAGGCCGGCCGACGTCATCGGAGCCGAGAGCGCCATCGGACCGGAGCCGCCCGAAGTCGACCTCGTGAAGAGACTGCCCGACGCCATCGAATCGGAGGTCGAGATCGAACCGAGGCCACCGACATCGGACCGGAACCGCCTACCGGCGTCGACAAAGAACTGACACTGTGCCGAGGCCGCCGAGACCGAACCGGAACCGCCTCACGGCGTCGACACGACTCCAGCGGCGTCGGAACATCAGAAAAGGGCAGTAAGTGGAGTAGAGGGCGCCTAAGGCCCTGTGGAGACCTGAGAGACTACTCTAAGGGGCTAGGGAGGTGCTGAAACCCACCTGACTGTGCCTGGGGTGAACTGGGACTAACCTAGAGAGGTTGTGTGGAGAGGAAAGCCAGGGCATTGGAATTCCCCCCTTTGATCTACCTCAGTTTAGGCCTCAGCCTTTGCCTCAGCCAGGGAGTAGGACCCCCCAAGCCTTCCACACCCTACAAGCTGTGCCTGGGCCAAATCAGCCCTTAAGTATTGAAGTGTCATCTGATTCATGAGTGTTACTGTATACTTCTAATTATTTATTGGGGAAACTGTATTTATTAAGTTCTTATCTATTTAATACTGCACTGTATTTATAGGTCCACAGGACTTGTTGGTGTACAGTATTTATTGGTACAGTATTTATTGGTACAGTATTTATTACCTCAAAGTATTTAATTGTCTGTATATATTGCACTTGTATTTATGCCCTGTTATTTATGATCACCCCTATTTATTTCAGCAAACAGCAAATATTTATTTGACCTGCTCTATTTAAGAATTTGTATATTGTGATTGTTATTTATTTTCCCAATCAGCAACTAAGAGAAAAAGATAAAGAAGAATATTTTCATAATTTTTACGGTGTAGAGTCGTTTTTGGAACGGATGCACGCATGGTTATTGTATGGGTATATTGTATGCTTAGCACTGCGCCTGTTTCCTGACCACTCGAGCCAAGCTACCACAGTGTGTTCGGGGAGTCCACCACCACCCTGCGGAGTGGGAGTGGGCTGTTTCCAACACCTTCCATTAATTGTGTGTCTTTTGCTGGATTTATTAATACATGCACCCAGAGGGCACCTTAGAGGTGCCCCCTCAAAACCTACCAACTACTAGCAGGCTGCCACTACAGATAAGTTCCTGAACCCCAGGGATGAGGGCCCATGCTCTCAAGAGGTCAGGAATAAAGCCTGCTCCGGCAGAGGGTGTTTTACACCCCTTCTAGCAGGATGACCTGTAGATTAGCATTCCGAGGCATGGAGCCTCAAAGAGCCCCACCGCCTTTGGTATGCGAATCTGGCTTCCCTCAGAGGTGATGCCATCCCCCAGACCAGAGCCCATTTGGTGCCTGGACACACCGGAAAATTAGTAGTCAGAGAGGCGTGTATACCCTCAGGCCTATCCACCTCTAAGGGGAGCTACCTGATGTGGACACAAAACTTCAAAGTCTGCCATCTCTGTCATGACAGAATTAGGAACACAGGGAGAGGGTTATGCCCACTTCCCACAGGAAAAGGTCACATAGGGGGCGTAGTGACCCAAGGGGTAAGTAGCCCATTGGCTACTACCCTACACTCCCCTAACGTCCCGAAGTCTAATATTTAGGGTAGCCCATGGCACCAGGAAATCAGATCCTACCGACCTGAAAGAAGAACGCAGACATGTCTCCGGTGAAAGAAATCCAACACCTCAGAACACCTTTGCACCTGGACCAAGGAGAAGAGAACCAAAGGTGTCCCACGTCCCGAGCATCGTTTGACCTGCACCCCATTTTTGGTTCAACCTGACTGGTCCCCCATTTCCAGCTTGCAGCCTCTTCTTGATCCAGACTGATTACCATTGACTTACACAGGCACCCGACGCTGTATAGCACCTCTGCTCCCGGCCGCCCCAGTCCTACCCAAGGTGACCTGTTGGTGCTGCCTTGGACCCTGTCCCATACTCACCTTAAGTCCAGAAGATTGGTCCCGTCAGCCTCTGTGAAGTACTTTTATGCAGTATTTGTTTTTAGGTTTCGCCTAGGCAGCGCTTGCGCTGTCTCTTCAAGACATGCTGTATTCAGCATATGGACATAAAGTTCTGCCTACTTTCCGCCCATCTTTTTTTTTTTTTTTTTTTCTTTTTTTTATTAAAGTTAGGGCAGAACAAAGTCATCTAAATGAACACACATTGCAGCTGGCTGGTACATTTTCTTAAGCCATTATGCATATCACTGTTACATCTAGTACAGGCCAGATCACACCCATTAACCCATGCACGCCGCTTCATCTTCTCCCCGTTTCAACTCAAAATGTCCTCACTCGGTAACTCCGGTGGTTCAAAGATAAAGCCCCTGTATTTGTTCCAGGCTCCCCACACTTTCCCCCATTTCTGGGGACAGCCTCGGTTAACATAGCCTTCTCTGCCACCATGGCTTCGTCCATGTCCATACACCAGGCCTTGATCGTTGGTGAGCATCTGGAGCCCCACAACCTAGCTATATTTCTCTTGGCGACTATCATTCCCAAAGTTGCCCAGTCCTGTGCCAGATGATTTAAATCATTGGGTTCCCATATATTTAACAAACACCTTTTAGGTTCTGGTGCGACCGACACCTCCTCCGTCTGCGATATGGTCCTCATCACTGCCACCCAGTATGGCATGATCTTCGGACATTGCCATATAATGTGGTAAAACGTTCCCTCCTCCCCACATTCCCGCAGGCAATACGGATGGGAGACATTCCCTATTTTATGTAGGGTTAATCTAGTGTAATATACACGGTGTAATATCTTTAGTTGTATGAGCTTCAATCTCGAGGGTATTGCAGCTTCCCGTGGTGATGAAAGTGCTAACTGCCAGTCTGTTTCGTCAAGTTCCCCAAGATCCACGGACCATTTGACTTTCAGTGCCTGCGTTGGGTCAGGGAGGTTATTAAGTAATTTACGATAAGTAAAAGAGGTGGGCTTTTTTGTCATATAGTCAGTGAGAAGCCTATCCTCTAAGGGAGAGGCCTCCGGCAGCACGGAGTTTGGTGGTATAGCTGCCTGTAGTGCATGTTTAATCTGCATGTACCTGAATTGTTCAGAAGGGGCTAGTTCGTATTGGTCCTGAAGGCGTTCGAACGCGATCACCCCGCCCTTAACCCATAGGTCGCCTACCGTAGAAATGCCTATTGCGTCCCAGTTATTGAACCCTTTACTATTTCTAAGTCTTCCCAGCCGCTGTGTATCCCAGAGTGGATTAAGTTGTGTAATAACCCCCTGCCATCTCAGTTTTTTATGTGCCAAGTACCATATGTCAACTGTATGTGCCGTCGGGCCACTCAGTGGGTTAGATCGTTTTTTATTGTATAGGGCCGCCATGACTCCTCCATCTCCTAATATGTATCTGTCCGCCTGGAACGCAGGGCCGGCCTGCGGGTCGTGGATCCATTGATTGATTATTTTTAACTGTGCTGCCCAGTAGTACAGTTGTATGTTTGGGAGTGCTATACCCCCATCATACCAGCTCCTAACCAGTTTTTCCATTGCAATACGCACTGGCTTGTTTCCCCACAGTAAACTAGAGACCTCTGTCGCTATCGCTTTAAAATAGCTCGTTGGTACCGGAAACGGAGTATTTTCCAAGGCATAGAGAAACCGTGGAAGCGCCATCATTTTAAAGAGCGCTGCTTTCCCAAGCAGCGTCAAAGGTAATGCGTGCCAGTGCGTTGTATCCCGTTTTAGACGGTCCAGGGGGGGGTATTAGATTTTTTTTAATGAATTCTTCAGGCCTAGGCATCACCTAGATACCCAAATACTTGAAGCACTCTGTCGTGATTAGGAGATCGCACTCTTTAGGAAGATGCGGTGGCGGACCAGATAGTACAAATAAGACCGATTTGGACCAATTAATAGTATAGCCAGATACTCTCCCATAGTTTTCACAAACGTTCAATAGCACCAGAATGGAACGTCTGGGGGAGGCAAAGTATATCAAAATGTCATCTGCATACAAGGAGATGCGGTCCTCCCATCCCACCGCCCATTTGAGTCCCCTGATGGTCGGTTCCCACCTGATCAATGCTGCCAGCACAAGTGCAAACAACAAGGGGGTAAAGGGCAGCACTGGCGAGTTCCGCGCCCCAATGGGAAGTCCTCTGACATGTGACCATTAGCTGTGACATGTGCCAGCGGTTTCGTGTACCCATGCACAGAATTTAGGGCTGAAGCCCAGATGTCTAAGGACCGCAAATAGGAAGGGCCACTCCACCATGTCAAACGCCATACGGGCGTCCAACGAAAGAATAACAGCCGGTTCTTGGATATAGGGTATACGGGCTATCCCCCCATGAAGGCGCCTCAGGTTAAGAGCCGTGTTGCGACCTGGCATAAAACCTGATTGATCTGGCTGTATTAGGGCCGTCATGTGCGGGGTTAATCGAGTTGCCAAAAGTTTTGCGAGTATTTTAGCTTCAGCATTAAGCAATGATATTGGGCGATACGAGGTGTATTCCTCAGGAGGTTTCCTAGGTTTGGGAATTGCCACTATGGTGGCCGTTCTTTGGTCCTGCGGGAGTTCTCCCGCAGCTAGACTTTCGATATACATTTTTAGCAGGTGGGGGGAGAGTGTTCCCGCCATCCTTTTATAGTACTCGATGGGTATGCCGTTAGGCCCTACCGCCTTCCCCGTCTGCAGGGACTCGATCCCTAATTGCAATTCTTCCGTCGTGAGGTCAGCTTCAAGTGTGCTGGTCGCCTCCGGTGTTAATGCGGGCATTTTGATGTCTTTGAGGTAAGCTTGTGCCTCCTCAACCGTGTTGGTTGACGAAGGCGCATTTACCTGGGCGAAGTACCTGGCCAGGCCGTTTACAATTTCTTGAGGGTCTGAGACCACTACCCCCTCTCGAGTTTTTATCTGTGCTATCCAGTTCCTTGCTCGTTCTTTTTTGTCGAGCCAGGCCAGAAGCCTACCCGCCTTATCCCCAATTTCATATATCTTATGTTGTGTATTCTTTAACTTGGACTTTGTCATCTCCTTTAAGTATTCTCTGTATTCTTGTTGCTTAATACTCCGGGATTGGGACGTTTCTAACGCCGGGTGTTGTGTATGATGGTCCTCAGCCTGATGCAAACTCGATTCCATGTCAAGTAACTCCTGTCGCTTTTCGCGTTTATAACCTACTATGGATGTAATGGCTTGCCCACGAATAACAGTTTTATAGGCCTCCCAAAGGGTGGTTGAAGATGGGGCTGACGTTGTATTTTCCTTAAAATAGTGTTGTAGTGCTGAGGTCTTTAAGGATTTTGGGATTATTCAAATATCCTGGGTGTATGGGGTAAATGCGTCGTCTAACCATGTGATGGCACGTGTATGTTAGTAGCACTGGGGAATTACCTGAGATCCCTCTGGGTCTGATCTCTATGTCCACTATATTCTGCAGGCTGTCCGCTGACGTCAAGAAGTAATCTATCCTTGAGAGGCTATTATGTACTCCCGATTGATAAGTGAACTGTCGTGTCGCGGGGTGACGGCATCTCCAGGCATCCAGGAGACCAAGGGCTTCTAGAAAACTCTATGCGAGATAGTCTGATGGTGTGAGGTTTGGGAGGATGTTGGTCAAGAGTCCCGTTGATCGTGGCATTAAGGTCTCCCCCCAATTATCATTTCCCCCTCTGGGAGAGCGAACAGAAATTTACTGAGCGCTGGTAGGGCCACTGCGTTGAGCGCTGGAGGACAACTTTAAAGGACCTCCCCTCCCACTGACATGCTATAGCCGCAAAGCGGCCCTGGTCATCTGTCCATTTTTGGTTAATGATCAGCAGGAACTGTTTTCTTACCAGGATACCCACTCTCCGTGATCCGGAAGAAAACTCAGAGTGCACAATAATTGTAAAACCAAACCGGTCCAGCGCTTTACAGGTCGTTCCCGTTAAGTGTGTTTCGTGTAAGAGGGCTATCGCTGGCGCAAACCGTTTCATATATTGTAAAACTAGACCTCTTTTAATCTTATCCCCTAGCCAACGGACATTCCATGTAACCAATGATAAAGGGACAACCGGGCCCACAGGGGACGTTAGCGACTCAGCCCCTGAGTGATCCTGAACCATTATTCCTGTCATACTTAAAGCATGCAGTCAGTGCCATAGATTGTCTGCACTTCCTGTAACCAGCACATATTAAATCAATTTGCAGCCAGTGTCCTTAAGAAAATAATAACCAATAACATCCAATACTGTAATAACAACCCCGTCCCCTCCCACCCACCTCCCTGCTTGACGGACCTATAGCTACCCGCCACCCCAAC
The DNA here is from genome assembly GCF_964204655.1 of Triturus cristatus. NCBI lineage: Eukaryota > Metazoa > Chordata > Amphibia > Caudata > Salamandridae > Triturus > Triturus cristatus. Next base: position 953,489,392 of record NC_140592.1, read on the forward strand.
AGTGCAGAGTGCTTAGTACCCTTCCCCGATACCAGAACTTGGGGGTGAGAGCAATTGTCCATTGTCCTCGGACACCCATTGTGAGGTTCAGTAGTAGCGGTCTTGTCTCCCTCTCTGATAGTTTGTGTACATTAAGCGCTTGGAAGGCATGTTTTCCCTCCATCGGGCTGTTCTGTTGCGGTAGTCACTCCCTCGAGCCCTTGTGTGAGGCAGCATTGGTGTCGTTACAATGGAGTCGTAGAGAATCTGGTAAATTGACCGAATTCTAGATTTCAGCCGTTCAGCATGTCTAGGCCGCGATCGCCGTATCATTGCAGCTCGTTCCTTCCCTACTTCAGTAATGAATGTCACCTTCTCTTACAGCTGACTACTCTAGTTCCTCTCGCACTTCAGCTCCCTCGCGGTGGTCGTTACCTCCTTTCCGGTGCTCCGAACGCAGGGCTTTGCGCCAACCCTCCAGCCACTCCTGGGCGTCCTCCGGCGACAGAAAGAACCATGCTTTACCTTCGGCTTCCACCCTTAATTTTGCAGGGAACAGCATTGAGTACTTGATCCCACGTTCGCGGAGTGTTTTTTTCACTTCAAGAAATCCACAACGCTGCTTCGTAACTGCTGCAGTATAGTCCGGGAAGATGGTAATATTAGTGTTGTCGCGCTTCAGAGGGGGCGCGACACGCGCGGCCTGTAGTATTGCGTCTCTCTCCTGGTAATTAAAATACGAGCTAGGTATGGGCGTGGAGGGGCCCCTGGTTTGGGTCGGCCACCTGGGACTCTGTGTGCCTGTTCCACGGAGAAATAATTGGAGAGGCCCCGTGGGTGGAGATGATTTGTAATAAGATCCTCAACAAACAGGTCAAGGGCTGGGCCACCTGTCTGTTCCGACACACCTATAAGGCGTATGTTATTTCGTCTCGACCGCCCTTCCTGGTCCTCCAGTTTAGCAGCCAACAGCTTGTTATCTGCTGTGAGCTGTTGCATTTACTTCTTAAGCGTGGCCGTGTCGTTAGTTAGGGTGGTTGCCGTGACCTCCACCTCCGATACTCTGGTGGACATTTTGTTAAGGTCATCTCGGATTAATGAGAGTTCTGCTGAGAGGGATCCAATGCATGAGTCTAGGGACGTGTGCACTTTATTCAATGTGGTCATAATGTCTTGCAGCGTCACTTCTTGGGTTTCTCCGGTGTTCGTACTTGGTCCCGGCGTTGCATCTTGAGCCACTTGATCCGACTGCGATTTTGTATAGGCGTATTTTTCTAGCTTCGCATGGTTCGGCCCCTTCGCATTTCTGCAGCTCATTTTCGCGTTGGGGGTATGTTCGCACAAGTGGAGAGATCAGGAGTGGTAGTCACCGCGGCCTGCCAGAGGGCTATCACAGCCCAAGCGGCCTCTCTGGTTTCCCACCCTGCACCTCCTGTAGTGTGCTGCTTGAAGTATCTTAGGACTGGCCCTGTCTATGGGACCCACTCTGTCCGCTCTCTTCTGGAACGATCTTCAGTTTGTCACTCAGAATCAGTTCATCATATCTGGGGAAGGCCCCCCTCCAGACAATATGGCGTCGTGCACTGCGTTGTGCTGCCCTCCACAGAGGGGGCAGTGTTCGGTATGCCGACTAACTCCTAAAATAGTGTTTCGCCGTTAGTCCGCTACCTGGAGACAATGTGTGCTTGGACTAAGCGCGATCAACTCTCCCGGCACTATCCGCAACACCAGCAATGTGCAGGCAAGAGAATACCTTTGCACTAGTCACGATAAGGTTCAATGAGGTGCAGCTGTAAGTCTTGATAAATGTGCGTGGATAAAACTTGATGGCGTTAGCGTTGTGCAAGCAGACGGTGTCTGTTATATGCAGGAGCAATACCTGGGCAGCACAGTGATCCTATGCGGTACAATTACACCGCCGTCCTGACCTTGGAGGACCGTGGGAGCGCAGCGGCGGTATGGCGGGCCGCCTGATCGCCAGTTTTTCAAATGCACCCTCTTTGGTGATTACGGGAGGCGCGCCAGGTCCGTGAGGCGGCAGTACGCTCGCCTCTCCGCCCGCGCAGGTGCCCTTCTTTGTACCGCGTCGTTGTGAGAGAAGCGCCCCCTCCGGTTCGCTATCGGCGAGGGGGGGCCTCTCCCAGCCGCCTCCCAGTCCGCCGCACCTCACGCCCTCCTCCGTGCAACACTTTGCTCCCTCGCGGTCGGCTCCGCCTGAACCTTACTCCCCGGGTCACCTCGCCGGGGTAGGCCCCGTGTCGTTTGTGCCGTCTGAGCCTTCCGTTCAGCCCTGGACCGGGATGAACGGGCGCCCAGGGGTCTCCGCCACCACGAGCTGCAATATTCTGGAGAGGGAGCCGCCGGATAAATAATCGGATTTATTAGGAGGGTTCCTCGGACCACGGAGCCTCCCTAGGCTGAGGTCATTTTCTAAGGCTGCTAGCCACGCCCCTCCCGCCCATCTTTTTAAGTGGCTCCTGTCCCTGTCCTTTGTAAATGGTTTTTTTATTGGTCATTAGGCTTTGTAGTCCCTCCTTAGTTCCGTCTTGTTCCTTTTTCTAACCTCCCATGAGGACACCCCCTGTTACATGTGTTGTTACGCCCTAGGTTTTAATAACAGCCGCAGGGCACTATTTTTTTAAAGGCCTTCAGACAGGACACTCATTTGGTCCTAAACTCGGTTGGCAGTGGTTACTTTACTTGCTAGCACATCTCACATTTATATTAGACCTTCTATAAATTATTTCCCTTCATCAGCTGCACATAGAGTACAACTTAATCCAGAATTGATATAATAATTCTTTTGTCACTTTTCAAAGCTACTAATTGTATATATGGACATAGCTATTTGAATGTACTCGTGGTACTGTCTTGCATGCAATGCATTATGGGTAGGGTGGATTTACCATATATTCTGCAGGGTGCAGTACCATATGTGACCAGAAGTGTATGATGCTCACTAGGGACCTATAGGAGCAGCTTACAGTACTGCACCTAGACAAGTAGTGCTGGTGCCTTGCTAACGAGGGACCTCTAGGAGCAGCTTGCGGTACTGCACCTAGACACGTAGTGCTGGTGCCTTGTTCACTAGGGTCATCTAGGAGCAGCTTGCGGTACTGCACCTAGACATGCAGTGCTGGTGCCTTTCTTACTAGGGACCTCTAGGAGCAGCTTGCAGTACTGCACTGAGACATGGAATGCTGGTTCCTGGCTCACTATGCAAGCATTTGCTGTGCACTAGGTCTCGCATTACTGAAAGTATGAGCTGTTAGCGTTGCATTATTATTTGCAACACCAATACCTCAAACTATCAGTAATGCGAGATCTAGTGCATTGCAAATGCTTGTCCTCCATAGGATAACATTTCCGCTTCTGAAAATTGCACTGTCGACTTTTAAAAACTATAAACATCTCTATCCCGAAACATACTTACCTGATTTTGATGATCTTTATGCCAAAACTTATGTAAAGATAAATGTAATGTTCGAGGCATATGAGCTGCAGATTATACACTGTGCATAGATCGCCATCTGGTGTTGGGCCCGGATGTTTGCAGTTTGTTTTTCTTCTTGGACAATGTTTGGAAGTTACGAGTTCGGTGACTCCTCCTTCGGTCCGTACTGCGCATGGGCTTCGGCTCCATCCTCAGATTGTTTTTTTCCGCCATCGGGCTCGGATGTAATACTTCGTGCTCCGGCTTTGAACCTTTCCAGTTCGACCTTCGACGAAAAATCCTCGTCCATCAAGATTCTCAGACAAAATCATCATCTTCATCTCTCTCTTCGGCACTTCCTCGATTCCAGGCATCGGCGGCGGCCTTCGGGCCTATCTCAACTCCGGTCTCGGCCAATGGAAAGGACTCCCTTTAAGAAGTGCCCAAAATGTGGGTCTAAATTTCCCCACACCGATCTACATCAGGTGTGCAACCTCTGCCTCTCTCCCGAGCACGAGGCCCGAGACTGTCCCGCCTGCGAGTCTTTTCGATCGAAAAAGACTATTCGGGATCGACGAGCTCGACGCACCATGGCGCACTCATCGACCTCGGCTCCACCTGACATCTTCGGAGAAGACATCGGAGCTTCGGGACAGCAGCACACCGAACAGGAGGACGACATCGTCAGCGCTTCCGAGGCCGACGACTCCGACGTCGAGGAGATCACACCGGCGCAGAGGGTCGTGAGTACTCTACCCCCTCCCACTCCCGCGCCCATACCGAAAGAGACTCCGGTTACACCTTCGCCTCCGGGCCTAGGCAAAACCAAACATACCGCTTCCATCACCCCACCTTCGGGCCCGGTGAAGAGGCATCATAAGTCTCCCGGCGGCTCGGGCTCGAGCCAGCCTACTAGCGGCGCCGAAAAACACACTTCGGCACCGAAGAAATCCACACCAAGCTCCGTTCCGAAGCCATCGGTGTCGAAACCTGGCCTCTCGGTGCCGACCAAACATAAATCCCTCGGCACCGACGCTCCCGTGCCGAAGCCTGCCTCGGCACCGAACAAAAAATCGGAGGCCGCGAAAAAGCATGGCACGGATCAACCGAAGAAGCCGTCGGCTCCGAAAACATCGGCACCGACAGATGAATCGTGCCGGAGGAGCTATTCACGCCAGATCCTCGACAAAAGACTTTAACAAAGGATCCAAAGACTGGAAATTTGACTTTGTCTTCAAAGAAAAGACATTTAGACAAGCCAGCTCCTCCTCCACCGCCAAAACGGAAGGACTCTGCCACATCTCCTTTCAGAGTACCCTCCCCACCACCTCCGCCTCCTCCACCTCCCCCCCCACCTTCTCCACCCTTGCCTCATCGCTCTCCAACCCTGTCTCCAGACCCTGATGACCAAGGGGATCCATACTATGATCCAACAGATGCCCCACAGGACCCTACTCCTCCGGGCACACCAGACCCATGGGAGGATTATCATAATCCAGATGTCCCAGATGTGCCTCAGGATGATCTTTATCCATCCAGGCCATCTCCACCAGAGGACTCCCTGGGGTTCCACCACTTACTACAACGGGCGGCACACTATCATGGGGTGGAGTTACACAGTGATCCAGTTGAGGAAGACTTCCTACTTGACACTTTTGACATCGCAGATAAATCTACTGCCATATTACCCATGCTTAAAGGAGTGACCAAACATGCGGCAGAGGTTTTCAGAGACCCAGTCAGGGCTAGGGTCTTATACCCCAGAATAGAGAAAAAATATAAGGCAGCCCCCACAGATCCTGCCTATATTAAAGGACCGGCGCCCTTCGACTCATTAGTGGTATCCACAGCTAGAAAGCGATCCAATTCTCAGTCATCTGGTGAGGCTCCACCACCCGATAAGGAATCCAAGCTCTTAGATGCGTCAGGCAAACGCACCGCCTCGCAATCTGCCAATATGTGGCCCATCGCCAACACGCAAGCGCTGCTGGCACGGTACGACAGAGCGCACTATGATGAGCTGGAGGCTATTATGCAACATCTCCCAGAAAAATATAAAAATAAGGCTCATGAACTGATACAAGAGGGAAAGATCATTACCAACACCTCTATTAAATGTGCACTTGACGCAGCAGACACAGCTTCCAGGGCTATAAACACCAGTGTTCTGCTCCACCGCCACGCCTGGCTCAGAATCTCAGGCTTTAAGCCGGAGGTCCAAGCATCTATATTGAACCACCCTTTTGACCAACAACACTTATTTGGCCCAAAAGTAGACGAAGCCCTGGAAAAAATGAAGAAGGATACAGATACGGCGAAGTCTATGGGAGCATTACAATCCCACACTCCTAGACGCTCCTTTCGCCGTTCCTCCTTTCGAGGCACTGGCAGGGGTTACTCTGCCGATAACGCCTCTACGTCCTACAAGTCCCCTCCTCAGACTACCTTCACAAAGGGCTATCAAAGAGGTGGATATAGAGGGAACAATAATAAAGGCAGGGGCAAAACCAGCACCGCCCGTTCTGCCACACCGCCCACACAATGACTTTCCCCCGCTCCCCCCAGACCATTCCACTCCAGTCGGGGGCAGACTACAAGACTTTTTTCAAACCTGGGAGACCATAACATCAGACAAATGGGTGACCCAAATTATTCGGTCAGGGTACTGTCTCGAACTAACATCTACCCCCCCAAATATTCCACCCAGGCACCGTACAATGTCACAAGAACATACCACACTGCTGAAACAAGAGGTGATCTCCCTCCTGCTAAAAACAAGCTATAGAGCAGGTCCCCATCAATCAGCAAAATTTAGGGGTCTACTCTCTGTACTTTCTAATACCAAAGAGAGACGAGACCCTACAGCCCATTCTAGACCTCCGGCCTCTAAATGCATACATACATTCAGATCATTTTCACATGGTAACTCTCCAACAAGTCCTCCCACTCCTCTGCCAGGACGACTTTCTCACTACCCAGGACTTGAAAGACGCATACTTTCATATTCCAATACACCCTTCTCACAGAAAGTACCTCAGATTTGTAGTGGACGGCCAACATTATCAGTTCAAGGTTCTCCCCTTCGGGGTCACGACCGCACCAAGAGTGTTTACCAAATGCCTAGCAGTAGTGGCGGCACACCTCAGAATACAACACATTCACGTCTTCCCTTACTTGGACGACTGGCTAATAAAAGCCGCGTCCTACAACCAGTGTGTGCAACATACAAACACTACCATCCAATTACTCCACCAGCTAGGTTTCACGGTGAACCACCAAAAGTCCCAGCTGATACCGTCTCACACAAAGCAATACCTCGGTGCCACTATAGACACCTCAAAAGCTATAGCCTATCCCACTTCAGCCAGGATCGCAAGCATACAAGCCTTGCGCCAAAAATTCATTCTTCAGCACTCTCTCCCAGCAAGAGTGTTTATGAAGCTAATAGGGATGATGGCATCTTGCATATTCATAGTGCCTCATGCAAGACTTCACATGCGTCCACTCCAAGAGTGCCTAGCACGCCAGTGGAACCAGGCCCAGGGGCAGCTAACAGATCTGGTGTTGGTGGACGGACGCACCCATCGCTCACTGCAGTGGTGGAACACCACAAACCTTTCCAAAGGGCGACCGTTCCTGGACCCGGTTCCTCAGGTAATTCTAACAACGGACGCATCGCTCTCCGGCTGGGGAGCGCACCTATTACACCTTACAGTGCAAGGTATATGGACGCCACAACAAAAGTTACTCCACATCAACCATCTGGAGTTATTGGCGATCTTTCTAGCCCTAAAATCGTTTCAAAAACAAATCTCAGCCAAAGCAGTCCTCATTCGCACAGACAATATGACTGCAATGTACTACATTAAAAAACAGGGGGGGACACACTCTCCACAGCTCTCTCGGTTAGCACAGAGCATATGGAGATGGGCAATCCCACAAAAAATCTTTCTCCTGGCACAACACGTCCCAGGGATACAAAACCTCATGGCAGATCTGCTCAGCAGACAAACGCAGCAAATGCACGAATGGGAACTGCATCCACAAGTTCTTCACCCATTCTTTCACAAGTGGGGGCATCCTCGGATAGACCTCTTCGCCACCCACGAAAACACAAAATGCCCAAGCTTCGCCGCCAGACACCCACACCTATTGTCCAAAGGCAATGCGATATGGATGAACTGGTCAGGCAAATTTGCATACGCCTTTCCACCTCTCCCGCTAATTCCATTAGTGGTAAGGAAGCTACAACAGCACTCCCTCACACTCATTCTGGTAGCTCCAACATGGGCCAGGCAGCCATGGTACACCACGCTACTACAGCTCTCAGTGGTACCACATCAAAAACTGCACCTATCCCCATGCCTCCTAACCCAGAACCATGGAGAAATCAGGCACCCGGACCCAGCTCAGCTCAACCTTGCGATCTGGCTCCTGAAATCTTAGAATTTGGATACCTTAACCTTCCCCCTGATTGCATGAACATTATCAGGGAAGCCAGACGTCCTACCACTCGAGCATGCTATGTCGCTAAGTGGAAGAGATTTGTTGTTTACTGCCGTAACAATACAATCAACCCTTTAGATGTATCCATACAGCACATCATATGCTACCTGCTCCATCTACAGAGGTGTAACCTGGCATACTCATCCATCCGTTTACACCTAGCAGCAATTGCTGCTTACCTGCAAAACAGACAGCATTTATCACTTTTTAGAGTGCCTGCTATTAAAGCTTTCATGGAAGGCCTTAAAAGAGTAATTTCACCTGTGTGAAATCTAAACGTAGTTCTTACAAGGCTGATGGGTCCGCCTTTCGAACCAATGCATAAATGTGAGCTGCAGTTCCTTACTTGGAAAACAGCTTTTCTCATGGCTATCACTTCCCTTAGAAGGGTTAGTGAAATACAAACGTTCACTATACAAGAACCCTTTCTACAGATACATCACAGCAAGGTAATACTTCGCACAAATCCAAAATTTCTGCCCAAGGTCATTTCCCCCTTCCATCTCAATCAATCGGTGGAATTACCGTTTTTTTTCTCGCAACCTCAATCTGTTGCGGAAAGGGCTCTACATACACTTGATGTTAAAAGGGCTTTACTTTACTACATACAAAGAACGCAATCTTTCAGAAAGACTAAACAGTTGTTTGTCTCGTTCTCTCCACCGCATAAAGGCAACCCCATCTCAAAATCAGGGATAGCTAGGTGGATTGTAAAGTGCATACAAATTTGCTATCACAAAGCAAAAAGAACATTATCTGTTCCACCTAGAGCCCTCTCTACAAGAAAGATAGGGGCTTCTATGGCTTTTCTAGGGAACATACCCTTAGATGACATCTGCAAAGCAGCCACATGGTCAACACCGCACACCTTCACAAAACATTACTGTGTAGACGTGCACTCCAAACAACAAGCTAGTGTGGGCCAGGCTGTACTAAAGACACTGTTTCAAACCTCTGCAACGGATACCGGTGGTCGCCGCTAGGGTTGGGTACTGCTATATAATCTATGCACAGTGTATAATCTGCAGCTCATATGCCTCGAACGGAATATGCTACTTACCAGTATGCATCTGTTCTTGACATGTAGAGCTGCAGATCTATACACACCCACCCGCCTCCCCGGCTACCTGTATCCGTTCCAGTCTATCTTATTTAGATACAACACACATGGGTTTCTTTACTATTATCACTACGCTCCATCTTTTCCCTGCTGGCGAAAAACAATCTGAGGATGGAGCCGAAGCCCATGTGCAGTACGGACCGAAGGAGGAGTCACCGAACTCGTGACTTCCAAACATTGTCCAAGAAGGAAAACAAACTGCAAACATCCGGGCCCAACACCAGATGGCGATCTATGCACAGTGTATAGATCTGCAGCTCTACATGCCAAGAACAGATGCATACTGGTAAGTAGCATATTCCTTTTATAAATTGTTGTGGATCTCCTTATTGAGTCGAGTGTATCAGTTACTGACTGTGTGTATACTGCAGATGTCTAACACTTCTTTCTGATAAGTGTAAGGCTGCTCGACCACACTACCCCCTAAAAGTATCTTGGGATTGTCAGAGCAAGCCCCTTTCCACTTATAAGGGATGCCTGGATTCTTTGCACAGTATACCTCTTTATGATATACCATATAAAGAGCCAGCTTCCTACAAGGCATGACTGATGTCACACCCACTTACTGCTTTTTTGGGGAGTATGAGGTGCAAATACTATTGTAAGTAATTGTTTTCCATGATTAATACATTCTTTGCAAAAATTCGCTAAAAACACAACCAGGGTTTGTTATAAAGAATCATTATAATAAAAAACGATTCAATAGCTTTCATAAGGGAATTTTAACGAAGTTGTAGTGTTCATTAAAACAAATCCCATAGCAAATGCTTACTCTAGTCATAAAATGTCACACATTCTGCAATATGTCCATGAAAATAGCCATGCAATAAGTTCTTTAAGAGAGTCTGTCATGAATAAAGTGCAAGCGTGCTGCGCATCAACTTGCAAGCAGGCCTATTCATAACGATCTGTTCTCATGCAGTGACCATTTCAGGCGCGGAGTGTTTTAACTAACGAGGCCTAAAATGGAGAAAAGATCTGCATATGAAAATTAAAAACAAATCTTGTTGCTTCATTATATTGTATAAAACAATTAAAAGCACATTACCAGAAACATGGCGCTCCGAAACTAATCATCTCTTGGGACTTAAGCATAGACATAAGTGGACATAAATCTTACTAGTTTAATATTCAATGCAGTATTTTGCAGGTTTCAGAACCGCAATGATAGTCTGTCTATGTGTACGAATTTGCATGTTGTTAATCTCTGTCTGAAATAATCGCCTGCGTGCTTCTAGTAATGCGGGCACAAGCATTTTACATGAACCACTGTTTCCTCCACTTTCTGGCATAACCTTCACAGGGCATCAGGTGGTTGACTTTGCCACTTCGGGTAGCAGTACAGTATTCGTAAGGCCCCCTGTTGGAAAGCCAGTAGACGACTCTTGATCTGCAGTAATTCAGTTCCAGATAATCTTGCCTTCTTGAAGATTTGTAAGGCCCCATCATTATTCAGACTTTGGACCAGAGAGCCAATGTTTCCTTGTCAAAAAGTCTACTGACGATCCGGGTGTTGATATTTTCTCCATTTTTTCACATTCAGTTTGGCTAATTCCTAGTGACCATGCCTCTCGGATATGCAAATCGTCCAAGCAAGCCTCCAGATATCTTGCATGGGCAGTTTTGTCTCTACCTTTCTTTAACTCGTTCCATAATACTCCTTCGAGTGAGTTAGGACATGCTGCTCTATACTTGTGGCACAACTTAACATATGCAGGGGGGCGCTAGAGGGCGCCAAACCAAGATGGCCGCACAGTAGTGAGGCTCCCGCCTGGCCGAGCACCTTCATCATCCTTTCCAATATCCTGACCGGATTATCCAGTGCCTAACCTACACAACTGTGCCCCTGAGACCCTGCCTAGCGTTCCGGTGCAATCGGCGCCTGTGTAGCCCACCGGGGGACCGAGATAACAGCCGCGGTCCCCCCTAGCGAGGAAGCAAACTCGTCCGGGCCCCGCGCGCCGGCAGCGCGAGCCCTCTAGGAGAGCCCGGTGCTCCGGGGCCTGCGCGGCGGGCGGACCCGCAGACCCGCGAATGAAGGCTGAAGCACCGGGGAACATACAGCGGACACCTCGGTGGCGGCAATATTGGCGGTGAGACCGACGCTGACTCCCCCCAGTGGCAGAAACTACCATGGGAATCCTTACTTGACCAGTCCTCGTTGGGAGTGGCTGAGGCCCGGATCTGGGGCCGTGGAGCTGCCGGCTGCGCCGGGATTTGGAACCCGCCCTCTCCTAATACTGATCCTTGTCACCGCTAACGGCCCTGTCCTCCGAGGGTGTGGGGCGTAGGCCCTTTCCGCTCTGCTGGGGCGGGGTGGGGGGGCCCTTTCACCGCACTACTGGGAATTTGGGGCCTACAGGCCTACTCGCCGGGGATCGCGCGGCCCTTCACCCGGATCTGCTGGGGCTCCCTGACCCTGCCTGGAGGGGCTGCCCGCCTGGACTTCTGAGGCGACGGGTGGTGGCTGGACCGCGTGTGCGCTGACTGGATGGGGCCTCGCCCCCCCCCCCCCCCTCCCTGTCTGGGCGGCCGGGCACGATCGACCCCTATATCTGACTTGGACGCTGCAGTCCCTAATGCGCTTACAGAGACACTGGGCGGCCTGGTGCGAGGACGGCCTCATCATCAGTTTCTCCTTTCGCTGGCGGCACACAGCTCCCGTGCCGTTGAGAGCACATTCAGACTCCGCATCGGCTTGGCCGTTCCCACGCGGCTGTGGACTGACCCGGCTCGGCCCCCCCTCCCGGGGCCTGTGCTAACTGGCGAACCGCTCTCCGCACTGCTGTCTGGTGCTGTGCATCACCGCGTGTGGGGTCTTTGCGGCGCGGCTGGTTGGGGGCTCCACTGTGGACTTCTGGACTGCTTGGCCCCTGCTGTCTGCTGTGTAGTTTGTGCGGAGATTATTTTTCTGGCCTGACCATGGGTCGCAGTGACGCTCGGCAGTCCAGACTGCCCTTCGAATCCAAAAAAAACCCAACGACCTCCACAAGGCCTGGGGAGGGTCCCCCCGCCGCCAGACCGCCAAGTGATGAATGGACATCCCTGCTCTTGGACATGCAACAAAGCCTGTCCACAATAGACGCCAAGATCGATACCATCAATACCAGACTGGATAACGTGGTTGCTAAGCTGGAGCAGCAGGAGGCTCGAATCAAGGAAACTGAAGACAGGATCTCGACGCTGGAGGACGGCGCCACTTCTTCTGCCAGGCAAGTGACCCAGATGGACAGGCTCCTCAAAATCATTGCGGATAAGAACGAGGACCTAGAAGCGAGGTCCCGTCTCAACAACGTCCGTATCCTTGGCATGGCGGAGTCCACCAACACTGGCAAAATGGAGGTCTTCATCGAGAACCTGGTGGCCGAGCTATTTGGAAGGGACTCCTTTTCCTCACACCTCATTGTGGAGAGGGCGCACAGATCTCTGGCTGCTCGCCCTCCCCCTGGAGCCCAGCCGCGACCCATCATCGCGCGGTTCCTTAACTATAGGGACCGAGACACTGTCCTGCGGCGGGCACGTGAGATGGGTACAGTGGGATACTGCAACACGACATTGTCCTTCTTCCCCGACTTCACTGCTACTGTGCAGGAGGCCCGACGGAAATTCGCAGGGGTTAAGAAGAAACTACAAGCCCAAGAGATTGCATACTCCATGCTCTACCCTGCGAAACTGAAAATTTCACACCAAGGTAAACAAATTTTCTGTCAACATCCGCAACAAGCTGAAGACTTCCTCAAGCAACACAAAAGAGACCTGCCAGGCACTGGCGCTGGCCCGCGACGCTCCGGATCGGCCTCACCTATGTTGCAGCAGGACTGAAAACGGCGGGGTGGCACCCTGATCTCACGCTGACGCTACTGCCGCGCTTGCCCGGTCCGGGCACGGCGCACTCCCCCCGGTGAGGTACTCTTATTTTATTGTTTATGCTTGAACTGGTCAATGTTACACTGTGTGCTCGGTCGCCCACCTCCGTCCCGCACTGGGAGTACAGGAATGTTCCTGGATTCTTGTGGGTGAAAGTAGGGAGGTGGTAGGCAGGTCGGGCGCCCCTAGATGCTGTCCCCCCGATGGGCGAGCCCCACTACTCCCCCCCCCCCCCCCCCCCCCCTTAGCAGGGTAGGGGTGATTGTTTCCTTCTTTTTGTTAGTAGGGTTGGCAGGGAAATGGGATGGGGTGGGGATGGGCAGTCTTGTGTCCCCGGCCAGTTGGGGTTGCCGGTGTGGGTGGGTATAGGTCCCAACTGACCTCTGTGCTCATTGCCTCGCTAGGTGCAGGCGCATGGGTCAGGGAGGAAGGGGTAGTTTTTTGGGGGGGGGGGGGTTCCGAGTTCTGATAATGAATGCCATATGACCCTGCATGCCATGTATACGTGCTACATATTTCTTTATCTGGGAGAATGGGTGACGTAGCAGACGCACGACCAACCTTGCAATTTCAATTGGTCTCCTGGAATGTTCGTGGGTTGAATAATCCACGTAAGAAGCGGCAGGTCCTGGGCTACCTGGCGCGGCACGGAGTGTCTATTGCTATGCTCCAGGAGACGTATTTGATGCCCGGTGGGGACCCCGCTTTCCCTTCATGCTGGGCAGCCTGTAAAGTGTTCTCCTCTTATTCAAACTATGCCAGAGGGGTGACCATACTGGTGAGGCGGGAGATGGGATTTGTCCCTGCAGGGACTGATGTGGACTCTGGTGGCAGATACTGCATGATCTGGGGGAAACTACGCTCACATACAATACTGTTTGCTTGCTATTACGGCCCCAACAATGATGACCCGTCAGCGCTTCTTACACTGTGGGGCAAAATACACACCCTGGGTATCTCGCATGTCATACTGGGAGGAGACTTCAACACTGCGCTTCAGCCCGGGATGGACAGGTCACACCCACAGGCGTCGCACTACACACACACCCAACGTGCGCTGTTAAGCATTGTAGAAGAACATCACCTGGTAGATGCATGGAGGCACTCCCACCCCACACTCCGGCAGGGCACTCACCACTCAGCGATACACTCCACTTGGGCACGCATCGACTATGTGTTTCTGTCAACGGGCCTCTCCCCATGGTTGGTGGGGGCGCTTCACCTAGCCCGCACGTTCTCAGACCACTCACCAGTTTTGCTCTCATTGCGCATACCCCTTGATATGTCCCCATACTTGAGCTGGCGACTCAACCCTGCGCACCTCACGGATGCAGTATTTAAGGCTGAATTGGAGCAAGACATTACGGACTTTTTTGAGCGCAACATTGATTCAGTATCTAGTTTCGCGACTGTGTGGGAAGCATTCAAAGTTACCCTGAGAGGATGGTGCATAGCTAAGGGGGGGGGGGGGGGCGAGGGGGGGGGGGGGCGAGTCCTCAGGGCCTTGCGTGGAGAGGTGGGAAGGAGGGAGGACGAACTACGGCAGTTAGAGCGCGAGATGGCAGGAAATGCGCGGAGTAACGACGTCGCGGCGCGGCTTAGGGAAAAACTGAATGAATATACCGAGGCTGCAGCTAGGGAGTGCAAATTCCTGGGGAAGCCTTTTGTTGCGCGTGTATATGGCGAGGGGGACAGACCTGGTAGGGCATTGGCCTCCACGATCCAGCCCCCCAGGTACCGAAACTATGTGACCTCCTTGCTGGACGAGGGCGGCGTCCCGCAGCGGGACCCCGGGGCCCAGCTCCGAGTCCTCACGGCCCACTACACCAAACTGTACACCTCCCACAGAACTATACCGATTACACTGGACAAATACCTTGACGACACTGCAATAGCCTGGTTGGGCCCCTCCCAGCAGAAGTTTCTCCATCACGAACTTGAAACTGACGAAATAAAAGACGCAATAATGTCCATGAAGTCGGGCAAATCGCCGGGATCGGACGGCTTACCGATTGACTTTTATAAAGCCTTTATTCATATACTAGCTCCGATACTGAAGCAAGTGTACTACTCCGCTCTAGAATCAGGTATCTTGCCAGTTACAATGCGTGAGGCTCTCATTACATCCCTGCTGAAACCGGGTAAGCCCCCAGAACATTGCGACTCGTACAGGCCCCTCTCCTTGTTAAATACGGACGTTAAAATATTGGCCAAAGTACTAGCCACACGTCTTAACCTTCTGATGGAGCGCCTCGTGCTTCCCGATCAGGCAGGGTTTGATCCGAATCGCGCGACCTCTCATAATCTGCACACTCTGCAGGCGGTGATACAAGATATCGATCCTGGAAGTGAGGCAGCCGCGGTATTCCTCGATGCCACCAAGGCGTTTGACTCCCTGGAATGGGATTACCTCCTGGCTCTAGTGGAGCGGATGGGCATTCCCTTCAACTTCCTGGACTGGATACGGCTGCTGTATCGCCAGCCGCAGGCTACGGTCCTGCTCAATGGTGTCCGGTCTACTCCTTTTGTGATACACAGAGGCACCCGGCAGGGCTGCCCTCTTTCCCCAGTTCTCTTCGCGATTGCCATGGAACCCTTGGCGGCAAAACTCAGGCAGCATCATAACCACCGATCTCTCATTTACCCAGAGCGCCAACTACTTATTGCATTATATATAGGAGGAGGAGGTTACATACCTGGGCGTTAGAGTGACTAGAAACCGAGAAGCCCTTATCAGAGCAAATTACGGGACTGGTATTGACAAACTTACGGACAAAATCACTCAGTGGATCCATCTCCCACTGTCCATGGCAGGCCGTATATACCTCATTAAGATGGTGATCCTTCCCAAGTTGCTATATCTTTTTACTAATATACCATACAGTCCGGGGGCATATTTCTTCGGGGCCCTCAACTCCCAGTTGTCTCGGCTTGTCTGGGGCGGTAAACAGGCCAGAATCGGGCTACGTACACTTATGTTGCCCTATCACCAGGGAGGGTTTGATGTCCCTAATTTTCGGCGCTACTACGACTGCGCTCAGGGCCACTTCGCGGTCTACTGGCTCCATCCCCCTCCCTTCATGGCGCACCTGGCGGTGGAGGATGGGTTCATGAGGCCTGAGAAACCTTCCGGATATCTGTACGCAGCTGTCCGTATGGGAGACCGGGACCCCACCACGGTTGACTGCACATTCCGGGCCTGGAAACGCATGGCGGCCCATATGGAAGTTGAATTTCTATATTCTCCTCGTATGACCCTGGCACATGTCCGCAGATTGAGCGTCACTCGCGAGGAGATTGGACGTAAGCTGCCCACGCGGCTAGCGATACACACGTGGGGTGACCTATATCATCAGGGGAGCTTTCGCACTGCTGCACACTTCTTTGGCGAGAGTACCCCTTCGGCAATGGACACGTTTCTTTACACTCGGCTCCGGCAGAATGTCAAGGCGATTACGCCCAACTTCCCGGATGAGCCGTACACCTGGGCGCCTTTGCATGCCCTGCTCCAGAAGGTCGCCCCGACACATGTGGTCTCCATGCTATACAGGCATGTGCAGGCTGCTCCATCCCCCCCCCCTCACTTAGGGCACGGACGGACTGGAGTGGTGACCTGGGAGCTCCGTTGTCGGACGATCAGTGGGAGGAAAGCTGTTCGCATACCTGCGAAGTGTCGGGTAATGCCCGCCTCCGACTAGTGCATTTTAAATTTTTGCATCGCCTCTACTTCACCCCCTCCAAACTGCACCGAATCGGACTCCGGGATGACGACCGCTGTCTGAGGTGCAGGAGTGCGGGTGCGGACTTCATGCACCTGGCATGGACGTGCCTGGCCGTGACCATGTATTGGGCGGAAGTTTTCGAGGCCCTTTCTGAAATGATCGGGGTCAGTATGGCACCTTGTCCGAAGATTGCCCTGCTGGGCCATTCCAACCCCGCGGTGAAGTCGCATCGGAAGTTTCTTGCTCTGGGACTCCTGTTGGCTAAGCGTCAAGTAGCGTGCCGGTGGGGGCGAGGGCGAGCGCCCAAATTTAAGAGCTGGCTTGATACGATGTCGACCTGGCAGGAACAATTGCACAATTATGCTGACCTCTTGCCTCACAAGTCACGCCCCAGGGACCTTTGGGGGCCCCTCACGGCCGATCTCCTCCGGGCTCGCCACCAGGACGAGCCAGTAGGGGACGTAAACAGAGATACAGAAGGGGTCTGCGCGTCCGGCCGGTCCAGCCCCGTGCCTGCCCCAGCGGCAGCCGCGACTGACTGATCCCTCCTCGCTTCCCTTGCCCTTTTCCTCCCCGCGCGTGGCCTTCAGTGCGCTCCCGGGATGTCCAGGTCTGTTACATGCCTTCGGATGACACCACACGCCTCAGTGGGGGGCGGGGGTAGGGATGGGTTGCCACTCCCCCCCCCCCCCCCCCCCCCCCCCCCGGGCCTTGGGTGGAGGAGCCCTTACTGTTTGAGAGCACACGCTACATGGCATTACAGGAAGCACCACCAGGGCGCTTCCCTGGTTGGGTCATAACAATACCCTCCTAGGTCATTGGCTCGGTCAACATAGTGCAGGGCGACACTAAACCGGATGTTAGCTGCACTCTACGGTGCGTTTCAATGTGTTACCGCTCTGCACCGCGAGGTCCTTCACGCCTATGGTGGTTATATCCTAGGAGGGAACACTTATTATTGTGTTTTATCTTGTTGGTTGGTTATATACGACAAAAAGAAACCTCAATGATTCTCTGTTTGAATATATACTGTTGATTGACTGCCCGCTGATGTGTACTTCAACAGCTTTTGTCACATTACTCTGAAGCCGGCCCTTCTGGGTTGTAGGCGGTGTGATATGTTCATTGGTGGATACTTGCCTGCTACTGCTTCTTTGATTATGACACTGTATTTTGACGCTGCCGGCCTGGTCACACAGGATGTAGGCGAACAGCTGTGTACTATTTGCTGGTGACTAATAAAGGTTTTAAAAAAAAAAAACTTAACATATGCAGGTTTCTTTGCCATTGTTAGAAATGGGGGTCTCTAGTTGGCAATGGTTTGCACCTTTGTCCATGTAGGGACCCTTCCTTCTACTCAGGATTAGGGAGTTACACTCCTAAAATAACCCCTGCTCCCCCCCCACCCCCCACTTGGTAGCTTGGCACAAGCAGTCAGGCTTATCTGAGAGGCAGTGTGTAAAGTATTTGCACATAACCAACAGTGATACAGTGAAAACACTACAAAAGGACACCACACCAGTTTAGAAAAATATACAATTTTTTTATGTATCCAAAACAGGACCAAAACGATAAGAATCCAACATGCAGTACTTAAAAGTATATACTTTGCACGATATCAAGGGCTACCGCGATGCTGAAAACAACAGAGTCTAACAGTTCCAGCCGACCTTGTAGGTATGGGCCAGCGAAAGCGTGGACAGACTCGTGAATAGTACCTTTCTCATTGCGGCTGGCACGTTGGTGGAGTCGCTCGTGGTAACAGTCGCGGTTATGTTGCAGAATGGAAGCGGTGCAGGGTGTGGTTCAAGCGACAGACCCGGTTAGCGGGAGCTGGTGTCAGTCGGCCCAGACGACTGTGTGGAATGAGGTGGTTCGTTGTGAAACTTACGAAGGGTGTCCCCAGCCACGATGCGGTCACGGGTGTTGAAGTCAGGAGAAGCGACGTCGTCGGTGAGACCAGGATGACCAAGTGAAGGAAGGCGGTGAAGAGTGCGGTACCCACAGGTCACGGTGCAAGCAGCGGCTCGGTCGCATCAGTCGTCGTCGGTGAAACCAGGGTTGCGGTGCGAGATGCAGACGATGCCCTCTGTGGTGCCATCAGGTCACAGAGCCAGCGACTGAGTCGGTTGCATCTCCCTTCTCTGTGGCAACTGAAACAGCAGTTCCTGAAGCGGTACCCAGAGGTTGGTGAAGTCTTTGCAGTATAGCCACACAAAGTGAGGGACCAAAGAATGAGCCTTCCCTAGCTCTCCTGACTCAGACTAAATTTCACAAAAAGAGAAGGAACAAAAAAAGTGCTGTATAAAACAGACTACTAAAGAACTAATAATATCCACATAAAAAGATGTATTGTATTTGAATTGGTGTACATCGTAGGGGAGAAGAAAGACAGACAGGAGTGAAATGCTAATACACATCAGAATCTTCGAGACAAGCCAACAGGCTTGCTGAAGACTGCCCTCACCCACTATGTAGTGGCATGCTTCATCATTGGGCTGCTACAGACACCCTGGTGCAGACCAACACTCAGGGTGGAGAGCAGATTTTTTTAGAAAGAAAAGAAGAAAAAGGAGACAGTACTCCAAATGAGGGATCCCAAATGCAGAAAGAAAAGTAATAAAACTGCCTAAGTGAATACCAATATGCTAATGTATTCGTGGTTCTACTTGACAGGGTTAAAAATATGTGTTGGGTGTGTAGGAGGAGTTACATCTCCAACACCCCATCTGCCCTACTGACATGTTTCAGCAAATCATTTTGGTCCCTTAGGTCTCTTGTCTTCTTCAGGGTCCTCACCCCTTTAGGCTTTTAAGAATCTCCTAGATTAAACTTTTACCAGTAAGTAAAAAATGTTTTGCCTTGCTTGGTTCTTTGTAAGTACCCACACTCGTCTTCCTTACCCGAGTTGCATTACTTATTCTCCAAACTCGGGGCCAAAGTGGGAACACTGCCCTGTAGTCAAATATTCATCACGGGTCAACGTCTCCAACCCATGTCACTTTGTGCCCTCCGACGAAGTCTTTGCAGTCCCTAAGACTTCAGAACAGGAGGCAAGCTCTACTTCAAGCCCTTGGAGATACTCAGCGCAAGTTAAGAAAGTTCAGTCCAGTCCTTTCACTGCCCAAGCCAGAAGCAGCAGCTGCAGGCCAACCCAACAAAGCAACAACATAGCAAAGGGGAAGTACTCGTCCTAGCAGCATTTCCAGCTACTCTTCTTGGTAGGTTCCTTGTTTCCAGCGAGTTCTAAAGTTCTGGAGTCTGGGCCCTAATATTTAAACTCAAAATCCCTTTGTTCTCTCTGGCAGAGAGTATCTGTGCTTAGTCCAAACCAGTTTGGTCCTCTCTGGCCCAGCTTCCCAACAGGAGGTAGAGACCGCATTGTCCAAGGCAGACAGGGCCTATTCAGGTGCAAGGGAAATCTTCTCCCCCCTCTAAATGCAGACCAGGCCTATTCAGGTGCTAGTGAAAACTCCTCCCACTACTCTGAATGCAATCCAGGACTATTCAGCCCAGCCCTGACTCATTCAAGAAAGGTAGGGACACATCAAACCACCCTTCCCTCCCTGGTGGCTGTCTGAGAGAATGCACATTCACAGCCTCTCTCACTCCAAAGCCAGACAGTCAATCCACAAACCAGCAGAGGCACACAGGATGGCTAAGCAAGAAAACTCCCACCCTCTGAAAGTGGTATTTTCAAACCCACAATATAAAAACTATCTTTACTAAAAGATGCTTTTTTATATTCTGAGTTCAGGCATACTAAACTCCATCTTTCTATCTTGTCCCAATGGGAAGTTATATTCATAAGATTTTATAAGAAAAACTCCCATTCTTTCCTATGAGACAGATAGCCTTTCCATAGTGAAAAACGAAATGCACTGTAATTCACTACCAGGACATGCCACACACACAAGTACAGTCTTACCTTTAACATACACAGCACCCTGCCCACATGGTTACCTTGGGCCTACCTTAGGAGTGACTTATGTGTAAGAAAAGGGATGATTAGGGCCTGGCAAGTGGGTGTACTTACCAGGTTGACATGGCAGTTACAAACTGCATGCAGACCCTGCAGTGGCAGGTTTGAGATACCTTTTCATGGCTATTCATATGGGTGGCACAATCAGTGCCTCAGGCCCACTAGTAGAATGTGATTTACAGGCCCTGGCACACTCAGTGCACTTTACTAGGGACTTACCAGTAAATCAAAAATGCCAATCATGGAAACCCCAATCCGTAACACAATATACACAGAGAGCATATTCACTTTAGCACTGATCAGCAGTTGTAAAGTGCCCAGAGTCCTAAAACCAACAAAAACAGGTCAGGATAAAATAGGAGGAAGAAGCAAAAAGTTTGGGGGTAACCCTGCAAAAAGGGCCATTTCCAACAGTCATGGATTATTTAAGGAGGCCCAGCTCCAAAGGCACCTGGACCGATGAAGCAGAGTTCGGTGGTCAGAAAATACGTTTGTAGATTCTTATCATCAGAGCGTCTACCAGCTTTGCGTCAGTTCCCAGTCAAAATCTCACTTCTTTAAGGTAGAGTTTGGAGTAATTTTGCCTGCATATCCTCCATGAGTTAAGCCCATGCTGGTTCCCCACAGCCTTGTAGCTAGGCTCAAAAAAGCTTCCTGAGGGGCGACAGCCTTGTTTTAAATTGCAACCTTTTGTTTCTTGAGGTGCAAATACTAATGCCCAATTATACATTCATATTAACCTAAAATTGCTTATCACATAATATTAAATATTTTGGGGCTGTTTTCTTTCAACAAATGTATTTGTTCGAAAGTTGAGCTTGCCAGTCCGATGCTGGAGACTGGGTTTCGGGCACCTTAAAAAATGTTCAATTGACTAGTCTAATTAAATATATCCATTGAGTATAGCCAAGTGTTCCAAAAGGAGTTAGAGATGACCAGTGCATTCTGTCAAAGGCCTTTTCTGCATCCCGAAGGTTTAGGTTTGAAACTCTTTATTGGCTTTCAACCTAACACATGCACTCGCCTACATCCAAGGGTGGGAGAGGCATCAGCAATTTCCCTATTTCAGTATCTTGTGTGAACGCCTAACCTTTCTGCTGGTTTCTCTCAAGCAGTAAGGCTGGACCAAACTATGAATAATACAACAGAACATTGCCAGTACTGATAAATATTCACCATCTCATTCAAAACAATCACACGTGGCACTCATAGTGATTGAAAAAATGAATAAATATTTTATTTTTTATTTTTAAATATTCGGTATCGTTTATCAAAAAACTAGTTCATGTGATTATTTTCATGAACAATATACATATTTTTCTTTTTCGGACCACAAAACAATACAACAGTGAAACACCAATTTTACATATACGACAAAGATATTACAGTGCATTTACTGATTCAAAAACCTTTTATGGATACGGATATGGCCAGTGAAACGGCAAAAGGAGATGTGGCCTACTGTGCAGGTCTGCTGACATTGGATCTGGTGAGTGAGGTATGAGCTTTGGGTTTTGGACCAACATCCTGTGATCTTGGGCAAATCACCTAATTGCCCGTGCTTAAAAAAAAAAGAAGAATCTGGTGCTCTTGTATTATAATCTGGTGCTCATGTTAAGTTGTCTGATGCCTTGGATCAAGTTTGTCCTACATAAAAATGCACAAAAAAAGATGTTTATGAGGTGATGAGGGCTCACCAAATCCTGATTGGCAGAAGACTCCATCTCCTGCTGCCCTGTGGCTCAAGGAGTCCATTAGATTCCATTTGACCCAATGCACATGTCCTGTAAGAATATCCAGTGATTCATGGAACCACAGGTGTGGCAGGCTACTCCTGTCACCCCAGCATTTGTAAGCATAATAATAAGCCCAAATAATATCTCCCCTGACAAAATGGAAATCCTGGGATAATATTACCAAGACTGTCCTCATTTGTGGTGCTGGCAATGGAATCGCCTGACATTCCTTGCCAACAGAATGTAGTCCGTGCTTTGATACATAAATTGGGCTCACTGCCAGACAGTCACATGTAAGATTATGCTCACTGTG
The DNA here is from genome assembly GCF_964204655.1 of Triturus cristatus. Taxonomy (NCBI): domain Eukaryota; kingdom Metazoa; phylum Chordata; class Amphibia; order Caudata; family Salamandridae; genus Triturus; species Triturus cristatus. The sequence continues at coordinate 953,512,050 of NC_140592.1, forward strand.
TGCCCCTAAGCTAGAGCTGTCACTCATACCTCCACATGCCATTGAGCCAATTCCACCTGTCCACATACAGATGTGATTTGTCATCCCCTTTTTCGTCATAATGGGCAACAGGAGGGGAAGGAGGTCAATGTGTTGGCCACGGCCTTGATTGAGCCCCACTTATTGTTGTCACTGCTTCACAACTGTGCCTCTTGAGAAGCTTAGGGTGGCTTCAGGCCGCCAAGCTCTGTTCCATGTGATGCATATTCTCCTGAGGAGAACATTTTCAGTCTTGTCCTGTTGCTTCCCCAGCTAAATCTGATATTTCTGCACAGTTATTATGGGTCTTCAGCTTTGTTCAGTGGACACTTGTGCGAGTCAATACGCATTCGGGATCAGATGGTTCAGACAGCACACTAATGTTCAGGTGGAGGGGTGGTGAACAGAAATGTCCAAGCTCTGACAAAAAGACTTGGATGCCAGGGGAACTTAAGTGTGGTTCCCCCTTTTGTGTGCTTGCAAATTCCGCACTAGTCCCTTATGGGCAGTCATGCCTCCTGGAAATATATGCCAGTGGTATCTTATGCAGGGTCAACAAATGGGTAAAAGGAATCCACTATGTCCAGTCTTCTCATGTTCTCAGCCTTTCCAGATCTCAACTAGCTGTCTCACACTCTCCATAGTTCCATGAGCAGGCAAGAGTCCTGGCAATTGTTGGATTGCATTGGCCTGATGCCCCGGCCACACTTCAGCTGCTGTATTTAAGAAGAACATTGCATGCATTTTGGGCTTGGGTGAATTTGAGCTACTTGTTTCATCCGTTAATACATTTTCCTGTGAGGGGTGGAGTGATTACCAAAATAACAGGGTTTCATCAGGGATTCCCTTAGTGGCACCACACATGCGCTCACTATCAGAAAGTATATCGCAGAGATCCAGATTCCTTCTCTTTCTGTTGTCTGAATGTAGGAAATTTAATTCTTGGGACCCCAGCCCTGCTGGGCAGTCTGGTGGTAATATTTTGCAGAGGAACAGGGCCATCAGGATTTGTGGGATTTCCCCTGCAGTGTCATGCATTCACTGTTGTGTGTGACCATCTCAGGCGAATCTTCAGGGCGCATGCCCTCCGCAAGGTGGTATTCCCACCAGGTGGCCCTGCAGTGGCTCTGTGCCATGCAGAGCTCTAGTGACGTATTTATCTTATGTAGAGAATAATGGAAAAGTTTTTTTATTAGGTAAGCCAGAAACCGTGGGGATATTAGTTTGGCATCCAGAACAGTCTGAGAGAATGGCAAAGAATATGAATAGAATGGTACGACCAAATGTTTGTGTTTAGTGATAGGTTGTCCTGGAGTCAATTTGTGTTATTCATTCCATACCAGTGATACTGGAAGAAAGGTTGTGTTGAGCAAGGAGCACGAAATGGTGAAATGGGGCCATCCACATGGCTGTGCTTTGACTGCCATGCAGATACCCGAGCCACCTGCCATTTTCCTGGCATGGTCCACTCATGCATTTAATTAAAGGAAGTTACTGTCGTAGGGGATGATGATATTTAGGCTTCTGCTCGTCAGACAAAAGCAGGTATTGCTGTCAAAGTTATCCTTTAGTTTAGCTTGGTCTTGTAGATACAGCTTCACTTTTGAGATACATTTTCTAAGCTGATATTACACCTTTCCCGATATGCAACCAATATGCATTTTTCCTGAAAGATTCATGATTTGTATTCTTCTCATGAGTATGGATTAAGAAGGGTGTACCAGTGAAGGCCAGTTATTCACTGTAGAGACTCTTTTACTGATAGTCCACAATCCACTCCTTATCCAGGTCAATCCACCCTTCATCTAGTTCTTTATGTCTTGATGTTGAAGGAGAGTAAAACACTGACCTGAGAACATGTGGGTACAGAAAGGGGCATGCATTCTGCGGGAGTCGTGTCCGATCTCTAAAATGTAACCCTTGCTATGCTTGTGCTGTTTAGCCGCCTTTCAAGTTGCATATTAGTTTTGATGACATCAGGTGGTTGTTTTCTTATCTGTTATTCAAATAAATACGCACAGCAGCCACCTTGCCAATCGCAGTGTTAGAAAAAACACCGTACCAATACACCAATGATACAAAACTGTATCTGAAAGTCCCCTCAGTCAGTGAAATGACTCACCCTAATGAATCTCTTGCCCTTGTGCAAACATGAATTTGGGATTCCCTTTTAATGATCAATCAGGCAAATTCCTCCTCCTTGGTAGCATTAACCGGCTATCCTAGATTCAGTATAGGAACCCTAAAGCTTCACACTGCCACTGTTCAGTTGTGGTATTTCTGTTGGCTTAACCATCGCCAGCCACTTCTACAAGGTGCATGTCTCCAAGAAGACTTGAACAGTGCATTATCATTTATCACTATTCCTGAAAATATACCTTTACCTACCAGACACAGATTTCAAAATTATATTTGAGGCCCTGATCTTCTCCACTCCATAGAACAGTGGCTGTGCTGTGCTTGCAGCTCTTTCTAACTCCATTATGGCCCAACAGAAATGTATCCTAGATGCTGCTGCCTGCCTCCTCGAAGGACTATGGGAAATTGAAGGCATGACTTCCATGCTGTGGGACCTACACTTGCAACCCCTGGAAGCCCATTTCATTATCTACTCTACTTGGAGAAGTTGTGCAGAAAAGAAACAAGCATTAACAAAGCCAATAGGTCTCTCCTTTTTTACCTATTGGCTTTGTCAACGGACTTTAGCCACCCTGTGGAGCATCCTCGATGCTGTGTAGCATGATTAAACTAAAACAAAACAAAAAACCTTTTGCAAGGTTATCCATGTCATTTTGTAGGCGCACTCTATGAATGTACTTAATTTCAAAATGAACGGGCCTCATTTTTGTTTTTAGTAGCTGATATGAGTTTGTTCTGTAACTATAAACAAAGGGCCAGATGTACGACCCTTGTAAATTGCACCTCGCAATTTGCGCTCGATTGCGAGTCGCAAATTGTGAGACGCAAGTTACAATGTGTCAGAGACACTGATTGCGATTCCGAATGGGGTAGCAAAATGCGAGGCTCATGAATGTTAATGAGCCACTTGCAATTTGCGACCCCATTGGGAATGGCTGGCCCTCCCAGGGATAGCGGCCTGCTGGGCTCAGCAGACCATCATGTCTGGGACTGCTTTTAAATAAAGCAGTTTTTTTTTTTATAAATACAGCCGGTTTTCCTTAAAGGAAAACGGGATGCATATGGAAAAAAAAATGAAACGTTTTCCTTTCATTTTTTAAGGGCAGGCAGTGGTCCCTGGGACCACCCACTGCATGCACCTAAAAAATATTTTCTCCTGCATTTGCAAAGGAGAAGGGGTCCCGTGGGGACCCCTTCCCTTTTGCGAGTGCATTACCACACTCTTGAAGAGGGTGGTAATTTGCGAGTGTTTTGCGACCCTTCCAAATAGCGACTCGCAATTCCTTAATAGCCAGTCGCATATAAATTGCAACTCGCTATTTAGGAATTGTACATGGCCCTGTGACATTTTGCATGTGCAAACGGGTCGCAAACCCATTTGCACATGCAAAATAGGGTCATACAACTGGCCCAGAATGTGCAAAAGCGTGTTTTTCTAAAACTCTTTTTATTTGTTTTCTCATAACATACATAACAATCTTTGGCATTGCTTACAGTGAGGATCATTCCACAAGTACCTGTAGCTTCATTCAACACTTGGTACAGCATTACATCAATATATGCATATCTTACTTCATTCCTCCAAATCAGTGCTCTATCAAGAACCTCAACATGACCCACCCCTTTCCCAGTCATTCCCCCAATTTCCTCAGTCACTAAGTTCTGAGTCTGAGTTCTCCTTAGGGGGTTCGCAGATACCCCCTCGGTACCTGTTCCATCCCCCCCATATCTGAGTCCATTTTTTGGGGCATCCTCTGTGTACATATACTGCCTTTTCAGCAATCATGACGGTATCCATGTCTCTACACCACTGGGGGAGGGTGGGGGGCTGTCTAGATCCCCATCTCTGTGCTATATTTTGCCATCCTCATGCCTATTGTGACCCATGTTTGCATCGCACGGTTAAGATCCGTGGGTTCCCATATGTCAAGGAGACATCTCCTGGGCTCTGGGAGAGTCGTGCTTTTTGTTACCTGAGAAAGTGTACGCATTACCGCCCTCCAGTATTGGACAACTATGGGACACATCCATAGGGTGTGAAAAAGATTCCCCTCCTGTCCGCACTGTCGAAGACATAGTGGTGAGTCTGTCCGCTTGAGTTTGTATAGGAGAGTTCGGGTATAATACGTGAGATGCAGTATTTTCAGCTGTATCAGTTTGAGTTTTGATGGTATCGCTACCTCCCTGGGGGACGTAAGGCCCTCCTGCCACTCCGCTTCGTCGAGGTCTCCTATTTCTGTCTCCCACTTTGATTTAAGGACTATTAGGGGGTCCGGCTGATTATTTATGAATTTCCGATATGTCTGAGAAATGGCTCTTTTGTTGAGATGGTCTGTAAGGAGTCTATCCTCCAATGGTGAGGACTCCGCCAGTCGTGTGCCCGGTGCGATCACTGCCATAAGCGCATGCCTGATTTGACAAAAGCGTGTTTTTGTTATTTTTAATAAAGTGGACTGCATGTGGAAGCAACAGGGGGTTGGAAGCAACCAAGGGGCATGGGGATGCTGAAACAACACCGGGAAAGGGAGGGGGCAGGGGGCACAGAAGCAATAATGGGAAAGCAACACTGGAGACTGTGGGAGGGTGCATGCAACAAGGAGAAGTCCCTGGAGAGGGGTGGGGAGGAATACGCAAGGGAGACTGTGTAAAGAAACATGCTCTCTTTGTGAGTGCTTACACTAAAAAAGTAGTCCTCCAACATAAAGCACAGACATCAGACAAACTGCACACACAGTAAAGAGGCAATGCTGCATGGGAGGGACACATATAAGGTTGAGAAGCTGGAACATGAAAAAGAAGCAGTTAAATGAGTGACATTGAAAGCCTACCAATGTTCAGCAATGGGCTGGATCAAAGCCAGTCTATGCTCATTGTAAACGATATTATGCATGCGCTGTCTAGTAACCATGACCTACTAAAGAAACCATGAAATCAGCCTACTGCATTCAGTCTTGAAATCAAACCTACCATACCCAGAGGCTTGCACCATATTTAACAAACCTGTTCCTTCAGCACTCTGGAAACAAATAGAAAGACACCTAGTCTACTCCATCTGTAATCCAACACCGTATATGTGATCCAGAATCATTATCTTTTATCTGTAAAATTATCTGTTGCTTCCTCGCTAGGTTAACTCTTCATAAGGATCAGTCCACATCTCGCTAAGTGAAATTCCCGCAGGTAGAAGGGCAGAACTTTAAAGTGCGTGCAAGCTGATTTTTATGCATCTGCAAAAGCAATTTTTATGTAAATATGCGCCAAAGAAGCTTGACTGAAATAATCTTGTCTCCTGAGAGGTTATATACTTCAGGTCTACATGATACAAGAAATACTTTTACACACCTCAATGTAAATGTGCAAACCCCACCTTTTTATGTCTTGCCTCCTGACAATGCCAAACCAAAGGGAATGATGGACGGAGTGTTGAACATTGCAAGCACTCACCCCCAGTCAACTGATCTGGGTTTAATCCATCATCATTCTTTAGCTCACTCCGCCACCACAATTCAGACATGGCCATATGCAAATCAGTCTGACCCTGTGCCTCATGGGAACAGTCCAGCCCGAACTGCCAAGCCATGTCTTCCCTGGAACGGAAACACGCATCCTGGGACCGGTTTCTGGCTAATCAGCCAGGCTAGCTTGAATCCAGTGCCAAAGTGAGCAAGGGACCCACGTCTGGGCATACCCTGCCAACTTAGGGCGAACAAAGAAAAACCAAAGGGGATGATGGACGGAGTGTTTGCTTTACAGACAATGCCAGCTGTTTGTTGAAAATGCTATGGTGTACGATAATACGTAGAATGGGTGTTTGGTTAGTCAATTGATCATGATTGTTTGGCTTACCTATCCATTTAATTTGTTTGCTTCTTATTTGATGACTTTCCTGTCACTTCTTGTGTTTTTTGTCCCCTAAAGCGTGCCTGTTTCCAATGTTTCTGATTGGATATATTGTGTTCTTTCACAGTTTACATTAGGGCAACTACTTTTCATTTATCTTCCATCACTCCATGGGATTGCATATGTTGTCTTGCTGCCTTCCCCCCCCACCCTGTTCCAAGGAGACCCCTACTTATTTTTACCAACCTGTGCTCTCTGTTGCTCCACCCTGCAAGTTTGTCTTTTGCTCCACCGCCCCTCCCTGGTGACCTTACAACCCACTGCTTGGTGAGGTTGAGTTGTTTCACCTACTCTCCCCTCTCCATTACTCCCCTACTCTCCACATCCCAGGCTTTTTATTTTTTTACTTGTATATTTTTTTTCTTTTATAAGAGGAACCAGAAGGTGCAATTTCCTACTGGTCTGCTCCCTTTTGTGGACTTCATACTTTATTTACTGTGCAAAGATGGGTGTCCACCATCTTGGAATGGTAAATGAAAAGTAAAAATAAAATGTCTCCTGCAACGTGATGATGAATACATGCCTCCACGAATAGGTATGCATGTCCTCGTATATGTCATTACTCTGGGCCAGCCGTTTAGACTTTTTAAGAAATGTTCCTAATGCTGTTCAGCATCAGCAACAAGCAAAGGCCTTTTAAAGGGGAACCCGTTGCTTTGCCAACGCTTTTATTTACTTTTTGTAGGAAATGAGGTTACTGGTTGAGGGGGTTGAAGCCCTACTCAAGCAGAAACCAAACCTCTGGTCAGTGTGAACCACAAGCAAACCCCAAATTAACCTGTGCTCAACCCGATGGTAACTTGACTCAAAAGCAGTCAGGCTTAACTAAGAGGTAATGTGTAACGTATTTATGCAGCACTTAAACGGTAATACAACACAAAAAAATCCCACAGCAAGTTAGAACAATAGAGTAATTTTTAATAAATTATTTGTACCAAAACACAAAAATCCTATTGTTGGAACCAGAGATATGAAATTTTAAAGGTTTTGTAGAAGTGAAGCTCAAAGAAGTGAAAAGTCCAACCACGGTTATCTTGTCATGGTTGACTAGTGGCAAGTCACAAGCTCAGGTTGATGGCGATGGAGCACGGGCTGGATACAGGACTGAGTTCAGTTTGCCTTGTGGCCTATGCATTGAGATGCAAACTCCTTACGTTGACCTGCACTGGCCGGTGTAGAGGAACAGTCGATGAGAAGCTGCGGTGTGAGGTCACGAGATGAGTTGTGCAGAGGTGGAGCCGATGACAGTCACAAAAGAGCTGCAATGCGAGGTCCTGAATCTTTGAGGCTTGTGGAGACTTGCATTGTGATGCATTAGTGCTGGGGAGAAAATGTGTCACGCTGGACCGACGTCAAAGAAACCGCTGGAACTTGTGAGGACTTGAGCTGAGATGCATTAGTGTTGACGATGAGCTGCATCACGCTGGGTTGGAGTTGATGGCGGGCTGCATCGCATTGCACAGAGTTGCGTCAATGGCGATGAAGCCTGTTCTATCCCTGTCACTTGAAAATGGGCCAGCCAACTGACACTTGGCGTCCTGGTTCCACACAGGTAGGCTGGGTGCGGCAGGGCAACTTAAGCAGCAGAAGAGTCCTGGTGCAGCAACATCAGGCCCTGGGGAAAAAGCAGTCCTTGGTCGGCAAGCAGGTCATCAGGGCTGACTTCACAGCTGCGCAGCCTCTGAATCCTCCTGTCCAGAAGTGATCTGAAGAGTTGGATCTGAGGGTTCACTGCTTCTACCTTGTGCCCACTTTGAAGTGGGAGAAAAGTCTATAGTCCTCCCATTAGAGAGGTGTCTGCAATTACCTTCATTCTTCCCTGCCCTGGCCATAGCTTGTTTGGGGCCACAAAAGACTAATGTGAAACCCTTTGTCCTGTGCAAGTGTGGTAGGTGACAGATTCTCCCCTTCATTCTGACACACCTATTAGCCCATTTGTGTACTGTCTGGAGAGTAATGCACAAAGACCAAATTCGAGCTGTGTCTAGTCATGTGACCCACGATACAGGCACGAAATGGTTGAGACAAAAAAATGCCAACTTTCTAAACTGGCATTTTCAGAATTGTGACTTAAAATCCAAATTTACTGGTAAAGGGGGTTTTAATTACAATTCCTTAGAGACCAAATTCTGTTTCCCTACTTACTCTCAATTGAAAGTTATCACTTAATAAAAGTAATAAGGTAGCCAAATGTTATCCTATGAGAGAGGTAGGCCTTGCAATAGTGAAAAAGCAAATTGGAGAATTTATCACTCCCAGGATATGTAAAACTTAAAAATACATGTCCAAAGTTTTAAAATAAATTGCACCCTGCCCTATGGGCTGTTTAGGGCCTACCCTGGGGATGACTTATATGTATTAAAAGGAAAGGTTTATTTTGCCACGTCTAACTGGCAGTTTAAAATGGCACACACGGGCTGCAATGTCTGGTCTGATACATGTTTAAAAGGGTTACTTAAGTGCGTGGCACAATCCGTGCTGTAGGCCCACTAATAACATTTAAATTACAGGCCCTTGGGGACATGTAGTGCCACTTAACTAGGGACTTACAAGTAAAGTTAATGTGCCAATTGTGTGCACGCCAATTCCATCATGTTTAAAGGAGAGAGCACAAGCACTTTAGCTCTGGTTAGTAGTGGTAAAGTGCACAGAGTCCTAAAAGCTAACATAACTGGTTCAGACAACAGGAGGGTGAAGGCAAAAGGTTTGGGGATGACCCTGGAGAGAGAACCAAATCCAAGACTTATGATGTTGGGTGTATTCAGAAAGTGCAGTGGGAAGGAATGGTTTGCAAGAAAGAAGTGACAGCAGCAATAACTTTTTTTTTTTTTTTTTTTTAGAACCTAGTTTTTAATTATCAGAATCTGACAGTGGTGATAAAAATCAATTGTTTGTCTTGTGCTTGATCACAGCCATGAAGGTATATGTCTAAACTAGCGTCATCTGTTTTCTGAAACCAGAAGAAATGTAGTTAATAGAAGCCATGTAAGTAACACATTCATTTTCTTCCCCAGCTGAGTTTGGCGACTTTGATCAGTATGAATCGCAGGATTTCCTGCAACGGTTTGCCCTGTTTCCTGTGGTAAGGATTTTCATTACTTTCGTTCAAATTAAATCTTTTCTTTGTTTAGCTTGTCCTCCATGCATGCCTGAAAATCTCACATTGTCTCAAAGAGCTAGTGGCACTGAAATGAAAAGAAGAGGTGGTAAATATGAGCAGGATGGCCTCTCCGAGTGTCTCTTTTCCTCCTCAAATGGCTTATCTAAGCCACAACCACTTGGAGTACTGAAGATTTCTGTGTAGACTATCTGCCTTTCAGAAAAGGCAGCTAAAACTGATATGGCTACCTAAATTCAACTGTATCTACTCTGTACAGAAAAGTAAAACTCCTAGAATACTTTGTGTGCATTTTATCTCAAACACTACATGGCTGCCCTGTAGAATGGCATACTTTTTAAATGATCAAACTCTACAGATGTACTTTATATATTGGTCCACATAGAGCTACGGTGTTGAAGAGCTCCAAATTGATTTCTCATATGAAATTATCTATCCTCTTTAGGGATGGATACAGGATGAAAATGTTCTGGAAGAAGCTACTCAAAAGGTGGCCCTGCTCCATCAAAAGTTCAGGTTAGTATAAAAAGCCAAAAAGCTGAAAGTCTGCCGGATACTTACATGATATTATGAGTATTTAGAAGCTGAAAGAGGATTTCAACATAGATAACCTGTTGAATGTTGGTGCAATAAATCAGAGTCTTTTTCCTCCAGAAAGATGTAATGTATATTTGGAAAAGGCGCACGATCACTCACGAGGGTATCCTGAAGCTGAGCAGGTGTGTGTGTGCCTAGCCCTACCTAGGGTAGGTTGGTTAATTGAAAAGCCAGGTATTTGGCTTCTTGTGGAATTGAAGAAGAGAAGAGGAAGGCTCTGATGTGGAATGGGAGGTCGTTCCATGCTTTTGGAGGATGTAAGAGAATGCCAGTTCTCCTGACCTTGTTTTGTGTATGTGTGGGATGTGTGCAAGTAGGAGTCCTGCAGATCAGAGTTGTCTGGATGGTTGGTGGAAGGAGATCCGACTGTACAGGTAGGTGGTGCCTGAGTTGTGTAGTGCCTTAAATGTATGTGTGAGGAGTTGAATTGAGCATGCGTGTATCGGGAGCCAGTGTAGTTCCTTGAGGTGTGGTGTGATGTGAGGTCTGTGTGGGAACTTGAGGATGAGTCTGGCTGGCGAGTTCTGCATGGTTTATAGTTTTCTACTCAGTTATTTAGTGATCCCCCCCCCCATTGAGGGTGTTCCCATAGCCCAACTTGCTAGTAACTAGGTACGAGTGACACTTTTTCTAATGTTGCTTGGGTGCCATTTGAAGAACTTCCTTGGCATTTCCACGGTGCAGAAGCAGGATGCAGTGTCAGTGTTGACCTATGCGTTCATATGTATTGTGCGGTCAATTAATATTTTGAGGATCCTTGCGTGGGTTCTGGGTATGGGTTTGTGTCTGAGTTTGACTGGCCACCAGTTGGAGTCCCATGGTAAGGTGTTCTTGCCGAAGATCACTACTTCTATCTTGTTGGTGTTGATCTTAGGACAGTTGGCTTTCATCCAGTTAGCGAATTCGGTCATGCAGATGTTGAACTTGTTTCTTTTGTTCTAACAGATACTTCTACCTTACATTACATGAACAGGACTAGTTTGCATATTTTAACTAAGATATGAATCAAGGTCTTTTCTCCCTTGGATTGGCAAAGGATTACTTGAATATAGCTTCATAGCCAGATGTAGTAGGCTTTTCCTTCCACACCAGCGATGGACAATAACATAGAACTGGTGTTTAATGCTGGTATTCTTTGCTTCTGTGGGCAATCAAGGTATGGGACCATTCAGTATCACTGGGCGGAGTGTACACTCCTAAGATCCTGTGAAATGTTTTAGAATTAGAATTGCTCTTGCTGCTTAGGCTGGAATGTTCTCTTAGCTACATGTCCTGCAGCAGGTTATAGCTGTATCAAACTGCTACTTCCTTGTTATTGATCCAAGTGGATGTTGCATGATACAGCATGCTGCAGTGAGAAGTGAAGCTATATTAAAGCATTATTGCCTGCTGCCGAAAGCTGTACTGGTAGTTTACTGCCCTGTTGTCCATTTATAAGCCTGTTGCTGCAGACAAGGGCATGGAACGCAAGAGAGGGTCTGTAACCTCGGTGGTAGTCTGAGGCAGAAGAGCTGTAATAGCAATCGAACTAACACTCACTGAGGGAAGAATGTTGTAAAATATTCGGGAAGAAACCTAAAGAAAAACATTGGAGTATCGAAGTAGATGGTCCTTATCTGTCATTGTTCGTCCTCTGTACGTCTGTTCTCATTAGTAAAGATTCCAACATTTGAGTGTTCTAATTAGGGCGGTGATGGATAGTTCTAACCACAGATTCCTTACCTTTAGAATATCCCCGGGGGCCGTGCTTGATGTAGATGAATTTTACAGACATGCTCCCTATCACTATTGGCTGGTGCTGTGTGACCATGCCTTGACTTTGTTTACCCCAGAAGTGATCATAGAGCTATTTGTAAGTGCCACCCCTGCGCGTCAACGTCAGTTTTTTTATTTCTGTGCCTTCATGCAGGGATTTGGACTTTGCTCACAACGTTTTCCTCAGCCCTCACAAGTTTTTTCCCCTGACAAATTCTGTTTTCCAGTATGCTAGGGAACTATGTTCCCTCCTACAACTAGAGGGTTTAAATCTTGTCCTGACTGTTCTGAACAAAGAAGGTGTGACTCTGGTGTCTGGGTTTGGAGCACGACTGCACATCCTGCAAGGAATATGACTTTATGAACCAGTACATGATATTGGAACTTGTAGCAAAGCTGTATGTCGCAGAACAGTACAAGAAGTCTCGAATGTCCCATTCAAGAGCGCAAACCCGTTGTTGAGGCTGCTCTTGCGACAGTTCCTCATCACAGTCCAAGTCTTCCAGTAAGTCACAGTTATAACGGAAACACTAGAAGGCCAAGCGGGAAACACCACAGCCCTGCCACTGTCAATCTGAGATGTTGCATGGACGTAAGGGTTCCTTGTGGTGTCTCTCCTCGTCCCCCTCTGAGGAGCAGAATCTGCAGCTGATCCGGATACAATCTGATTTTTCGGGTTCCTCAGTATTTTGATAACGGATTGAGGCCTTTCATGAGGCCATGTTTCAAACCTTTTGCTCTCTTCTAGTTCCCTTTGGTGCTCCTTCAGTCCCTTTGGATCTACAGAGGACATCAGTTGGGTTACTGCCGGCAGGTCTGATTCAGTGTTGAAACGCTTTAAGGAAAGCTGGGCCATGGAGAGTTCCTTAGGTCTGTCCACCCCTGTGAGACAGAAGCCTCAACAGTGTAGCCCCATTTGCAGCTTCTTCTGTGGGCTGGCATATCTGCAACGTCAAGGGCCAGCACCCCTGCAACAGGCACCCCAATCATTTCTGAGTTGGGTACTCCCAGGCCATCTGGGACAATGCACTACCAGTTCCTCACCACTTTGGCAGCAGCCTCCAAGCACCTTTAGTTCTCCCTTAGTAGCACATGACCTCCCTGTGTGAGGCAGCATCCATCTTTTTCTTCATGGGTGACAATGAAGAACATTTGGCAGGTTCTGCAAATTGTTCAAAGGGCTACGCCCTGCCGTTCCTTCTAGGCCCACCACACCTCCCACCCACATTAGAGTATTTTTCAGTAGAGCTCCTTGTTGTGATCTCTGTAGAAAGACACCTGGAGCCAGGAGGTATTCTTAAGCCATCTTTATTCAGTCTCCAGTTCAGGTTACATCTGTCTCTACTCCAGCCAGCCTAGTGTGGTACCAGCCCCACCAGGAGCAGCCTCCCTAGCTGCTCAGCCCATCTTCAACTGCCAACACTCATCCACTCAGACACCCAGGCATTCCACGCATCACAGGCACACCAACATTCTATGACCATCTCACGCTCTGGCTGAGCAGCTAGTGGCAGCAGGGCTGGACTACAATGTTAAACAATTAAGTAGGATATAACATTATCCCTTTTTCTTCAACGAAAACGAAACTTGCAAATGATAAAACATGAAGGAAGAACTATCAACAAGAAAAATACATAATAGTACAAGTCCCACGGATGCAAACATAAATCAAACATCGCAGGAGCATCAAGAAGAAAAAATGAATAATAGTTCAAGTCCCACGGATGCAAACTTAAATCAAACATCACAGGAGCAAGAACCATTAAAGCAAGAAAGGACGGATAAGATACATACATATGAACAGCAATATCTCCCATCCCTCCCTAAAAAGAATTAAAAACATTATGAAACTAGCATAACATTCCCTGAAATACATTTGAAGCATTTTGCATCAACCACTGTGACGTGATGCACTACAACGAAAAAGGGTAAAAGACCCCACAAAACCAATGCCCAAGAGTATAACTAAAAGTAGCTCTAAAGATAGCATACCCTACAACTACAATCCCAAGAGAAAGGGAAACAAACAAGTATATGGATCGTCACCCATAACAACTCCCGTGAAGGGATGTACATTAGTACTGTGCACAACTATTAATGGACTAAACCATAACCCAACCCAATGTGAGGGTTAACCTAGGTACAAACTATTTATGAACTAAACCATAACCCAACCCAGTGTGAGGGTTAACCTAGGTACTCCAAACCCCTTGTAGAGGTTACATACCCCCATGTAGGAGTAACCAAACTGAAATGCGAAAAGAGCTCTTGACCCCCTTGTGGGGGTTACGTACCCCATATGGGAGTAACAAACACAACTAATCACAGGGCTGATACCCACAACCTTCCCTCGTGTATGGGAACCATGTGATGACCACCCACAGGAAAATCACTGTCAAATAGAAGACCCATCCTCAAACTATACACCTGTGGCATCACGACTTTTTATTTCCCTGTTACAATACTAACAAATAAAGCCATTCAGTTAACTGTAGAACAGTAGTACACTGTGCCCCTCGCCGGTGAGCGATATCTCACCCGATTTGTGAAAGGTCTGGTTCCCTACTTAAATCACACAAATCATCACACCACTGTGGGGACACAAGAACAATGTACACCACCAGAAATCATGACCAGTACATAAGTAAAAACACTTTACATATCAAGAACTTCAGTTTTTGACAGCACTACATGTTCACTCTGTGGCATATACGAGTTACAGGACACCTTAGAATCCATAGCTTAATGAAACCAAAACAATACAGTGAGCAAACAATGGAGCTTTACCACTGGTCCAGGCAAGATGAGATCACACATCAGCCATTACGTCCAGTGAAACAACTAAGACATACTTGAAACGGAGATTACCACTCCGGGGATTCAACGATACCAGAATATGTTCACATCGCGAAGAATCAACGGTTCCAAAATATGCTCACGTCGCGAAGAACCAACGATTCCAGAATATACTCGCATAGACACCGCATTGTCCCCGGCACTCAATGTTCATGTAGTGAGAACACCGCGTTGTCCCCGGCCCTCACGTTGATTCTTTTTTCCTTTTGAACTTTATTGGAAGCAGCTTGAACACCGTGGTTGGCGAGAAAACCAGAGGGCAACAAAGAACGTTATTTGACTATGCCACACCACCAACCCTAAGATGGCGGCACGCTTCTTTACGTTGCGCCGGGTGGCTCCCGGCATGTAGAAGCACCAAAAGCGTCCAGTGTGCAGCTTGACCGTCACAGAGGATCCTACGCAGATGAGCGCGTCATGCAGGATCCCATGAGGAAACATCAGGTGAGGTTGCGCGCGCTGTTTGCGACTCGCGCCCAGTATTTGAATTCCAATAGAGCAGTTAGACTAACCGTTAAGCGCTGCCATAAACAACAAAAACATAACAATGGTTCACCTCAAAAATTGCCGAAAAGTGTGTACTACGGCCATTCCCTCTGTTTCTTGCCGCATAACACGTAGACAAAGTTCCTCCCAGTGCAGCGTCGTGTAAACAGCAGGAACGTGTGTAGACACCGTAGTTTTCCAAACTGTGCACCAACTCCAATACGCTGCAAAAACTTGTGCTTGCTCCAAAGTAAACAGGAGCCATTGAGTAGACACCCATCCAGAGGTTGACAAAGTAGAGACAGACCCCTAGTTTCTTCGAACATGCAGCCGCACAGTAACACGTTGTATCATGTAGAAGCTGTCACATAAGTTGAAAGTCCAAAACACTCACTAAGCTTGTGAGACCTTAATTGAGCCTACCACACATCCTCTAAGCCCAAATCTTGTGATACCACATCATACCTCTGTGGTGCTAACTAGTGCTGATGTTGTTTGGAATTCAATCATGTTGCAAGAGTCTGTAAAGCACCAAAAATTCTCCATCTGTGCAGACACTGCACGCTGTACACCATTGTACCTTTTGCTTAGAAACACAGCAGACTCTGAAAAACGATGTGGCTGGAACACCATCAACTGGTTGTAGTGAAGCTACCCATCCAACTCACAGTAATCCATTATGTGGCAAACGTTGTGGCTGGAACACCAGATGCAGCTGTAGCTTAGCTACTCCTCCAACTCACTATAGTCCTTTAGATATTTCTAGTATTCCCAGGCTGCAGTGTCCATTTGTGATGACACCTCTCTGTGGGCTGTCCAATGTTGAGGACACTGGTGGGGCTGGCGCTGGCTTTCCTGGGAATTCTTACTTTGTAGATGTAGTTGCTTGTTAGATCTCTTGGTTTCTCTTTAAGTTTCTTTGTAGTTGCTTTGTTTCTGTGCTGTACCAAGAGTCTCTAGGGTCCAAGTCCGCTCGTCGCCAAAATAAATATTGTGATCTCTGTAGAAAGACACCTGGAGCCAGGAGGTATTCTTAAGCCATCTTTATTCAGTCTCCAGTTCAGGTTACATCTGTCTCTACTCCAGCCAGCCTAGTGTGGTACCAGCCCCACCAGGAGCAGCCTCCCTAGCTGCTCAGCCCATCTTCAACTGCCAACACTCATCCACTCAGACACCCAGGCATTCCACGCATCACAGGCACACCAACATTCTATGACCATCTCACGCTCTGGCTGAGCAGCTAGTGGCAGCAGGGCTGGACTACAATGTTAAACAATTAAGTAGGATATAACACTCCTCTCCCTCTTGCCCCAAGAAGTGCAGGGTCTATTTTCCAAAGGAGTCATAGAGCAGGTTCCAGGCCCGGAAATAGGGGACTGCCCATTACTTCCGCTATTTACTTGTGCCAAAGAAGGACAAAGGCCTCTGTCCTATTTTAGGCCTCCATCCTGATTTAGGCTCCGCCTTCTTGTGGAAGGACCAATTCAACATGTTTACACTTGCCCAGGTTCTGTCTGCTCTGGATCCAGGCGACTGGATAGCGGCTTCGGATCTACAGAACACCTACTTTCATGTGCGATCCTACAGTCCCACAGACACTGCTTGTGGTTCAAGGTAGACTAAAAACATTTTCAATTTTCTTTGCTCCAATAGCCTCACCAGTGCCCCTTGGGTGTTTACAACAGTAAGGTGGTGGTTGCAGCAGACCTTTGGAGGTTGGGGATACCAGAATTTCCTTACCTCGTTGACTGGCTGTTGAATGCGGGCTCGCCACAGACCGTGGCAGACTGCCTTCAGACATTCGGTGAACCTGCTGTTGGCGCTGCAGTTCTCTAGCAGCATGCTGAAGACATGCTTGACTCCTTTGCATATGCTCCCTTTCATTGGAGCTATCCTAGATATGGGATAGTTTCCCTCCTACACAACAAGCCCAGAACATTTGGTATATGATACCGACATTTGAACCATGGCCTTGGGTCTCGGTAAGTGGCTACGAGGCATGTAGGTATCCTGCTAGTCAACTATGCTAGGTGACCTATGCGGGCTCCGTAGTGGAACCTGAAGTTTTTAACCTGAATTATCAGTGGGCCCAAAAGGGGTACATATCCGATTCTATCCAAGATTCGAAGGAGACTGTAAATGACATTCAGTGGGACCTTAACCACAATTAGACTATCGGTAGACCCCTCTCCCTGGCCTACCGAGGGCTGACTATAGGGACAGCTATGTTGATTCTAAAATAAAGGAGGTCATCTAGGAGAGGTGAAATCAGAGGCAGAGATCCATCTCCACTTTGGTTTGTTGGAGTTGCGGACTGTCTACTTGGTGCTCACAGTCAACACCACCACAAAGTGGTACTGCAACAAGCAGGGCAGATGGGCTCCTGTGTCCTGTGCTAGGAGGCCCTTTGCTTCTGGGGCTGGCTGTAGTAACAGGGCTTCTCTCTGGGAATGAACCACTTGCTGGGATCTTTGAATGCCATGGTGGTACCTGGATCGTCAGGCATGAGCATCTGTCCTCTGATCAGACTACTGCTTTTATAGGGCCTCAGTTTACAGCACCAGAACAGCATCCTGCTTCCGAACCTGCATAATCTGCATCTGCATCATGACTGCCAGGCATCCATCTTTTAAGTCTGTCTACACTGGGTGCTGGAACAAGTTTGTGTCCTGGTGTGGCACCCACAATATTGATCCATTGCAAGCCATACTGTCATATGTCCTTCGGTTTGTTTTACATCAAGCCCATCAAGGGTTTGCAGTGGTTACTGTTAAAAATGATGTGTCGGCTCTTTCAGCCTTTTCACATTTATCAGACCAATTGTATTTGTTCAAGTCACCTGTTATGAGATTTCTGCAATGTTAACTCATTTATTTCCACTGACACCGTTTGAGATACAACAATGGTATCTTAATTTGATCTTTACCTTTCTCATAAGCACGCAATTCGAACCAATGCACAGTTGTTCATTATGTCTCCTAAATCTGAAGATTGTTTTCCTGTGCGCGGTGCCTTCAACTCGCTGTGTGATTGAGCGCTAAGCTCTCTCGGTGCATCCGCCTTCCATTCTCTTTTTCCCATATAAGCTGGAGTTGAGTGCCAGAACAGCCTTTTTACTAAGCGTTGTGACTGCGTTTCATGTTGGGCAATCCATCATGCTTCCAACGTTCTTTGACTCACCTCACCCCTCGAAAGAGAAGGAGGGACTCCACTGACTGGACCACAGAAGAGCTTTAAGTTTTTACATCAATGGCACCTAAACCATTAGATGGACAATTAGATTTTTGTGGGATTCTCTTGGACAAAGAAGGGCAAGGCAGTACAGAAAAGGACTTTGTTGGGTTGAAAAGTCCTCTGCATGAAGATCTGCTTAACGCTGGCTAAGAAGTAGCCTCCAGAAGGGCTTTGGGCCCGTTCCACCAGGGCCCAGGCTTATACAATTGCTTTGGCATGCAGAGTGTCTGTTCATGATATCTGTCAGGCTGCAGTGTGGGCACTAGTGCATAGATTCACAAAGCACTGTTGACTTCATAGCCAGGTATGGCAGTGAGGGCATTACCCCTTTTGGTCCTGCAGGAATTTTTGATGTGGGGCATTTCGCAAACCCACCACCTTGGGAGATTCTGTTTTGGTATCTTTTCTAAAGGTGCGGAATCTGTGGTTATAAGTATTCTTCAGAACATGTTACTCAGTAAAGCTCTTTCTGAGGGGGCTACTGTATCTAACTGCTGGTTCCTCACTGCCCTTTCTCCTCTCTGTCCTGTGGAATGGTCTATTTTCCATCGAAAGTTGTCCCAATTTAGAGATCTACCCACTATTATCTCTTATTATTTTTGCACTCTGCGTCCGAGGGAGGAGACCGTCTAAACAGAAACTGACGTTGATCTGCAGGGGTGGCGCTTACATGTGGCTCCATCGTCATTTTAGGGAGGAGCAAAATCAACGCGGAGCTGCACAATGCTACCCACCTGCACGCAGGAACATTGCTTTTAAAATATCTGCCACCTGGGGGATATTCTAAAGGTGAGGAATCTGCAGTTGGAGTATCCACCAGTAAAAGCATTACTGAAGGTAAGTAACTCTTTGTTACACTCACTTGCATGTTAGAATGGCTGTTAATTATCTGCCCCCTTAATTATGGTCCCAAGCCGCAGCTGAATGAAGGGGCAAGTAATTACAGCTATTTTTGCCTTGCATGTTTGGGTAATAAGGCTGTTGGCAACCCGTGTGGCATCATCAGTACTTTGCTGGAGAAAAGCTGTGAAGCAGGCATAACTGTGCTTTACCAGGTGGAGCAGTAGATCAATTGCACAATGATAATGGATAGCTGCTTCAAACAGGCGTAAGATACTATTTACAGCTGCTCGCCTTAGAATTATCAGTGCAAAGAAGGATCCATGATTTCAGTTCACGCCCATTAGATGCAACATAGTGACAGAACATTATGGTGGTGATGAATTTATAACTTGCATAAAAGCCCCTTGTTAGAAGTGGGGTTCTCTAGTTGGCAAGGGTTTGCACCTTTGTCCATGTAGGGACCCTTCTTTCTAGTCAGGGTAAAGGGAAAACAATTCTAAAATAATCCCTGCTCACCCCCTTGGTACCTTGGCATGAGCAAACGGGCTTATCTCAGAGGTCGTGTATAAAGCGTTTGTGCACAGATACAATAATACAGTGAAAACACTACAGATGGACACCACATCAGTTTAGAATACTAGGTACTCTTTATCTAAACCAAACAAGAGCAAAACGACAAAAAAATCCATCACACCATAATCAAAATGTGATTCTTAGAAGGTAAAAACAGTTCCGTCCAAAGCAAACTATAGATGCTACACTTTCAACACAAAGGGGCAGATTTACAAGCCCCTTGCGCCTCATTTAGGCCGCGGCGGCGCAAATCCTGCGGGATGGTGCGGGGTACTTACAACGTGACGCATCTGGGAGATGCATCACGTTGTAAAGCCCTGCGCCACATGTAGGCGTTCCTGCGCGGGGGGGGGGTTGGCGTTCCGGCGTAGGAACGCCTCCTAAAAGTGACTGAGTGAAATCTACAAGATTTCACTCAGTCACTTTTAGGCCCATGCTGCGTCAAAACCCTGCGCCTGCCTGAAGCAGGTGTAAGGATTGATGCAGCATTAACAAGATGGGGCCTCCCAGAGCATTGCTAGAGCTGCATCGCGCATGCGACGCAACTTCAGCAATGCGCCACTTTTACGGCACAGATGCGTCACGCATCCGTGCTGTTTTTGCCCCATGGTGCACCACATTGTAAATGCGGCGCATCCATGGTGACAGAGCTGTGGCGCACAATAACTGGCACATCCCTGCTGATATGCAGGGATGCGCCAGTTATTGTAAATATGCCCCAAAGTACCTTGGATGCGTCCCAATGATAAACAAAAACAGCTGCAGAAAAGGTGATGCGTCTGTTCCTTACACCTAAGGAAGGTGATGTTAGTTTTTCAGGGCAGGTGATGCGTCGGTTCCTTACTGCCACGCAGGGGAGGTTATGCTTTGGTTTCTTACTGTGCGGGGAGGTGATGCGTTGGTTTCTTACTGCGGCCCTGGTATCATTGTTGACTTGGCGCCCTGGTGCGATGTGTGAGGATCGGGAATGCATTGGCTTTTGATGAGGCGGCTGCAACGTCGCAGGGTTGGTCTCTCCAGCTGCGTTACCACGATGTGTTGGTTCTTGAAGCTGCACAGCAGGGCCTGCATCGGAATCGTTGCGGTGATCTCAGACTTCAGCGCTTGGTGCACAGGATTTGCCGTAAAGCGAGTTCCCAGCCGCGGCAGGCGCTGCATCGGTTTCTTCAGCGGCACAGCGACGATGCGTTGGAAACGGGTGCAGATGCGTTGTGCCTATCTGTGTTGAATCTCTTTTCCAGCTCCCAGCAGCAGGAACAACCTCGAGAGGCCCAAAACAGCAACAGGCCCCTCTTGGCATGTCAGAAATCCCAGCAAGGAAGTTCAGAGGAGCTGTTAATGTAGTCTTTTTGTCCCTGATACTTCAGAACAGGAGGCAAGGTGTACTTTAAGCCCTTGAAGATCTTCTTCAAACAGAATAAACAGCACACAGCAAAGTCTTTTTCCTCTCCTTGGCAGAAACAGCCACTGCAGGCCAACCCCAGACAGCACACAGCAATGGGACAGTACTTCTCCTACAGCTTTCCCAGCTCTTCTTCTTGACAGAGGTTCCTCTTGAGTCCAGAAGTAATCTGAAGTTCTGGACCCCAATATTTATATCCCATTTCTCTTTGTTCTCTGGTGGCAGAGAGGCTCTGTGCTCAGTCAAAACCAGTTCTGTCCTCCCTGGTCCAGCTTCCCGGCAGGAGGTGGAGACAGCATTGTGTAAGGCAGACCAGGTCCATTCAGGTGCAATGAAATGTCCTCCCCCTGCTCTAAATGCAGCCCAGGTCTATTCAGTCCAGCCCTGACTCATTCAGGAAAGGCAGAATACACATCAACCCCTCAGTGGCTGTCTGAGAGAATGCACATGCCCAGCCCCTGTCACTCCAAAGACAGACAGTCAATTCACAAACCAGCAGAGACACAGGATGGCTAAGCAATAAAAAGTGGTATTTTCAAACCCACAAGTTAAAAATCATCTTTACTAAAAGATGCATTTTTATATTCTGAGTTCAGGCATACTAAACTCCATTTTCTCTCCTGTCCCAATGGGAAGTTATAGTTATAAGATGTTATAAATAAACTCCCATTCTATCCTATGGGACAGATAGCCTTTCAATTGTGAAAAAGAAATAAACTGTATTTCACGATCAGGACATGTCACACATACCAGGTCATGTGCTAACTTTCTCATACACTGCTCCATGCTCACAGGGGTACCTTGGGCCTACCTTAGGGGTGACTCACGTGTAATAAAAGGGAAGGTTAGGGCCTGGCAAGTGGGTGCAGACGCTGCGCTGGCAAGTCAGAGAACCTTTTGCAAGGCTGCTTGTGTGGCTGGCACAATCCGTGCTGCAGGCCCATTAGCAGCATTTGATTTACAGGCCTTGGCACACACAGTGCACTGTACTAGAGACTTTGTAGTAAATCAAACAAGCCAATCATGGAAACACCAATCCATAATAACAATTTACACAGAGAGCATATGTACTTTAGCTCTGATTAGCAGTGATGAAGTGCCCAGGGTAATAAAACCAACAAAAACATGAGGCCCAAAAGCAAAACGTCTGGAGATAAACCCTCTGGACAAGCCAGGTCCAACACCCCTTTTCGACCACAAGTATTCAGTAATGACCACTAGATCTTTGAACAGTCCATACATAGGTTCTCTGCTAAGTGTCCCTATAAAGGTTGGTGACATCTTTCAGCACTCTTTCAAAGTTGTGCCCAAGGTCTTAAAAATTGTAGTTTCTAGGTCTCAAAATGTGGTTCTTTGAAGATACATTTTTTATGTAGAGACAGTAAAAAAAATGTCTATCCGGTGATTAGCAAAGGGTGTGTGTGTGTGTGTGTGTGTGTGTGTGTGTGTGTGTGTGGGGGGGGGGTGGGTGTGTGTGTGTGTATAATACATATTCACTGGAAAAAGAATCAAAGGTTACATGGACTTATATCTCAGATTTCATTTCAAAACGGTGTAATTCAGCAGTTATGCAACCTGAGCTAACTGTAACTTATGCCCTCTGCAATGCACTGCTTATGACCTCACATATTACATCACTCATGGCATGGTCAGTGACACCATTGATGACATCACTGATGACTTCTTAAATGATATCACCGATGACATCATCCAGTGAGTGTGTTTCGTAAACGTTTCTGAAACGTAAAGATATATACTAAGCTGCTGCATTAATTAAATTTCTGTTCTTTCTGTACTACTGAGTGATACTATTTCTAAAATATGTCATCCGAGTAGGTTGTGTGACTGTATTAGTGTTTTGAGTGGGTGGCTGTATGGGTCTGTGAGTGGATGTTTGAGTGGGTGTGTGAGTAGTTTTTGGGGTGTGTGAGTGGGTGTCTCTGTGGTTTTATGGGTGTGTTAGTGGTTTTGTGGGTGGGTGGGTGTGGATGAGTGAGTGGCTGTGTGGGCCTGTGAGTGTATGTCAGAGTTGCTGATTAGGTATGTGTGGGTGTTTGAGTGTCTGTGTGGATCTGTCAGTAGCTGGGTGAGTGACAGAACTTCCCCTGGCCCTTTATCCAACAAGAGTCCACAGTTCTGCAAAAAGTCCACCCAACTGGAGTACTTTCTACTGGTTAATTAGTAAGTTCTACCTCGTTGGGTATTAATTGGTGCATATTCTACACGACAGCTGCATAATGGACCACGAGGAAATGTCTCCAGTAACCTTTTGTGCATGTAATTTTGGCAATGGGATTGTGTGATAACATCAATCATCATCCCCAGAGAAGAGGACGGGAGTAAAAAGAGGGGAATCTCCACCAAACAGGGGTACTCCCTCCTAACTAAATGAAGTAAGTGCTTCTTTGTTTAGTGGTGATGTCCTCCTATTCTGCATCAAGAATGTGTCACAAAAATCAGTGGAAAACACACTTGGGTTTTTTGGTAAGCTGACCATCAGCGTGTGAAAAGGTGGGAAGATCTTTGTATACTATTAAGGAAAATAGGTTTGGGCCAAACGGGCAGACCTTGCAGTTGATTTGGGGCATTTGCATACTCAGGGTAATTACAAGGGAGAACCATGGACTCTGTTCTCAGCAGGAGACAACAAGAAAGAAACCGCTCGCTTTGCTTTCTCCCAAGCCCAAGAAGTTAGAATCATTTGTGCTTTTTGAAGGGGAGGGGGTCCACACGGCCCCCTTCCATGGGCTATTTTTGGCCCCCAGAGATCCCAACGTGGGGGGAGCCTCGTGGCTCTCACACGCAGGGGGCACTCAAAAATGTTGCTTCCTGCATGTGGGAGCGATCCTTTAATCTGTTTTCCTGCCTGCTTGACAGTGGACAGGAAAACAGATGAAATGTCTGCTCCTGCAGTTTACCTGATTTACCCCCCCCCCCCCCACCCCCTCCCCCGCCCCTACTGGGAGCGGACTTACTGTTTGCTCTTACTTGGCGGGGGTGGGCACCCCAGGACACAGGAGTGGGGCGCCGCGTGCTTCCCCTATCTTTGTTATTACAGGGCCTGCCCCTGGGAGGCGATGGTCCCCAGGGCATACATCTGCCATAGAGAGGGGGGCCCTCTAGTCCGCGATCCCCAAAATGTATATTATAAAACGACCCTGGGACCCTGCCCAACCAGGGGCCGAAATACAAAAAGTGCTGTAGACTGCACTTTCTTTGTTTGCGAATTCGTTGTGATTTTCACTGCAAAAACCTCTGTAAAAAATGTTTTTTGGGCCAGGTGGGGTCCCTGGGGGGATCTGAGCACCAGGCCTAGGGGGTCAGATTTATCCTACCCTGCCCCCTTCTCTTTTTTAATGTTTTTGTTTGGGACTCGGCTGTGTCTGAGTCCCAAGATGCCTGTCAACACTTCCTGGTTAAAGTGTTGGCAGCCAATCTGATCTCTGCACGAGGTCAGTAAGATTTGTGGAGGGTCTGCGCCTCTAGATATACACATTTGATTTTCTTTTACTATCTCCAAAACTGCTGAACAAATTTACACTAAATAACAAAAAAGGCTCTTTCTGGGCAAAGAGCTAGCTTTCTGCCATATTTGGTGTAATTCCGTTCAGCGGTTCAGGCTGTAGTCGTGTCTAAAATCTCTATGGGAATTAACATGGGAATCACACTTTTTTTTTTTACCCCCCCCCTCCCCCACACACTCTCTTTTACTCAGCCTTCCTTGATGGATCACCCAGAAACTTTCCAAGCACAACTAGAATCAGGAGGGCACTTTTGGGGAAAATTCGTTAAATGGCGCCAAAGTTATAAGCAAGTCAAAAACTATTTCCCTATGAAAACTAGGTCCTAATTTGAACTACCTATTGGCGTCCGCCAGTAGGTTATGTATATGTATCTATTATGTTGTGTGCTGTAAAATAATTTGCTATGGCTGCTTGCAAGGACTTTCGTTTTTAACGAAATTATAGTGTCTAACAATACAGCTGCCTGGAGAATCACGTTACAACAAACAAATGATGGATGGAATGCTGACAATGCATACATTCTCCCCCAGTCAAGAGATCTGGGTTAAATCCATCGTTCTTTTGCCCACTACACCACCCCAGTTTAGACATGGCCATATGCAAATCAGTCTTGACCCTGTGCCTCATGGGAACAGTCCAGCTCGAACTGCCAAGCCATGTCTTCCTTGGACCGGAATCAAGCATCCTAGGACCGGTTTCTGGCTATCAGCCGTCATCAGCCAGGATAGCTTGACTCCAGTGGCACAGTGAGCACGGGTCCCACGTCTGGGAATACCCATCCCACTTAGGGCGAAAAGCGTTACAACAAACAAATGATGGACGGAATGCTGACAATGCATACATTCTCCCCCAGTCAAGAGATCTGGGTTAAATCCATCGTTCTTTTGCCCACTACACCACCCCAGTTTAGACATGGCCATATGCAAATCAGTCTTGACCCTGTGCCTCATGGGAACAGTCCAGCCCGAACTGCCAAGCCATGTCTTCCTTGGACCGGAATCAAGCATCCTAGGACCGGTTTCTGGCTATCAGCCGTCATCAGCCAGGATAGCTTGACTCCAGTGGCACAGTGAGCACGGGTCCCACGTCTGGGAATACCCATCCCACTTAGGGCGAAAAGCGTTACAACAAACAAATGATGGACGGAATGCTGACAATGCATACATTCTCCCCCAGTCAAGAGATCTGGGTTAAATCCATCGTTGTTTTGCCCACTACACCACCCCAGTTTAGACATGGCCATATGCAAATCAGTCTTGACCCTGTGCCTCATGGGAACAGTCCAGCCCGAACTGCCAAGCCATGTCTTCCTTGGACCGGAATCAAGCATCCTAGGACCGGTTTCTGGCTATCAGCCGTCATCAGCCAGGATAGCTTGACTCCAGTGGCACAGTGAGCACGGGTCCCACGTCTGGGAATACCCATCCCACTTAGGGCGAAAAGCGTTACAACAAACAAATGATGGACGGAATGCTGACAATGCATACATTCTCCCCCAGTCAAGAGATCTGGGTTAAATCCATCGTTCTTTTGCCCACTACACCACCCCAGTTTAGACATGGCCATATGCAAATCAGTCTTGACCCTGTGCCTCATGGGAACAGTCCAGCCCGAACTGCCAAGCCATGTCTTCCTTGGACCGGAATCAAGCATCCTAGGACCGGTTTCTGGCTATCAGCCGTCATCAGCCAGGATAGCTTGACTCCAGTGGCACAGTGAGCACGGGTCCCACGTCTGGGAAAACCCATCCCACTTAGGGCGAAAAGCGTTACAACAAACAAATGATTGGACGGAATGCTGACAATGCATACATTCTCCCCCAGTCAAGAGATCTGGGTTAAATCCATCGTTCTTTTGCCCACTACACCACCCCAGTTTAGACATGGCCATATGCAAATCAGTCTTGACCCTGTGCCTCATGGGAACAGTCCAGCCCGAACTGCCAAGCCATGTCTTCCTTGGACCGGAATCAAGCATCCTAGGACCGGTTTCTGGCTATCAGCCGTCATCAGCCAGGATAGCTTGACTCCAGTGGCACAGTGAGCACGGGTCCCACGTCTGGGAATACCCATCCCACTTAGGGCGAAAAGCGTTACAACAAACAAATGATGGACGGAATGCTGAAAATGCATACATTCTGGAGAGTCACATCAGCGGGCGAGCAACATTTAATATTTATTTTATTTATTATTTAATTTATAAGCACCCTTTAGGGTTTCTCAGTGCCAGTACACAATAACTTAAATCTGGGTCTTGTTTCATTACTTAAATTCAGTATCATAGTCATTCTGTGCCACTCAGTTACACAGTGCTTATGAAGTCTTACAATGAAGTGTTATATCCAGTATCCACCAATTGTTTTTTCAGGGATTCACTAGAGTTGTCAGGGTTTTACTGAGCTAGTCAATATGTAGGTGGCTAAGAGACCTTTTAGGTACCATGAATACTTTTGCATGTGAAAAACTGGTAAAGGAGGCAGGCTGATATATTCCGTGATTTATTTGGTCATATAGAGCAAACAGTATTTGTTTTCTCTGATTATTTGTTGATGCCTAAACATTCTCTGGCGCAGATGTGGTCTCCTGGTTAAATAACTAACCTCAGCGAGCAGACTTCTAATCCTGACTTCCCCACTTAAATGATGTTATGAATCCCTGTGCTTTAGTTATGTTGCTTTTACCAAGTGTGAGTGCTTAGAACCCAATTAATAAGCACAATCTAATACCTGGACGTTTACACAATGTCGACTTTGATTACAATTTTAATTGATGTCAGAGGACAAAAAATGCTAAATGTGACTTTTCTCCTATTTTGAAGGGGCCTCACTCCACCTGAGACAGAAATGTTATACATGCAGGAGGTAGAAAGGATGGATGGCTATGGAGAAGAAAGCTACCCCGCAAAGGTATAATCTGTTTGTTTTTAAGGCTGAGCAGTAGACTTGCAGGTACCTTTGTTGCAATTGGCAATTCTGCAGCACAATGCTGTCCCCAGTTTGTTCCTGAAGCACTGTTATTTTGATTTGGGATGCATGCAGATGCATCTACAAATGAACAAAAACAGGTATTGGTTGTTCATGACTGAGGTACAGAGTGGAGGATTTTGGTTGGGTGTTTTGTGATGATGTGCTATATTTGTATTGCTGTGGGAAGTGGATGAGACATATTTTCAGAAATTGCAGAGGGCAATGTTAATGTGCAGCCCTAAGGACCAGAGGTGTGCTTTTTGTGTATAATTGCCACTGGCTACCATGCGTGCTGGGGACAGACAGACATGGAAGGGGGTACGCATTTTAGGATGTCATCAGGCAGAAATAAGAATCTCTGAATGAGGTGAAGAAATCAAGTCATTTACAAAAATGAAGTTTTGTGTTGCGTGGCCCATTCTGGATAGCCTAGCAGCTTAATTCACAAATTCCCCCACATCCTTTGCCCTAAATTAGCAGTCACTGAAAGTGGGATTCATAGGAGTGTATCATAAGGGAATGCCAAGGGACACAGAGGGCTCTCTGCAGCACAGCAGACTTTTGCAGGTATTAAACAGATGTGATGTGTCCCAGAGAGAGTGCATAAAGACAGCAAGTAACTATTTGGGCATACAGTTGTATGTACTATCATGCACAAAAGAAGCTCAATGAGGCAATCGCATAGATTCAGGGAGAATCCCAGTCACTTGTTGGTGAGTGCCAGGGTAAACATCTAACTGCAACCGCATAGAGCGAGGGATTTCGAAGGGTTGACTATTTTGAAGCATTTTAAGTACTGCAGGTTTTTTTCATGGAGGTTTCTGACTAATTTGTTACAATGCACAAATAATCCTCCTATAATTTCATCAAGTTGATTTTAATAAAAGCCTTCAAATTGTGATATCTAAGGTTTTATTGTAATAAGTAAGTTGTGAAGTCAATGAATGCCCACTGACTAGAAAGTTATGGTAAAGTTACCTTAATTTAGGCAAATGTAATGGACCTTGTTTGCTCAAAGGGCTTGGTTGTGACAACAGTCCACACCCACACCTGTTACATTTTCCATAGTAACTCAGTAGTAATCCATATTCAGCCACCCTCCCAAACTAAACCTGATTCTACTTTTGCTGGTACTGCTCTGGAGGTCTGGCAACCACAATTGTTCTTTGGTAGTGAATTGGAACTATGTATTACTGGCATTACGTTGTAATTTGGAGGGATTTTGCCTTTTTTCTTTTCTTTTTTTTTTTTTTTTTAGTTTGTGTTCTATGGTAATATCATACTAGCCACCTAATTTTATGTTCTTGCAATGTTCTCTTGTTGCTTCTTATAGGACAGCCGAGGATACGATATCTGTATCGGAGCATGTTTGGATGGCATCTTTGTGAAGCACAAAAATGGCAGACCACCTGTGGTGTTTTGGTGAGCAAAATGTCAATCAAAAAATAAATGTATGCTCTGGATGACTTTTGGAGGGTGGTTTGAGTTTGGAGAGGAGTGCTGTACTTTAATTGAGTCTGTGTTCGAAGAAGCCATAGCCATGGTTTGTAAAGTAATATTTGGAAGTGTTTCAGAGAAATGCTGTTCCCTTCTTACATGCTACTACTATATTCTGGGTCTTTGAGATCACGCATGGAGAAGTTATAAAATGTTCCATGCAAGTGCATTTTCGATTTATTTTGTTTACTCTTGACTAGATTTATATTAGACCTTATCACAGGCGTGTTTGTAGATGAGGACTGGATCCATACCACATTTTACGGATAGCCATTGACTACGTAACTAATCCTCATTTTGAATCAGAAAATAGAAGTATATAACTTGTAGACATCCTTGAAATCTGGCATGGATATGGCCTTCATGGAACAATATTGGATTCTACTGTCCTGCTCAGCAACATGGTCCCCTGTCACTCTGCTGTAATTTTTGTGATTGGATCCCTTCCCCTACAGTTGGTTCTTATTGTTTAAAGCTTCCTGAGATTTGCCTAAAGATGTTGGCTTAATAATATTTCAAGTATATTTGCTAAGGTGCATGCTGGAAATCAGTTAGATTTCCTTACACAAATTTTCTACAATTTTAGTGGCTTACTTTTAATGTTCAATCACAAATGATTTTCCCCAAATTACAAACCCCACTGCAGCTACCCCTCCGCAAACTGAACATTGCTCAAGCATCGCTCTATATATGTCCCGAATTGCTTTCCTTATGTAGAGTTAACTATGCAATTGCACATATTTGGGAGCACACTACATTTTTTTTGGCATTAAAAGTGTTTTCCAAAGAGCACAGGTAACAGGGCAGGCGGGTCTGTATATATAAAAAAATGGGCTGATGTGGTTTCAAGTCGGTGAAAAACTCCATCCCTATTTGCACCCAGGCTCCACTACGAACGGTAATTTTAGCACTGTTCCTAAATGGTCAGATGGAATAGCATGGTGTTCTCTATCCAAAGCTCCTTCACGTTATCGTCTTCCCTGAGTTCTGAAAACTGAGTGATGGGGAATAAGCACTGCTGCCAATTTCTATTATCAGTAAAAAAAAAATAATCATGCTAATTTTTGATAGGCTATCCTGACTTGCTTTCTGAGGATTGTCTTCTTCTTTGAAATGATTTTTTGTTTCAAAATGCAAAATGTTGGGTGTATTCTCTATTTGAGGCATAGTTTGTTCAATCTCCTATTCCATACATGAAATCTAGGAAAGATAAATGAAAGGAGATTGCCAATACATTCTTATTTATTAGTACAAACTTTCAAAACAAAAATGCTGGAAATATTATCCCCAACTTCAGTCAGTATCAGTAAATTTGGTTCTCCTGCGCTTTGGTAACAATATAAACACACTTTATTTCTTTTGTGTCTCACCATTTCTGTCTGTAGGTGGCATGACATTGCGAACATGTCGCACAACAAGTCCTTTTTTACACTAGAGCTTGCCAGCAAGGAGGAAACTATTCAGTTCCAAACAGTGAGTGAATCTTTTCTTTTCCTACTTGGTTTCAAAGACATAGTAGCAATCTCTATGATAATAACTTGATTATGGAACATTATAATCTACATCAAGTACTTGGGGTTGGTAGCTGGTGTTTTTATGATTAGGCTTTGGAAAGAGTCTGCATGGCTGGTAGTCATTTTTAAATTACAATATTTCATTCTTACATTTGAGATGTTATGAAAATGACTTTAAAGAAACCATTGCAGTCCTAGGTTAACTACAAAGGGCATGATTTAGAGTATGGAGTATACTTTGTACTTCAGGACGACAGAGTAAAATACTCTGTTGCCCTGACAGAGTACATGTCCTCCGCATTTGGAGATGTCCGCTTGGCTGGCCGACATCTTTAATCATTGGCAGGTACTACCTTCACATCAGTCCCTGTCAATGTGAGAAACATCTGATGGACAGTACAGTCAAATTGATTGGCATTTGTCAAGCTTTTAAGATGTTTTTTGTTTTTCAAAGAAAATTCCCAAAGCAGGAGTCTGATTTTGATAAACCAAAAACTAACAAGTTTACTTACTACCTTCCTCTTGCAGATTAATCCAAATTCCGAATCCTTCAATAGTGAATGTAACAGTGCCAGATCTGCACTTGAGTGCTTGAATTAATCTCAGCCGCAGTTCATATTTCTCTGTGCCCCATTACATTCCAGCGTTTATTTGCTCACAGTGTCACTCCAGAGAGAAACCCAATGCAAATCAGCCTTCAGCCTACTCTAGTCTAGCGGGATCTGCATGGCTGTGCACCCACTGAATCGAAATACAAGCAATCCTAGACTGGATAGAGCCTTGTCGGGCCTTCTCCGTGAAGGATCAGCTTGAGTCCTTTGACAAAGCTAGCAGCAGATCTGTAAATGAAGGTGTAGAATGACTTCCTACAATGCTGAATAATCATTGACAGTTGCATATGTCGAAGAAATGGTTTGGTACTTCCAACAAGCTCCCGAGTTCTGTCCTGAAGGTCTTTAGATTCCTAGGTCTGCTCACTTCCTGTATTTTCCTAGTCACATATGCATGTTGGCATGTAAGGGTCTGCAGTGGTACCTCTGCTGGCAGTGGCTACAGTATGGGGAGACTATTCCAGCGCTGCAATGGAACTGGTATGGTGGGAAATGAGGCCAACGTGACCTATGGCATAGTCTTCTAAACACCCTCCAAAAGTGACTACGGTAGTGACGGATGCCTCCTCCTGTTGGTGGGGAGCTCACAGAATGATCCAGAAATCAATGGCCTCTGCTCTCTGGAGGAGCAGGCTTTTCATATCAACCTGTTAGACTTGCGAGTGATTCGGTTGGCGCTGAAGGTAGTCTTCCCTTCCACCGAGAGTCAGGCCGCCCCCATCTTGACGGCCAGCAATGTGGCTTGCCAAAAAGCAGTGAGGAATAGGGTCTCGCCTCCTTTGCCTGGAAGCTTTGACTGTGGTCTTGAGCACCAAGGGATCTGGTTAACTGCCAATCAGCTAGCAGGGTCTCTGCCTTTCGAGCCGACATCCTGAGCTGGCATGATGTTGCCGATCCTGAGCAGCAACTTCTGCCACTGGTAGCCCAAGACATCTTCGCCCATGGGGGCACTCCTGAGGTGGACAGGTTTGCCTCATTGGACAATGCTCAAAGGGGAGCATTGGGGAACATAATAAAATAAAATTTCCGCTGCAATACGTGTTTTCCCCCATTCCATTGATTCCCTGTATCCTGAGGAAGATTTGCCAGGACCGAGCTCAAATCCTCCTCATTGGCCTGGATTGGTAACAAAGGTTGGTACACAGACCATTGGCGCATCACTTTTTTTTTAATGGGGTTGTTGAATCTGTATCCCCGGAACCGTTTTGTTGTTTCCCAATGGGACCTTAATCCAGTGTTAACTTTTCTTGTGGGGACCCTGTTCCAGCCCCAGCAAAGTAGTCTCTTTAGGATGGTAAGGATGTTGACATTGAAAACTGTCACCTTAATAGCCATTACTTCGGTCAGAAGGTTAAGTGAGATGCAAGGTCAGTTTCTTTTTGTCCTCCCTTCAATACCTGTTTCCCATAAAAGTTAGTGATGCGAACCAGGGTTGCTTTTCTGCCAAAGGTGGTCATTCCCACCTGTGCCCCGCCCCATCCCAAGAAGGAGGAGGAGCGTTTCCATAGGTTGGATCGTAGGTGGACGGTCTAATTCTACCTGGACCACATGCCAAAAAGCATATATGACTGGATATCCAGCTCTCTGTCGGATATTGTGGTGCAAAGAAGGTCAAATCTGTCCAGAAATTGAACCTTTCCAGGCGGATCATTCTCTGCAGCAAAACCTGCTCTGTACTGAGGAGAAGGATTCTCCAGGAGGGGCCCAAGCTCATTCCACTAGGGCTAAAGTCAGCACTTCTGTTCTTGCAAGGGAAGGTTCCAATAGGAAACGTATGTAAATCGTCCAAATAGTCATCACTACGCACTTTTGCCAATCATTTCTGCCAGGATTTAGAGGTGCGTAGAGATGGCTACTTTGCCAGATCTGTCTTGCAGGATTTTCTTTTAAAAGTATCCATCATCACTTCTCCCAGGCAGGGTACTGCTCGGCAATCAATTCTCCAGGTTAGGTATCTGCAGTTGGAAATATCCATCAGAAGCAAAAGTTGATTACCTGCAGTAACATTCGTTCTGGTAGATACTCTATCCACCTGCAGATCCCTCACAGACACGCCTCCTTTCCCATTTGATGGATTATTACAGGGTAAGTTAATAAGTTCCCTAATAGGCATATTTAGGCACTGTGCTTCTTTATCATTATTGATGTCATTCTGCCTGTTTACCCTAAAGCCTTGGAAAAAATGGATCGTAACTGACATTATTGCACCACTGCAGGGGGTGCACTTTATTGCTTCTGTGATGCAATAGATGAGGCCAGTTCTCCCCATCGGCGACGTGAGAGCTTTGAAATTTCCGGATCCATCTGATGCCTGAGATAATTCTCCGGGTGAGGAGTCTGCTGAAATTATGGTTCAACATATAAAGAGTAGCAGCCTTCTCTCCCTCATTTCCACAATTGTTCGCAGCCAGGTGCCTTCTGGGTCAGATTTTTCATGAGTTACTTTAGTAATCAAGTTGTTGTGAGATAATGGCCCCACCTTTTCTGTCTGGTTCAGAGGAGTCTGGGATGTTCCAACCCAACTAATTCTTGCAAAGGTTCACTGCCTCTTCTTTTTCAAAGATGGGACGCTTGCAGAAAAGCCATGTCACTCCTTTTATTTTTTAGACTGGCATTTGTTTTAATCATTGTTAACATGAATTTCCAGTTCATTTTGATCAGAAGCATAAAAATAGTTTATACAGTTTTTGCCTGGTGTGCTGATTTAACCTTTCAGAGCTTCACGTCCGAACAGGAAACTAAATCTCTGTAGAAATATCTCAGGAATCTCCAAATCTCAACTTGCTTTATCGAGGCCTCTGTACAATGAAATGGGGTATTTCTGCTCCAATTTAGAATACTCAGAATGTTTCCTGCCACAAATGTAACAATTTCCCTAATCAAATGCCCTTACAGTGCTACTTGCATGAAATGTAACCAGTAATATTTAGATCCTGGAACACTTTCTATTCTCCACCTCATTACTTTTATTTTTGTATTAATTAAAATATATTTCCCCAGACCATCCCTTCTCTTCAGTCACTGTTCTCCACGTTCAATCTCAGCCGGGTAAGGAATTGCTGGGTCTAAAGGACACTATATTCTTTGGAGAAGCGTTTAATGGACAACCCTTGCAGATTATTTACCGGTATAAATACATGTAATTATCCTGCAAAACGAGTATTCTTGAATGGGATCTTGACCGTTCAGAAAAAGTTTTGTTCTACAGAAGTTACATTTATGTTTTCCATGATTAGTAATTGAGGCAACATTAAGGTGCTATGCAAATAGTTCAATCCTAACCATTAACTGGTGATATACACTTCAATGGCACACAGACAGACCGTTGTGTGCCTCATAGTGAAACACTTCCTTTACATTCAGGTTTCTAATTCGATTTTGTGGATCTGCGCAGCAAAGAGAAAGAATGTTAATTTTAAAGAGTTGTAACTCTTTAGCTGGGTGAGATCTGAACCAAATTACTTACCTAGTTTCTCAGTTTGGCTTGGTATATTTTGCCAACTAATATATGTGTAGAAATTGGCTGATGGTTCCAAGAGCTGATGGGTGCTCTAATGTCTAGTTTATTATATTTTCTGACTATGTTTGTGTATGTTAAGAATTCTATTTCAATATGTGCGGTGTTAAGTCGTAGACTTGTTAGTCTTCTTGATACTCCAGTCTATGTGCCCGTGTCTGAATTTATCTAAAATCTGGACGTGGCACAGGCCTATTCTGTATTCATGTCCCTGTAGTATGCCCAGACACCCTCTATTGCCTGGGGAATGCAGTATCTCCACTCTTACTACTCGGCTGTAGCTATCCTAGATTCAGTTTTCATCTACCCTCCTCTTGGTTGATTCTATTCCTGGTATCTCTTTTGTTTTGTGAAGACTAGTTTTGGTTAAATTCCATTTCCCTGCACAAACTATGAGCATGTCCACCACAGGACGCTTGTTTTTTTTTTATTTTGAGGAGCTGAGTTTTTCCAACTATAAAGACAATGATGTTAGCTTTCTGTGGCAACCAATTAAATGCTAGATTTCTGATGTAAATATTTACTTAAATGTAAATTGCCAGTTTGGTTCTTCGATCTTTTATGATTGATGGAATCCTGTAACCTAGTATAAACGCCTGCGTCTAATATCCTTATTACAGGCGAGTTGTGACGCATCCATTCACCTGTAATAAAAAAGACATTAACTGTAATAACTTGTGGGCTGTGGAATGAACCTCCTACTGACATCAGACAAAGCGAGAATTTAATGCAATTCAGGAAGAAGTTGAAGACATGGTTGTTCCCGAGGGAGGAGTAATACACAGATGGAATGTTACTGATCCATCATGTTCTCTTATTTTGGTTCCCTCCCCCCCCCTTAATTTTTATCTATATGTCTCATTTTATGGTGGCCGATCAACTATGCAATATAACAACAAGGTACTCTCCCAGCGCCAGGATACCCGTTGGGTGATAGTGCGCTATATAAATCTAGTTTACATTACATTACTTGTTACAGTTGAGTTCTGCCATCTCAGTGCTGCTGCGAGAGCTAGTACCCAAGGGGAAAGGCAGGATAAGTAGCGCAGTTAAAGCTGCAGTTTAAACAAATTAAAACGAAGCTAGACTTATCCTCCTGCTGTTTCATTTTCTACATGAGCAGTAATAAGCAGAGAAGAGATGTTTAGGTTAACTTGGCAAATGTTTTGCACACTTTAAAACAATATAGGAAAGATATGATCTCTCTGCGTGGTCGCTACACATTCTGAACTACAGCGTGTTTAAAAAAAAATTAAAAATCTGACTTGTATGAAACTGATTATAATATACTTTTGCAACAAATATCCTACTGATTTTCGATGTGTTTAATTTTGCACTAGAGATGTTATCTAAAAGTCTTCATATTTGCAAACTTTCTATCCTTTTCGTATGAAAGGCTGTACTTTATTTGATATATAGCACCTGGAAATCTTATGCAAACCAGTTATTGTTCTTTTTAATAAGCCATTCAAGCAAAGGTGAAAAGTGTTTTTCATTTTATTATGTGCAGGAAATGCAAAGTTTTCTTTTGTAATCTCTGTCCGCAGAACTCTTATATTGATACCTAGTTAGTTGTTTGCCATTCCCAAAAGATCCGTCATGGGCGCTTTATTGAACTTCTAAGTTCCACACCAAAAAAGTAGAATGCATGAACAAATAGGATTACCTTGAAGAAAACCATTTTTACAGGTAGTTTTTTAAAGCCCATGTTGCATTCACAGCCATTACATTTAAGGGCTTTGAAAAATTACCTGGGCAATAAGATGTGGGTGTAGATATTGAAAGAAAGGCGAGGAATTGACATGTCTCATAAGGATGGCTCTGTTTGAATCATTTCACCCAATGTGGGTTTGTCAAAGTTGTGTAATTGTGCGTTTTGTGTAATAAACTACAGGGATGGAGCTAATACTAAATAGTTTCAGTGATGTGGTAAGACGAAATAAATTATACAAACCTATCCTTTGTAATTTCCAATGCAGGACCTTCTTTATAATCTAGATACCACGCCGCACCTGACTGCCTTTTATCAAAGGGTTTAACTCGATCACCAAAGCACAGGCAGACAGCACCCTCGTTTTAAGGCACTGTCATTACAAAAATGTCTTTGTGAGGCATAAAATATATCTGTTAAATATATTCAACCATTATGGATTATAGGAAGCTGACTCTGTATGTGGTACGCCACTAGGTGGTTATACCATGCACAGAGTCCTGGGGTTTCCCAAAAGTGTACATGGCTCAATGTAAAACCCAAGTGCTCTATTAGTGGTAGTGTGGGCAAGCAGCCTTAGACCTAACACAGAGGAGTGTAAGATATTTATTGCACAAAATTGACCAATAAAGGAGACACAGCTCAAAAAGGAGATCCACACCAATTTTAGAAAAATAAGCTTTGTTTGTACTTCGCAATAATTTAAGTATGTTTTTAAATAAAAATACTTTTAAGTTTCAAAAATTGACAGTGCAGTTTCTGAACAGTTCAATGTTATCCCATGGGGAAAACAATATTGCAGTTAAACAGGTAAGTATCACACTTCCAGTTGCAGTCTCCTGGACCAAAGGTCAGCAGGGGGCAAGGGCCAAGTGAGTACAAAAACTGCACCACCAGCGGCACAGGTGCTGCCGGGTGGAGAGGTCAAAATCTGAGTTTGGCCCAGTGCGTTTCAATGGAGACTGGCGTCCTCAAAGCCACACTGCTTGCAGGTAAGTAGATCATTTGCAGGGGCCAAGCTTTGGGGCTTAGGACAAGCACTGGGGGACCACAAAGCAGCCCCAAACGTACACCACCAGCGGTATGAGGACAGCCACGTGCAGGGTGCTATTACGGAGTCGACAAACAGGCTGCAGGTGTGGCACCCAGTTTGTAGAAGGGAGACCAATGACAGCAGAGGTATGTAGAGATGTAGAGGCTCGTAGGGGCACCGTTGGTTCAGCTCACCAAGGCCCAGGGGCTTTGGGTGAAGGGTTGCCTTTTACCTTCAGAGTCTTTGTCAGGATTGCTAGGGAGACTTCACTGGACAGGTGAGCCACTCCGACTCAGGCCATGGGCGTCGTCAGGTGCAGAGTGGGCAGAAGTTGCAGTTCCAGCTGGATCCGAAGCCCTTGGAGCAGATTTGTTCTGGACAGTTTCGCTGTCCACAGGAGATTGGAGTCTTTTTGGAAGGCAGCAGTCCTCCCAGGGTTTCAGAGGTCGCTGGCTGCAAGACGGGTAGCAGAGTCCTGGAGGCTGGTAAGGCTGGTAAGGCAGTCGTCGTCTTCAGTGTTCTCTGCAGTGACGTCTTCTTTCTTCTTAGGTCATCGCAGATCTAGTTTCCAGGTCTGGGGGAGCCACCTAAATACTACAATTAGTGGTGTTTAAGGGGAGTAGTAGATAGGGCCAATGGGCACCTTACCTGGGGTGACTACCCCCACTATTAAGCCACCCTCCTTTGGGAGGGGGCATAGACCTAGCCCTGATTGGATGAGTCCCCTCATCTTCAAGATGGAGGGGGCTGAAAAGTGTACCTAACTTTCGCATCCTCCACCTGAGGAGTGAAGTTGGCAAAGGTAGGCACACCTCCTAGTCCCTTTGAGTTTTCCTGACAATTTTCCTGCCCAACGTGGGTGTGTAAACCGGGGGCTACCACCTGCTAGCAGCAGAGACTGGGGGGGGGGGGGTCACATTACAAAGGCAGCAGGCCTTTGAAGTGTCTCCTTCAAGCACTGGCCCATCCTGTGGGAGGAGATGCTGCACCTCTGCCCACGATGTGCATTGTTTCTGGTGCCAGGGAGCAAAGGCTCTCCTCCAGGGGTCCAGAAGCATGTCTGCGTGTGTCAGGCTGCCTAAAGCCAGTCAGTGCCCACACCAGGGTCAGTAGATTTTTAGGGGGCACCTCTGAGGTGCCTTCTGAGTACGTTTTAATAAATCCTACACTGGCATCGGTGTGGATTTAGTACCAGGAGCTGTTTGGTATCAACCACTTCTGGTTTCAGTGAATTCATCATGGTGCTGGTGAACTAGTTGTCGAGTTTCCAGCACATGTACACCTCATGGCTTCCATGGCACTTGCAATATGTAAGAATGAACTTAATTGTTGTAGAGGCATATCTACTCAGGCAGATATGCCCTCAACTATGGTATAGTGCAACCTGCCTTAGGGATGTGAGGCCTGCTTGAGAGGTGGCTTACCTATACCTACAGGTAGTGCTGGCTGGCATGGCAGCCACGCAGGGTGCCATGTTGACTTTGTTGGCACTTTTTCACACAAACGTTTCACTATGGGTTCTATTTGCAAAACTAGTTTTATGACAGTCTTCACTTTAGTTGCTTTATTAGTGGTATCCAGTGTACATTCATGAGGGGTAGGTCCATGGCATCTTTTCAGAAAAAACAATGACTATGCACAATCCATTTAAACTTGTATGGAAATTTGTCTTATATGGGTTTCCACAAAATATTAAATGGATCCAATTCTCCTGGACCTCCGTTTGACACCCCAGTTCTAGATCAACAAACCAAATAATTGCGGTCTTTTTTCTAATAGAAGAGAAATATTCCCCCATGGTCAGCTGGACCTTTCCTTCCTCAAACAATTCTTTATTGACATTTTCTTCTTTTTGTCAAGGTGCAGTTCCACAGACCTAGACACCTTTTGTGGAGTACTATTCTCTATATATGGTTTAATTCAAAATAGTGAGACTAATCATGGTACTTTTTAAGCAACTAGTTGCTCATCAATGCACAACTATTTTTCTTTTTATTCATAAAGTAATGTAAGCTTCATTTTTTGTTTTTTAGGATGACATGGAGACTGCCAAGTACGTGTGGAGGATGTGTGTTGCCAGGCACAAATTTTATAGACTGAACAAGTGCAGCCTGTAAGTTATCACTACAAATGGGTCTGGGGAATATAAATTGATTTTTCTTTCTTCTCAGCTGCACCATATTTTAGTCTATATGTTTGTTGGTACACTGCTTCATTCTCTTCTAGTTATTACCTACATGGTTCTCTCTTTTACCACAGCTGACTCTATTTTCTATTGTTTTATGTACCACATGCCTATCCATATATTTGTTGACCATTTGATCAACTTTTCACTGGTCTAAATCAAGATACCTCTCTTCAGTCACAGTTGGTGTTGCAATGTCACTAAAGTACACAGTACGGCACACTCTTAGCTCAAGAGTAAGTGGTATGCCTAGAAATTCATTTTAAGGGAACATGGAGTGGGCCACAAAAAAACTGATAGGTTAGCTATAATTGTAAAGGCAGACTGTTTTTGTGAGTTTATGTATGTGTCTATGTAATATATATTATTTATCTAGTAGATTGCCAAAGATTGTACTAGACCCAGCGAGTGTCGGAGCACTTTTGCGAACATCAGTGGTTGGAATCATACCAGCTGCAGTGTTTTCTCCATTTTTAATGTTTTGTAAAATATACGCTACAATTTTAGGCAACTCTTACTACGTCTTTTAGAGTGGTATTTCTCAAAGAGAGCAGTATGTC
Organism: Triturus cristatus; assembly: GCF_964204655.1. NCBI lineage: Eukaryota > Metazoa > Chordata > Amphibia > Caudata > Salamandridae > Triturus > Triturus cristatus. The sequence goes on from NC_140592.1 coordinate 953,552,088, forward strand.
ATCAGTGCACAAGTGATGTTATATACAAATATATACTCATTAATTTAAATTATAGATGGCATACCTTTGTAAAAATGTATAGAAATTGAGGATAAGTATAACCCTACCATGATAATTAGCAACAGCTTGCAAAGGAGATCTGAGGGAAGAAAAATATCAAATGTTTGTCTTAAAAGTAAATCCGTTATTTGAAATGTAGCCTGTTGCACTTTTTTCATTAGAAGCAGTGTTTGCTCTGGCTTGGCGGGACCAGCAAGGCCATTAATGGCTCTTGGAGGGGTGTTTTGCGAACCCCCACTCCACCATTGATTTTAGCCCCGGGGACTTGATCCCCGGTAGTCCACGATGGACCACCTTAATTGTTCACATTTTGCCCTGTGGGTGGTGGTTCCTGTAGCATGCGGAGGACCATGTGGCCCACACATTGCTTTACAATATTTAGCAATGTGTGGGCCACATGTGGTGGTCCTCGGGGCTCACCACATTATTTTTAATCTAAATCTGTGCAACGGGAAGGAGGCGGTCCCCGAGGCTGTAATTTAAATCTGTGCATCGGGGAGGTGGAATATAATCATGTTACTGCCCCGGGGAGGTGGCGGTCCTCGGGGCTTTGAATAGCCTGAGGAGGGGTCCCTGTGCGCCCCCCTCCTTTTTCCACAATGATCCCAGAACCTGGCCCACTGGGGGGCTTATTAATGAATAAGTGCGAGATCCTGCGCTTGATTTTTTTATTTACTGCGGGAGTCTCAGAGCCTAAGCATCTCCCGCCAAAAATAAGAGAAAACAAAAAAAGCTTTTTTGGTCCTCCTCCCCCCTCGCTCAAGAGTCCTAGGGGGGATCAGGGCGTCTCTACCCTTCCCTCTTTTCTTTAAAAAAAATGTTTTTTCTGTCACTTCGCTTAAAGCCGACTCACAAGATGACTGCTAACACTACCTCGTTTGGAGTGTTGGCAGCCAGTCAGATCTCCGCACGAGATCGAAGGGTTCGCGGATCCTACAAGTGTGTGTGTATATATATTTACTCATTTCAGGTTGGCTTGATTGGTATTTTACCAATTCAAAGCGGTAATACTGTGCCTGGAGTGGTAAATGGCTTTTGTCATTTTACAGCTTGGCAAGGACAGCACTGTGCTAGTCCTATGCTTAAAGACTTTGCTGTAGAAATGGCAAAAGACTTTGTCCATTTCTATCTCGGCGTGGATAGCACTGTGCTAATCGTATGCTTAAAAATTTTGATAGAAAAGCAGACATTTGAGGTGAGCAGATCTAGAGTGTCCGCTGGTGTTGAGAGTGCTCTATACAGGAGCTGCTTTCCACCTAAACTTGAAAACTACCCAGAGTTCTCTGCTTTTTTGTTTTGCATAATTTGTCACTCTATGCCTGAAAGGGTATTCTTTTGATTGAGATATATATATATATATATATATATATATATATATATATTTTTTTTTTCTTTTTTTTTCTTTAAGTAACTCGGGAACTACTGAACAGATTTACACCATTTAACTTAACAAAAAGGTAGCTTTCTGGACCAACAGCTATCTTTCTGCCAAATTTGGTGTAATGCCGTTATGCGGTTTGGGCTATAGTCGTATCTAAAGTTTCCTATGGAAATTAACATTGGGGAAAACACATTTTGGGACACCCCTTTTTCATGGCCCCTGCTTGACGGATCACCCTGAACTTACAACACAGCAGGTGAAGGGATTGGCAAATTCGTTTTGAAAATTTCATGAGGATCCATCAAACAACAACAAAGTTATAGACAAATGAAAAAATCGCTCTTCCTATGGAAACTAGGTCCTAACTATAACTACCTACTGGCGACTGCCAGTAGGTAAAATAAATATATATATATTTGCCTGTAGCTTTGGCGCAGTTTGATGAATCATCACGGAATTCACCCCCCAAAAAGTGCACTGTAATTCTTGTTGTGCATGGAAAGTTTTAGGGCGATCCGTCAAGCGGGGGTCAAGATTTAGGGGGGAGGTAAAAAAAAAACAACAGTTTTTCCAATGTTAATTCCCATAGGGATTTTAAAGAGGACTAATCTCTGGACGGATTTACACCAGATTTAGCAGAAAGTTAGTTCTTGGTCCAGAAAGAGTGCTTTGTGATGTGGTGTAAATCCATTTATTAGTTTTGGAGATACTAAATGAAATCCAAATATGTATATCTTGAGGCTCGAAGGCTCCGCAAACCCTCTCGATCTTGTGCTGAGATCTGATTCGAGGCCAACACTTTAGCTAGGAAGTGTTGGCAGCCATCTTGTGACTCGGCTTCAGCCGAGCCCCTGAAGAAATTTGTAAAGAGAAGAGGACAGTGTAGGAATTCCCTAACCCCCCCCCCCCCCTCCCAATGCTTGTCATGGAATCTCCCAGGGACCCCGACATAGCCAAAAAGCATGTAAAAACAAAAGAGGCCCCCCTCCGGTAATTAAAAACTAAATTTATATATATATATTTAAAAAGGCCAGACGGAAGTCGCAGGAGGCCCCTTGGGGTCAAAAGCCCTCCTGTTACCAGCAGTAAGTCCCACACAGCGGGATTGCCGAGATCTGGTCGGAGGCCCCGTCGCCTTTCTCCCCAACTCTGCAAACGTGTCTAGTTAAAAAACAGTAGAAATGCACTTAAATAAAAAACGTTATAGTTCGGCTCGCTCCTGTACAAAACCATTGAAATTCAGCAGTTATACTTACCTGAGCTAACTATAACTTATGCCCCTGTGATGCACTGCTTATGACCCCACTTATTAATTCACTCATGACATGGTCCGTGCATGCCAGACTGATTTTAATGAAATAGAAGAGGAAGATATTTGAGAACTCACTTAAAATGTGTCCACTCTTTTCTCATACAGCACTAACCGTAATTTCTATGACCGACTGAACCCCCTCCTTTTGTTCCTATCTGAATTAAATGTTTTAAGTTATACCAGTTTGATTCAATCAACGTGGCTTCAGGTTTCCATACTTTTGTAATAGGTAACACCAGTAGTGCTCTAGTTGTTCTTTGGAACACTCTAGAGACTGCAGTAGAACACAAGGGAATCACTTGACAGGCTGCTCCTGTTGAAAGTACATGATTTTCTGAGAATGTCAGACTTCATTTTCATATGGCTGAGAAAGATCGTGTGAATTTACAGAATATTTGCTCTCAATGTAGCCTCTGGAGCACCTTCTAAAACCTCTGTGGGAAAATTATGAGAAAACAGTTTTCTCTCAAACATGATTCATGAAATCCCAGTAGAAGGCTTTTTCACACCTTAGAACACACCACAATTTCTAAAATTAAACTAATATGGTACCATTAACATCAAATTTTAGTTAAAATATAAATCATTTATCACCCTTTATAAGTTCTCCTTTTTGTGACCCTCAATACCAGCCATTCACTACAATGCATTTCAATGAGGTGCTATCATGTATATTGGTCCCAAGATGGCTGCCAACACACCCTGCTTGAAATGTTGGCAGCCAATCAGATCCCACCATGAGATCTGTGCTTAGGCTCCGCCCAGATATTTCACATTTGGTTTTCTTTTAATACTTCCAAAACTAATGAACGGATTAGCACCAAATAACAAAAAGTGTGATCTCTGGAAACAAATCTACATTTCTGCCAAACTTGGTGTTATTTCGTCCAGTGGTTTAGGCTGCAGGCGTGTCTAAAGACTCTAAGGGAATTAACATAGGAAACATACTTTTTTTAACCACCCCCCATTTTCTCAGCCCCTGCTTGATGGATCGCCCCAAACTTTTCCATGCACAACTTGAAACATTACACGCTTTTTGGGAAAATCTCATGTTTGTCCACCGGTACCAAAGATATAGGCAAGTCAAAAAACGCTATAAATCTCCTTGCTATCCAAAAACCCATACCCACCCTAAACCTTGCCACCCACAAACCATACCCACCCTATAAAATCCCTTACCACCAAAAAACCCACATCCACTTTAAACCCTAAAATTCCCTTGCCACCCAAAAACCCATACCCACCCTGAAACCTAAAAATTCCCTTGCCACTCAAAAACCCATACCCACACTTAATCCTAAAAAATACCTTACACTCCAGAACCCATACCTCCCTTAAACCCTAAAAATTCCATTGCCACCCAAAAAACCATACCTGCCCTAAACCCTAAAAATTCCTTACAACTCAAAAGCCCATACACACCCTAAAAACACCCTTACCCTAACATTAGCCAGTCGGTAGTTGTAGTTAGGACCATGTTTCCATAAGAAAAGCATTTTTTTAATTGCATAAACTTTGAAGCCGCTTGATGAATCTTCACAAAGCTTTCCCCAAAAAAGTACCCTGGTGATTCTAGGTGTGCATGGAAAATTTCGGAGTGATCCGTCTACGGGGGCTGAGAAATAGGAAGGGGTGTCAAAGTTTGTTTCCCATGATAATTCTAATGGAGTCTTTAGACACGCCTGCAGCTCAAACCATTGGACAGAATTTCACCAAATTTGGCAGAAATGTAGCTTTCGGTTCACAGATCATGCTTTTTGTTATTTGGTCTAAATCCATTTAGTAGTTTGTGAGAAATTTAACAAAATCCAAATTTGGAACTTGGACAGCGAAGCCTTTGTGAATAATAACTAGCTTGTGCAGAGATCTGCACAGCTCCGATTGGCTGGCTCGTGCTATGTCCTAGGGTGCCCACCCCTGTGTCAAAGCTGTTTGGTTTTGCTTGGCAGGAGCGGTGACAGCTCCCGCCAAGTTGAAGCAAACACTCCGCTCGCAGCAAGCGGGAGCTGTCAAACTGCTCCCGCTTGCCGGAAGCGGAGTTTTTTATCTCTTCCACTGCCCGCAGACATGTGGGCAGGGAAGAGATGGAACTATTGCTCTTGCATACAGGGAGCTGCATTTGCAACAGATCCCTGTGTACAACAGCAGTGCCGGCTCCAGCAGGAGGCAGGGAGCCGTCCTGGACTGCAGGGGCCTTGAGCCTATCCCGCGGTCCCCAACATGCAGACTTAGACTTAGTGCCCTTGGTGGAACTAGGGCACCAAGTGAGACATGGCTGGGCCCTGGCATGGAGTCTTTGGGCTGAATTCTGTCCAGCGAGGGGGGGTGCACATGGCCCTCCTCCCCAATTGATTTGTGGCTGGGCCGCGGGAAGATTGGGGTCCCTTGCTCGGATGCTCATTCACAGAAATTAAACCTCAACTAGAAGCACTTACAAATATAAACATAACAGGTGCCTCAGCTGAAGCTCCACTTCTGTAAAGGACAAATGATTCTAACTCCAGGGTTGGCGAAGGCAAAGCAAGTGTGTTTTATCAGCAATTCTTTATTGAAAGACAATCTAAAATGTGGAGGTGAATGCATCGTTGCGCTATTAGAGTGCAGTCTGTAGAGACCGTGACGAGTGGGTTCTTTCTTGTCTTGACCTGGGCAGAGCAGAGTCCGTGGCTCTCTCCTTAAATTGCTACAAGTATTCAAATGTAGAAATCACTTGGAAGCTTCCCCGTTTCGCTTAGCCCAACTTAGCAGTATGCAACGGTCTTTCTGCCTTTTGCCAGGATGATAGACAGCTTAACAAGCGGCCCCCCAGCGTGTTTCCCACCGATTTTGGTGAGGCGTTGATGATGCTGAGCAATAGGAGGACATCTCCACCAATCAAAGAAGCATTTGCTTCATATAGTTCAGAAGAAAGACCCTTGTTTGGTGGAGATGTACCTATTTGTAGTCTCATTGTCTTCTCTAGAGGAGGATTTACGTTATGACATATTTGTGGATAAAGACCCACCAGAACAAATCACATTGCCAAAACTCACACACCATCAGTGGTGACATTTTTTCATGCTCTAAAAAGCAACTGTAGTTTAGAATACATAGTGGACATTTACCCAAGGAGGATCACTTAGTATTAAACCAGTAGAAAGTACTCCACTTGGGTAGATATTTTGTGCGAAACTGTGGAGTTTTGTTGGAATAAATCGCAGGTGTGGTTCCTTTGTGGCCAAGTCACTCACACAGCTACTGACATACCCATACAGACACTTCAACATCCACTCAGATACTCACACACCCACTGACAGACCTACTCAGACACTGATACAACCACTCATAGACCCACTCAGACACTGATGCACCCACTCACAGACTCACTCAGACATTTTCACAAGCACTCATAAACCCACTGAGGCACCCACTCACAAAACCATTCAGACACTCTCACAGCCGTTCACAGACCCATTCAGACACTCATGCGCCCACTCACAGACTGACTCACACACTCATGGAGGCACTCACAGAGCCACTCAGACACACTGACACTCACAGACCTACTCAGACATTCACAAAACCACTCAGACACCCAGTGAGACACTTCTGAAGTCACTCCCATACCCACCACCACCACCCCCCCCAGCTGACAGACCCACTCAGACACTCTCACACTGATTCACAGACCTACTTAGGCATTCACTCACATATTCACTCTCAAAGGTTACAGTTAGGAAATAGAATGTGAACAACCTTAGAAATTCACTGGAAAAAACAAAGGTTACAGGAATGTTATAGTTAGGCTCAGATTTCACTCGTACAAAACCATAGAAAATCAGCAGTTGAGCTTACAATAACATACACCCTGCAATGAACTGCTAGGACCTCAGATATTACACCACTAATGACATGGTCAGTGAGTGTAAGTATTTTTTAAGAATATAGGATTGTTAAACATATATACAAATCAACTACAAAAGTTAGATTAGTATACTAGGTGCACTACTACTGATTGATACTACATCCATTATGTGAGTGACTGTGTGCCTGAATGTATCCTTGTGTGTATGGGTGTGAGAGTGACTATAGGTGTATAAGTGGGTGTGTGAGTGGCTGTGTGGATGAGTGTGTTGCTGTGTGAGTAGCTGTAATGATAGATGAGTGGGTGTGTCAGTGGCTGTATGGGTGAGTGAGTGGCAGTGTGAGTGTGAGTGGTTCTATGGGTGGTTAAGTGGGTGTGTAGTGACTGTATAGCTATCGGGATGGCTATATGAGTGAGTGACTGGGTGTGTGAGTGGCTGTATGGGTGACTTGTTCACCTCCCCGGAAAATGCAAAATGCTCTTGTACTCCACTCTTCTGGAGATATCCGTCAATGCTCTCGAGACACTACCACTCAGGTTTGAACTCTTCATACGGAGGCATGGTTGAGTTAGATATTCAGATCCTGGACAAGTCAGCTTTGTGATTTGGCACATGAGGTCATGAATTTGGATACCTCTCCCTTCCCCAGGAATTTCTTTCTTTCTTAAAGTAAGCCTGACGGCCCATAACTTGCACTCGTTAAGCAGCAAAATGGTATACATTTGCTTACTGCTGCATTTCTAAGAACCTGGACCCTTTTAAACCTATGGAATAGGTTATTATCGCCTACCTTTTGAATTTGCAAAACGTAGGCCTCACCTAGACCTTCATTTGTTTGCCCTTAGATGCATTTGCAGCCTTCATGCAGAACAGGTAACACTCGTCCCTATTTAGAATTCCAGTGATTAAGGCCTCCATGGAGGGTCTTGAGCATGATGCTCCTGAGAACACCTCCCGCTCTTGTGGAATCTCAGTGTAGTCCACAACAAACTTATGAGACCACCATTTGAACTTCTACATTCATGTACATTTCAGTTACCTTCCTGTGAAGTGGGCATTACCTCTCTTAGGCTCATTAGTGAAATGCAGGCTCCTACCCAATCATCCTTGTCCACAAGTACAGGGTTGTTCTTAGAACTAACCCCAAGTTCCTCCCTAAGCCGATCCAAGTTCACCACAACCTAACCATAGAGCTCACAGTTTATTCCACAATCCGATTCTGTTGCGAAAAGAACACTGCATACATAGAAGTCAAAAGAGCTCTCAAGTACTTCATTGACATGACCACATCATTCCGTAAATTAGATCATCTCTTTGTCTCCTTTGCAAAGCCTCAGAAGGGCATGCCGTTTCCAAGGCAAGTATAGCTAGGTGGATAGTTACAGGTATTCAAACCTGTCACCATAAAGCAAAGAGGGGTCTACTTGTCCCACCCAGGGCGCACTGCACCTGCAAGAAAAGTGCTACCATAGCCTTTGTATGAAACATCTCATTAGTGGGTATTTGTAATGCAGCCATTTGGTTAATACCACACACCTTTACCTAACATTACTGTGTGGACATCTTAGCCTGTCAACAGGCCATGGAGTGCCAGACTGAATTAAGGACCTTGTTTGAGACATCTGCATCATCCGTGCCCTAACCACCACTTCTGGAAAGCTTTACAGTCTATTGTAAGCATGTGTGTCTACAGCCACACATGGTACAAATGGAAAATGCTAATTACACGGCAAGCATCTGTTTGTAGCATTTAGTGCTGAAGATTCACATGTGCCTGCCCCCTGCTCGGAAGCCTGTGTCTTTTTCAGATCTTGCGTACTGTATTTCACTGTACATCGGACTTGTAGCACCATACCTACGTTGACACTCCATGCAAACTCATGTGCTGTATGAATACAATTTAACATAGTTTGTCCCCATGTATAGTGTACACCAAGAGTTGGAGTCACTCTATGCCTCATGATTCAATAGACTTCTTAAAAAAAAAAAAACTTGCAAATGTCCGAGCCTAGCAATAGTTGGCAGGAGTATACGAAGCATGTGAATCTACAGCACTGCACGCTACGAACAGATGCATTCAGTGTAAGTAGCATTTTGTATTTTGAGTGGCCAGTGAACTGATTATGTTTCACCACAACTCAAATGTGCAATCTTTCCCTGAGCCTTATTTATATTTCGCCCAGAGCATCCTCCTACATCTGGGGACCTGGTTGGGAGAGAGCACGATCAGGAGAAATCAGTATAGTTTCTAGAAAGGAATTGTGATCAGGGGTATCACCATGTATTCACAATTTAATTGTGTAGTATTAAATACTGCTATGTAATTAAAAAAAAATCTGAAAGTCAAGCACTGGTCTGAACATTAAGGTTACTGTGTCTGTTGGTTGATTTAGAGTTCTGAGCTAATTTCACCCATACTACCTCCCTGAGAAGCCAGTGACTGCTCACCCTCACCACTCTAAGAGCCATGTGTGGAAAGTCGTACTTGGCCTTTTTTGTAGAGCCATAGTAGGGAGGACCACAGAACACAAGTGGCAAATCAATCAATCAGGATTTGTAGAGTGGCTGCATCACCTGTGGTGGTGAACAACCTCAACCACCACAGTTGGGGCCCAATAGGCCTTGTTTTCTCTTTGGCCCCTTCCAAATGGGGGTCGGACAGCATTTCACAATATAGGTGGCAACATGATGCCCAGATTTGAAGTTTCTGTGTTTTGAGAATTCTGGAATTTAGAGACAAGTGGAAGGCCACCAGTGAAAATCCTAAGAAAACCAAGAGCCTCCCAAGATTCCCATACTGTCTCTGTCGGCCGTGCCATGCCAGTCTGCCTCTCCACTGAACTGCATCGTGCTTGCAGGTGAAAACAGCAAATTAAATGGCACCAGCCTACGCGGATCGGTTCAGCACGGGATTCAAGGTGAAAAAATACATTCACATTGGTGCTACATGGCATTGACTTGTGCAATGTCTAGTAAATTGCCACCTGTCATGAATGTGATGATGAGGCACAAGGAAGGGGGTGGGGGGCACTGGGCCAAAAGACCCACTTGTCCCAACCCCACCATCCCTCATGGCTCCTCTGATCATGCTGATGACAATTTCGAGGGAGAATATCCCGGAAGAAGGCTTTGAACTGGAGATTGGTCCCCAAAGTTTTAGCACCTAGAATTTTCCTGCCAGGGTGATACAAGAATGTAATGAGTTTCTAGTTGAATGTCTGGTATGCTTCCAAAGGAAGCTACAGGTCCGAGAGTAAGTTCAAGTTGACACCAGTAACCCCAACTCAGCTGTCTGCTGTCACAATTGGGCATTGGTATTCATTCTACTCTGGTTTTAGAAAAAGTGGTATTGAATTTAGTCTAATCTGAACTATGTCTTTAGGTGATATTTGCCCCTTTCTAAATCTTTTCACAGAGCTAAATGTTAAAAATAAATCGTGGATCTCCGTAGTCGGAGAATATAGATCCCTTGGTCCACCAAACTATCCGTCACCTGATGTGTTTGCTGTATGTTATTATTGTGGGAACCTTTCTGCAATATGATTGTAATGGTGTCTTATACTCACAGGACTCTGCCTCACTGCATTAGTTGGTGCCGCTGTTTTATGTTATTGAAGTTTTTGTACATTTTAAACATAAACAGATGTTAAAAAACAAATATGAAGCAAATTGGAGATTTTAGGAACATTAAGGCAAATCTACATTTCTATGCTTCAGTGAAAAGATGTCAATGCACGACAAATCGGAAAACATTTTTATTAATGTTTGACTGTTCTGTCGCAGGTGTGATCTCTTTTTCTAGTGACTGATGTCCGAAATTAAATTATCAGTGTACGTTGTTACCAAAGCTTATTATTGTGATTTTTTTTGTTTTTAAAAGGTGCTAACTTGCCAAACCTGTTATTGGACAGAGAACTTTTAGAGATAGGATTTTAGACTCTTGCTTGTTCCTCAGCTTGACCACCAACCACCGAATGGTGGTTTGCAAACAAGACACATTTGATCCTGTATGTTGACAAGTTCATATTTCCTTTTAGATCAAACTGTGATTAATATTATGTTAAATAACTTTTCGCATAGAGAGATACTTATCAAAAAGACATCTGTGAAGATTAGTAAGATGTTTACATCAACCACCTCACTAGCAGAATTCTAATGAAGAACTTTCACATTGTTGTGTAACTTATAAATCATGCCTGAAATACATATTAAGGCAAGTGTCTGAATGTTGGTTGGAGTAACAAAACTACTAACTTGCCTGAGGAAGTGGTTAACCAGCATACCTTGAACCTTTCAGATGATGTTGGAGTGATTTAAGTCAATCAGTACTCAATTTGAAATTATTTTCAATATTGAACATAAAACAGAAGCTGCAAGGCCACAGAAAAAGGTTATCAAGCAAATACATATAATAAATAGATAATAAATAATAGTTTAAAATTTAGCTTTTAAATAATACATATGTGATATTTTAAAATTAAGTATGTAAATTCAAATAATAGATGGTTTTGAATGCTAGTATATACAACAAATACAATCAGAATGTAAAAATTGCAACAACTCTTTAAATCATTCCCACTTCTAAGTAGCAGTTAATAACAACGGAACTAACATCCCTACCTATAGTTATCCCCTGTCAAGCTGCCAAATACAGACCGTCCTAATGTCCAGTATTTCAAAGTTCAGTAGTTCAAAGTCCCACCCTTAAAATCATGCAAGGTCAGTTACCTCCCTCTAAATCCTTCGGATAGATCAGGGAGCGGTTTGGTGTGATTATATCAACATCTGGGGTCAACACAAGCCACAAGGTGTTCCCATACTTGTGTATTTTCAATCTATCTTCACCCTTTCTTCAATTCCTGAGACAACACAGCACACTCCATTCCCGCCCAAATCAGTACTCCTACTAATCGACTTACTTCGCTCAAAGAGGCTGCATTTATAGATATTTGAAGTCTGATAAACTCTGAGTATTTCTTAAGACCTCAACAAAAGAAGGTCAATGGTCTCTCCTATAAAGAATAGTGAACTAGATAAAGTAATAACTCACAGCAACTCTGCTCAGTTGTATACAAAAAAACACTTACTAACTGTAATGAAATGTTTGTCCTATGTGCACTGCAATCTGAAGACCTGAAGCAAACATCATACTGTGAAATCTTTTGAAAACAATTTAATTAAAATTCTCAGAAGTTCCTTTTCTTCTTAAGTTGTCCTAGAGCCACAGATGTGACTTGGCATCTTTGACATAAATCTGATCTTCAAATAGGGTCGTAGAAATTATGTATCTAGATGTTAAACATGATTGAAGGCAAGGCTCTATCAAACGTCAGACAGTCTTGTGGGAAAAGTATATATTTTGTCAAATGAAAAACGTTAATTGTGGGATATACACAATGGATGCAGATGGCCTAGTAAATTGGATGAAAGACTTTTTAGAAATGGTTTAAGAAGCAGTTTGGTCTCGGCATAATTCTGCAGCATCTGATATTGGACACTAATTGTTATTTTGTAATGAAGCATTAATATATAGTGCTTCCGGCTAACTAATAATTCTTCTATCATGAAAAGTAGCGATTTTCCCAAGCATTTATTTTTTTGTATATGGCCAGGGCTGGATAGCTAAAACCTGCAGTTTTGTAAAGGTCAGTGCCAAGATAGAGAAGTATCTACCAGAACAAAACTGTGTGAGATTATTGTAGTTGGGAATAATGGTTGGAAGAGCTAGACTTTGTTTTTCAGAAGGCCACTTAGTTTACCTCTGAAATGTGCTCCGAGTTAAATACATTGACTCAAAGTTGGGACCTTGAAATATGAAACAAATTGTGGGGGCACATAGCGCTGAGCTACTATCCAGGACGTCATTGGTAATAACGTTGGATTTAGTTTCCTGTTTTTTAAACTTCCAAAATATCCTGCAAGACATGTATTTTTTGCCTCGAGCTACAGCTACACTTCAAAGTTTGCTTGCATCACCTGTCTTCTGTATTGTTTATTCCATTACTGCTGCCTTGGTGCTCTGTGTCATTGTAACTTGCTGTACTGAATTTCCTTTCTCTTTATCAGTATACAAATGGTATAAAGTTGGTAGTAGGGTATAAACCTAGTTACAAAACCTTTTAAATTCCAAAAGATATTATCATGTGTTGAGACCCATGGCTAAAATTACAGTAATTGTCTTTGTAGTTCCTGTCTTTCTGGGTATTCAAAAAATATACTTAACATGTACGACTACTAGAGAGTTGTAGCGTGCTTTCTCTTCGTCTTGGCAAGGAAACTGTGACCTCAATACCTATCACATTTGAATTAATTTACCATCTTCCGTTCTTAACTTTTTCTACATGTCTCCTGTCCTCAGAGACTCCGAAAGCCCTCCAGTGGAAGGCACTCCGAAATCTTTCCTCCTCTCCTTTCCACGCTTTCCAATTCTGTCTCGTCCTTCTCCTCCCAAGGGGTGAGCCAGAACAATCTTTTGTCATTCTAACTGTGAGTCTGTGGTGTATAACTGTCCTTCTTGAACTTGAGGTGCCTCTCTCTTGATAAACCTATTCTATGATTTAAACAAAAATGTAGTACTTTGTGTGATCCACATGGACGATTAACAAGGCATTGTGCCACTTGCTGGCATAGCCAGTATATAAATAAATTATTTGTACATTCCTGCTGGACACTTTGGAATTAATTGCAAGAATTTAGAGTGTAATTTTACTGAAAATAAAAAATAATTCTCAACATTTGTTCAAAAACAGACCACATTTATTGGACATCTTTGGCTATGGAGGCTGGATGCAACAGAGGTTTTGATCTACGAGTTGGCTATAATAACTATATGTGCAATCAAAACATATATATCATCGGCAAATATTTATGAAGCAAAAGAAAATGTCTGCACAAAGGTCTCGATACAAGTGTTCTTCAGTAGCAGGATAATGAAACGCCTCTTTGATTTAATTAATCCCAAAGCTGGAGACCACTTTGGAACTGTGTCACTAAGGCAGAGAAGTGAATAGATTGAGTGCATCACTACTTACCTTTCAACAAAGTCTGTTTACGTGGTTTATTTACATACATCCTGGTCGAAAATTCACATTGTTTTCCTACTGTACCGGGTTCCAGAATTGAAAACTAGTATATATTAATAGGCGTAAATTTAAAAATGACCTGACCAAAGGTTTTGTTTTTGTGGCTTCTTTATAGGCAAACCCAGACTATTTCTGTAAATCCTGTCCGACGAGGGTCTTCGTCCAGAATATCACTGGTAAGAATGGCCATATTATTTAAGCAACTGAAATATCTATTTGTTTTTTGTCAAATTCATGTCTTTCACCACAGGTGGATCATACCATGTAGAATGGGCAGTGCTAGCATTTAAAACGTTTAGCCTTCTCTACACAGCCTGCTTACTCTATTTTAGTTACATTTCTTAGATATAGTGCTGCTTTAAGAGGTTAGATCAGCATTTTCTAATCTATCACTTGTGCCTCAGTTCATTGCCTCGTTCCAGTTCATTTACTGTTTCCTGTCATTCAGCGCTTTTTGTTTATAAATGAAAATAAAAACTTGTTATTTCACGTTTTCTTGGGTGTCTGATGCTGTCTGGTTTCTTCTGTCTTTTTTAACATTTTGACAAAAACTGATTAAAAAAATTGGATACAACAATACTTGTGTTAAAAAGAAAAATTACCTTTACAAAAACAACTTTATAAAAAAAAACTTTTTTCATAATGTCGCATGTCTGGTCCTAAATCATGAGATAAGCACTTTTCCACAGGAAAGGTACCTACATTGAATTGTAATTTTAAAAGTTTTTGCTTCAGTTGCGTTTGCCTGTTCAGCTGTGCAGTGTGGATAAAATGAATTCAGTACAGCAATCTCTTGTTAATAATTGTCGAGCTTGAGACATGTTAGTAATTACTTTGTTTGTTTTGGCCTGTGCATGTGAGAAGCACTTAAAAAACAGTTGCGAGTCTTGTGGTTATCATAGTTGCATCTGTGATGCTGTTGCATCATTTCATACTTGCATGAGGTTGTAGGTCTGCGTACGGTGTAAGTGGTTAGAGACTCATGCATGCAGTGTATGTATTTGAAGCCTCTTGACAGGTAAGTGGTTGCTGAATCGCATACAGAGTAAGAAGTCATGTGATGTACCTAGCTGTTGGATTACACGTGTCATTTGTGGTTGTTGGCTCAATTAAATGTACACGTGGTGTATATGGTTGTAGTCGAAAGGAAAACACAATGGCTCCTTTGTAGCACTTTTCGCTGTCCTGTGCAGTGTAGATGGTCGCATGATGTGTATGTGGTTGCAATATGATGCAGTGTGTCTGTGGGGGAGGATGGGTTGCAGAGTGATGTGGTTTAAGTGGCTGCTGAGTCGCATGGCTTTGACATTTTACTTGATATTGAGTTGAATGCTTCTCTGTGCCCATCGCTTGTGACCTGCAGTGGGGTTGTGCCCTTCACAGTCATAGACCTGTTTTCTTTTGAATTTGATTGTAGCCCAAGCCTCAGCCGTACATGATCCCTCCCCCTCAGCTACACTACAATGGACACTACAATGAACCGTACACTACTTCCCAAGGTAAATGGTGTCTCGCTGTTGTATATACAAATGTGAGTAAATAAAGATTGCTACTACTTAAAATTACAGCTGTCACAGTTTGACCTCCAACAAATAACTCTTGTTATAAGATATTGCAATCACTAATAGTTATTTCATATCAATACATGTATACGTTACATTTATAAAGCGACAAAATAAATGTTGCAGAAGAGCTTCAGTTTAACCACAATGAAAGTGATATTAGATCAGTGGTGAAAATGCTCAGCCAATAGAACATAAAAAACAAGTGTGCACAGGCTACACAAAGCTAGCTGCACTCACAGACAAAACTTTAGTCCGGTGAAACGTGCGTACACAGAAATATATATATGGTAAACTTTCATACCAAGGCAGCAGGCATACTGTCACCTGTGTACATAACACTTGGTGTAGCTTAGCCACATAGGCAGAAGATGTATTCACCTTTGCACAACACACAACAGAGAAAAAACCCACACATACACCCCCTTTCACCACCCCACCCGCCAACATCTCTATTGCAGATAGCCATGGCAAAGTATGCTCAATAGAAATCAAGTATTGAAAGTAAAAATAAAAATGAAGAACCCGAAAATAGATGAAATTGTAACTTACCTGGGCAAAAATGTTCTTATAACCTGACAGCAAAACACACAAGATGATGGACGGAATGTTGCACATTGGCAAAACATTCACCCCCAGTCACAGATCTGGGTTTAATCCATCGTTATTTTGCTCACCACGCCACCCCAGTTCAGACATGGCCATATGCAAATCAGTCTAGATCCAGTGCCTCATGGGGACAGTCCAGCCCGAACTGCCAAGCCATATATTCCCTGGACCGGAATCAAGCATCCTAAGACCGGTTTCGGGGTTTCACCCCTCTTGAGCCAGGATAGCTTGACTCCAGCGGAGTAGTGAGCACGGGACCCACGTCTGGGCATACCCTTCCCACATAGGCGAACAGCAAAACACACAAGATGATGGACGGAATGTTGCACATTGGCAAAACATTCACCCCCAGTCACAGATCTGGGTTTAATTCATCGTTATTTTGCTCACACCGAAATTGGTCCTAGGATGCTTGTTTCCAGTCCAGGGAGGACCTGGCTTGGCAGTTCGGGCTGGACTGTTCCCATGAGGCACAGGGTCAAGACTGATTTGCATATGGCTGGGTTCAAACTGGAATGGCATGGTGAGCCAAAAAACGATGGATTTAGGCCCAGATCTCTGTACTGGGGTGAATGTATGACATTGGTCTGCATTCTGTCCATCAACTGTTGTTTTTGCGCTTTTAACCTGACAACCAAGCAGATCAGCTGCTCAGTCGTAAATGATTTGGACAGTCTCTGTGCCATTTAAAACTGGATGTTCAAGCATTTTAGAGAACTCCAAGACAGTTTGGCTCCCCACTTTTTCTCTTGTTGCATATCCCATTGTTGCATCAACTGTATGTAATCTTTCTTTTTGGGAAAATCACCTTTTCATGTACACGTTCCCAAAATTAAGCATGCTGCTTCTTCGAGCTTCCTCTTCTCAGTAGAATCTAGCTATCTTCTCAGCTTTTGAATTTCTTCCAGCCGTCCAAGAGTTTATTTCCATACTGGTTAGTACATAAAAACCCTTTTTGTATTGGTTCATAGGAGTATACCTTTGCTGAACTAAAAGTTGTTTTACATTCTGCATACGTTTTGATGGTGGTTAGCGCGCAGGGTTCACACCTGTTCTATTGAAAGGCCATGGGTTGCCACTGTACTACAGAGTTCAGATTGAACTCTGTTGCTTCTCCTTCACAGTCAACATTTCCCACCTAGTTCAAGTTTGGACACTTTTTTAGGTCTCTGCTAGACATCGCTTGCGCTGTCTCTTCGAGACATTTTGTATATACTTTGTGGGCTTCAGCCTACTTATAAGTCTCCCTTTCGCTGGCTACATCGTTGCTCTCCCGTTCTTTCCCCCCATATGTCCATGACATGCATTTATCAAGCCTCTTGCTGTGTTTAGCCCTCCCTGAGAGCAGGGACCGGGTACTATATCAATCCACTGGTCACCATATAAACAACTGTTTGAGGAACTACTTGTTTTTTTATTGAAAAGCAATTCACTTGATCGGCTCAGTTTCAACTCCCTTTGAGGTCTGCTCCGTTATTGTAAACAGGCCTGTAAATCTTGGTTTTATCCCGTCATATTTGTCAGGAACTAATGTCAGAAGCTGTTTTCCGAGGGTGCCTGTTCCGTCCCCCAAACCACTCTTACTTCGATGCTTGTTTTGTACAGGCCACAATGAACATGAAGTCAGATTCACACGCGCGCAGCATAGTTAGAAAAGTCCACAGACGACAATTCAGAGAAGAAAATTCATTTCGGTTCGGTAGCTGCATTTCCTTCGGCATGTCCTTTTTGTTAAGAGTATGCTGGAACTCTGAATGGACGCTTCCTTCGTCAGCATCTCTTTTCATGCGTGGCAACACTTTTTCCATGCGTTGTTTGCCTGTTCGGTTTTCATTTCTTCTTGCAAGGTGCGGTTATGGTCATTGACTATTGGAAAGTGTAGTCTTTATTCTCTGCGTACAATTGTTAAGCAGCTCTTACTATAACATTGGCATGTTTATAAGTCGTCTTACATACTCATTTTTCCATCCTTGTTTAGTTGAACTGCAAACAGCGGCGCCCAGCTAACGCAAAGTTAACTAGTAGTTCCACAAGTTGGTTTATATACCGTTTGGGGTCCTAAATGCACGTGTCCATCACTCTCCCAACAGACGCTGTGTCTGTCTGCTGAGAAGCGAGAGTTTTCTTGAACAACTCTTCCACCCACTCCCACTTCTTTCGTGGCAACAGATGGTCAGCAATGACAGTGGGTCCCAGTTGTTTGCTCAGTGGGGCAACTATCCCCATCCTCACCAGCAAGGAGTGAGCCCTGAAACCTGGAGAGCGCTTCAAGAAGCAGCCAGACTGTGGCTTTCGCACCGTCCGATGTAAGTACCTGCCAGAACCCTGTCTGTGCACCGACGGGGCAGTGTGGGAAAGGGTAGTATAGCAAGGAAGAGCGTTAAATAACATTCCTTGTTTGCCTCAAAGGCCACACAAAATTCCTTTGTTGTTTTTAAAGCATTTCATTGTTTTGTACACACAGCACACATCTTTTTTTCTGTTGATGCTTCAACTGCACAGCACTGTCACAACATTGTAGTGCAAATATATTTTAGGTACCCAGCACAACATATTGCTATAGTTTAGAATTAGTTTGTATTCAACAAGCTGTTTAGCCTTGTTTTAGCCATGGTTGTCTCGGGATAAGTAAGTATTAATATGTATAAAATGCAGCCTGTAACTATGAGAGATTGTGGCATAATGGCCAGAGCTGCCAACTTTGGAACTGGTAAACCAGGTTCGAGCCTAGGCGTCAGCTCAACGTTCTCGGATTCTGGGCAAATCAAGGTACAGGGCGGATTGTTCGAAAGCAGGGAATGGAAAGTAAACTGTTTGTCAGGAGGCAGCTATTGTGTTCCCTTGTGTGTTTCAGGGTAGACAGCTGGGAGTAACAGTGGACAAGGCAATTCCCTGCAGCTGGATGCCAGCAGGACATTAACTACTGAGGGCAGAATGTGATGATGTAAAACTATGCTCAACTTTATAACTACCCCCCCAAGTAAAATGGATTTAGAAATGATTAGCAAATTAAGTCATGTGAATTCCAGGGTGCACATAATCTTGTGCTAATGGGCTGAAGCTGACAACAGCACATCTGTGTTACATGTCATCTGTTCTAAAGCCACCTGACTGGTTGTGTTCAAAAGCTTGTTTTATTAACACCACCATCGATACCACCAACACCGATACCACCACCAATACCAACATCATCAATACCACCACCATTAACAATACCACTGCCATTACCACCACCAATACCATCACCACCACCACCTGTACCACCACCACCACCAGTACCACCACCACCGATATCACCAACACCACCACCAACACCACCACCAATAACACCAACACCATCAATACCAACATCACCAATACCACCACCAATACCACTGCCAATACCACCACCAATACCATCACCAGTACCACCACCACCAATACCACTGCCAATACTACCACTAATATCACTACCTCCACCACCCCCAATATCACCACCACCACCAATACCACCACCACCAATACTACCGCCACTAATACCATAACCATCACCACCAGTACCACCACCAAAACCACCACCACCAATTCCACTAATACCATCACCACCACCACCACCAATACCACCACCATTACCAATCCAGTACCACCGCCACCACCAATACCACAACCTCCACCAATACGACCACCACCAATACGACCAATGGCACCACCAATATCACCACCAATACCACCACCTCAGCACCTCTCTCTCAGTAATAGCAGGGGCATTGTATGAGGCCGGAGCTGAGGCCGAGACCATCCCTCCCTCCCTCTCTTCATAAAGCACAGCCCGCCCTGCACCAGGAGGTGAAGCCAGGGCCCTACTACGGCAGGAGTGTTTTTTTATTAGGCCAAAGATAGCAATGACATTACGCAATGCCACACTGCACACTCAAATCACGGAGCAGGCAGGAAATACTGCCCCCCCCGCTCTTCCTCCTGAGACGCGACAGTGTAATCACAGAGCGAAAAGTGTTGGAGCGCTTTGCTAATGTTTATAGCTCGGATCATATGTAACTCTCACTTCACACTTTGTGTCTGTATAATTTACAACACTTGCAGTTTTTCTTTACTGCACTATTTATCGATACTTTGAAGACCTCGCTGGCCAGTTTCTTCCTCTGATATTTACAATCTAAGAAGCGGTCGAGAAGACCCTTTATTGCAATGCAATAGGTCTGGCATTTGGGAGAGTTTGAGCTGTTGGTATTGTGGATGGCAATGCCTTTTATTTATGTTTTAAAATCCAAAGCATAAATAAAAGGCATTGTCGTTTGCAGTGCCGGTGGCTCTGACTTGTGTGAATGCGAGACCTATTGCATTGCAAATGCTTGTTTACTCTTATTATTGCTGTCTGATATTATTGCCTGTGTAAAGCTGTAAAGCGCTCCGATGCCCTCTGGTCTTCCCAGTGCTATATAAAACTCTATAAATGAAAATAAATAAATAAATGAATCTCCCCCATGCCCACAGACAATGATTGGATTTGATTTGTAATATTTAATATTATATAGGGCTCAAATGCCCTGAACCGTCTTGGCGCTGCTGCCATACCAATTAGAGGAGAAATAGAGCAGAGTATGATAACTCTTTATCGATTAAGAGCCAGGTCTTTAATAATTTCCGAAATGTAAGGAAATCTGAGCATTTCCTTAAGTTGACAGGAAGGGCATTCCATAGCTTGACGGTCTTCAGAACGAAACACCTCCTCATGTGGCACGTTTAACCCTTAGTAATGTTAATAACTTTGCATCTGAGGATCTAAGCATCCTCAGAGGGGTATACCAGAAAAATTTTAAACGAAGGTAGTTAGGTCCAATATTGTGCAGTGCCTTAAAAGCAATACAGAGACCCTTAAATTCCAGTTGTCTTGCTACCGGGAGCCAATGTAATTTGATCAAGACCTGTGATGCTGTTTGATATTTTGGAATCCCTGTTAGAAGCTGGGCAGAAGCATTTTCCATAATCTAGTTTGGCTAAGACTAGGGTGGAAACCACAGTTTCGTGGAGGTCGAGAGGAATGTGGTGACAAATCTTTTTGATTATTTTCAAAGTAAAGAACACCAATGAAGCAATAGCATTGAATTGATCTTCCTAGTTAAGTTTATCATCAAAGAGAATTCCTAGATTCCTTCATTTCCGTACTGGTGTAAATGCGGGGCCCCCATGTCCTGTGGCCACCCACTTGATGACCAGAAGGACTTATCAATACCATTAAGAAGGACCTATGTCTTTCCTGTATTAGGGTTTAAGCAGTTTGCTCTCGTCCATTGTTCTATCTCGGACATAAATGTGCAGCTTCATTATGGTTATTGGATATTGAACCCAACATTTGGGTGTCATCAGCATAGGAAACCACTGAGAAACCCATTGCTTTTATAAGTTTGGCCAAACGGGTAACAAAGATTAAAAAGAGTGGGGCTCAACAAGGAGCCCTGAGGTACCCCACATTCTGTTCAGGGATAAAGTCACCCATTGTTACATGATTCGTTTTGTCTGCTAAAAATGCTGTCAACATCTTCGATGTTGAGCCTCCCATTCCTAGCTCAGCTAATCGGTCAATAAACATGGTGAGTTTGACTATATCAAAGACTGCCGAGAGATCCAGCAATATCCGTGCGGCTCGACCTCCACCGTCTAGAATGAATCAAAGTTCCTTTGATGTGGTTAGCAATGACGTTTCTGTGCTATGTGCCTTTCTAAAGCCATATTGGGTGCAATCTAGAAGATTATTATTGTCAATACATGACATGAGTTCCATGTTCAAGGCCTTTTCTAGTAACTTAGCAGGAAAAGGCAATCTGTCGATATGCCTGTAGCTGCCCGGTTCCTGGGGGTTGAGGTCATTCTTTTTTAACAAAGGTAGGATTGAGGCCGTCTTCCATTCAGAGGGAATGTCACTGGTACTGATAACTTAATTTAAGATTTTGGTGAATTGAGTTCCAAAGATCCTGGGGGCTAAGTGCACAATTGTTGGAGGGCATTGATCAAGTGGGGAGCCCAATTTAATAAATTCAATGGAGGCATAATTTCATAAAGTTATCATGTGGGTATTGCAAGATCTTTTGTTTTCTATACTGTGAGCATTAGTTACCATTGGTTTGCTTCATTGAGAGTTCAGTGGTTCTGAAATGAATAACGAATAAACCATGGCCTGAATAGCACTGGTGCTACAGTTCTGAAGTGAGGTAAGCTGTCATTGCTGTTTGTGGATCGCGAACCTGGTACAACAATGATGCTGCTGGCGCAACAAGGTACATTATTATTGCTGTTTGTTGTCTGAGGGCTCGTTTGCACTGATACTGCAGATGAGGAAACAGGTGCATTGGTAGAGCTGTGGGTTGGTCTGAGGGCTGGCAAAGCCCTGATGTTCCAGCTCAGGAATGAGGTACATAAGATGAGGTGTTTTTTTCGCTCTTGTAGCTGGAATATCAGTTTTGCTATAATCCATGAGCTGGGTTAATTTGTTGTTGGTCAAAAAGGTATTTCTCTAAAGTATATTATGGTGTGTGAAACGTCTTGCATGAGAGTGTTAGTGCATCTTTTCCCAAGACACATGCAACTTAAATGTGTAATTGTTTGTTACTAATGACAAAAATTATTTTATTTTGGACAATGTTCACATTTGTTTTTTTAGGTCTTGCTGCTGTAATATTAAGTGTTGGCAAACTGATAGATCTCGCCTACGGTAGCTAATGGCGTCGTAATTTTTTTTTACCATGTTGTGATGAAGCGCAGCTGCTGTACAACAAGGGGGGAAAAGGTGCTGTGCCGCAGAGTGCTGCCTCATCGTAGCACTTTTTTCTTTACTTTCAGCCATGCCGCACAGCAAGGCTCGGCATCGCCTCACTTAATCAATTGACGGGATCTAAGCAATTTAAAATAAATAAACAAGGTCAAGCGGTGTTGGTGGGTGGGGTGAGACAAATAACAAGCATTGAAAATGCAATAGGTCTCTCCTTTGATTAAGTTAAAGCCATTTGCTTTGCTAATGGTATTATGCAACAAAGCAAATGGCTTTAACTTAATAAAAGGCGAGACCTATTGCATTTTGAATGCTTGTTTAGGACTTGTGCCGTGCTTGTGTGGGAGTGTTTGTAGTTGCAGAAGGTTTTTGTTTATCACAGCTTAGAGTGGCCCCTTCACGAGCGAGCTATTCCAGGAGTGTCCCTTAGGAATAGCAGGTGAGCAGGGCCTCTGACGCTCTAATACTGAATATGAGAATGTTTGTAGTGCTAAGTATGTTTAGGGATGGCGTGTGGGGGTGCACCCCCAGTAGTGATTGCAAATGTGCATCAGTACTAGTGACAGCGCGTGTAAATAGCTACTTGTGAGTGTAAAAAGTAGTTTGCACCATTTGCGTTAGGGAATATTATAATATTTTCAGCATTTCATTGTGTGCACATCTATGAATGTGTGGGTGTCATGTTTAATGAACACTCGGGTGTAAGAATGTTTGTTGTACCAAAAGTGAACGCGTTAGAAAGTTTACAGTGGTAATTGTGAGTATAGTGACACCTATTACACACGCGATGGCTGGAGGACGCTCGTTACTATAGTAAGTGCTGGGGTCTGCACACTATGGCAAGGCACGCCAGTCTCCGTAACCCCTGACCTCTGAAGCCCCTTCTTTTGTTTCATTGTCACACGCACAGACCACACTTCGCCAATCTCCTGGAAGCAGGGCCCCGTGCGCCTTGTCACTGTCAGAGGCCGTGAGCTGTGACACGCTGGTGGTTTTGGGGTTGCGTGCAGGGGGAGGGGGCAGTACACAGGCTTCCTGAGCGGAGGTACCGACGTTTCAGAGATAAAGGCGCCGCGTTCAGAGGAGGCTGGCAGCGAGCTTTGTGCAGAGGAGCAGGGCACGGAGGGCAGCGAAGGGGGACTGCCGGGGGGAGCTGAAGGTGCGACCAAGAGGAGAGGGCACTGCCAGGGAGAGCAGAGGGCTCTGTCAGGGAGAGGGCACTGCCAGGGAGAGGAGAGGTTACTGCTAGGGAGAGAGGGCACTGCCAGGGCGAGCTGAGGGTACTACCAGGGAGAGAGGGCACTGCTAGGAAGAGAGAGCTCTGCCAAGGAGACAGGCTACTGCCAGGGAGAGAGAGCACTGCCAGGGAGAGCAGAGGTTACTGCCAGGGAGAGAGGGCACTGCGAGGGAGAGAGGGCTTTGCCGGGTTGAGAGAGCACCGCCAAGAGGGCACTGCCAGGGAGAGCGGAGTGCTCTGTCAGGGAGAGAGGGCACTGCCAGGGAGAGGAGAGGTTACTGCCAGGGAGAGAGGGCACTGCCAGGGCGAGCTGAGGGTACTGCCAGGGAGAGAGGGCACTGCTAGGAAGAGAGAGCTCTGCCGAGGAGACAGGCTACTGCCAGGGAGAGAGCACTGCCAGGGAGAGCAGAGGTTACTGCCAGGGAGAGAGGGCACTGCCAGGGAGAGAGGGCTTTACCGGGGTGAGAGAGCACCGCCAAGAGGGCACTGCCAGGGAGTGCAGAGGGCTCTGCCAGAGAGTGAGGCTTACTGCCAGTGAGAGCAGAGGCTACTGCCAGGGAGAGAGGGTCACTGCCAGGGAGAGAGGGTCACTGCCAGGGAGAGCACAGGGCTCTGCCAGGAAGAGGGGACACTGCCAGGGAAAGAGGGGCACTGTCGGAGAGAGGGAGCGTTGCCAGGGAGAGAGGGCACTGCCAGAGAGAGAGGGGCACTGTCGAATAGAGAGAGTGCTGCCAGGGCGAGCAGAGGGCTCTTCCAAGGAGAGGGTGCACTGCCAGTTGGAGGAGAGACAGTGGCATCGGGTACAGTGGGCATTGCTGCTGTACAGAGTGCAGGAAAGCCTTACTCCGGAGGGAGAGAGGGCAGAGGCTGGGCGCTTCAAGGGGCCTGGGGCAGCTCTGACAGCAGCAGGATGGCCCCCTGTTGGGCCCTCTTGATGGAGCTTCCTCGTCTTGCTAGCTGCAGCTGGGCTCGCTGCCCTCTGGGCACTGCCCCCACCTGTGACTCAGACAGTTAAGAGCAGGACTGTAAATGAATACATTGTTTAATGAATAGCGCATAATGAGGCGGTCCTCCGGCTTCCTAGCACCATAAAATAAAGGGTAATCTCCCAATGTCCCTGTTACCTGGTCTGCCTGAGGACCGGGGAGTCCAGACGCCAACAGGGGGCGCCTTTCAGCGTTACCAGCAGTTTGCCGTGGGTCACTGGGACTGGGCAGCGAGGGGTAGGTTGCGCCAGGAGCTGTCCAGCGACATATTACAAGTGCCCGTGGGGTGCGCCGGGGCTACCGGCCTCCAAGAACACTGGTTGTGGGGACCGCAGAAATGTGTGGTGCTATTTACATGTATGACATCACATGTGCCAAATACCGGCCCATCATGTGTCCTTATCCTGCACCTGTCCTTACTGGACCAGGAGCCCAAGGGCCTCTGCAGAGCAGCTAGCTCGATTGGCGGGAATTCGGGTTAGCGCTAAGAGGCCAGTCAAGGCATGGGAGTGGGTTCATTAGTGATATTCGGTGGGGGGAGGAAGGAGGGGGGTGAATCTTACATTGCAACTAAACGAGCGCGGCCCGTCATGGGACGTCTATGTGGCAGCCATTTCTTCCAGCATTTTTGAAAATGGAAACACTGTTTCTCTTCCAGGGGATCCTCATCAAAGTCATAAGCATTAGAATATTCCCGCCCATGTGCGGGATCCCGGAAACAGTATATTATATGTGCCCCACATATATATATCCATACATATATACCTATATGTATACACAAGCAATTGCAGCCCATAACACCCTAGAGCTGAACCACGCTGTAAGGAATTTCCACTATACATAAGAAAATAGCATTATAAACATGAGAAACAACATTATAACTTGTTTGGAAACTGTTTTAATGCGTAGAAAACAGCAGAAATTCTTAGAAAACACTGAAAGCATATTAAGCTCCCAGGCTGCATTGCAAATACCCAGTCTAAAAAGACTGAAAAGCTAACTAATAGCTGCATAGCAAAAAACTGACACCGTGCCTTTAAGGCACACCTGACCCCCACCTTCCCATCATGCCTCAGGGGTGGCAGTTAGGTCAGTTGTTCTTTCCGGCTCCTTCTGGAAGGATCCTGGCAACAGAGCTCCACTTTTTTCTGAGTTTCTCAGAAAATATTGTCTGTTTTTCAACTGTTTTTTCCCTTACTTCGACGTTTTACATCTATGTCAGTAAGAGGCTGTCTTTTTTAGGCAGTTTTGGGCATTTTTTCCAACTTGAAATGCCTTCTCTTTTCGATCCTTGCCCTGCTTGTGGCAAGAAGAAGGCCAGGACTGACTCTCATAGGGTCTGTATCCTGTGTCTACCGGAGGATCATGATTCCAAGACATGTACTCCCTGCCAGAGCCTGTCCAAGAGAACTTTGAAGGACAGAGAGCGAATTCGCATTTATGGCCTGGCGCAACCATCCAGAGGCCGATCTCCGGTGAGGAAGGGCTCCAAGAGGCCTAGAGATACATCTAGGAGCAAGTCCTCTCGTCCTTCCGCCTCAGTGTCGGGATCGGCGCTGAGGAAAGATGTTCCGGTAGGTCGTGTTTCCAAGAAGAGACTTTCGACAGCGGACTCGCCGTCGAGAGCAGGTACGTCGTCGACGTCTAAGTCCAGACCGCCATCGTCAACTCGGCGACGATCGGCGTCGAGATCTAGAGCCTCTCCGCCGTCGTTAACCCGGCGACGATCGGCGTCGAGAGACACCACCCCTCCGCCGTCGTCAACCCGGCGACGATCGGCGTCGAGGAGCAGGGAACCTCCGCCGTCGTCAACCAGGCGACGATCGGCGTCGAGGAGCAGAGAACCTCCGCCGTCACCAATCCAGCGGCGATCGGCGTCGAGGAGCAGGGAACCTCCGCCGTCGTCATCTCGACGACGATCGGCGTCGAGGAGCATGGACCCTCCACCGTCGACAACCAGGCGACGACCGGTGTCGAGGAGTGTCACCCCTCCGTCGTCGAGGGCATGATCCCCTCCGTCGTCGAGGCTCCATCAGCGTTCGACGTCGAGAGAGCAGAATCCTCCGCCGTCGTCATCCAGACGGCGTTCGGCGTCGAGGTTGGCATCCGCGTCGACGTCGAGAGTGGCAGCATCTCCGCCGGCGTCCCCACGGCGTTCGGCGTCGAGGGAGAGAGGGCCTCCGTCGTCGGCTTCACATCGCGTTCGACGTCGAGGCGGCATTCTTCGCCCACTGAACATGGCCGCCGGTCCACATCGAGGCGTCGTTCGACGTCGAGAGAAGAGTCCCGGCGAGAAAGAAGGCGACGCCACGGATCGACGTCAAGACCACGCTCGACGTCGAGACAGGCCTCGGACAGGTCGGTGGTCCTGGTGACAGAGTCGGCGTCGCGCCATTCCTCCTCTCACTCAGGGGCATCTCCACGACCGGCAATTCAACGAGAGCCTGCCAGCCAACCCCGTAGGTCTTCCCCTCAGACTCAAGGGACCCTTTCTCTGTCGCCCAGATGGCTGCTGCCAGCACATCATTGGCAGGACTCAGGGGCTACAAGGAGGCTGCGGGAATACGTCAGTCAAGTGCATGACTCTCCGCTGCAACGGCTGGTGGCGGCTGTGGACAGAGCTAGTCCCTCCAGGCCAGCACGTCAGAAGTCGCCGGACAGCAGGCGACGCAGATCACGCTCCCCCAGGCAGGAGGAGCGTTCATCCGGATCACGGGCTCGTGATCATCGCCGGGAGCGGACTCCATCGTCCTCTTCCTCGTCCACCAGGTCCTCCATCAGGGACTATTCACCCACGCTATCGGGCAGCCCAGTGTCCAGGGTCTCGCCCATAGACGACATCAACACCTACCAGGAGGTGCTGCAGCGGGGAGCGCAGAAGCTGGGGATTGAGATGTCAGTCCCCCAAGTCACCACATCGGTGATTTTTGAAACACTTCACCAGAAGTCTGCCTCTCGTCCACTGCTGCCTTTGGTCCCAGGAATCATGGAACCAGTCATGGACACCTTCCTCACCCCGGCGACCGTCAAAGCGGTTCCGGCTCGTATCCTCAAAAAATACAAGCCAGCTACCTCTGACCCGGTCTTTGTGAAGATGGACCCGCCTGCGGACTCCGTAATAGTGGCGGCTGCAAGAAAGGGTCAGACGGCGTCGGCCTCCTCTTCCGTTCCTCCAGATAAGGAGAGCAGAACCCAGGACTCCTGGGGACGCAGAGCCTGCTCTTCCGCGGCAGCTTCCCTCAAAATCTCCAGCGCGGCGGCGCTTTTGGGCAGATACGATAGGGCTCTCTGGGACTCGATGGAGCGATTCAAGTCCAAGCTCCCCAAGGAGGACCAAAAGGACTTTGAAGAGATTGTCACTGAAGGGGCTCTGGTGGCTAATCAGTCGATTAGCACGGCGGCGGATGGTGCGCTACTCTCAGCCCATTCTTACACACACAGTGTGTGCGCCAGGAGGTCGTCCTGGTTGCGGCTGACAGGGCTCAAGCCAGACGCACAGCAACGGATTTTAAACCTCCCGTTCTCTGGCAACTCCCTCTTCGGCACTCACACGGATGAGGAGATGGGGCGCATGAAAACTGAACTAGACACCCTCAAAGCTGTGGGTTTGGAGAAGAAAAAGGAATTCAAGCGCCGTTTTTGACCCACCCAACGCAAGGGGCCTCAACAGAGGGTTCAAACCCCTCAGTGGTCTCAGAGTAAACCCCAAGGAAAATCGCAGTTTCGAGGCGGAAAATCCGGCAGGGGCAGAGGTGGACACCAGCAGCAGTCCTCCACTACCACAAGAGGAGGAAAGTCATGAGCTGTGGCTTCCTCTACGACCGTTGCCCACTCCAGTGGGAGGAAGTGCGTCACGACATCTAGCAGAGTGGGAAAGCATCACAAAAGATCGCTGGGTGCTGAATATACTGCGAAATGGATATGTGCTACGTTTTCGAGCGCATCCGAAAGACATCCCGCCAAAAAGGTCCCGTCCTCACCACTTAAAACTGCTCCAAAAGGAGGTGAGGGCCCTTCTGCAAAAACAGGCCATAGAAAAAGTTCCTCCTTCGCAGGTCGGAAAAGGAGTGTACTCCCGGTACTTCCTTGTGCCCAAAAAAGATCAAGAGCACAAGTTTCGGCCGATTCTGGACCTTCGTCTCCTAAACAAAGTCATCGTCAAGGAGAAGTTCCGTATGTTGGCGCTTCACCAAATATGTCCACATCTGCAAGTCGGGGATTGGATGTGTTTGGTGGACCTCCAAGATGCGTACTTTCACATTGCAAACGCGAAACATCACCGCAGGTACCTGCGGTTTGTGGTTAGAAGCAAGCATTATCAGTACAAAGTCCTTCCATTTGGACTCAATTCGGCTCCGCGAGTCTTCACCAAATGTATGGCAGTGGTGGCGGCCTGCCTACATAAGCAGGGTCTCTTCGTCTACCCTTACTTAGACGACTGGTTGCTGAAGGTTCCATCCCAGCAGCAGGTGAAGAAAGACTTCCAGACCTGTCTGAGACAGTTGCACGCTCTCGGCCTTCACGTCAACATGGCAAAGTCCGTGCAGCAGCCCACTCAGTCCATCCACTACCTTGGCTCCGTCATGGACACAAGCGTGGGAAAAGCGTATCCTTCGGGGGAGAGACTGTCTTCAATGAAGAGGAAATGCAGGCTTATGCAGCAGATGCAGAGGCCGTCAGCCCGGCAGGTAGCATCTCTGCTGGGATCCATGGCGTCCTGCGTTTTTCTCATTCCCAACGCCAGACTGCGAATGAGACCTTTGCAGCAAGCTCTGGAGGACCAATGGGATCAGTCCACAGGCCGTTGGGGAGATCGAATCTCTCTCTCCCAGGTGGCGAAATCTTCCCTTGCATGGTGGACTCGTCAGGACAATCTGTTGGTGGGAGTCCCGTTTCACCACCCACTTCCGGTGCAATCGGTGGTGACAGATGCATCGCTGCAAGGTTGGGGGGCCCACATGGGGTGCCTCCAAATACAGGGTCGGTGGTCTACAAAAGAACAGGGCTACCACATAAATATGCTAGAACTTCGGGCAGTCCACCTTGCTCTAAAGGCGTTCCTCCCAGCAATCAAGGCCGACTCAGTCCTGGTGCAGACCGACAACACCACGACCATGTTTTACCTGAACAAACAGGGCGGGACTCGGTCACGCCCCCTCTCCCTGGAGGCACAGGCGAACTGGCACTGGCTGCTCGCCCGGAACCTCTCGGTAGTGGCAGTGCACCTTCCGGGGGATTTGAATATCAAGGCAGACGCACTCAGCAGGCACTTCGAAGATCAGCCCGACTGGGTGCTGCACGACGACGTGGTGGCAGACCTGTTCCGTTGTTGGGGTCGTCCAGAAATCGATCTGTTTGCAGACGTCTAAAATTCAAAATGCCACGCCTTCGCGTCCAGATTCCACCGTCCAGGGACCAGGGGGAATGCTCTTTTGATGGACTGGTCAGGGACATTTGCCTACGCCTTTCCGCCCCTGCCTCTGATTCCGAAGGTGGTATCCAAGCTGCTCAGATCCGACATGAAGATGATCCTCATAGCTCCGGACTGGCCGCGCCAGTGGTGGTACCCGGACCTTCTCAAACTCTCAGTGCAACCTCACAGGCGACTGCCTTGCAGGCCGGACCTGCTGTCCAAGATGGGCGGGAGGATTCTACATCCCAACCTTCCCTCACTGAACTTAACAGCATGGCTCCTGAGGTCCTGCAATACGGACATTTAGGTCTACCACCTGACTGCATGCATATTCTCAAAGAAGCGAAGCGACCCTCCACAAGAGCGTCTTATGCGTTTAAGTGGAAGAGGTTCTTCATTTGGTGCAGGGAGAATCACCTTAATCCTACAAAGGGGCAGGAGGACGTCATCCTTCCGTACCTCCTTCACTTAGCTAGATCAGGCTTGAAGTATGCATCCATCAGGGTCCATTTGTCTGCCATTACGGCTTACAGGAGGTCTCCCAGTCAACCTTCCTTTTTCCAGATGCAGGTGGTCAAGGACTTCTTGCAGGGGTTGAAGAAAGTTTACCCCCCTGTTCGAAACCCTTCTCCTCCGTGGGAGTTGAACTTGGTGTTGTCCAAGTTGATGGGCCCACCTTCTGAGCCGATCCACAGAGCTTCCTTACAGCATCTGTTGTGGAAGGCCGCTTTTCTGGTAGCCATTACATCTGCACGCAGAGTAAGCGAAATCCAGGCTCTCTGTACTAAAGAGCCGTACACAGTTTTTCACCAGCACAAAGTGGTCTTAAGGGCACATCCATCTTTTCTCCCTAAGGTAGTGTCTGATTTTCATATTAATCAGTCCATTTCTCTGCCATCCTTCTTCCCGAATCCAGCGACCCCGGCTGAGCGGTTGCTCCACTCCTTAGACCTCAAGAGGGTACTTAAATTCTACCTGGCAAGTACCAGAGGCATTAGGAAGACGGATCAACTGTTTGTCAACTATGGCGCCATGAGAACAGGCTTCCCAGCAGCTAAGCGATCCATTTCCAGATGGATTGTTTCCTGCATTACCCTAGCCTACCAGCTGGCGAAAAGGCCCTTACCTTTGGCCCCTAAGGCTCATTCTACTAGGGGGAAAGCGGGCACAGTAGCTTTCTTGCATGACGTTCCAATGGCGGATATCTGCAAGGCGGCCACTTGGAAATCGGTTCACACCTTTACCAGGCACTACTGCCTCGAATCCGATTCCAGGGCGGATGCCCAAGTAGGCCAAGCCTCCTTGAGGAACCTGTTTGGGTAGCGGGGTCTATCTAAGCATACTGTTCCTTCTCTGTTTTTTCTTTCCTTTGCCCGCAGGGGGATGAGGTGAGGCTCGCTATTCTATTCTAATGCTTATGACTATTGATGAGGATCCCCTGGAAGAGAAGGATTAGTTACTTACCTGTAATCCTAGTTCTCTTCCAGGGGTATCCTCATCAAAGTCATAAGCAACCCTCCCGCCTCCCCGGGCAAAGGTGTGATAGTTTTCAGAGGTTATTATTTCTTTGTGTCATGACTTTTCAGTCCCCGCAAAGAACAACTGACCTAACTGCCACCCCTGAGGCATGATGGGAAGGTGGGGGTCAGGTGTACCTTAAAGGCACGGTGTCAGTTTTTTGCTATGCAGCTATTAGTTAGCTTTTCAGTCTTTTTAGACTGGGTATATGCAATGCAGCCTGGGAGCTTCCTATGCTTTCAGTGTTTTCTAAGAATTTCTGCTGTTTTCTAAGCATTAAAACAGTTTCCAAACAAGTTATAATGTTGTTTCTCATGTTTATAATGCTATTTTCTTATGTATAGTGGAAATTCCTTACAGCATGATTCAGCTCTAGGGTGTTATGGGCTGCAATTGCTTGTGTATACATATAGGTATATATGTATGGATATATATATGTGGGGCACATATAATATACTGGGCGGGAATATTCTAATGCTTATGACTTTGATGAGGATACCTCTGGAAGAGAACTAGGATTACAGGTAAGTAACTAATCCTTATTGTAAAGAAACAGGACTGTGAAAACTGCGGTGCATCGCACGCATCATGTCCGCTATCACTGCTACAATTGTCTGATAAGGGGCAGCTCTCCCTTCTTTCGTATAATTGCTGCTTTCTTGCCACCCTCTGCTAAGTTACAATACACCGGTAACATTAAACCACCATACACAGCATTTCAGTTGCGATGCCCTGCTGTTAAATACACATATTTAATACACAGCAATTTAAACACAGGAAAGCGAATGGGAGGACAAGCGCATCCTTACCTGGTTGCGGAAGAGGGATGCTTCCAGCCCTGGCTGTAGGGAGGTGTGCTGGCTGCTCCTTTGTGCCGAAGACTCTCTGGGTGCGAAAGCAGTGGGCGATAAAGAGGAGAAAAAGAGGGCGGACTTCAAGCTCCGCTTCTTTCTTGGGACCGACCCTACCTCCGAGAGCCGAGGCGAGGGCCGGACCTTTCTGCGTGCCTGTTGAGCACAGAAACAATCTGCTGCTGCTACTATTAAAATGTAATGCTCAGAAAAAAGTCACCTTCATTCTGCCCCCGAGCTTATGTTATGTAATGAAGTGCGCGCATCCCACTCAGATAAGGGGGGCCGTTTGTTTACCTGCCGGGGGAACGGGGCCCGAGCCGGACGTGTGCCACATACAATGAGGAGGTTTTTCGGACTCACACAAAGCCCGTGCTCTCCAGGGCCGGCTCGGGCCATTGCTTGAAAATCAGAAGTAATTAGTGTCGGCGTGAATGAAGGTGGATGACTGAAAAGCTCTGAATTATCAACCCATCTGTACATTGTTGAATGGACTGTGTCGAAAACCAGCTGCTGGCTTTTCCAACAAAGGCGGCGCTCGCCATTCTTCACCTTCTGCTGGAGCTTGGAGTTAAGTGCCACTAACAAGTTACACGGGGGCACACTGGAACACATAAAAATACCGCAAAGGCAGCCGCGTGTTTACTTTCGCATCGCGCTTTCACTTTAATTAAAAGCGCAATGTGAAAGTAAACATGCGGCTGACTTTGACAAAGCGGAATGCAAACAAAAAAGTGCGTAGGGAATAATAAAGGGGAGAGTGTCATACCACCGGTAAAAGATCAAATCCCTGTGGGCGTGGCCAAAAGGAGACAAGGCGGCAACAAGGAGGGACTAGGAAGCCTCCTTTACAATGAGAAGCCTACGTTTTGCATGCAACATGACTAGAACCAATTAGAAAGATGGGCGGGGCTTCAACTCCGCCTCCGAGAGCTTCGGAATCTGAATTGATTCCAAGAAGCTCTCGAATGCCGAGAGCAGCGCATGCTTAACATTAATTAAGTAACTAGTTCTCCGAACTGCTAATGAAAGCTCCTGAGTAAGGACGCATGTAAGAGTGCCAGTCCTTATGGGAGGTAACAACAAAAGACAGGGAGGAACTAAGGAGGCACTAATAAGCCTATTAACAAATCAGAAGTCAACATTTACAAAGGACAATGATGCAAGCCAATGACAAATATGAGTGGAGTGGACGGAGCTTAAAGTTCATACCTGAATACATCATGTCTCGAAGAGACTGCGCAAGCGCTGCCTAGGCAAGACCTAAAAATGACTTAAAAGTCCAAATTAATATCTTTTTAGCGTTTACACATGGCAACTTCTTGCTTCAGATGGTAAACCAGATATAAGTTAAATGTGGCATGAGGCTCCACGGAATGTGTGACGCTTTCATATGGATTTGGATATCAACTGGCATACCTTTGTATTCTGGAATTTGTAGTTTCCTTTGCTCCTTCCAGGTAAGAGATTAAAAAAATCCCAGCCGACAAAGTGTTTAATGCAAAAATCAAGGACACATTGAACATGTCACATTGCATAGTGCCACTTGGGAACTACCAAGCTCTTTCTCAAATGTTTTGTGGGAGTCCACACATGTCATGCTATAAACAGTCCATCTCCATCTTTTCCAGAGTAGCCAAGTTGCAGTCTTCATGTATTCAGAAGTAATTACACCTGCTACCTTGGAAGCGCAGGTTAGAAATGAAATATTTGCAGCAGCACTTCAGACTCCAGAAACGTCAGAGCCTGGGTGCAGGAAGTACCTTTTAATTTCTGGACTGAGCACCTTGAATTGACTTTTGGGAAATTGTTGCAATTTTGTGATGTCAATTTATTTAAGAAAATATCAGCATTGTGAACAAATGAGGGAGCAGATTAACTCTGTAGTTTTTATTAATCGGTCAAGGGCCAAGAGTTGGAAGCAGAAGTGGGCAGAGTCATAAAGATCAAAGTCTGAACGTATTTTTTTTGTTTTTTTGAAGCTCTGCCCCCAAAAATTTGACAACAAGGCAAATGTGATGGGAGCCGGCGAGGGGTAGAGAGATCTCCCGCATTGATAAGACCGGAAGTGGTAAATACCAACCCCTGGCGGCCCTCTGGAGAGTAGGTGACATAAGAGGCTGGAGTCCCGGGGGAGCGGAGCAGCGCCAGTTTGCCAGGGCTGAGAGGACAGCCACCTCGCATGGAGTTTGTATGCCAGAATGAGATATCGGCGGCTGGGCGGCGACGTGGGAGTACTTAGGATGTCACACTGCGAATCCCACATTTGGTAAACACCTTGAGATGGAAATGTGACTTTTGCCGGGTTCCGAGAAGCACTTGGTGTTCTAGGAACAGGTACGCTCTGCTGTGTTATTGACTGAAACTATAGGGTTCCCATCACTCACCATTTGGCAGTTTTTCTTCATCCTCATCCTTGACAGACACTGGAGTGGTGGATACCCCCTTGCCCGGGGGAGGAGCTTATCCCACAGCGAGTCAGCAACCCTCGGACGGTATGAGCACGACAAACAGGCATGGGGAAGCCCAGGGCATGTCAGACGGGTCCCCCTCTTGAACGGGATGTAAGTAGAGGGACGCAAGTCTCTAAGGACATGGAGGCTGATCAACCGGATACTCTTGAACAACGGCAATTTGATACCCTCCTTGCGGCCATTAAAGACACTAAGGATACCTTACACCAAGACATTGCAACGGTCTCGGTGGGGCTGGGCCTCCTGAGAGCTGAACACGCGAAGCTCTCGGATGGGGTGAAGCAGGTGGAGGGATCACTGGAGACTATGGTACCGATACGGCAGGGGCTGCATGGGCAGGTGGGGGACCTATCCCAGAGAGTTCTGCTACTGGAAAGAGAGCAGAGGATGCAGAAGGGAGGAACCGTAGAAGTAATATTCCAGTGGTGGGACTGCCGGAAGGTGAAGAAGGCACGGATATGGTGGCTTACTTAGAGGACTGGCTGCGGAGGGTGGTGGCGCCGCAGGGCCTCTCCACATTTTATACCCTTGAACGAGCGCACCGAGTGCCGGCACGTCCGCCTTTTCCTGGTCGGCCTCCATGGACGGTGGTGGCTAAGTTGCTGCACTTCAGAGACCAAGACCTTTTGCTGAGGAGAGCACGAGAAGTGGGCCCCTCTGCAGTAGGCAACAGTAAAGTGACGCTATTCCCTGATTACACCTTGGAGGTACAAAGACGGAGAGCCTCGTTCTTTGAAGTGAAGAAGGCCCTAAGAGAAGAAGGCATTCAGTACGCCTTAATGTTCCCTGCTCGTCTAAAAATTATGATGGAAGGAAAGACTCACTTTCTGTGAGGACCCACAAACAGCTTGGGACTGGTTGGAGACGTATCGGGCAGGTGGCTCCCCTCACTCGACCTCGAGGCGCCAAACAGTGGGACAGATGCGTGCAGGGAAACGTTTACGACAACGGAGGCGCCGGACAACTGTTCAGAAACCTAGCCCGACACGTCTGGCCGCAGAGCGCGCTGAAGTTCTGGAGACGGTGGCCGCAGTGATGCAGTCCAGAGACTCTCACTCTGAAACAGACTCCGAGGCTAAGTATGGGGAGGAGGACATAGACTCAGAGAGCTCGCAGGCTACCAGTGGGGTCCCGCCGTCGGTGACACCGCAGACTGCTGATGACTTGTAGGGGGTTATTGTAGGAGAGGGACTAGATTATAATCACTTGTATGGTGTAGTGGGGGTTGGCCTTGCTACAGGGGGAAAGCCGTAGAACACTGCGGGGGGTATAGCCTGACGGAGAAGCGTTGTCCTGCGGGGGCGCGGCTTTCTGGGGGTGAGATTGGGATTGGAAGGGGGTCCAGGGTTAATCATGAGGATAGTCGGCGGTTAGCGGGCTATCTTGGCAGACGTCACTGATCTTGCCACGCACCCACAGCAGGTCTGAGGGTAGTTTCCTTTAGACCTTTGCATACTTTGCCTTTGTTGCGTGGTGAGAAGCATCACCATGGGTTCTGTTGATAGGTTTGGGTGGTTGGCCGTTGCCAATCCGCTCTTGGGATGGGGAGTTTTAGATAAGGGGGTTGTTTGCTTCTGCCAGGAGCACAGAAACGGTTTCAAGTGTGGAGCGGGGGGGGGGGGGGGGAGGGGAGCACGATATTGCAGAATGGTGATGACAGGCGGTAAGCCCGAGGAGTTCCAACTGGTAACCTGGAATGTTCGAGGGATGAGATCACCGCTGAAACGATATCAGGTACTGTCATATGTTCGGCGTGGAGGGGCGCAGGTGGTTATGCTGCAGGAAACGCATTTGGCGGAGGGGGAGATGGCACGTCTGGGTAGGCGCTGGCGGGGACAGCTGTATGCTACTACGTATTCTGCTTTCTCCAGGGGGGTCCTGATTTGGATTAAACCGGGGGTTCCCTTTAGGCTCCTTAGGCAAAGGATCGATCAGGAAGGGAGATACGTGATAATTACAGGTACTTTGAGAGGCCGAGAGGTGATATTGGTGAATGTTTATAGCCTGAATAGAGATCAGATTTCCTTTCTGTCTGACCTCTCGGGGGTCCTGGACAACTTCCCACATACAGATCTGATAATAGGGGGGGGACTTTAATTGCATAGCTGATGTGCACTGGGATAGATCAACACCCCCGCTTCATGGGACTCCGGTTGAAACAACAGCTAGAGGGTTGAGAGCATGGGCCCAGGGATGGGACTTAAGGGAAGTTTGGAGGCTACATAATCCGGGGACGCGGGGCTACTCCTATTACTCGCATTTATATGATCTGCATACCCGACTAGACCTGTTTTGGTGCTCTTCATCCCTGTCCTCCTTACTTTCTGCTACTGAGTATCTGGGTCAATCACTATCGGACCACAGCCCATTGATTATGAGGTTTACTCCACTTAGGGAGCGGACTCTGATTCCCAGCTGGCGCCTTAGTCCTATATTGCTGGAAGATGAAGGATTCCAACACAATCTCGCTGAACGGTTGACAGACTACTTCACTACTAATGAAGGTACGGCTAGTTCTCGGCTGGTATAGAGTGGGAGGCGTGCAAGGTGGTGGTGAGGGGGTTCTGCTTAGGGAAGACAGTTGGCACAAGACGCTTGGTAACACAGGAGTTGGAAGAGATAGAAGCCCGGATACTCCGGGCTGATAACGAAGCAGCGGAGGGGGGGGACATACAGGGGACCGACTTGTGGAGCTGCGGAGCTAGTATTACCATGCCTGGAACCGACTGAGGGCCATAGACTGGTAAATGCATCAAGCTGCCCAGCCTGCAGAAGGAGGAAGGGCAAGAAAACTACTCGCGTGGTTGATTAGGCCGGAGGGCAGGGGGTCCCCCATAACCAGTGTTACGGATCTTACGGGCCAGATACTAACCTCTCCAGTTGATAATAATGGAGCCTTCCGGATGTACTATGAGGCCTTATACGATGACCCTGACCCATGTGAAATTGCATCAATGCAGCGGTACCTGGAGACTCCAGGTTTAGTGCAGCTGGACCGTACCTATCGGACTCAACTGGCTGCTCCGCTGGGGATAGGAGCTATCAAAGAATCGATAAGAAAGATGGCGAAGGGGAAAACACCCGGGCCGGATGGCCTGCCCGCGGAGTTCTATGCTACGTATATTGATATACTGGCTCCTCAATTGGAACGGGTTTATGCTCTGGCCCTGGAAGCTGGACTGTTACCTCCCTCGATTAGGGAAGCATTGGTGATTCCCCTCCCGAAAACAAATTCGGATCAGGCCCCAATATCCGATTTCCGACCACTGTCCATGTTGAATAAGGATTTTAAGATCCTGAGTAAGGACTTAGCGTTGAGACTTCTTCCCCATATGCGGCAACTGGTCCACACGGACCAATACGGCTTTATTCCAGCTCGCTCGACGTCAAAGTAATTTGAGACGTCTTTATCATGTGATGTTCCACCACTCCCTTGGCGATTTCCCGGATGCAGTTGTGATAGCCATCGACCTGGAAAAAGCTTTTGATTCCCTCCGGTGGGACTTTCTATTCGCAGTTATGATGGAGATGCAGCTAGGAGACGACTGGTTGCAATGGATTAAGCTCCTCTACAAGAGCCCGAGTGCACGAGTACGGACGGGAGGCACCATCTCGTCCCCCTACCCCATCTAGGCAGGGATGCCCGTTATCCCCATTGATCTTTGCACTCGCCATGGAACCTCTGGACGCACGCATACGGAGGGAGGCAGAGGGAGTGGGGATACCGATAGAGAGAGCGAATCATATCATTTCCTTATACGCGGACGATGTCCTGATTTATTTGAGAGACGGCTCTACGGGAGTCCGGATGATCATGGACTTGTTTGGAGAATTCGCAGCCTTTTCAGGCCTACAAGTGAATACACAAAAGACCTTTGTCTTCCCGCTAAGGCCTAGCATGCCTCGACCTGTGATAGTGCCGAACACATTGGTATGGGCACCGGTTTCCATTAAATACCTCGGGATTCAGATATACCACACACAGATGGATATGTTCGAAGGGAATCTGGGGGCTTCTTTAAGAAGCCTCAGGTCCCAGGTCACATTTTGGCGCTCACAAAAGATGACCTTTATGGCCCGCCTGGCACTTTCTAAAATGGTGATGCTCCCCCGGTTGTTATATCACTTTGTGAACCTTCCAGTGCTGATCCCCAGGGCTTGATTTCAGACGTTGGATGAACTCCTGCGTTCTCTTATATGGGATGGTGGCCGGAACTGGGTATCATTGCAAACGTTGAGGCTGCCGTTTGCTTCCGGAGGACTCGGAGCCCCGGATTTCGAAGGGTACTATCTGGCGGCACAGCTGCAGTGGCTGACTCGCTGGTTGGGCGGTAGAGACAGTGACACTATATCGCTACCGATGGGGACGGCTCCGGCCAGATTATATCCTTGACTTTTGGATAGGCGGCAAAAGATACTACCTATGGGGGTACTGCTTTCCGTGGCGGTGAAATGCTGGGACCGCTGTGTGACACGTTCCCGAGCCCGAACACGGTATGCTCCAGGTATCCCGCAGGCGGGAAGAGGACCACCACTTACCCACCGACAATTGACTGGGTGGTATGAGGCGGGGATACACACCATTGGGGATTGTTATAGGGATGGTGAGTGGCTCCCACGAAAGGAATTCCTGGAATACCATGAGCTCCCGGCGGGACAGTTCCTGAATTACCATAGGCTGAGACGGGCCATAGTTGAGTTATGGGGACCCCACACTACGGAACTGGATCCACACTCGGCACTGGAAGCGGTGGCAACTTTGGGCTCGGCGGGCCACCTGATCTGATGGCTGTACTTGGCAATACGGGGTTTGACGGCAGAAGAATTGGGAGGCCTTAGGGGGAGATGGGTGGCTTCCATAGGCAGGCCAGATCAAGAGTGGCAGAAAGTCATACGAAGCCCCAAGAAGGTATCTAGAAACACGGCGTTTAAGGTGCTACAGTTTAATGTGCTCCACAGGACATACCTGACACCGCATAGGCAGAATACCATTTATCAGCAGACGGCAATCTCCTGCGCTAGATGTTCAGCCTTCGACGCAGATTTTGACCATATGATGTGGTCTTGCCCCCAGCTTGTTGTGTATTGGGGTGAGGTCCTGGCACAAGTCAATAGAGTGCTGGATGGGACTCTGGCTAGTACCCCAGAGGTCTGTTTACTGGGTCTCTATCCCAGACCAAAGGCTCGCAAGTTGGGGCACTGGTTTGTAGACTTAGCACT
This sequence comes from Triturus cristatus, assembly GCF_964204655.1. Taxonomy (NCBI): domain Eukaryota; kingdom Metazoa; phylum Chordata; class Amphibia; order Caudata; family Salamandridae; genus Triturus; species Triturus cristatus. The sequence goes on from NC_140592.1 coordinate 953,592,401, forward strand.
TTGATTGGCGAAGAGGCAGATAGTGCTTAGGTGGAAGGCTAAAATTACCCCGTCTATAATGCTCTGGGGAGCAGAGGTCACACGATGGGCAAGGGCGGAGGAGAAGGCCCTTATTACAGAAGACAGAATCACCAAGAGGCGCAAACCGCTTGCCGAGCGCTGGGGAGCTATTGTCCAGGCATGGGAGTCTAGGGATGATCCGGAGAGAAGTGATAGTGCGGAGTGGGAGACACTGGAGGACCGGACAGCGGTCCTCCAGGGGATAGTGGGGGCAAACTATTGGTTAGGCGGACCCTGGGCTTGAGACGGGGTGATATGGGTATTTCCTTGCCTCTCTCCCTCTTGTTGTTTATTTTTTCTTGTCTTTTCTTTTTCTTGTTCTGTCCCCCCCCCCGCACTACCCCGCCTTTGTTGGGGGGGGGGATCCACACTGATAGTAATGCATGTCTCTAGAGGACCATGGGATAGGGGTAGGCCCCTGGCGGGATTCAGTTATTGTTTGGTGGTTTGGTTACCCCGTACAGGGATTGAGCTCAGTGATGAATATTTGGAGCATATACGGAGGGTTTTGGCCTTATTGAAATTGTCATGTAAGGAATAGAGTTAAGGAGACATTTAGACCTTGTCAACCCCCTTGCAACTATGAATGGGGGGATTTCTGGCACAGATCTCTACATAAACCATATGAGGCAAAGGAATTATGGCTTTCTGAAACTGTACTCAAGGTAATGGGGATTTTCTTTGTTTCCTTCTCCTTCCTAGATCCTTTCTTTTTTTTGTTATATGATAACTTGTGCAAATGCCAAAAAAAAAAAAAAAAAAAAAAAACAAGGCAAATGAGATAATAACTTTTATGGCTTGCTTAACTGATCACAACAGGCTGCATTTCGAAGTATCACCTGCTACAGAAAGCTTTGTGTAACCAGCAAGTTCCTGGGTACAATGGCACTTTAATAACTCTGGTGATTAATGCACTTGCTGGAAAGATCTGTGTGCATTCTCCTCAATGGCTCGACACAGCATAACATTGCATAGTGTGTCAAAGCATAGCATGAAACATGTAGATTTTTTTTTTTTATGTAGAAAGCCCAGTTGATTTCTGTTTTTGTTGAAAAGATCCTTGTGTTACCTGCAGGTTGCAAGTTAAAATCCTTGTCATATAGCTTAGTGCATCAAGGCAATTCATTCAAACTACAAGTAGGGGTGGGTGATAAACTCCACTCCTCCGGCGGAGTTCACTGAGTTTTCCCCACACCGCTCTCTGCTTGGAGCGCAGAGTTTGGAACAACTCTGCAAACCGTTTATTCTCGTGCGCGGCTCGTCAATATTAAGTTGGTGAGCAAGAAAATCGAGTGCTAGACCGCCTCCGAGATTTCTCAGCACAGGCGGTCATGGTAGGTTGCTACTGCTTGCGTTGAGAAAGCTTCTGCTCGCGTATAGAAAGCTGCAGCTCGAGTAGAAAATTTACTTGAGTGGCAGAACGTAGTAGCGTACTCTGTTGCACTCAGCGGTGCCTTTCATGCTGATTTAACAGTGTGGGACAAGCTCTTAGCACTAAAAATCAGCACGTCGTACTGAACTACGATGCTCGCAGAACTCTGTGGAATCTTGTGGAGTTTTTAGGTTACTCTACAGAATTCTGCAGAGTTCTACTTTGTGAGTTCTGCCCACCCCTAGCTACAAGCCATATGTTTCTAACCTTGTTTTTTCTCAATATTTTGCTATTCGAAGGTTGCTAAAAAAGGGCTATTTTGGTCAATAATATACACTTATTACTTAGTGCTGTATAAATGGTTATTAGTGTAATAACTCATGGACAGATACATCAGACATTCTTGCAGTGCATGGAGATTTCTTGCATACAAAGCTTTGAAAGGCCAAAAACCTAGCCCCGCCCCTTGCGCTGCCCTTAGCACCGTCCTTATGTTGGCCACAAATTCCACCCCCAGTTCACCGCTCCTATTGGTGAGTACCTGCACTCATTTCTTCCCTTTAAAGCACTGCTGCATCGCTTTCGGTCCTTTGTGTGGAGCATAAAGTATCAATTGATTTATTTTAACTAATCTAAGTCCGCTGCTACACAGTGATTGAATGATTTATTTATTTTTTTAAACATATTTTATTGAGGTTTTGCTTAAGTACATTGCATTTATCAGGTATTCATGTCATATAAGTACCTTCCCAACTTACATTTCCAACATCTCTGTTCTATTGCAGTTTTAATTCAACTCGCTCCCCTCACCCCCCCCCCCCCCCCCTCACTCCCAAACAAGTCTCTTTATGGCAGCCTGTTAAATCTAGCAGTGCATGAGTATTTCTACAAGCTTATCTATTGTTCATGTTGGAGTCAGGCGGTAGCTAGAGTGGCCATGTGCTGTTTGCCTTTTCCTATCCTCTTTGGGCTATTGCGCTTTCGTCTCTGTCCAGCGACAGTGGGCCCGAGCAATTTTCTGCTGTCTCATCCGAGTCTAGCGCCTGGATGTCATCTACTAGTCTCCCCCAAGCCCTTGCAGTCTTCAGTGTGCCTATACCCCGTCCCGCATCTCTCTTTTCCAAGGCCCTATTCTCGGTCCCCAAGCCGACTTCCAGTTCTTTGCGATTTCTCGCTTAGCTGATCTATATGCAAGGTCATCTGATTCGCACAGGTGTGAGGTACACTCTGTGTAAGACATAATAATTTAGCAACTTAAGTTGCGTATTTCTTGATATCCTGAGGGTCCTTTACACAATAGCCCTCCAACTCTTTTCCGGAATCGGTACTCCCAGGTCTTCCTCCCACTGAAGCCATTCCATGGGCCTTTGAATGTCACTCCTGATCACCCTGTAAATACAGGAGACTGTTTTAATTCTACCTGCCAATAGGGCCACATATCTCCAGCAGTCTAGTGCCAGCGGCTCTGTGGATCGATTGCCCCAATGCTTCTTAAACGCTGCAGTGAGGGCTCTGTGCATCAAGAAGTGGCCTTGGGGGGGAGGTCAAACTCCGCGTGGAAGTTCTCAAAAGGAAGCATCTGGGAATCTTGGAAAAGGGCTCCCACCACAATCGCTCCCACCTCCCTCCAGTCGTCAAGCCCCATCCAGTTCCCTCCGTGCGGTAAGTACCTGAGCACTTCCAGAGGTAAGTCTGGGGAGTAGGGCACTCCGCACCGAGAGCGCTGCAGCCATCTGGTCCAGCACTGTGTCACCATTTTTGTCTCTTCATTGTCCGTGCGCGGTCGTCGCTTTAGTAGTAATAGTATTCTCACCGGGTCTAGGACCTCTGGAGCGAATGGACATTGTGTCCCTCCCGTACTCCTACTGTCTGCTAACCATCTCACAAACCATTGGAGCTGGGCCGCAAGGTAATATGCTTCAAGGTCCAGGACCGCTAGACCCTCCCTCCCCCCTGTCACCGTGGAGTGCTGCATTGTGGCAAAGGCTACGCGCCTACGGCCTGATCCCCATACAAACATTATAAGTTGTGAGTTCATATCTCTAAATGTCACACTCTGGATCCATATCAGAAGAGTCCCAAAGAGGTAAAGCAGGCACGGAAGTGCCACCATTTTTAGCAGGGCCACCCTGCCCACCACGGACAACGTCAGGGAACCCCAAAACTCCATAGAGAAGTGGAGGGATCGTATCCCCCTGTCCACGTTGCCCTCCGCAAGAACCGAGGCTCTGCGGTATACTCACACCCCCAGATATTCCACAGGTGGGCTCCCATTGTAGGCATCCCAATCCCTCCAGAAAGGGCCTATCTAGTGTTGAGGAGAACAGGCTTGATTTCTGCCCATTCACTCTCAGTCCTGAGAGATGACCAAACTCATCTAACATTTTTTTGGTGCCTCACAGATCCTCCTCTGTATCTCTGAGAAAGAGCAGTAGATCATCCGCATATAGAGCAATATGGTGACACATCCCACTTACCTCCAACACTGCATAGTCTCGCCCAAGCCGGGCGCAGCATGCCTAAGGCTCCATGGCAAGGGCAAATAGTAGTGGAGACAGTGGGCATCCCTGCCTTGTACCCCTTTCCCCTCTCTGACTCCGGGATATAACCTTCTCCGTGCGCACTCTGGCCCGCGGGTCTGCGTAGAGTAGTTTCACCCATCCCACAAAGCTCTCGCCCAGACACATCTGCCCCAGTACCGTATACAGATAGCTCCATTCTAGGCTTTCAAACGCCTTTTCTACATTGACAGTGAACACTGCTGCATTTACCCTTTCATCCAGTATAGCCATGAGGCATCTGATATTAATAGCTGTGTTCCTTTCCAGAATAAAGCCAGCCTGATCTGAATGAACTTGGACATATACGGTAACAACCTGGTCGCTATTATCTTTCTCCGTTTTTTATTGTCCATTTTCAACATGGACAGCGGCCTATAGGCTGTACAGTCATAAGCCGGCTTCCCCGGTTTTAGTACCGGAACGATAAGGGCTTCTCCAGTGGTGTCAGGTAGTACTTTCAGTTCTCTAGCTGCCTCATACAGCGAGACCAACCTAGGGGCTAGCTCCGCAGCATAAGTCGAGAATTTGGAAGGTAATCCATCCGTTCCTGGCGTTTTATGTGTCATGTGCTTAATGGCTGCTTTCTCTACCGTTGCGAACTCCTACTAAGGGTACCCACAAAAAGTTTTAGGACTTAAACTACGAGCTAAACACTATTTTGGCCAATGTGTTCAACCCCATAATTCTTAAGGAAAGAAAGAGCCTCACTACTCCAATGTGGTATAATGCTACATGTAGGAAAGCAAAAACACAACTTCTTAGTGCAGTTAAATTTAGTAACAACAAAGCATTAATAACACAGAAACGCTGGGAATATAAAAAAATTAATTGCCCAGCTAAAGCCGAGTGGGATGCCGCTAATTGGGACAAATTAACACAGGCACTTAAAAATAATGATTCACAAACGTTCTGGCAAATTGTCAACACGGGTTCGTCTGTGCCCATCTCAGCTGTTGGTCCTAACATTGCTGCTAGTGTTTGGGAGGCTCACTTTTCATCTCTCTACGCCTGTGAGTCTTCCTCCTCTCTCGTTGATTTGAGGGAAGAGGACATCTTGGATGATTCTGCTCTACAGCACTATGTTGATGATTTTGGAGTCCAACAAGTCGCAGATTTACTGAGTAGCCTTCCTGTTGGAAAAGCGCCGGGCTTAGACAAGCTCCCTGGCGATCTTTTTAAAAATGAGCCGAAAATCTGGGCTCCCTACCTAACTGCATTATTTAACGCCATCCTAAAGGGTATGGCAATTCCTAGCACTTGGTTTGGAGCCGAGATAGTTCCATTTTATAAAAAAGGTTCCCCTCTACTTCCTGGAAACTATAGGCCGATTAGTCTTATAGAAGTTTCTCAAAAAATCTTTGCCCGCCTGATTCTAGACCGACTTAAAGATTGGATGGAGGAATTTTCCATCCTTAGTCCTTATCAGGCTGAGTTCAGGAAAAAGGTTTCCACGGTGGACCAAATTTTTCGGCTTATGCTTTTACATTGGAAGACCGTTCAGGTGGAGGCTGGTTCACTATACACTGTGTTTGTAGACCTACGGGCGGCCTTCGATCTGGTCCCCAGATCTAAATTATGGTCCGTTCTAGCAAACCTGGGTGTTCCTGCGCCCTTGTTGAAGATGATAATTCGCCTTCATAAGGGGAATTATGCACAAGTAAGGTATGGGAAGTACGGAATGTTAACATCAAGATTTACTGTAGGGAAAGGAGTCAGGCAAGGCTGTGTCTTGGCTACTACACTTTTCTGTCTCTACGTAAATGGCGCCTTCTCGTACCTAGACAAGGTCATTAATAGTGATGCCCCCAAACTTGATCGCAAGAGGGTCCCGGCGATAATGTTCGCAGACGATACCCTGCTGCTTTCTAAATCCCCTTTAGGCCTACAGAGGGTATTGGACGGTTTTGAGTTATTCTGTCTGGAGCAGGGTTTGGAAGTTAATACTCTTAAAACCAAATTTATGATCTTTAACCCTCCAGCTAAGACGCGTCCAAATCCCTCTGTAGGCGGGATAACTCTGGAGAGAGTCCATACCTTTGACTATCTGGGCCTCACCCTAAACGAAGGAATGACCTGGATTTCACACCAAACTAAGGCCCAGTTGAAACTAGTCCAATCAATTGGAGGGATTCTGAAGTTTTATAATTCTTCTTGTGTAAAATCGATTGATCCACCTATAGAAATATATAAACTTCAGGCCCGCGGGCGTGTAGTATATGGTGCAGAACTCTGGGGATCTAATTGCTGTTCTGAGATTCCATCTGTAGAATCCAAGTTTATAAGGCAGTTGCTAGCTCTACCTCGGAGTACTCCCCTACTCCCACTAAGACTCGATCTGGGTCTGCGACCTATTGATGAAGTCCTTGGTCTCAAACCCCTGATCTTCTGGAGGAGGATATGGTCAACACCTGAGCTTGTGGTCTATAGGGAAGAATTAATGGAACTATTGAGTATACCAAGTGCAGCCAAACTTCCATGGCTTTCGTATGTTAAGAGGCAACTTGGCGCACTCTGCCTTTCTGATCTTTGGACAGCCCCGGCGACAGCTTGTCTTAAAATTTCCCGTAAAAAACTTACCCATATTTATTATGAGTCTAAAACAGCAGATTCCATTTCCAAATCTCAATCTTCGATTTTAACGCAAACTTTTTTAATAGGTAAAGATTATTACCATTTTGAAGAGGCTTTAAGTGAGATTAGACCTAATTTTAATAGGAAATTGTTTATCCAGTGGAGATATGGCACACTTCCGATAAGAGCGTTTACCACTAAATGGTCTGACTCCATCCCAGAAAATTGTCCTAGTTGTGATGCAGAACTGGAGTCTGATATTCACATATTATTTTTTTGCCCATGTTACAAAAAGACTAGGAATTACTGGATTCTCCCTATCTGTAGGAATCTAGGCTTTATACATTGCAGAGAAGCCTATAGGGTACTCAAAACCGACTTATCTAGGCAAATAGTATTTGCAGTTTCCTCATTACTTGCCTCAATGTGGAGGAAAAGAAGACTAAATGTGTCTTTAACTTGAAACCTGATATATCTGGTCCTCCTCACTAAATTGTTGGTTGTCCCTCTTTTATCCTATAGTTTTAAAATAGTTTTTCTTTCTTTTAGTTTTGAGACATGAAATCGGTTTGCTTGCTGTTAAGTCTTCCTTTTTTCGACAGTTGTTTGATTGTATTTTCTGTATTTTCTGTATTACTGTATGAACTTTTATGACCAACTGGTCGAAATGAAGTTTGGAAAGAAAGCTTAATGGCTGCTTTCATCTTGTGCAGGGAGACAGCCGGCCCCAACTCCTCCGCATCTCCCGGTTCTAATCGTGGCAGTCTCAGACCCTCTAAATAGTCCCTTACTATCTCGTCATCACACTGGGGAGCCCTGCGGTACAGTCTGATATAGTACCGGGCAAAAATATTGTTGATCCCTTCCTGCGTATATTGTTTGTTCCCATCCTGGTCCACTATCTCCACTATTGGGGACCCTGCAAAGCAACAAAGAAGGGTTCCTACATTCTCTGATTCAGAGTTGATCCTGCATTAAGTTCCGGCACACCTGGAATTTCCCAGGCTGTCACCGACCCTGCAGCCAATGGCAGCATTCAAGGATGCGATGCATAACATATTCCAGATGCTACCAGCTCCCTCTAGCTCACGTCCCAAGGAGCCACATGGACCTCTAGTTGGACTCCCACTGTTTGCCCCCTCTACTGATAAATATTACTCAGGCCTCTTCTTGGGCCTGTACCACAGGCAGTCCAGACTTCCACTGTGGCCCCACTGTCCACAGCAGTTTCCATTATGCCAGCACCGATATAGACTCCACCGGTGCTAGTAACGAATCCAACCACAACACAGTTCTCTTGCACTATGAGAAAGTGGATTATTAATTGGGGTGGATGGTAGTCTACTGCAAGTAATGATGTCAATATTCTTGCTGGGTCCAGTTGAGGTTTAAGTAATTTTAAACCTGAGCTCAACCCCTTGTAGCTATGGCACCAAGCAGACATGCTTAGTTCAAGAAAATGTGTAAAGAATGTAGAAGTACCAAAACAGTTCAAAAGTGTGACACTATTAAAATCCCATTCACACTTATAGAATTTGGCCTTAGAAAATATTTTAATGAACAAAATAACACCAAAACAATACAATCTGGAAAGGAGAACCAGAGATATGAAAGTTTTAAATAAATAGCGCCAAAAATCATTAAACTCCAACTACAGTCATCTGGTTGCACTTGAGTGGTACCTAGGTGCGATTTAGAGCCAACAGCAGCAGAGCGTGGGGCAGATACAGAAACTCGGTTTGACCCGGTCAGAAATGTTACCTTCTGACTTAGTCTCTTAAATGGAAATCAAAAATTCTCAGTGGGGCAAGACAGCAGACTGTCACCAAAAAGAGCTCCACAAGGCAGGGCAGCCATCGGCTAGGTCCCAGTGAAGCCGTTGAATTTGTGCAGGAAAGCTCTGAGCTAGAGAAATTCAAAATTCATGCCCAAGGAATGTCCCTCGCTGGCCGAATACTTTTGTTGCATTCACCCAGTGACTATATTTGGTCTTACTCACATGTTAGAGCTTGAACTCCTGTAGCGGGGCCAGGCTGGAAAGTGTAGCCTAATGGGGCTTGACGAGGCAGACACCATCTCTGCAATGCCCCACTGAAATTAATTTGCTGCTGTGGAAAAGCTCAAAGCTCGACCAACCTGAATCTTTAGCCCAGTGCCAGCACACCTTCGTTTGATTCATTTGGCAGGTTTGTCCTGGTTCTCCGGAGGTCTTTAGAGCAAAAACATTTTTATTCCCATGTTTTACCATATACTAGGGCCTTATAAGTAAGTTAAGTATACCAATTAGGAGTATAGCCAATTCAGACATGTTTTACAGGTCGCACCAGATGCATTGGGGACTTGGTTAGCCGAGTCCCCGTGCACACAGTCAAAAGACCAGCAGCATCAGTCAAAAGAAATGGTGGTGAAATTGCAATAAGAGGCTTTTTCCTACAACCCTAGTTAGTTGACGGTTAGTTTATGGCTGCAGCCCTATAGCTTCTATGATATACCTCACACTGCACGGTCCCCATACGGCGCGGCGACCACCGTTCGCACCAGCAGGGCATACCCAGACGCAGGCCCCGGACACCTGCCTGCAGCCAAACACAGAGTAGAGACGCGCAGCCCGCAGGCCCACGAGACTGAGAGTCCGCATGGGACGCGAATGGGCGCTCCTGCTTTGTACGCCTATATAACAACTGCATTACCAACCGTGCCTATGTGTGTAATGCCAATGAAAATGTATTAAAAAAAAAAAAAAGAGGCCTTTTCCTACAAATCCCATGCTCATTTTGGCCTATGTTAAGCCTAGGTTGTGCTGTGATATAATGAAGGATCACGCTGTGCTTGCACTGCCAGAACTTCAGCCTTGGGCTCTCACTCAACACCAGTATTATAAATTGAAGTCGTTAACAGTGACCCTAAGAAGATCTTCCAGATTGTGAAGAGTTTTTTTCATCACAAAGTGTCTATGACTGAAATTCAGACATCTCAAACCCTGTGTGACAGGCTCTCTAAATTTTTTCAACAGAAGATTGAATCGAACCAATTGGGGTTTGTTGGTAGTAAGGCTGAGTTAGTGGGTTTACAAAGCTCTTCTTCTGCCACTTCTAGTTCCAAAACCACACTGGCAGAGTTTCAGTCAATTTCTCTTCAGCAACCCGAATGTGCTATTCCACCCTGCAAATCTGGCACTCCTATGGATCTATGGCCCCTAGCTGTACTTAGGAAAGCCATGGATATTATAAATCCTTTTATGAATTCTATTTTAAGTGCCTCATTACCATCTGGCTCAGGGCTGGAGATCTGAAGGAATGAAAACATTTATACTGTTTAGTTATTTATAACATGATCATTTTTACATTAAAAAAGCAAGATAATCACATATTTCATTAAAATGATATATAATGAACATGTCATCTAAAATAATTCATTGTGCAGATATGGCCAAATAATTCTAGATAATATAAAAACAAAGTGCATAGGGCTGGAAAGGGCAAGATAAGCGCAAGCTTCATTCTTAAATTGGGACATAGTAAAACACTTCATCTAAAAATGTATTCAACGTGCAAAAAGAGTGGCCCAATAGCTCTTTGTATTCTAAAAGCATAAAGCGCATTGTCCTGGCTAAGGCTATCATGTAAGGCTTTCCCCTTATTTTGCTTGTCCTGTGAAACAAGTGACTAGATACAGACTATTTAAAGGGCAAAAGTATTTTTTTAAAAGTACAATGTGCCGTATAGGGGACCCCCTGACAGTTAAATGTTAAACTTAAAATACAGTGCAGCCAGACTGCTAAAACCAGTGTCCCATGAGATTGAAATTCTATGGGGCTCTTGAAATTGGCTGAGGTCAAACCTCTGCTGAAGAAACAGTCTGTAGACCCTAATATCCTATCTAATTTCTACTCCCTACAAAAATGTAGTTAGTAAATGAGAAATTAATTGACTATTTACAAAGATTTAAGATTCTACACACATCACAATCAGGATTTAGGCCCAGACATTCCATCGAATGGGCCCTTCTTGAGGTGTCGGAATCAGTAAAGATCACGCTGGACAATTGTTTTAATGCTGTTCTTATTCTTCTTGATCTGACAGCAGAGTTGAGCACTGCGTCACATGCTGTACTTCTTCAGCGTCTTGCCAAAATCAGTATTTGTGAACAGGCTTTATCTTGGTTACAAGCCTTCCATGCAAATAGGAAACAGATGGGTACGATTGGTCATTTCGCTTCAGGAGAAAAACCATAGAAGTACGGACATCCGCAGGGCTCACCGCTTAGCCCAACACTATTTAACATTTATAAGTCCCTTTGATCTCTCTTACATTGAGCAGTTTGGAATCTCCACCACTTAATGTGTGGATAACACTCAGTTGATCCTGTCCTTCGAAAATAATTATTTTGGTTCAGAACAAAACTTCAAGAATTGTTTTCCCAAATCATCCATCGGTTGGAATGTAATCACCTGAAACTGAAATTCTTCTGTTTGGAAAGAACAATGTGTTCTCTGTTCAGGACTGGCAGCCTGTCAACCTTGGATCCCCATTTGATAATGATTGAAGCTCCCTGTTTTCCGTTTTTACTGATTTTTACAGATAAATACAGACCGAAAACCATTTGTTTCCTTTTCTGTATTTATTTTTTAAATGTGGATAAAACGTAAATTGGGTTGCTTTTTGGCTGATTCTAAATACTCTCTGCCTTGATTTCCCTGCCAATAGCTGCGTGGATTGATAGGTAAGGGGTTAAATAAAAAGGAGTAAAGAGGCTTAAACAGCAGTAGATTCCGAAATGTGCATATTTTCACATAGGCGCATTGATTTATCTGCTTCGGGTGTTCATATCACTGAAACCTGGCAGGCATTCAAGCATTAGTTCATATTTATCGGTAAATAAATGTGGAAATATACATACATATTTCAGCAGCATTTTTTCCACGAAACCCAAAATAAATATGGATAAATACAGATAAAATTACCCAAAAATAAATATGGATAAATACAGGCGGAAATGTCAAAAAAATAAATACCATAAAACGGGGAGCCCTAATTACGATGTATTATTTTGCCAAAAATCCTGGCAATCTCTTATCAAATCTTTTAATTTTTTTTTCAATTTCTCCTTTTGGCAACTAGAAAAACCAGAAACCATCCCCTTATTACCTCAAGGCTAGATTACTGAGGTAGTCTTTATTTAGGCATTTCAAAATACTAAATCCACAAGTTAAAAGTGGTACAAAATATGGCTGTGAGACTGGTGCTTAAGCTGCCACTCAGGAGCTCTATCCCCTTAAGGCTCAAGACTCTTCACTAGATACAGGTTCATAAACAGATTTTATTAAAAGCCCTGACTATTGTTTTTAGAGCCTTTCATCTAACCGGTCCAAAATATCTTTCAGACCGATTCATTTGTTACAGTACACAGAGGATTCTAAGATCTACAAATACTAATCTCCTCCAAATCCCCAGTTTTAGGCTGAAAACTAAGGAGGAAGATTCTCTACCATGGTAGGAGCTAAAGTGTGAAACAGACTCCCTTGCGGTCTGAGATTAGTTGAAAGTGATAGAGTGTTCAGAAAATACCTTAAAATCTGGTTTTTCATATTGTCAGATGAGTTGTGTGGTTGATGTAGGTTTCTTTCTTTCTTCCTCACTCTAGTGATTTTCTTATAGCAATAGCCTTTGGCGAATGGTCTTGTGCCTGGAATAGCGCCAGGATGCTCTGTTTGAGTAGTAGTGTGTTTTACAAATAATCTCATTCATTCATCAGAAGCTATTGTCCCCCTTTAACTCCAGCTTAGATGTAGGCCAGGGCATATCTAAAATCCCTTATGACACTTATGATAAGGAGGCAGACAGTGTTTGAGACGTGTGCTGTAGATAAACATGCTTTGCATACTCCTTCCATCTAGTGTTGGGTCCGAATGTTTGCAAGTTATTTTTCTTCGAAGAAGTCTATCCCGTCATTCGGTAAGGTGACTCCTCCTTTTGGTGATAACCGAAACCTTCTGCTCACAAAAGCAAAACTATTTTGGCGCCAAAATCAAAGGACAGCCTCTCTGAGCCTCCCAAACCGATTTTAGACGTTGTCAAGGCAAAATTGGGTCCTAAACAGAAGAAGCTTTATATCCAGCCTGATACAGGACATATTTCAGCCAAAACACCAGTCAAACACAAACTTCCTTCTGACGACCCTGCAGATAAAATTCCTCTGAAAAGAAAAAAGGACATGGCTACTAGCCCTGCTTATCCTGCCCCTCAGTCCCCTCCACCTCCATCTTCTCCAGAGTTACCAATTCAAGATCCCATACACATAACACCTCAGGGAATCTCCACATACACAGCCTCAAGGGGATGATACTGATAAAGACACTCATTTGCCTGTAAACCCATGGAATGATTACACCATTGACCCTCCAAAGGATACTGGCCCAGACCTTTACCCGTCAAAATCATCACCACCAGATGATAATATGGCTTATCAAGAACTTATTGCTAGAGAAGCAGAGTATCATGGGGTGGCCTTACATAAAGAGTCCTTAGAAGAAGACTTTTATTTGAAACCCTTGGCTCCACACACCGGTCATGTCAAACACTCCCTATGCTAAAGGGCATGATCAGGCATGCAGATGACCTCTTCAAAGACCCTGTGCGAGCACTTATTTTAACTCCCAGAGTAGATAAAAAATATACACCTTCTCCATCTGATCCCGTGTTCATGAAAGGAAAATTACCTCTCAATTCCCTAGTAGTGTCCAATGCTCGCCAAAGGGCTAATTCACAAACATCTGGTGATGCACCTCCCCCATACAAGGAATCTAAGCTTATAGATGCCTCGGGGAAGCAAGTGGCTGCTCAAGTGGCTAATCCGTGGTGCATCGCAAACGCACAGGGCCTACTAGCTAGGTACGACAGGGCACACTGGGATGAGATGGAGCAACTGCTCCAATATCTCCCAGACGAGCACAAAAGCAGAGCCCAGAGGTATTTTTTTTTAGATATGTCTTTATTAGAATTGTTCTTATACTTAGCAAAAATAACATACATACAGGAATTTTGGTCTGAAACACCATCTTTTACATGTCAATCCAATCCTTGATTCACCTGTCTTTCCAACATACCCTTCTACATAATTTACAATTCAAACTCTGGGTTGTGGTCTACGTACATTGTGATACTACCATCCTTTTTTCAAAACTGACATTCCTGTTTCTGCAGCAAGAAAATTGTCTATCTTGGGAAGTCACATCCCTGTACCTTCTTTAAGCCGTATCTTGTTTTAATGAACATTTAAACTGTCCCAGATCATGGGAAGTTATATAACATAACATAACATTGTCCAGTGGTATGCTATTTGTATCTAGGATATTTGAATAGTCTCTTGAGGGCTGTGGGTTTGTTGCTAGTATTTCCCCATGTCTAATTGTCAGAGGTGTCACTATCACTGTCCACAGTCGCCTTAGCAAAGCACAGAGTTAGTTCAAGAAGGCAAACTCATTTCTAACTAGTCTTATTAGATGTGCTCTAGATGCCGCTGACACTTTGACTAGAGATAAATACCAGCATTCTCCTCAAAAGGCATGCATGGCTTAGGATTTCAGGGTTTAAACCTGAGGTTTAGTAATCTATTTTAAACACCCCTTTTGTAGATTCGCATGTGCCCTCCAACCTCCCCGGTCACCTGTAGTTGTTGCAGTTCTCCCTATTTACATTATATATGCATGGACATCTCTTTACTACACTCACTTTCTCCATTCTCGCCCTCTTACGGGAAAACAATCTAACAGTGTAGTCGATGCCCATGCTCTCTATCACGGAATGGAGGAGTCACCTTACCTCGTGACTGGAAACACTTCTTAGAAGAAAAAAAATATGCAAACATCCGGACCCAACACTAGATGGCAGCAGTTTGCAAAGCATATCAATTTACAGCTCTACATGCCAAGAACAGATGCTTACTGGGTAAGTAACATAATCCTTACTCCCCCTCCATCATTCCACTGATGAAGGGCTGTACTTAAACTTGGAAAATACCAGTGTGCTGGATTCTTCACCTGAGACAGCTGGATTCATCGCCTTGCCCATCTGCCTCTTTTTCTGTAGTGATGCTAAAGGAAGCAGAAGTACTCGATTTGCAATCGCTTACTCTGCAAACTAAAGCCAATTGATTGATGGAAATTCTTCAGCCAGGCATGGCTTCTTATGAGCCACTACTACAATTTAATGAGGCCCCAACAGACTCGTATGGCTACTTGGCCCTTAGCCATTCTCTGCTGACCTGCGTCCAGGCAGCACAGGCCAACCCCTGGTGACCCAGACTTCTGACAAAATATACAGGATCTGAAAGCCTTGTAGTGCAGTCATTTGAAATGCTATTCCGGCAAACTCCAATTAGTGACTTATTGATGTCTGTGATACATTTTTCATTAGCTAACCTACCTTTACTTTCTCTATTTGCGGTGTGCCTTTAGTGCAGGTACATCCAGCAATATTCTGCTGGCTGTCACAGATGACCTCAGGACTGGCATTAATGATCAAACTATGTGTTGCATACAGTCCTGGACACCACTGACTGCATACGCCATGCTATTGACACCAGTGTAATGCTTAGAAGGAACACCTGGTTGTGATCAACTAGGTTTTTCAGGGATGTCAGAGCATCCAGTAGCTCTAGACCGTTCTGAGAAAAGATTGACTTAGCACTTAAGCAATTCAGAAATATTCCCACCAAAGCATGATCACTGAGGTTATTACCCAATGCCAGTAAATTCCATTGGTAGTACATAAACTGAGGGGAAATGCCACAAGCCTAGCTTACCGGCAGCATTAGCCTTCCTTGTGCTGAAGAAGGACAGTTGTCTCTGGTTTGTACTGGATCTCAGCCATTTAATGCCTTTCTAAAGAGGCTAAATTCAGAATGCTCATGCTGGCTCATTTTCTCTCGGCTTTAGATCCAGTCGTCCCTGGGTTTGCACGACATGTATTTTCATATACCAGTCCTGCAGTCCCAGAGACGTTACCTGTGGTTCACAGTGAGATCGGAACACTTCCAATTTACTGTTTTGCACCTCAATTTACCTTGATTCCGCAGGTGTTTATGAAAGTGATGGTGGGTACTGCTTATCTAAGAATGTCGGGATACATATATTCCCATACCTCAGTGGCTAGCTGCTCAAGGCATCAATGCGACCTCACCACAGTCCATTACAAATCACCTCCTGACTACACCAACCTCTTCATTTGCTTGGAAAACTGCAAGGTGAAGTTCCACCTTGACCCTACGCAGATTATTCCGTTCGTAACGGCTGTCCTGACGCAGTGGCTTTCTAGGACTTTCCCCTACTGCAGCAAGTTCAGGACATTTGTGTCTGATTCCGACATTTCTGGCTCAGTCATGGATTTCAGTGAGGACGGTGCTGAGGCTTGTTGGGCTCCTTGGTTTGTGCTTCCTTTTTATCATGTAAGCCAGATGGCAAGTGCGGACCCTGCAGTGTGACCCAGCACTAAAGTTTCCTCTCTGACACTCTTCAGATCTTGCTCATGATCTCATGTGGTGGCGGACGAGCACCATCCTGACACCTGTGACAGGTTGGTCTCTTTTGCCCACCCAGACTTTGCTATAGGGGCATAAGCGTCCCTCCTGTTGTGAAAGGGTCATTTTGGAGAAGTGAAGATCAGAGGCCCCCGCTCTCCAGCAGAGAGCGTGCTCCACATCAACGCTTTAGAGCATCAGGTTTTCTGTTTGGCCCTGAAAGCTTATCCAAGCGAAGGTTGGTTAAGGTCCTAAAGGATAGCACAACATACCATGTGATACTGCAACAAGCAGGGCGGGTGGTGTCCTTGTTTCTGTGCCAGGAGGTGCTATGTCTCTGAAAGTGGCTGGACGAGCAGAATATCATTTTGGTAGCCAGCCACCTAGCTGGGTCCCTGAATGTGGAGCCGACGAATTGAGCAAGCGGCTGCTGGCGGTCCACAAGTGGCTTCTTCATCCAGAGATGACACTGAGCTACTGTAGGAAAGAAGGATCTGCTTTTATGGTTACCCCCACTTTTTGCCTGGTGCTAAGCTGTTATTGACTTGTCTGACTGGGATCCTGCTAATCAGTCTCTCTGCTTGTGTTCAGTACTTAGGGACATCGCAAATTGTATACTGGTGTACCCTTACCAGTCCCTAGTATATGGTATAAAGGTACCAAGGACATAGGTACCTCCGAGGTCCCCCATGGCTGCAACAAATCCTATCATGTTTGGTATCAAACATGTTGGAATCATACCCTCACATCGTAAACGGTGTGGAAGGTATGATTCCAAGCACTGGAAGAGCCCTCCGTTAGGCTCTTCGTGTTCTCAGTGCCAGCCTTCTAGACCCGGACAGCACAAAATGGTTGCTGCCGACCAGAGACATGATTCTGCCGTCCTGCTGCTGAGCCAAGCTGGAGCAGGGAAAGGCAGAACAATAAGCATCCTGTCATGGGGAGGTGTGACCACCTCCCAGACAGGATTTAGTGTATTGGGGCCGGTAGGTGCGCTTGCCAGCGCCACTCAGTTTGCATGAGGGGCACATTTGGTGTCCCCATGCATAGTCCAGTTCAAACTAGTTCTGGGAGCCGTTGGCTCCCGCTCTGGTGCGAAACTGGACTAAGGACATGGGAGTAACCTGCTTCCTGTCCAGACCCTACCATGGGATGGTCCCCTGAATCATCCCAACCTGAGGGTACTTAAGGGCTTACCTGTGGGTGGCTCCCTGGATTCGTATTGGGATAAGATTCACAACAGACACAGCTGCTTCTTTTACTGTGTGGGCACTCTGGACTTTGTTTGGGCTTGACTTCTTCTCCTTTCAAGTCTGCTGCATCGTCTGTAGCTGTGCGCCATACAGGAACCTTCCAAGGCCTCTGGGCATCAAAGACACCTGAGGGAATATCCCTTGAAGTGAAGGAGTCACTTCACTGCATTCCCATGCACCGCAACTAAATCGACCGGTCTGCTGATCCTAAGCTGCTCCGGACTCCGAAAGGTTCTGCAGCACAGGTGGTGGTTCTCCACTTCTCTCAATGCCTGCCCTGCCCTCTCACAGAGTTTGAGGCCAGAATCCCTTGTGAGGGCTGCAATAATGGAACCCCTGTGCACTGCGTCAACTTGCAGTTGCAAAGACTTGTTGGCTTCCTTCCAAGAAGATCTTCGGGCTCCAAGTAGCCCCAACATCAAGCATCTCCAGTGGCCAGAATCTTCAGCCACACCGTATTGTTTTGCATCCTGGCCTGCATCTTTTGGTGAGCTGCTTGAGGTCCTCTTGCAACTCCAGTGCCTCCGGCCTGTGGGTCCATTTGAAGGTCCCCTTTGTTTCTTTTGGGCTCCCTTGATTGCTCGGGCCAGCCCTGACTCCCCTGCTTGTGGTGAGTCCCCTGGACCTTGCTGGTCCCGACATTGCACATTCTTCGACTTCTTGCGTTGGTTGCATTTGCCAAGGCTGTTGGTGCTCCCGCCAGACACTGACCCCTTAGCACTCGACATCTGACGTGGAACAGCTCGTGCACGGCTCCTGGTCTTCCTCAGCGTCTCCTGGTACTCACAGCTGCAGAGTCAAGGTCATCGTCGGCTCTCCTGCAACACCCAACATCGGAGGGCATTCGTCTTCCATGTCTCCTGATCACTCCAGAGTGACATAGACTCTGTCCCCTCTGCTTGCAGGTACCTCTCCACTAGAATCCACCTTCGGATTCCACCGGACACTTTCTCCTTCTTCTGCAGAGTCACTTTCCTGAAGTCCTCTATTGGGTTCGACGGCGGTTTCCAACGCCACTTCACACCTATGCACCCGGCTTCCCTGGTGTAGGTAACATGGGTACCAGGGTATCCACGGGTGGAGTGGCTCTCCAACCTTCTGTTTTCCACTGGGTTTCTTCAGGGTCCACTGGGAAGAGTCCTTTTTGTTTGAAACTCCAACTGCAACTTACACGTTGATTTGCATGGAGCACGCGGTCGTGCTCCCACACTGCACACGCTCTCCGTGGGGTTCCTAGTCACTCACCTTGGGTGGTTCTTTGGGTCCCCAGCACTTCTCCGTCCTCTCGACATTGTCTTGACCCGAGTCGTGGTTCTTATACCATTTTCTTTAGTATATGGTTTGGTCCACCCCGGGGTTCACTGTGTATTTCGTGCTATTTACTTGTTTCTATGCAAAGTATTGTGTGTATTGTGCATATTTCTGGGTAGGAGATATTTGTATGAGTTAGAAAGTATTATATAATAAATACCTATATTTATAATAACTTTTGTGGTTCTTTTTCACTTAATCTATACCTATAAGGTTGCATTCTGGTAAAACAAGCTGCTTTACACTCCGTTTGGACTAAGCCTTAAGGCTGCTCTCCACAGCTGCCACTTAGAGGGCTTTCTAAGGTTGTCTAAGACCTCTTAAATCACCATAAGGGTTGTCTGGACTGGTGCAGGTTGCCCACTTACGTTAGTGGACATCATATACCAGGCCAGCTTCACACAGCATCTTTGAGTGAAGCATGCCTGGTTAGATCTGTTTGTCACTGTCAAGAATGTGCGGTGACGATGCTTGTACACACTGGAGTTTCCTCCAAAAAGATCATTGGGAGATTAATTCTATCTGCGATGGGACACCTCGTCTCCTGTACACGTTCCTGTCACTGACTCGAGTTCTGAGAAAGTTAGAACTGACTAGTTCCAAGCAATCTTAATAGCCCCAGAAAGTGCCAAGAGAGTGAGATACGCAGAGCTCTTGAGCATGAGCATTCATCCTCCGATCCTGCTTTCTGTTGGGGAGGATCTACTGTCTTTGCAGTAGGGCAGAGTCCTTCACCGGAATCTCCACGACCTACAGCTCCATGCCTGGAGATTTTGTGACACCAGTTAAATATTCATGACTTGCTGCCTGAAGTGGTATGCCATTCCTGCAGCCAGACACTGTCCATAAAGTCTGTTTATGCCAAACGCTTGGAACATTTTGTGTTCTGGTGTTCACCATCTCGATACTCCCAACTGTGGGTTATTCTGCATGGTATCTTTTAAAGGTGAAGAATTTACGTTTAGAAGTATCCATCAGCAGCTACTTACTCTTGCTAATACTCTTTCCTGTTGTTTCTTTGCACGTTATATTTGAATGCAAGGAGATAGGCAGAGGATACCTGAAGCTGCTATTGAATGAATTTGTGTGATCCTGTAAAGAGACTTCATGGCTCTGTAAAAATGTTTGTATTCAATATGTTTTTTTATCTATACAGAATTATTTAAGAGCCTCGAAATGTAGAATGGCTTATCGTAAGAGTGCCATGTTAGTTAGAGTTTATGATATGATGCTGATATGAAATAGTAATATTAGGTCATAGTCATGTATATTCGCAGAAATATTTTCATATATATTTGTTTTATGTTGATTGTATGGAATCTTTCTGAATACATCGTTTTTTAACTTGGTTTATATGTTTGATTTGAACAAGTTCATCCCCAATAATATATTAAATTTGAATGCACTTGGCAAATAAATAGAGGGGAATTTAAGAGTTTATAGATATAACTTGGTGGCCTTTAGGCTTGATTTAGAGTTTGGCTGACCGGTTACTCCATCACAAACATGATGAATATCTCCTCTGCCTCATTACAAGTACAGTTATATCATATGTCACCTGTAATTAGGTGGACTGAATGGACTTCCTGTCTGCCAAACTCTGAATCGGGCATCTTTGATATCAGATTTTGTGGCTGTGAGAGGGAGGGTCGAAAGGAAAAACGAGGAGGCCGAATTAGTTGAGCAATTGTGATTGGATTTTAATCAAAGAAAGGTAATCGTTCCACAAAACAGGTCTAGGATGGTATGATGGTCTTCTCTAGTTGTGGTCCCTCCTCGTTGTCTTCCGGCTGGTGATGGGTTCCGGTCGTGGTCGGACTCCTCCGCAGGTTGCCTCGGAAAGTGAAAGGAGAGAAGGCGATAAGTTTTGTGGTTCAGGCTTTTCTGATACGAACCCTTCACCAGTGACTAACGAAGCACCCATTGTGAGGCACGAAAAAAAAGAAATACAGGTGTGCTGGTAGACATAAGACGGGGATAATGGAGTCGGGTGTCTATCCCAGTATATCAAATAAAGAACCGGGGTGATAAAAGAAGGGAGGTATGCGAGAATCCAAGGGTATGCGTGCCATACAAGAGAAAAAAAACAAGGTTGGAATATACGCTCTACAGAGGGTAAGGGCAGAGGGGTCAAAGCAAGCGGATCAGTACTCCTAATGCGGCTGGGTTGTGAAGGGATACAAAGGGAGGTGCGTGCTCGGACAACCGTTCTCACCACAGGATACCCCGGTGTTCTCTTAGTTGAATCTCCGGAGTTGCGGCGGCTTGTCAGCGTCCTCTTGGGGGTGTCCACCACTCCTCGGACCAGGTCTCGCTCTCTCCGGAGTCGGGTGCTTCTTCCGAGTCGACGGTCTGCCTCGGTTCCTCGTCTCTTAGGATGTTGGTCGAGTGTTCTTTTCCGCTCTTCTCTTCCTCTCGGTGTGGCTGTACTCCTTGCTCCGCCGTTTCCACACACCGTTGATGTTCTTCCGGGTTCCCTTCATACTCGACGGTTCCCGCCTCTCTCACATTCCATTGTTCCTGCTCAACCCGGGTGATGGAGCTCCTCCCTGCACACAAGAGTCAGTGGAAAGGATTAACTCATTCCCTCCCAGCCGTCTCATACCATTGTCGTTCTGTTGTACAAGTGATGTTGGGAAGGGGCCACCGTCTATGGAGGCCGCCTCCTCACAGTGGCGCACCATTATCCAACGAATTCAGGCAGAGGAAAATTATTTTGATGAGGGGGGGGGTGGATGTCTCTCCGTGTCCGCGTCCCCAACCGTACCTGGTTGAAGAGCCAGCACTCTACATTGTGGGGGATCTCTTATTTAAATCCTCGCGAAATTTTCAAAACTAATGGGGCGCTCCGCTCAGCTCCTACCCTGAAAGTCTCGGGGGGGTGGGGATTCGTCAAGCGGGGGCCGAGAAAAAAGGGGGGTCCCAAAACGCGTTTTCCCCATGCATTTTCCCATAGGACCTTTAGTCGAAGGTACAGCCCGAACGGCTGAGCAGAATTACTTGAAATTTGGCAAAGAGGTAGTCCTCAGGTCAGGGATGTGCCTTTTGCATATATGGAGGCAATCTGTCTAGTAGTTCCTGAGAAAATTGCAGTTAAAAGTACATAAATATCTATAGCCATGCGCGCACCGTGCGCGCACCGTGAGCGCACCCTAACGTGCGCGAGCGTAATTCTGATTGGTGGTTACATGTCAGTCAACGTTCGAATCAGTCGAAATCAGGAAGTGTCGGCCGCCATTTTGTTTGTTTTGAGTGCGAGAGTGAAAAAGGAAGGTGGCGAACGTGAAAAGGGGGCAGGGTAGAGAGTTCCTGACCCCCTAACCTTTGTCAGGGGGTCCCTGAAGGACCCCGAAGGCAGAAAAAAACATTTTAATTTTTCTTTAAAAAATTGCGGGGTGCGCGCACAGTGCGAGCACGGTGAAAAACCATAAAAAAAATTTTTTAAACTTTTTAATACGTAGTTTATTGTCAAATAAATATTAAAAAATATCATAATACATACATAACTTAGCATTTAAAAAAAACGTACAAATTCACTGAAAAAACCATAGGTTTCACACACGTTATAGTTAGGAATTAGCATTTAAAAAACCTTGCAAATTCACTTAAAAAACCATAGGTTTCACACATGTTATAGTTAGCTGGACATTTCACTCGTAAAAAAAACAATGAAATTCCCCCATTATAGTTAGTTCAGATAACTATAACTCGCGCGACCGCCACTCTATCACAAGGATGATGTCATCAGTGATGTCATGAGTGATGCCACTGACCATGTCATGAGTGATGTAATATGTGACGTCATGAGCAGTGGATTGCGGGCTCGCGAGTTATAGTTAGCAGAGAGAGAGTATTAGAGAGTAGTTAAGAGTGAGTAGCAGAGAGTGAGTAGCAGAGAGTGAGTAGCAGAGAGTGAGTAGCAGAGAGTGAGTAGCAGAGAGTGAGTAGCAGAGAGTGAGTAGCAGAGAGTGAGTAGCAGAGAGTGAGTAGCAGAGAGTGAGTAGCAGAGAGTGAGTAGCAGAGAGTGAGTAGCAGAGAGCAAGTAGTAGAGAGTGAGTAGTAGAGAGTGTAGTAGAGAGTGAGTAGTAGAGAGAGAGTAGTAGAGAGAGAGTAGTAGAGAGAGTAGCAGAGTGAGTAGCAGAGTGAGTAGCAGAGTGAGTAGCAGAGTGAGTAGCAGAGTGAGTAGCAGAGTGAGTAGTTCAAGTTCAAAACAACTTTATTTCGATTCATGACGAATCATAAAAAGCACGTAGACATCAAATACATAATTAAGGGGTACAATTACATCGGGTTGCAGTCACTATAAAAATAGAGCAATTAAAATATTTAAAAATGCAGAAATTTTTCGATAATTACATCGGGTGTTGTCAAAGACTGTTAAGTTATCTATTTACAGAACGTTTTTTAAGGCGAAAGGCAGCTACCAGGAAGTTAGCGACACTAAACATAGTTAGTGGTGAATCTAATTTTTTTAAGAAAAATAGAGCAGGCTTGATTTGCACGAACCCCTTGTTCTAAAGCAATGGAACAATATACTTTTTCCTGGGCAGATCATATGTACCACAGAAGAACATAAAATGAGCAGTGTCCTGCAGAGAAAAACCATCACATTTGCAGGCCGCTAAATCCTCTGGCTTGGCCCATACCTTCGAGTCATTTAGCAGAAAGTGAATCTGGTTAAGTCTTAGTTTGGTTAATAACCAGCGATGTAATGGAATAGACACTACTGTTAAATAAGGTTCAATGGCCGGTGTAGTTTTGGAAATATAATGCTCCCTCACAGTGGGTTTCGCAAGCTCACAGCTCTCCCGCTCCATTTCTCTTGCTTGGGAAAAAGTTACTTTGAACCATTCCAGGTCATTCTTAACGATGCAGTCTGGTTTATGGAAGAGATCTGGGCGGCCCAGGGATGTTAGTGTTTTTTTAATATATGCTAGCCACGGGATATTTTTCATATTGTCCAGAAGTAGGCAGTCTCTCATAATTGTGTGGTTCAGAGTTAAATTGGGAGTTCAGCCATGTTTTTAACCACATCAAGATAGGGGATTGTTTTTGTGTCACTGATGTACCCCTGGCCTAGTTCCATATGGACAGAAAAGGTGGCTGTGGATTGAGGTAATCCTAGAAGCATACGTAGAAATCTGTTTTCTTCCATCTGTATTGGTTCTATATTGTTGGAATAACCCCAGATGGAAGCCCCGTACCTTACTACTGAGATTGATTTCGCTCTGTAGAGTGCCAGCATTGCTTCCGTTGGCTTTCCACCCAGACGTTTTGAGAAGCCGACAATGGCGGCTGCTGTTCTTTTCATGGCGTTAGTTTTGACAGATATTTGAGATGCCCATGTGCCCTTATCGTCGTATACTACCCCCAGGTAGGTGAAAGTTCTCACATTAGAAATAGAAGTATTAGCACAGTAGAAGGTCTTCAAGTCCTTATTTTTTCTGCCGCTTACAGCCATAACATGGGACTTGTCTGTGTTGATTTTTAAATCAAGGGAGATCATAAAGGCATCGAAGGATGTCAATAGTCTTTGTAGCCCAAGAGGAGTACGTGCCACGAGCACCGCGTCGTCCGCGTAAAGGAGGACCGGGGTGGTCAGTCCGCCAAAACGCGGGACGTCGAGAGTTGCCAGCTCCAGTGTGGATTCGAGGTGGTTAATATAGAGTGTAAATAGTATTGGGGCGAGAATACACCCCTGTCGCACCCCTCTGGTAGACTTGAATCCAGCTGTACAAACTCCTTCCGGCGTCATCCTAATGGACGCTTCTAGGTCCCGATGAGCCTCAGCCAGGAAATGAGCCAAGGTAGGGTCCGTCCCCAGTTCCAGGAGGATGTCCCACAGCCTGGACCTATTCACTAGGTCGAAGGCTGTGGACAAGTCCATGAACCCCAGGTAGATTGATCCGCTGGATGCCACTGTGTATTTGCCTAGGATCAGATGTAAGTTGAGGCACTGGTCCTCCGTCCCTCTCCCCTTACGAAACCCGTATTGGGCGTTTGATAAGATGTTATTGCTGGCAGCCCACTCGTCGATCCTTGCCAGTATCACTTTCCCCAAGATTTTAAAAGACGAGTCGATTAATGAGATGGGGCGGTAGCACCTCGGGTCTCCCCTCTGGCCTTTCTTGAAGATTGGAATGATGGTGGCATGTGACCAGGAGGCAGGCAAGCTATGTTTCATGGCGGCATTGAAGACGTTGGTCAAAATGTTAGCCCAGAAAGAGACATTTGCCTTGAACATATCGGCTGGGACGCCATCTGGGCCTGGCGCTTTCTGCCCTACTGTGTTGGTTATGGCTTTTTCAACTTCTTCCATATTAAAGGAGAGTGAGTAGCAGAGAGTGAGTAGCAGAGAGTGAGTAGCAGAGAGTGAGTAGCAGAGAGTGAGTAGCAGAGAGTGAGTAGCAGAGAGTGAGTAGCAGAGAGAGAGTAGCAGAGAGAGAGTAGCAGAGAGAGAGTAGCAGAGAGAGAGTAGCAGAGAGAGAGTAGCAGAGAGAGAGTAGCAGAGAGAGAGTAGCAGAGAGAGAGTAGCAGAGAGTGAGTAGTAGAGAGTAGTAGAGAGCAAGTAGTAGAGAGTGAGTAGTAGAGAGTAGTAGAGAGTGAGAAGTAGAGAGAGTAGTAGAGAAGTAGAGAGTGAGTAGTAGAGAGTAGTAGAGAGTGAGAAGTAGAGAGAGTAGTAGAGAAAGTAGCAGAGTGTGAGTAGCAGAGTGTGAGTAGCAGAGTGTGAGTAGCAGAGTGTGAGTAGCAGAGTGTGAGTAGCAGAGTGTGAGTAGCAGAGTGTGAGTAGCAGAGTGTGAGTAGCAGAGTGTGTAGCAGAGTGAGTAGTAGTAGAGTGAGTAGTAGTGAGTGAGTAGTAGAGAGTAGAAGAGAGTGATTAGTAAAGAGAGAGTAGTAGAGAGTAGTAGAGAGTCAGTAGTAGAGAGTAGTCAGTGTCAGTCAGTGTCAGTCAGTGTCAGTCAGTGTCAGTCAGTCAGTGTCAGTCAGTGTCAGTCAGTGTCAGTCAGTGTCAGTCAGTGTCAGTCAGTGTCAGTCAGTGTCAGTCAGTGTCAGTCAGTGTCAGTCAGTGTCAGTCAGTGTCAGTCAGTGTCAGTCAGTGTCAGTCAGTGTCAGTCAGTGTCAGTCAGTGTCAGTCAGTGTCAGTCAGTGTCAGTCAGTGTCAGTCAGTGTCAGTCAGTGTCAGTCAGTGTCAGTCAGTGTCAGTCAGTGTCTGTCAGTCAGTCAGTGTCTGTCAGTCAGTCAGTGTCTGTCAGTCAGTCAGTGTCTGTCAGTCAGTCAGTGTCTGTCAGTCAGTGTCTGTCAGTCAGTGTCTGTCAGTCAGTGTCTGTCAGTCAGTGTCTGTCAGTCAGTGTCTGTCAGTCAGTGTCTGTCAGTCAGTGTCTGTCAGTCAGTGTCTGTCAGTCAGTGTCTGTCAGTCAGTGTCTGTCAGTCAGTGTCTGTCAGTCAGTGTCTGTCAGTCAGTGTCTGTCAGTCAGTGTCTGTCAGTCAGTGTCTGTCAGTCAGTGTCTGTCAGTCAGTGTCTGTCAGTCAGTGTCTGTCAGTCAGTGTCTGTCAGTCAGTGTCTGTCAGTCAGTGTCTGTCAGTCAGTGTCTGTCAGTCAGTGTCTGTCAGTCAGTGTCTGTCAGTCAGTGTCTGTCAGTCAGTGTCAGTCAGTCAGTGTCAGTCAGTCAGTGTCAGTCAGTCAGTGTCAGTCAGTCAGTGTCAGTCAGTGTCAGTCAGTCAGTGTCTGTCAGTCAGTGTCTGTCAGTGTCTGTTAATCAGTGTCAGTCAGTCAGTGTCTGTCAGTGTCTGTTAATCAGTGTCAGTCAGTGTCAGTCAGTGTCTGTTAATCAGTGTCAGTCAGTGTCAGTCAGTGTCTGTTAATCAGTGTCAGTCAGTGTCTGTTAATCAGTGTCAGTCAGTCAGTGTCAGCTAGAGCAGCTCTGCTGACCTGGTTCTCTGGCTCTAAAGCAGCTCTGCTGACCTGGTTCTCTGGCTCTAAAGCAGCTCTGCTGACCTGGTTCTCTGGCTCTAAAGCAGCTCTGCTGACCTGGTTTCTCTGGCTCTACAGCACGTCTGCTGACCTGGTTCTCTGGCTCTAGAGCAGCTCTGCTGACCTGGTTCTTATGCTACAGAGCAGCTCTGCTGATCTAGTTCTCTGGCTCTACAACAGCTCTGCTGACCTGGTTCTCTCCCTCTAAAGCAGCTCTACTGACCTGGTTTCTCTGGCTCTGCAGCAGCTCTACAGACCTGGTTCTCTGGCTCTAGAGCAGCTCTGTTGACCTGGTTCTCTGGCTCTAAAGCAGCTCTGCTAACCTGGTTCTCTGGCTCTAAAGCAGCTCTGCTGGCCTAGTTCTCTCCCTCTAAAGCAGCTCTGCTGACCTGGTTTCTCTGGCTCTACAGCAGCTCTGCTGACCTGGTTCTCTGGCTCTAGAGCAGCTCTGCTGACCTCGTTCTTAGGCTCTAGAGCAGCTCTGCTGACCTGGTTCTCTGGCTCTACAGCAGCTCTGCTGACCTGGTTTTCTGCACTGTATGTGAGAGTTGGTGTATATAAATAAGTATGTGTAAGAGTCAGTGATTGTGAGAGTAACTATATGAATGAGTGTATAATTGTAATGGTGCTTTTTTAACATATTAACGATGAGTTACTATGTGTTTGAATAAATGAGGTGTTGTTGGATAATTGTGTAAGTGAGTAAATTTAAGTGCGATAAATATTTTTCATGAGTGAGTAGGATGACTGCATAACCGACTAAGATGACTGCTGATGTGTCAATGTCTATATATGTGTATAAGTGCATTTGATAGTGTTCTATTAATTAATGACTGCATGTATAGATGATTCTGTTGTTGAATGGGTAGTTGTGTGTGTAGACTTAGGAATCAGTGAGTGGGTATGTAGTAACTGGTATTGGTGTGTAAATGGTTTCAAATATGCTACTCTGTATTTTACAGTGAGTGATGAAAGGTTATACTAGTGTATGATGAGGTGTATCAGATTGTCAAGTGGATGATGTCATCAGTGATGTCATTAGTGATGTCACTGACCATGTCATGAATGATGCAATATGTGACATCATCAGCAGTGCTTTGCGGGCGAGTGAGTTATAGTTAGCAGAACTAACTATAACGGAGGAATTTCTATGGTTTTGTATGAGTGAAATGGGCAGCTAACTATAACACCCCTGAAACCTATGGTTTTTTCTGTGAATTTATATATATATATATTCAGTGAAAAAACCATAGGTTTCACACACGTTATAGTTAGCTGGACATTTCACTCATAAAAAACCAATGAAATTCCCCCGTTATAGTTAGTTAAGCTAACTATAACTCGCGCACCCGCAATCCACTGCTGATGACGTAACATATTACATCACTCATGACATGGTCAGTGACATCACTCATGACATCACTGATGACATCTCAAATGACATCACTGATGACATCATCCAGTGAATGTGTGTTTTTCTGAAAATTAAATATGTTTTATATATGTATATCTAAAGGTCGATGGAAGAATAAATGGGTATATAAGTGTCTAAAAGGATGATTTGTTTTTGAAAAATTGATTGTGTAACTGACTGATTAAGTGTATCTTAGTGAATACATGGCTTAGTGAGTAATGTTTAAATATGTAATTATCTGTATCAGTCTCTCACTTTGTGTATAAGTGTCTGCATGGGTTGGTGAGTAGCTACATGGGTGTTTATATAGGTTATTAGGTGGTTTTTTTAGTATCAGTGTGAGTGTCTGCATGGTTCGGTGGGGGGTATTACGTAGTGCATAGGTGCATGAATGAGTGACTCACTGGTTGTATGTGTTGAAGACAGCATGTGTGCATGACTGTATGGTTGGATGAGTGTGTGTATGGGTGTGTTAGTGAGTTAATGACTGTCTCAATAGTGTCTTTATGAGTAACTACATATGTTTTAAACTAGTATATGTGACTATTGGTGTATATAAGTGAGTATATGTGAGAGTGAGAGATTGAAAGAGTTCCTGTATGAATAAGTATGTGTTTTTATATGTGATTATTTAAAAGAGTAAGTATGTGTAAGTTTCCGTAGAAGTAAGTGTGGAGGTGTGTGTATAACTGTATATGCAAGTAAATGTATGTTTGATTCTTTATTAGCATGAGTGACTGTGTGTGAGTAACTCTATGGATGAGTGGCATTGTGTAACAGGATGTATAGGTGTATGAGTACATATGATGAGTGAGTACATGTATGAGTGACTGTATAGGACTGTTGGTGAATGAGTGGATGTGTATGTGGATCTTAGAATTACTGAAGAGGTTGTTGTAACTGGTATTGGTATGTCCATTTTTTTGAAAATATCAGTCTCTATTTTTGAATGTTTGTATCAAAGGTTATATTAGGGTGAGAGGAGGTCTACCACTCTGTCACAAGGATGATGTCATCAGTGATGTCATTTGAGATGTCATCAGTGATGTCATGAGTGATGTCACTGACCATGTCATGAGTGATGTAATATGTTATGTCATCAGCAGTGGATTGCGGGTGCGCGAGTTATAGTTAGCTTAACTAACTATAACGGGGGAATTTCATTTTTTTTTTATGAGTGAAATGTCCAGCTAACTATAACGTGTGTGAAACCTATGGTTTTTTCACTGAATTTGCAAGGTTTTTTTAAATGCTAATTCCTAACTATAACGTGTGTGAAACCCATGTTTTTTTCACTGAATTTGCAAGGTTTTTTAAATGCTAATTCCTAACTATAACGTGTGTGAAACCCATGGTTTTTTCAGTGAATTTGTATGGTTTTTTAAATGCTAATTCTTACCTATAACATGTGTGATTCCCATGGTTTTTTCATTGATTTTGTATGTTTTTTTTAATACAAATTCTTATATTAAACGTGTTTTTTTTTTTTATTTGCAAGCTTTTTTACTTTTTTTTTTTTTACTTTATATTCTCTTAAAACACTATGCTTAATTTGTAAAAATTCTGCAATATATTATTTTTTCTCATTTTTTTTTTTTTAACAAACAGGTAAGATATATTAGTATAACATACTGATTTTTTGTTTTTTTTTTTAATTACGCGTACGGTAAGCTTACGGTAAGCGTACGGTTTGCGTAATGTTCGTAATATTTCTACTCTTTTTGCGTATGGTTACGCAATTTACGTAGCCGTGCGTACTGCGTACGCGGCGCGTAAGCGTGTACGCTACACGCGCACGTTACGCGGAAGTGTTTGGGCGTGCCTGTTATGCGCATGCGCGCGAGCGCGTGTCTTTTTTACGCGCATGCGTACTTTTACCGTAAGCGCTCCGTAAGCGCTCCGTAAGCGCACCGTACGCGCACGGTGGGTCATGTGATCAAGAAACAAAACTTTTGATTGGTTCAAAGTAGTTTCAGTTCTAGAACTCTCCTACACCACACCCATTCCCCTCATTTCTGCTTGTGATCCCTTAGGAGAAGGAGCTGAGTTGTCTTTGGGATACGATGGCAGACCAGCACTCCTCTGCTGAGAGTGAGGCTAGCAGCACCACCATCAGGCAGAGAAAGAGGAAACAGAAGAGCTCTTTTATATGGGAGTATTTTACTTTTCCTGAGGGTGAGAAAAAAGTCAATGCTGCTTTGGTGACTTGTAAGCTGTGCCAGCGTGTACTTTCAAGAGGTAATCCTAACAAGAAGTATTCCTTCGGGAATCACACTATGTTACGACACCTTGAGGATGTACACCCTAGGACACATGCTCGACATACTGGAGGAAACCCTTCAGTAAGTCGACCAAGCACATCCACAGCAGCTCAGCCGAGTCCTTCTTCGGAAGCTCAGCAGAGCCCTTCATCTGTGGGGGCAGATTCACCTTTTTCTGATCCTGTGGAAAATAACCCTCGGTTTGCGAGGGTTACAATGCGGTGTTCATTTTGCCATGGTCTAATTGTTCATAGGGAGACCAGTCTTCCCCTCATTAACAACAAAATAGACCAGCACATTTGTCCTACCAGCTAATGTTCCCATTCTTCCTTTCCTCTGTCCCTGCATGAACACAACGGCTCTTTTAAGAGCCAACCTTACCTCTCAATTTTTTTTAATTTTTTCTTAAAAACTTTTTTTTTTTTTTTTACCGTACGCGTATTTTAAAAAAAAAAAAAAAAACTAAAAAACAATTACCACATTACAAGGTCCTTGAGGGATTAATAACTAAATACTGAAAATCTGTTTGAGGAGAAGTGGAAGAAAGGGACCATCTAATTTCTGACTTACCTGACCCACCCAACAATTTAATTTTTAATTAAAATTTAATTGATATTACTTGTAAAAATGGATTGTTTTTTTCCAAAATTTTCTTTCACAATCTGAAAAAAAAAATGTATTAATATTTAATAAATCATTATATAATACAGTACACGTATTTACATATTTTCCAAAAACAATTTTTTGCCATTTTTTTGCTGTTTTCAGAATATATTGCATCTCACTATAAATCGTGAAAGCAATTGCATTCATCACTTAACAGCGGGCAAAAAAAAAATAACAATCTCAAAGATTGTTTTAAAAAAGCCCAGAATCTCTTTTCACTTAAACATAACATTATAGAAATGCAAAATATTCAAAAAAATATCATCTAATAACAATAACTATTTCTTTAAAATACCGTCAGACAATTTTGTAACAGAAGCATAATTACAAAAATAATATATCTCAAATAACTCCACAATACATCTGGTTACATTTCCTTTAGGCCAAATGGTAATTTTAAAATTCTTTTTTGATTAAATTTCCAATGGTAATCTAATAAAATTCCAAAATTTAAATTGTACAGATGTTACCGATTCTCTCTAAAATTTTGGTTTCCGAAAGATTAATTAGTATTTAAATAAGTCCACAATACAATTGGTTACCTTTCCATATGGCCAAATGGTAATTTTAAAAATCTTTTTTGATTAAATTTCCAATGGTAATCCAATAAAATTCCAAAATTTAAATTGTACAGATGTTACTGATTCTCTCCAAATTTTTGGTTTCCGAAAGATTAATTAGGAATTAAATAAGTCCACAATATAATTGGTTACCTTTCCTTTAGGCCAAATGGTAATTTAAAAAATCTTTTTATTTGAAAATTCCAATGTTAATCCAATAAAATGGTAAAATTGTTTTGTACAGATCTTGCCAATTCTCTCTAAAATTTAGGTTTCAGGAAGATTAGATAGGAGTTTGCTAAATCAAAAGGCAAACGTTGCTTGAAAATCAATTGGGAATCATTACACAGTGTCCAGCCTTTTTCACATTTAAGATAAACTGTGTAATGTCCTGAACTTACAGTAGGTCCTTCATGGAAAATTATTGCAACTGTTACAAAAGTTTTTCCTGAAATTGATAATTGCTGTCCTATAAACTTCTTTATTAAAGTATCCAATTTTGTACCATCAGCTCTACATCGTTGCATCATTAAAATTACATACTGTCCGTATTCCTTTAAAATTAATGTTGAAAACATGTCTGATTTACACTCACTGCATTCCATGCTATGATTAGCATCTTTAACTAATTTAGCAAAAGTGACTGTTTTACACTCTGGCAATGTTAAATAAATAAACCTTTCAGAATCAACATTAGAGCCACATGTATGGAAACAGTTTTCACAACTATGTTCCCATTTATAAGAGAGACCAAACATATTTTCAATGTGTACCCCTTCTTCTTCCAGTACCTGAAGAAAATACATCAAGAATTCCTGTGCGTCTTGCTGTACATTTTGAGAAAACTGTGTTCGTCCTGAACATACATCTAAAAGTTTTCTAATTTCAGTAGCACTTTCTATTTTAGTTTTATCATTACTCAGCTTTTCAAAAAGGAGACTCAACTCAGAACAGAATCTTTTTCTCAGATTTACTATTATCTGTTCTTTCAAACTTTCCAGATAAAATACAACATTCAGCACTACATTAGCGTAGCAGTTGACACCAGAGCTATTTTCAAAATGACAACCTACAACCTCTTCAACATTTTCCTTTTTCTTTTTGCTTGCAATTACATCACTCCTCTTTTTTTTTTCTCTTCTCTACATCCTCATTATAGATATTCTCAATTCTCCTTTTTCGAGAAACAACACGTTTTTCCAACACAGGATACTGACCTAAATGTGGAGCATAGGTTCTTCTTAATCTATTATACTCCTTTACACAATTTGCATCAGCACAAACTTTGGAGTCATCAAAGTCTATCATAAATAAACCAGATAATGTTTTCACTCGTGACAAAGCAACATAAGCCATACCTTCTTTGAACACAGTTGAACCAATGTTTACAAAAGCACAATCTACAGTCAATCCTTGAGACTTGTGAATAGTTACAGCATATGCTAGAGAAAACGGAAACTGTTTCCTACGTACATATAAGTCTTTCACAAGCATGAAACGAACTGTACAACGACAAATGTCTATAACTTCTTCTATCTGATCAAATTTTATTTTTAAACATTCAATTCCTTCTTTTTTCTGGTAATTAATAAAACCCACAACTCTTCCCATAGCTCCATTCACTAAACCTTTTTCAACATCCAAATTTCTCCTTAAAAATACTCTACAGTTCATGCAAACATATAGATTTTTTTCTAATCCAGCTGTTTTGGAAATGTTCTTCTCTAGTGAATCCAATTTATTTTTCAGTTTGCCTGTTAATGTAATAGTAATTCTTTCATGCTGAATTTTGTCCACTGCTTCCAATTTCCTAATCTCTTCCTTTTCCAATTTCAAAAGTTCCTCATTGAATATTGAGCATTCACGTAGAGTTGGCATTAAGCAGATGACACTTTTCTTTTCTGCAATGTTCTTGTATATTTTTGCTGCAACTATTTCTTCCTTTGGGAATAAATTATGTAGCAACCGACTATGTAATGCTTTCGTGCCAGCTTCAGTGAGTAGTCCAATTCTGATATCTTTCAGAATACTTCCATATTCTTCATCGTTTGCTTGCCTCATATTAGTAGTAAGTTCCTTGTACTCAAAGAAGGACCAAATATTTGCATTACCAATGCTTCCCAATTACTTCTTTGTGTCTTCATGTGTCACAGTATTAAACACTGGTTGTCCTTTAACTGGAGTAAGCTGTAGAAGATCCCCAAAAACTATGACATGTTTTCCACCAAATAACACGTCATAGTCTGTCCTTAGAATTTGCTGCATTCTTAAATGCACAAAGGCAAGCATTAAGTTTGATACCATGCTCACCTCATCAATAATGAGAACTTGCATCTTCTTCAATACTCTTGAAACTTCCAAGCATGCTTCTCCAGTTAGCTTGTGGTATTGTATTTTGTTCTCATGCTCCACTGGTAACATTAGCAAACGATGTAAGGTGATTCCTTTTATGTTATAGGCTGCTAACCCAGTTGGAGCAGTAACCACACAAGACAAAGTTGAATCTGTTTTTTGCTGTAGGTAGCTTCTGATGACTTTGATTAAGAAACCTTTTCCAGTTCCAGCTTGTCCGCTTACATACATCCTGATTGGTTGAAATGATGTGCATGAGCACTCTTTTTTTTCATGTTGTAATCCGTGATCAATTTTGTTTCTGATCTCTTCATAAATTTGTTGCTGCTCTTCATTCAGTTGTCTTTCCAAATTTGGTAAGTCTATAAATTCTTCTTGAGCTTGATTCATAGCCGTTTCCACTTCAGTCATTGCTATTGCAGCTTCATTTTCAACGATTGGTTGTCCTAGGGGATCTTGACTGAGTGTTCCAGAACTTTGGCTGTCTTGAGAACTGTCTCTAGCTACTTCAGCTGCAATTGAAGTTTCCTGTTCAATTTCTTCATTTAACATTTGCACATAATTTCTGAAAGTACTGCATTCTATGCTGTCTTTGCAAGCATTAAAGGAATCTTCATAGCTTTGAAATTCTCCCAGTAGTTCGTCCTCTGAACGCCATGGTTTAAACAGTTGTAAAAGAGCCAAATAGTAAAATTCCTTTTTGTCAGTAGTGTCGCAACTCAGCTTCCGGTGATTTATCAAACTTCCTTTTGTTTGCTTCACCAAACATCCTTCCTCACCAATGACTTTATATTTTCCATTGTTGATGTCTTCTGCAGCTTTCCGTGAATAAATGTAGTTCTGCAGCACTTCATAGAGACACATGTTCTCTAGATGGACACTTCTCTTTGGGTAATATGTGTCCAACATGTTTGATTTCAAAATATCTGTACTTTCTGGGTCATTCTCGGCCAAATATTCAATTTCTCCAACAGATTTCAGTACCCGATTTCTCATTGCTGCAAGGCCTAAACTTGCCCAAATTATTCTTCTTGATTTTGAGTAGAGACTTGCAGAAGATAACCTATCTGAACATTCGTAGGATCCAATTTCTCGATGCGATAACATCTTTAAACTGAAACTGTACAGCTTCTTACTGACAGTCTTCTCGTGAGAAATCTCTTCCCACATTTCTTTCAATTCAGTTTTTTCTGATTTCGTAATGTAAGACGTAACCTATCGAGCAACAGCAATGGAATTGTCAGCTACATACTGTATATCCATGTTAGCATGCCACATGGATAAAATGACTGGGTTGTAGTCATTTATATTTTTTGATTCTTCTTTTCTTTTTAGGTTGTAGGTATTCTTAGGTGATTTTCTTGTAATAGTATGTCTCACAGCTGACATAAAACTGTTTACTCTTCCTTTTGAAAGAACAGGTCTAGGAAATCCAAATCGACATTTAGTGTAGAATTTATCTTTTGTCTTGTACTTCCGTCGCCAGTACTTTCCACACCGATGACTTTGGAAACGTAAAACTTGCTCTTTCAACTTTTTCTCTTCTGTGCTTTTTGGTATAGCACATGTTGCATATTCTTCAATAAAAGATAACACTGCTTCATCAGTATCTGTTCCAAACTTTGGGGCATCCTTGATCCACAACAGCATATGAATATGAGGAGCACCTCTTGCCTGGTACTCTTTTCTCCAAAAGAAATCCACAACTTCTCCAAGAGGTGGATTTTTTTTATTGCAGATGAAGGACATCATAGCCTCAAATCTATGATTGAAATATCTGCTAACATTAACCGGATCCAATGAGCACAGTTCTCCTGCTGTCTTGTATTCAATGTTTTTAATGTTTGAATTTGCCTCTCGTAGAAAATCCAGTAAATCATCCCAAGCGTACTCAGCACAGCTTAGGGTCAGGAACCATGTTGGTGTTCCTAAATTCCGTAACATGCATTTTAATTCACCATGGCGTTGGTACCAATATTCATTTGTTCCACGCTGACAAGCCATCAGATTGATCAGTTGTGTTTCCAAATGATCATCTCGGTGCTGCACTTTCTCCATAAAATCCTTAGCAGACACATTTTGTAAATGTAGTCCACTTTTTAAAATGTGATTTACTGCATAAGACAATGCAGACAAGTCGCTTTCAAATAAAAGATGGAACAAATAAGGAATACTTTGTTGAAATCTTGGATCTTCTGCATATAGTCTTGTAGTCCGATACTCAGATGCTGAAATCTGTTCTGGACGTTCATCGTATCGTCCTCCTTTTCCTGTAGGAAACAGCTGGGGAAAACATCGAGCTTCCAAGCTCTCCTCCCATACACTCACGGGAGTTCCTTTTGCTTTCTTCATCTGAAACAGATCAATAGTGTCTCCCATAACTTCTTTTGAATGAAGAGGATGTATGCTAAAATGTTCATAAATTTCTTCTTCCTTTGACTTGTCCACTTTTTCAATTTGACCAGTTGGTGTTTCTGTGTCTTCTTGTAAATCTTCTTCTTCTTCTTCTATATAAATTGATTCATACCATTTGTTATTCCTTTTCAAATACAAATTTGCTCTTTGTACTTTCCGTACATCTACCAGCTCTTGCCAAATCTTCTTATTCTTTGTAGGTACACCATTAACCAGAATAACTAATGGTTCACTTTCCAAAGTATCTGCATCAATAGTTTCCATATTTTTTTTCAAATCCAAGGGCAAATACACCACTTTTCCTTTTAAACCTCTCAGTAAATCTGAAGGAGGTAATTTACCAGTTTTGGGCTCCATACGTACTATGGTCTGGAAGGGATGAACACATTGAATAAGTATAGACTCATATGTATTTAATTCGGAAAGTTCGGCAGGAATAGCATCCAATTCTAAATTATTATGTACAGCTCTGGTCGGCATTCTATTTTCTTCTAACTTGTTGTAACAGTATTTACAAATACGCTGATCTTCACCCAATTCAAAACAATTTTCAAGAAATATATATGTGGCAAAATCCTTCCACTTATAATTATCTTCATTTTCACTTTTTCTGTAGAGATCAACATTCCTGGTTTGTTTTTTATAATGAGTTCCGCGGCAACAAATACAAGTAATATTTGGTCTTTCTTTAGAGATGATTGCAAATTTTGTCATTTGATCATCAAATTTCTTACTTACAGAGGGTTCTACATTCTCTTCCACATCTTCCTCGATAACTGTGTCATTACCTGCACTCTCTTGTTCTGGACCAAAGTAACAAAACTGAATTTCATCAGTAACCTTCTCTACATCTGATACCGATCCACGGAACAGCGCCCTATTCAATTCATCTAACTTTATTGCTGGACTTTTAGCAAAATACAATCGTCTCACAAACTTTCTCATTTCAGTATGATGAACTGCCAGCATCCTAAAATGATGAAAAACACTTTTACACACTTTTCTAGATAGACAAGCCAGAGAATGTCCCTGCAAACCAGTATTCTCTCTCACTCTGCATGGATCTAGACTTTGAAGCACCTTAATCTTCTGTTTAACACTTTTTTTTACTATATTCTCTTAGAAACTCACGAAATTTATCAATAGATTCCTGACGCACAGTGCAAATACTACTACAATTCCAAGTGTACACTGTGGCTTTAGGACGTCTCCCCATAGCCTCATCCGCCATCACTTGTTCCTCATCTCTTGGAACCATTTTCTCTTTCTCCATTATACAACCATTTTTCACTTCATAAGCACGACCTCTGGTGTCAACTGCATGCAGCAAACTATTACTTTGAAAATAACTCTCTTCATTAAAAAAAGGTTCACTACTTGAACTATGCATCCATTCTCCTAAAAACACTTTACAAAAGTTTGTTCTTTTCACTAGTCTTTTCCTTTTGCTTTGTGATTTCAGTACATTGACCATTTTATCTAATGTACGCATCCTGTTCAAAATTAAAATTAATAGTTTCCTTTTTAATTCTAAAGCCTTTGCTGCAATGGCTTCAATTTCTTTTTTTCTCTTAAAAATTTTTGATTTTTTCTTATATTTCTTCACATCCTTTATCAAATTGGACATAACTCTTCTCTGAAACATTTTTCTACGAATCTCTTTAAACGCTGTTTTTCTTTTTAAGTTAATCTTTATTGTTTCTGAAGGTATATTTGCATTAACTAAATGCTCAATTTTTTCCTGTTGTTTTCTATTTAAAACATTCTTTCCAGTACAGACATTTTGTACATTTTTCCTTTTTTTGAAGATATTGTTTAAAAAATCTTTTGTCTGCTTACCAGAAGACTTTCTCTTTTTCCCAACATGAGCATCTCCAACTAACTTAGGTCCTCCAGTTGTCTTCAAATACAGATTTTTTTTGTGGTTTTTCCTTTGTCTGGATTTTGTAGGCATCTTAAATTTTGTTCACTGCTCTTCAGCAATACCTGAAAGAAACTAAAAAAAAAAATCATTTATTTTATTTAAATATATTTCTATATTTTTTATGATCTTTTCAAATCTTAAAATACTATGTACCCCTTTCCTACAAGTGAAAATCACTATAAAACCATCACAAATTAAATATCTAAAAACAATTCCTGTGTGCACACAGAGTCATGGTTTGATATTAGGCAGAAAACGAAATTTCTTTGTCAATTTGAAAGCTCACTTACTACTCTTTTTTTGGCAAGTGATAAGTACTTTTACAGTCTAACACATTTTCAATCCACTTTTCAGATTCTGAAAACAGCACATGTCCAAACTGCTTTTTCAGACCAGGAACATGTGTAACCTGGGTGAATGACTACACTCCAGCAAGGGCAACCAGCCTTAGTGATGCTGAATGTATTTGCATTACTGACTGCAACCTCAAACCCCACTCGGTTGTGAATACTATGCATGATTCTACAGGATAAGCAGCTGGGTGTGTGCTAAGAGTCTGCTTCTGCAGAAAAATAGGTGCCCCTTTCCTACTAATGCAAATGTAAAATTACCAGAGTAATACGCAATAAATCTCTGTCTATAATTCCTCTTTGCACACAGAGTCATGGTTTGAAATTAGGCAGAAAAAGATATTTCTTTGCCAATTTGAAAGCTCACTTACTACTCTTTTTTTGGCAAGTGATAAGTACTTTTACAGTCTGACACATTTTTAATCCACTTTTCAGATTCTGAAAACAACACATGTCCAAACTGCTTTTTCAGACCAGGAACATGTGTAACCTGGGTGAATGACTACACTCCAGCAAGGGCAACCAGCCTTAGTGATGCTGAATGTATTTGCATTACTGACTGCAACCTCAAACCCTAAAAGTATTCCTCATTTATACCAGTACACCTTAATTTATGGTAAAAACATAGTCCATAATATTTTACATGTTCCTTACATTTAAATTTCTCCCAAAACACAAAATGATAAACACAACTTCAACAAAAGGAATCCCAATTCTATTATTCATTTCTTAATGTACCACATACATCCACTCTCAAACTCATAACTCACCTTTAAAATTAGTTAGTTGTGAAAGAAATGTGGCACTCAAACAGCAGATTATCAGAGCCAGGATCTCTGTTCTGTACACCTCTCTCCTCTCAGCAGAACCAGATAATGGCAATGTTTCCCTCTCTTTTTCCACACATATACATGTTAATTTTAAATCTCAGTGCTTCCCCCTTTTTTTCAAATGTAATCACACATTTCTATTGGTTGAAAACCAACCCTTTTCCAAAAGTACCCTTCCCCCAACTTGACTTCTGCCTAGCACCCTTCCCCCAACTTGACTTCTGCCTGCTACCATAGCAACAGCTCATGGAACACTGCTCTGTGAAGTCAGGTCAGAAGTTCACCACACAATGTTTCATTTTCAAAGAGCAAGAGTGCTTGACTTTTCAAACCTAACAGCAAATCCATAGTAATGTTCTTTGGTAACACATTTTTCTGTACCAATACAAAACATGCTTCTATAAATTGACACGTACAGCCTAGTTTTTAGTGTAGAATGGTATGAAACAGCCAATGAGTTCTTTTTATTTTAAAACAAATATGTATGCCTCCATTTCCAAACTGTCTTTCATTTCTTTTTCCCATTCTACTGAAATACACCTCCTGAGTGCATCCAGATCTCCTTTGAAGATGTTCACAGTGTGGATTGTAGGGCACAGCTATGTCTTCTGGAGTGAAAAGTATGCAGAGAAAACAGGCATGGTGAGAGACCTTGCTTTGCCAAATGTAGACATTAAATGGATTGGTCAGAGAGGGTTAAAGTGGCACCAATTGATGCCATTGGTGAAATCCTTCATGCAAATCCAACACCCTGACCTCATAATAGTGCACTGTGGTGGCAATGACCTAGGCACTTTAACTGGGGTAGGTCTGGAAATGCTTATGAAGGAAACCTTTGCACAACTGTTTTCACTTTTCCCTAAAACTGCCTTTGTGTATTCTAACATATGCCAAAGGCAAAAATGGAACTGGTCCAATCATTTTTGTCCGCAGATTGACAAAGCAAGAAAGCACGTCAACAAATCTGTTTCTGCTTTCCTCCGAGACTATGGTATGGGTTCCATTTACCACAACAACTTGCGTTACGACATGCAAGACATTTATAGAGGAGATGGTGTTCACTTCAATGATGAAGGGAACAGAGTCTTCCTCTTGAACCTTAGACTCTGCGTCGGTACTTACTTGTAGGTACCACTAAAAAATCACTTCAAAAACACAACGTCTCTTTTTAGAGCCCCCTAATATCTAAACACTTAAATCTGAATTTTATTTCTTTTTTTATTTTATTTTTCTACCGTACGCGTACGGTAAGCTTACCGTAAGCTTACCGTACGCGTACCCCGCGATTTTTTTTTAAAATTAATAAATGTATTTTTTGTACTTTTGTGTCCTTCTTTGACCCCCTTTCAAATGTTAGGGGGTCTGTAACTCTCTTCCTTGCCCCCTTATCTCGTTATCTCCCTTTTTTTCTCTGTGTGAAACACACGAAATGGCGGCCGACACTTCCTGATTTCGTCCGATTCGAATTACATTCATGTGACAACCAATCAGATTTGACCTCGCGCACGGCACCGTACGCGTACCGTAAGCTTACGGTAAGCTTACGGTAAGCGCACGGAGCGCGCTTACAGATATATATATTGATTTAAATGCTATTTTCTCAGGAACTACTGAACAGATTTACACCAGACCTACAAAAGGCACTTCCTTGACCTGCGGACTACCTCTCTGCCAAATTTCAAGTAATTCTGTTCAGCCGTTCGGGCTGTAGCTGTGTCTAAAGGTCCTATGGAAA
Organism: Triturus cristatus; assembly: GCF_964204655.1. Taxonomy (NCBI): domain Eukaryota; kingdom Metazoa; phylum Chordata; class Amphibia; order Caudata; family Salamandridae; genus Triturus; species Triturus cristatus. The sequence continues at coordinate 953,633,524 of NC_140592.1, forward strand.
AATGCATGGGGAAAACTCGTTTTGGGACCCCCCTTTTTTCTCAGCCCCCGCTTGACTAATCACCCCGAGACTTTCAGGGTAGGAGCGGAGCATAGCGCCCCATTAGTTTTGAAAATTTCGCGAGGATTCGTCGACCGGCGCCAAAGTTATTCCAAATAGAATGTTGCGGATTTCCTATGGAAAGAGGGTCCTAACTATAACTACCTACTGGCGACCGCCAGTAGGTAATATACATGCATACACTTATCGCTCCTTACTCTATATGACTGCATACGTGGGGGTACTCTTGATTTCTTGACTGAATTGAGTATTCAGCATTGAAAAGCAATCTTGAGGTTCATTTGTCAACTTTATGTGGGTGTGATCCGCCATGGTTCACATATATGAGCAAGTCATATAAAGAATCAAGGCAATCTGAATTGTATTTGAATTCGGAAACAATGTGTTCTGCTTATATAACAATACACTTTCTCCACAACAAGGTGAGAGCTGAGCTACCCTCAGGTAAAGGCATAACCATCCATTAAATGTTCACCTGGAAGGGAAAATTGTCTGCTTTTGATGAAGTATGTGTTCCGAAGGAATTTGCTTTCCAGGGTTAAGGTTAGGGCTTTGCCTTCGAGTACTGCCTGGGACTGGCTAAGTCTCTCTGATCAACTTCTATTTTGCTGTTATAAATATAAACAGCTGGATACAGCCTGTTCACAAGTTAGGAAGAGCATATATAACTCTCATGGTACTAATACTTAGATTTAGGACATGATGCAGCCCTGCCTGATTATATTTTTGATGATAGATGATCCCTTTGCAAGTTGAGCTTTATTTCAGGCTCTGTGAGCAACACAGAGCATAATCTATATACTAAAATGATATTTGTTTGGACAGGACAGTCCTAATTATCTGCCCCATGCAGCACAACAATTGCTGCCTTACTTTGTGTTGCTCATTTTTAGGTCTGGCTGCAGACAGCTCGATTTTGTTTTTTACAATCTTTTGATAGTGGTTCTTTAAAATATACAGAGACAAACCCCCCTTCATGAGTGTCTCTCTCTCATGACATTGTTAGCTGTTTGGCATCCCATTTTGCCTTCTGAAAAATCTAACAGAAAATACAAACCTAATATATTGCTTTGCCAATGCTGGTTTTATCTGTTGCTGTGTATATTTTATTTTTATTCTACTTACGTTTTGATTTCCCCTATATATTTGAAATTAATCATTTATTTACCGTGTCTCACTGCTCTTTGCAGTGAAAGCTGCAATCTATAAATGTTCAGATATAAAAAGATAATATATTTGTTTGTTATATGCAGGAGCGTGTGTAGTCTGTATAGAATTAAGTGCAAAAACATATTAAAGCATAATGTTAAAATATGTTCTCTTGGTTAATCTTACCTGTACAGGTTCTTTACGTTTGAAGGACCATAGAAACCTTCAAGCATTTACAGAAGCAGGATGTGGGAGTGGGTTTTTGGAGAGGGCTTGAAAGAGCTTTGAAAGCCTGGCTGATTTTTCAGTTTCCTGCAGACATCATTCTATTCCGACCAAACATCGCCTCAACCTTGAACACAAATTACACATCTCCTGACACTTCCTGCCCCTGTATGCAGTTCTTTTTGGTGCACAGGTGCAGGGCTTGCTGCATCCGTCACACAAGCTGACATTTTTTTATTTGCATTTTTTTGTATTCCTACTTGTACCCTATATGAGCAAGAAACTCCCAGGGTTGAAACATTGTTGTTACAGCACAATATTACGTCAAAAATAAACATCCAACTGGCTGGGCACTTCAAGCAGGTGTACACCTCCACCAACACGACCACAGTGCAGGATGCACGAGACTTCCTCAGGGACATTCACATGCCAGGGCTCACTCCAGATGAAACTAAAGATCTGGAGGCCGACTTCACAACAGAGGAACTAAAGGGAACCATTTACAAACTACAATCAGGCAAGGCCTGCGGCCCCAACGGTATCCCTGTCGAACTCTACAAACATACGGCTGATAGGATGGCCCCCTAACTGTTGCGAATGTATGAAGAGAGCCTAACTGTGGGTGAGCTTCCCAGGGACCAACGTATAGCTACCATTGTGGCAATCCATAAGCCTGGGAAACCCACGGAGGAGTGTGCGTCGTATCGCCCGATATCGTTGATCAACGCGGAGGCCAAGATTTTGGCCAAGGTGCTGGCACTTAGACTAGCCCCATATCTCACTAAATTGATCCACCCGGACCAATCAGGATTTATGCCGGGCAGGAATACTGCTTTGAACCTCTGCCGTCTCCACAGTGTTCTGGGCCGGAACCATACAGTCCTGGAGGATGCAGCAGTCCTATCTCTTGACGCGAAAATGGCGTTTGACTCTGTGGAATGGGCATTCCTGTTCGCAGGCCTCAAACACTTGGGGTTTGGGCCTAAATTCTGCTCCTAGGTACGTCTCCTATACACAAACCCTATCGCGCAGGTGGTAGCCAACGGACACATATCAATGGAATTTACGCTGGAGCGAGGGACGAGACAGGGCTGCCCACTATCGCCCCTCCTATTTGCGCTGGTCCTGGAGCCTGTGGCTGCATGGATTAGAAGAGACCCAGCTATTCGCGGCTTAAGATGGAGGGAGGGGTGGGAGGACCGGATCTCCTTCTACGCAGATGATGATCTGATATATATAGCCTCGCCTGCGTGGACTCTCAACGTACTACTTGATATCTGCCGGGCGTTCGAATCGTTGTCGGGATACACGATTAACTGAGAAAAATCGGTTCTCTATATTCTGTATGGCCCACCTCCCAAATTACTCCGGGGCTGTATGGTCAAGATGGTAACGGATAGCTTTAAGTACCTTGGGATACATGTGATGTCGGATCCAGACGAGTTCCGGGCGCTCAACCTTCAACCACTGCTGCAAAGGCTGTGGCGTGATATTCGGCACTGGAAGACGCTGCCACTCACATTGCTGGGTAAGGCGGCTCTTTTCAAAATGATGACTTTGCCTCGATTCTTATATGCCCTTCACAACACGCCATATTGTGTGCCCGACTCCTATTTTAAGGCAATAAACTCCGAAGTTACTAATCTCCTCTGGGACAATAAACCTGCGAAGATAGCCATGTGTAAACTTGTTAGGAGCTGGTACGACAGTGGCATTGCTCTGCCCAATATCAGTGCATACTATTGGGCCTCACAACTGACAGTCAATCAGTGGCTCCATGTGCCTGATACAGACCCAGCGTTTTGCTTAGATAAGGTGGCCCCGGGAACTGGGGGAATGAATTCGATGCTATACAATAAGCGGAAAACGAGGGGGCTCCCTGAACCGACTGCACATACGCTTCATGTCTGGCACGCAGCGACACGACTCCTAGGGTGGGCCGATAAGCTTACGCAGTACACCCCACTGTGGGACACTGGCAGATTGGGTACCCTGGGAAACAGTAAAGGGTTTCAGAAATGGGACTTGATAGGAATCTCCAGGATAGGGGACCTGTGGAAGGAGGGCACGATTGTCACCTTTACTTACCTGCAGGATCACTATGAGTTGGCCCCTGGGGAGCGGTTTCAATACTTGCAGGTGAAACACGCACTAGAAACAACACTACCAGCGACAGACATACTTCCTGAATCGTCTCCCTTAGCAGGCCGACTACTGACTGATTATTTGCACAAAAAAGCAATCTCCCTCACGTACCGGAAAATCATTAATAACCAGACAGACTCCCTGACGCGTCTATGAGTGACTTGGCAGGTGGAGGTTGGTGACCTAGACGACTCGGACTGGCAGGACGCCATAGCATCACCACGGGAGGTAGCGATCTCCTCCAAACTGCATCTCATACAACTAAAAATATTACATGGGACCTTCTATACAAGAGTGACTCTGCATAAGATCGGCAGAGCCTCGGACCAGTATTGCTTGCGCAACTGTGAAGAAGTGGGCACATTCTATCACACTTTTTGGAAATGTCCGGGGATCTCATCGTATTGGAAAGCAGTAATGGACACCATCACAGAAGTTAGTGGGAGCATGGGTCCGCTCTCTCCCAAGTGCTGCCTGTATAACATATGGGAGCCTACAGACCTCAACCATGTAGACAGACAGTGGGCAACAACGGGTATGATGGTAGCAAAACGGAACATAGCTCGGTACTGGGGAGCAGCGCAAACCCCAACTGTAACAGGCTGGTGTAATGATATGGATATGATCGTGCTTGCTGAAAAAGCTACATTTGTCCCCAGGGGGTGTGCTAAGAAATGGTGGAGAGTGTGTGGCAAATGGAATGTATACAGAGGTTATATATGCACTCCCCTGGTAATAGACCATGGATCAGACGATGAGATGTAGTAAACACAAATGTATAATTTATCCATCACTATACACTGTAATGCCCAATGAGAAGTTTTCTAAATATTCTTATTTTTATGTGGAATGTATTACAAATTATGTGCTAAATACAGTAAAATGTAAAAAAAAAAGAATTTGACATCCAAGGCCAAATTAGGTAGTGTTTATCAATGTGTCATGACTGCTGGAAATACAAAGCTTATCTGAGTGTGACCTCTACAGCTAATAGCAGGAGGTAAAGATCATTAATGACCTGGTGAGTATGCCTTAATGAGAGCTGATTAAAGGGAAAAGGGCTGTTGTCCAGCTTAGCAGACCTACTTTGGTTAAACAGAACCCTTGGTGCTGCCATGGATATTCATGTTTGTATCTATATATGTTTGTTTTTGTATAGTGCAAACCTAGCCAATTGGTAGTGGAGCACTGTACAGGTGAAAATGCAATGATACAGTCAACAAGTGTATGGAGAGGTCGTTTTTTCTGTACTGTAGTGTTCTTTAAAGAGTTGCATGTTCAACTCCTTTCTGAATTGGAGCTGGGTTTGGTCAGTCCTGATGGAAATGGGGATTTTTGTTCTAGATCCTGGGAGCATAGATAGAAAAAACTTATGGGCTTGCTTTTTACTTTTTTCCACTTAAACTCTAATTGAATAAATGTTGGATTACAGCATGACTTTCCTTCTGCTAGTTTCTAACTAGTAATCGCTTAAAAGTACTCCATGCTGTTTGATCGTCAGACTAGATTTTGACTGTTTTGCTCCTTTGATTTTTCAGACAATCTTTATGTGAACAATCAAAATGGATACTACTATCACTCTCAGACGAGTCTGGACAGAGCACCTCATGACTACAATGGGAGAATCCGCAACGGCAGTGTCTACAGTGCTCACAGCACCAACTCTTTAAATAACCCACAGCAATATATCCAGCCCTCCCCCATGTCATCTAATCCCAGCATAACTGGAAGTGATGTTATGAGGCCGGACTATGTTCCGACACATAGACATAGTGCTCCGATACCACCATCTTATCGGCCCACCCCGGATTATGAGACTGTGATGAGGCAACTGAACCGTGGCATAATGCATGCAGAACGACAGAGCCACTCAATGAGGAATTTGAATATAGGCAGCTCGTATGCCTACAGCAGGCCTGATGCACTGGTGTACAGCCAGCCTGAAATCCGGGAGCATGCACCATTTACTACAACCCAGGCCAATCACTATCCATTCAACCTGAATTACAGCTTTCACAGCCAGACTCCATATCCCCATCCTGCAGAAAGGCGTCCGGTGGTTGGAGCAGTTAGTGTTCCTGAGCTGACCAATGTTCAACATCAAGCCCAGGATTACCCAGCTCAGAACATCATGAAGACCCAGGTGTATCGCCCTCCTCCCCCATATCCATATCCTTACCCAAGACCAGCCAACAGCACGCCTGATCTTTCTCGACATCTTTACATTAGCAGCAGCAACCCAGATCTTATTACCCGGCGAGTTCATCATTCTGTGCAGACGTTTCAGGAAGACAGCTTGCCAGTGGCACACTCACTACAGGAAGTGAGCGAGCCCCTCACTTCTGCCAGACAGCTGCACCTGCAGAAAAGAAACAGCATAGAAATAGCTGGCATAGTGCACAACTTTGAAGGTATACGGATAAAAGAGAGGACTATGTCAGCCTCTGCAGCTGATGTGGGACTACCATGGGTGAAGACTGCCAGCTCACAGCCCAATGTATTTGTGGAAAGGACAAAGGAGGAAGCTCACGAGGCTCACAGCAATGCACAGTATGCTCACAAGAAATCTCTCTCGGATGCCACCATGCTGATACACAGCAGCGAGGATGATGAAGACCTCGAAGAGGAAAGCCAAGTTCAGCCACCACAAATATCTCTTACCAATGACCAAGCACAGATCCCTGCAATCAAAGGGAGCTATCCTGATGAATCTGCACCACCTTATCCTTTCAGCTCTGCTATGGCTTCGACAGGTGGCCCCTTGCAAGTCTTTGAACAGATGCCTGCAACTCTAGACCTCGAAACAGAGGCCAGACCATTGGTTGACAGTAGTCAAGCTTACTTGGTGGCAGGTACCTATTTTCAAAGGAGAGGAGAGGGCACAATGGCTCCATCTGTATCCGAATCGGACCTAACAATGTCTGGGAGGTACAGAGTCAAGAAAGATGCCACCAAAAAGAGACCTGTCTCTGACGTACTTTCAGGAAATAAAATGATCGTCGAAGGGCTTCCGCCTCTCGGAGTAAGTAAAAGTGATCCTAGTGCATGGTTGTTGTTAAAGTCTTCATGCTTTTAATCATTTTTTGAACTTTTTTTAATCCCTTTATATATGTATACTATAGTAAAGTATTCATTCAACAATAAAAAACAGGCTAAAGGTGGTGTTAATTCAGGTCACAGTAGCCAGACTCGCAGATATTCAGTAGTATTTTGAAGCAAATTCTCATACTTCACCTTTCTTTCCACAGCAGGTCGATCTGATACCCATTGGTCACACAGTAATGATACCTCCCTCTTTTAAGCATTTCTAAGGTGTTGTGTTGTCTGGTCCCACCTTATTGAAATGCTCTTGTTCTTACGGATAGGTTTGCTAGTTCCAGTTTCTAACCCAATAGATGTAAAGCAGTAAGTCAGGTGCTAAAATAAACCTAACAGCACTTTGCACAATATACTCTGCTACAAGTCGGTCATTAAGAACCACATTCTCTGTATATGGTGTCTAGTACCCGCATTAGCATAAAACCTCATTACACAAATGTGCTACATGAAGGACGACTAAAATATAAACACACATTATTAAACCTGTCACACCTGCGTCTGCCTCCAGGAACAGGAAGCACAGCCAGGCTTCCCTGACCAATCACAATGCTGCAATGCAGAGTTGTGATTGATCTGAGCGCCGTAACATGGCGCTCGGCCAGGGGCTGGAGGGGTGGGCATGTTCTCCACGCAGGCTGTAATGCAGTCTGCATGGAGAACAGGGAAAGTGCGCATGACTGTTTTGGGTGGCCCAAGAGGACCGACCAAACAGTCATTGCGCACTTAGGAGTGGGCAAACCGCTCCGCTTCTGCCCTGCTCCGAGAGCAGACCAGCCCCGCCCACGCGCAAAACAGCACAAAGCATAAAATGATAATAACTTAGTTATTATCATTTTATGTTTTGTACTTTGCACTACTTAAAAGCAGTGGGGTGACGCTCCTCCGCCATAGTGGAGGAGCCACCACTGCTCTGCATGCCACCAAAACCTGCAAAATTCATGTGAATGCAGACACAGGTTGCACAGGTTTCATCTGCAGCTTCTGCTGTCAGAGTGTCTTTCTACAAAGAGAATCTAGGTCCTGCTCCTGCACGCCACCCACAGAGCCAAAGTCTGTTCCGCACCTCACAGAGTTTCCCGGAGCAGCCCCCACCCAGTTTGAAGAGTTCTTTGAGGCCATTCTTCTGATATTTGGGTTGGCCGACCCCTCTGGAGCGCCTTAGGGCCCCATAGGTTCGTCGGGTTCCCCTACTGGGTTCCCTCTGGCAGATTCACCGTTGAAGCCAGTCGGGCCCTTTGGATCCGTTCCTGGATCCGGATTGGCTCCGGTCGCAAGTTCACGACCTTCATTGGACTATGTTCCAGTGACATCATTCCCAGCACCACACACGCCCCTCGGCGACGCTGACCACATCATCATACCGGTCTCGGATATGGAGCTAGACCAACGTCATCTGACGTAGACTCCGGCGCTGACTGGACCAAAACCCTCCTCTATGGAGACAACACCTCCCTTTGTTGAGAGGCCCTGTAGGGAATATGATTGGGGGGGATATGAGGATCCTTATAGAGGAGCCCTTGGCCAAGGATAACTGGTATGAGGAACTGGCTGATGCCAATGGTCTGGACACCTCCCGGACTCTGGCCTAGTCTCTCCACCTGGTGTGGCTACTGTAGAAGAGGCTTAATTTGCTATGGTGGTGAGGAAATGGCTGAGGTCCTGGACCTTATGCTGCCCTGGGTGTCAATCAAGACCAGTGTCTTTACAGAGGTGCTTCACCCCGGGGGAGCCCCCACAGAACCTCCTATTTTCTTTATTGAATTCTCACTGATGTCCTGCTTGGGGCCTGGACCAAAACCTGCACAGGCGCTCTTGTCCAAAGTCAACCCCATCATGTTCAGTACCACACCACTGATTAGGGAATTCAAGAGGCTGGATACTTCTGGCAAGAGTATATTCTCTTCCGCCAGCCTGGCACTGCAGTCCATGATCACAGAGTGTTTCTTGGACCACTATACCCACATGGTATGCGACTCCGTTGTGCAAGTGCTACCCATGGTCTCGGAGGAGACCTGAGCCATTCTGACCCAGGCTATTGCAGATGGCTGGAACGATGCAAAGTTCATAATATGCTGCAGACTGGACATGAAAGACTCACTAGGTAGAACAATTGCTTCGTCAGTGGCACTTCATCACCATGCCTGGCTAAGGTCAACTGGCTTCTCAGGGGATGTCTAGAAATGCCTTATGGACATGTCTTTCGACAGCACTTGCCCTCGACAGTAGGGCTATCGCCAGGTCACTGGGGCTCTCCATGGCTCCATTCTGCCTTTCGCTACCTTTGTGGCCATGGTAAGGGGTGCCAGCCATGTCCATTTCCTCTCAGCCACCACTGCCAGCAGACTCCCATGCCCTTTCATGGCGGTGGGCGCTGTTTTCACAATGTTTGTGGGACGCAAGGCCAGAGACCTGCCCAATCTGCCACCCTGGGCAGCCTCCAAACCTTTTTAATATGCCCTTGCAACATCACAGGCAACCGGTCGGCAGCAGGATCATGCACACCTGCCTCACTGACAGTCCATAGCTTAGGACAAACAGATGCTCCAAATGGTTAAGCGGCGCTCTGCTCTCCCATTCACAGAAACCCCGCTCCCCATGCCACCATCCTCCGAATGGCTGACGTAGGACCACCTCTCCCTGCTGTGTCAGGAAGTGCAGGCTCTTGGCCAAAGGAGCCATTGAGAGTGTGCCAACATCAGAAGTAGGTCATGGTCGTTAATTCCGCTACTTCCTGGTGCTGAAGGAAGATGAAGGCTTCTGCCTTATATTAGACCTCAGCTTTCACAACTACTTCCTGAAAAAGGACAAATTCAAAATGCTCACATTGACTCAGATACTGTCTGCCCTAGAGACAGGATGGTAGTGTTGGACTTGTAGGACACATTTCCATTTACCCGTCCTGTTAGCCTACAGACATTACCTGCGGCTCATGGTGGGCTATGAGCACTTTCAGTTTGCTTTGCTCCCCTTTGGCCTCACCAGTGCCGCTCGGGGTTCACTAAAATCATGGCAGTGGTTGCAGTCCATCTGCAGAAGTAAGGGGTTCCAGTCTTCCCCTAACTTAACGACTGGCTGTTGAAGGCAGGCTCGACCCAGGTGATCATAATCCACCTGCAGAGTATGGCGGAACGCCTGTATTTGTTGGCGTTCACTATCAACGTGCCAAAGTCACACCTGATTCCCTTCCAGATGCTCCCTTTCATTGGAAGCATTCTAGACGCAGACCAATTCCGCACCTATCCCCTGGAGTGGCACGTCCAGGATTTTCAGGCTATGATTTCGATGTTTCGGCCTCTATCCTGGATTTCGGTGAGACTGACTCTAAGGCGGCTGGGTCTCATGCCCTCCTGGGAAACCATGCTCCCTGGCATATGTGAGCTCTGCAGTGGTTTCAGGGGAATCTCTCCAACCTGGTCCAGATATCGACGGAAACTGCAAAAGACCTGCAGTGGTGGCAGCCCCTGCGTCACTTCTGTTTTCGGACGGCAATCTGCGAGAAGTGGAGATTAGAGGACTCTTGTCTCCATATCCGACACCACTGCCATATGGTATTGCAACAAGCAGGGTGGGATGGGGTCTTGGACCGTGCGCAAAGAAGCCCATTGTCTTTGGAATGGCTGGAATGTCAGGACATTTTCCTGGTCGTGCAGGAATTGGTATGATCTCTGAAAGCCAGGGCAGACTAACTTGTGAATGACAAATTGAGTCTTCGCCCGGAGGTGGCGATAGGTCTCTTCTGTGATTAGTTAGATCTATTTGCCACTGGATTCAAGCTAGCCTGGCTGATGAGGGGTGTCACCCCGAAACTGGTCCCAGGGTGCTTGTTTCCAGTTCAGGGAAGACCTAGCTTGGCAGTTCAGGCTGGACTGTTCCTATGAGGCAACGGATCAAGACTGGTTTACATATAGCTGGGCCTGAACTAAGGTGGCGAAGTGAGCTAAAGAACGATGTTGGATTCAACCCAGATCTGTGACTGGGGGTGAGTGTCATCTCCTTGTGTTTGCTTAGATCTGTTTGCCACCACGAGACCGCGCAATGTCAGCACTTATGCATGTTATAGTTTCCAATACAGCTCTAGCTCTGAGAAGCATTTAATCTCATGTGGAGCTCAGGCCCTTTGTATGCCTTTCCACTGAGACCACTCCTAACCAGAGTTGGCCTATATATGGCAAATTCATTTACCAGGAAACTTGCACATCTGTGGCTGTCAGCAGATTTACTTGGTAGAGAAACACCTGTTATTACTCAGGTAGGCAATCTATTTTGATGGAAGTGCCAAACAGTTCGGTTTCAGACTTGGAATGTTTTAAAATAAGTTCAATCAATCAATCAGGGGTTTATCAAGTGCGCTAATCACCTGTGAGGGTCTCAAGGTGCTGTTGGGGGGGTCGGGGGGGCAGCTCCGGATCAGTTGAAGAGCCAGGTCTTGAGGTCCTTCCTGAAGGTGTGCAGGGTCGGCGAGCGTCTGATATTCACAGGGAGCTTGTTCCAGGCCTTGGGTGCAATGTAGGAGAAAGCTCTACCGCCTGCTCTTTTTCTGCGGATGCGGGGGCCCTTTGCCAGGGCGAGGTCGGCGGAGCGGAGGTTCCTCTTGGGTAAGTGGAAGGAGACTCTCGCATTGAGGTATTTGGGTCCGATGTTGTTGAGTGATTTGTAGGTGTGGATGAGGAGTTTGAAGGTGACCCTCTTCTCCACGGGCAGCCAGTGGAGGTCTCGTAGGTGTTGGGTCATGTGCTCGTAGCGTGGTGTCCCGAGGACGAGTCTGGCTGTGGCGTTCTGGATGGTTTGGAGTTTGTGTAGAAGAGTTCTGTTGATCCCGGCATATAGGGCGTTGCCGTAGTCCAGTCTGCTGGTTATGAGCGCGTGGGTGACGAACCTTCTGCAGTTGGGGGGGATCCATTTGAAGATCTTGCTGAGGCAGTTGAAGCTGGTGGAAGTGACTGCGTTGATCTGGCGGTTCATGGAGAGGAAGGAGTCGGGGATGATACCGAGGTTTCATGCGTGGTCTGTAGGGGTGGGTGGCTTCCCGAGGGTGGGGGCCATCAGGTGTTGTCCCAGACAGAGGTGCAGGGTCCGAGGGTGAGGACCTCTGTTTTCTCTGAGTTGAGCTTGAGGCAACTGTCTTTCATCCAGGCTGCGACGCTCTTCGTTCCTTCATGGAAGTGGAGTCTGGTGTCTTCGGGGTTCTTTGTGAGCGAGAGGATGAGCTGGGTGTCGTCAGCGTAGGATACTATGCTGAGCCCTATGCTTTCTGACGATGGCGGCGAGGGTGCTATGTAGATGTAGAAGAGCGTCTGGCTGAGCGATGATCCTTGGGGTACTCCGCAGTTGATGTCAGTGGGTGCGGAGAGGAAGGGAGGGAGTCTGGTCCTCTGGGTTCTGCCGGAGAGGAAGAATTGGATCCAGTCGAGGGCGGCTCCTTGAATCCCCGCGTCATGAAGTCTGGCTGTGAGCGTGTGATGCGCGACTGTGTCGAAGGCTGCAGAGAGGTCTAGAAGGATGAGGGCCGCAGTGTGTCCCTGGTCTATTAGTATGCAGATGTCGTCCGTGGCGGCAGGGAGGGCAGTCTCGGTGCTGTGGTTGCTGCGGAATCCAGATTGTGAGGTGTCAAGGATGGAGTTTTCTTCGATGAAGGCAGTCAGCTGGGCGTTTACAAGTCTCTCTCTGACTTTGGCCGCGAAAGGGAGGAGAGAGATGGGCCGGTAGTTTTTCAGATCCGTTGGGTCGTCCGTTGGCTTCTGGAGGAGGGGTTTCAACCGGAGGTGTTGATGGTCCATCCTAGTTCGGGTGCGATGGCGGCTTTGTGGAATATGTGAGGAGGGCAGGGGTCCGTAGGGGCTCCTGAGTGGCTTTTCTTCATGGTCGCGGTGAAGTTCTCTTGGTCTACAGCCGCTAAGGAAGACATTTCAGGGGTTTTGGTAGTTTTGTGGATTTGGGAGAGGTCTCGAATTCTGTCAATGTCAGGCCGTCCCTGCCCAGCAGCAAATTGGGGAACTCCATTTTGTGACAGTTTATGGGCCTTGGAAAGGATAGAGGCCATATAAACCCTCAGACAGTCACTACTTCCTCCTACATCCCAGCCACCTCAGGGAAATAGCTCTCTTCAGGAGGGATATTTTAGACCAGTGGGAGGCTGGGTGTCCCATTTTCCAGAGACCTGGAGGACCATAACCCCGACCAGTTGTCCTACAGATGGTGGAAAAGAGATATGCCCTACCCTTCAAGCTGCCCCCTACTTGTTCAGACTTTTGCAGGAACACCTTCTCCTACTGCAGCAAGAGGTGTAAGCCCTGCTTCAGAAAGGAGCTGTGGAGTTGGTGCCAGAGGAGGAGCTTAATCAAGGTTATTATTCTTGTTAGTTCCTTGTTCCAAAGAAGGGTGGCAGTCTCCATCCGTTCTGAACCTCAGAGTCTTGAACTTCTTGCTGTGCAAGAAGTTCAAGATACTGTCACTTGCTCAGATGCTTATGGTACTCAAAGATGGAGACTGGATATGGTCACCCGACTTGCAGGATGTGTAATTCCATTTACCAATCCTGAAGTCCCACAGTAAGTACCTAAGTTTTGGCGTGGGCACAAATCACTGTCAATTTGTGGTTCTTCCCTTCGGCTGACTTCGTCTACACAAGTCTTCACAGAAGTGATGGAAGTGGTAGCCGCCCATTTTAGGAGATTGAGGATTACAGGTTTTCCTTACTGGATGACTGACTTCTGAAGAGCAAGACTCTGGAGATTGCATCCCTGCTGCATGGCCTGGGCTTCTCGGTCAGTGTGCTCAAATCTCACCTGGAGCCCTCTCATATCCTGTTCATAGGGCTATACTGAATAACATCTTCGGCCTATACCTTTCCACCTACCCTGAGGATGCGAGACATGCATGAGTTGTTTCTGCTCTTCTATGTGTGTTCAGAATTGGTATATCAACAAGCAGGGGGTAGTAGAGTTCCAGTTTCTCTGACAAGACCTTCCTAAGCTTTGGTCTTGGGTGCACAAGCACAGAACGTGGTTGGTGGTGATTAATCTCACAGGCTCGTTGAACACCATAGCTGATGACATGAGTCAGCATCATCTTGTTCTTAATGAGTGGCTTTTCAATACAGATGTTATAAAGAGTATCTTCGCCCAGTGGGGTATGACCTGAATGGATCTTTTTGCCACTTGTTCCGTTACACATTGCCTAAAGATCTGTACCTTCCAGCATCCGGTCAAGGAGGCTTAGGGCACATGTTCCAGTTGAAGTGGAACTTTCCTCTTCACTACGTGTTTCCTCCCATCCCATTCCTCGAGTTCTGAGGAAAATCTGCCAAGACCCTCCAAGTCATCTTACTGGCTCTGGCTTGGCTGAGAAGGGTGTGATATGTACCTCTCCATGTGTCGCCTTGATCAGTCCTCCTCTCAGAATGCATCTTCTCTCCCAGTCGAATGGGCAGGTGCTCCACCTGAATTTCCTACATGTTTATGGGTAGATATTGAGCACGGACACTTAACTGTATTCCAGCTACCTGATGATGAATCTGTTTACTGCGGGAAGTGTCACAGGTTTGATGCTTGGAGCGCAGATCACCAGATTGAACCCTTGAAAGTACAGCTGTCTGACATTCTCAAGCTCACATTCATATGCTCAGGAGGTATCAACCATGTGTATGGTGAGGTGTCTCTAGTGACACTGTCAGCCTTCCTTTGTCTTCCGAAACAGCCATCTCTTTTCATATAGCACCCACTGTTTTATGATTCTTGAAAGTTCTAACCAGTATGCTTCCTACCACTCCTTTTGTTTTGCCACAGTGGGATTTGAATCTGGTTCTTCCTGTTTTTTATGGGAGCGCTGTTCGAGCCACTTCATTGTTGATCCTTAAGGCTAGTAGCCATGCAGTAATTCTTTCTAGTTCCCATTACATCGGCCATGCGTGTCAGTGAGTTGCAAGCACTGAGCGTCAAGCAACCCTTCACCACTTTGTATCCTGACAAGTTGGTCCTCAGAACCAGAGCTGCTTCCTCCCAAAAGTGGTGACCCTTTTCCATCTAGTTCAATTGTTCACTGTTTCGTCCTTCTTTTCTCCCAATTTGCCCTTCAAAGGAGCACACTAGGCTGCCCAAGCAGAACCTGAAAAGGGCAGTGAACTTTTATATTGACTGCAAGAAGGACTTCTTTTCGAATGACCAGCTCTTCATAGGCTATGTAGGTAGCAGAAAAGGAAAACCGGTGAAGAAAAGGATCTCAGCTAGGGGGATTATGTTGTGCATTAAAATCAGCTATGTCATGGCCCAAAAAGAACCATAGGAGAGCATGAGAGCCAAGTCCTAAACATCTGCCTTGGCTAGGGGAGTGCATGGGTGACATCTGCAAAGCAGCCACTTGGTCAAACCTTCACACCTTTACCAAGTACTATTGTTTGGATTGAGAGGTGAGGAGTGGAGGGCAGTTTGCCAGCTCTGTATTATAGGACTTCTGGCATAACCATCCATCAAGGTCCTCCATTCTGTAGATAGGTATTGCTTGGGAATGTATTCAAGAGGTGAGTAATCAGAAGAAAAAGTTACTTATGGTTGGTAACTATATGTTTGAGGCATGTGTAGCTATGGATACACATGTTGTGCATTCTCCTGCCATCTAGTGTTGGGCCCATATGTGTGCAAGTTGTTTTTCTGGTAAAGTCTTTCAAGTCTCGAGGTACTGTGACTCTTCCTCTTGCTGGTAATGCTTATGGTCATTTACTACATTGTTAGATTGTTTTCTTTCCGCCGTCTGGTTCAGGCTTGTGTTCCCATGCTCCGGTTTGGCACCGTATCAGTGCTCTGTTCAGTCTACATATATATTGTACAGCAGTTGGCATTAGTATTTCCGTGTACACAATAATCATATTAAACAAAATGTCATTCCCTCCCCCCCCGTGCTTTATTAACTAGAACCCCCCCCCCCCATCCACCCTAGACTCATTGCAACTACAGCTTTACAAATACATATCACCGAGATGCCGAATGGAGCAACTTTAAGATTAATTCTTGTAGTCTCACAAATTATATACGAGCCTGAGGTCTCAATGGGGTCTGTCATTTAGCCATTATATTCTCGAGTCTATCATTGCTCAGATTAGGTTCACGTTTTTAGGTCTCGCTAGAGCCAGCACATGTGCTGGTCTGGCGAGACATTTAATAACTGGCTTTTTGAAGTGCTACCAAAGGTTTTCTCCGGCCACCAGCGAGCGGTTATGGGCGCGCGCTTACGAGCACAGGCACCATCTAGCGGGCCCCCTTACAGCCGCGATTACTTTCACTTTCGCGGCACCGCCATCTGCCTTTCCTCGCTCCGCTTCTCCCACACCACAGAACGCGTCCCCGTTACTTTTATGGCCGCGCGGCCAATGCTTGATTTCTAACAGCCATAGGCTCCTGCTACAAAGGCGAGGGTCTTTCATCCACAGTGTGTCATATTTCAGATGTCTTGAATCCGTGAGAGTCCTTTTGAGCACAGACAATGCCTTGTGATATATGCAGATCGTGGGGGCTTGTCCTGCAGTTGTATGACGATGCTACAGATGGAGGGGCCTTTTCTCCATATCATGCAGCCCGGGGGCTTGTCCTGCACACAGTGCCCTGTATAGGGGTATTTTTCATCCGTATAACAGTGCCTTGTCCTTCTTATATGTTGGGTACCCTGCTCCAAGTGTGTAAATTAAAGTTTTGCTGCAGATGAAAATAGTGCCTTTTTCCACGAGTGATTTTTAGGGCGCGAGAGAGACTTTTCCTACAGTTGCATTATCTTGTCCTAATGTGTTTTGGGTGAACCGGGGTGTTGTTCACAGACATAGATTTTGCTGTGCCACACAAATTAAAAGGACTGATCTTACCTTGCCTATACAGTGTCCTGTCGCAGATGTGGACGGAGGCTTTTTCTTCGTATTGTGACTGACCTGTCCGATTTGTTAGAAGGCTAGAAAATAGCTTTTCCTGTCACCTCCTTTGAATGCAGTGGGTTGACTTTTCAGCTCATGCAGTGCTCAATGAACGTTTTTAGTATATTTCTTGCTCGCACCCACGTTGTTACAAATTTATTTCATTAACCTGACCAGTGTAAGAATTATAGACTCCGAAGCTGGGTACACACATGGTGTACTAGTAACAGTTTTTTTGTACACTGTCTTTCCAGTCTGTTGGTTGTGATATTGTGTGTTTTCTGAGTCTTTTGTGTATTTTATTGAGAAGTGGAAAACTGTGTTTTTTGATCTTTCAGTTGTTTCTGATATTCTCTCAAGGAAGAGGCAGTTTTGCCACTTCCGTTCTTTCCAGGAAGTTCCTATTTTCAATGCAGGATATGGCCGTTAAATGTCTACAAATATGTATATCCTTTCCTAGGGACAGAGTGTGTCTATATTTTTATGTGGTGGCATTTTTAAAGTGCGAATCTAGCAGGAAAGCAACGAAGCCAGGGCTAGAGACTTTTTTTCTCTCTGATCACACAGTTGGCAGATTTTGGGCTCCCTCTTGTCATCTGCTACACTTATTTCTATTTTGTAGTCCATCATCCTGTATTGGGTAACCGTTTGACTGTGGTTTCGTTGGTGGTCATGGTTAGTTGTTCTCATGCGAGTGTTCTTCTTTCTAGGGCCTGTGTTTGGTTAATTGGAGGTACTATTTTATGTGTGCTGTTTCTCATGTTGTGCACTATTATAACCATTTGCACAGTTCTCAATATGCCATATTGTATGACATCACATTGCTTCATAGTGTGAGGTTGACAGTGGTGCTGGCCTGTGGCCTGAGTTGGGTGTGTAGTGAAGGTGTACATACTGCCACTCACTGAATGTGAAATAGCTTCTCTAGAAGGAAACCTTTTTTTTAGCAGTTAATAATTGGAGAGAGTGAGTCTGACAGATTTTATGTGAAATGACCTTTCCTGCAATTCCATGCGTGTGGGTGGTGCTCTCAAAAACACCAAAGCTTTAGCTCGAGACTGAGTCAGCTTTCCATTTGAATCAAACAATTACATTTGCAACTTTTTTCAGAAACTTACCAAAGTCTGTTACAGAAGGGGTTGTGCCTACTTCAGATGCCAGAACACGAGTGTATGACATGGTTTTGAGAAGGGATTCTGCGAAGGCTATCAACTATTTTTAGCATGTGTTCCCCTGTACAAGGACAACTCAGTCACAAAGCAGTCATAGCTGTATGGTTGTGCATTTGTTTTCATTTAATGAGCAGCAATGGCATTTTGAAAAGTAACTCTGTATAGTAGAACAATTAGACAATTGGGTCAGTATTGTTTTAATTGAGACTTGGTACAAGGATCACCCAGTCACCTTCTTTGATGACCTTCCTCTACTGGGATAGAAAGTAATTTTCAAAAAGAGAGAATCATAAGAGAGGCAGGGTCTCATTACTTTTTACTTCTCATTCTTGAAGCATATGCAAATTATAGACCTGAATGTTTTATCTTTCAAATGTGTAGTTGCATGCTCCAGGGAGCCCCTTTTTAACAACACAGCTCAGTACCATATCAACCTCTTACTCTTCTACCTCGCCATTCTCTTTCAAAACAGTGTCTAAAAGAGGAAGTGACTCATCAGGTCAATAAAGTCAAAACCTCTGGGCCTCCGTGGTTGTCCAGCTGCAATCTTAATTTTAAACTTCCCATACCTAGCTAGATCTTGGAAAGAGAAATTACCAGATAAGTGCAGGAATTAGCAGAGCAGAACCTCATCCAGAAGGACTGGCATTTGGTTTACAGAGAAGGGTTTTGCCACCCTTGCAAAGGCTAACCAGTGGCTTCAATTCTCATCTCAAGGTTGCCTGTTATACAGTCAGACACACCCTCCTTTTGAGCAGCCTCAAGGAATGTGTAGGGTTATTGTGGTCAGTCCTTGAATGGACTCAAACGTTTCTTCACAACAATAGCCGACAGCGGTTGGGGACTTTCTTTCATCATCCCACTAGGTAAAAGGAGAACTCCCATGAGGATTCCTAATTTCCCTGCTACTTTTTAACATCCACTTGCTTCCTCTTGCTTCAAGTATTACACCATGGGTACTCTCCGGAATATGCACAATGGCTGCCATCATTCAGTGAGCACATTACTTGTAACACTGTATAAAAATTCAAAGTGAATTAATAATCATTTGTGTTGGACATAACCAAAGGGTGTGAGATTGAAGTGCAGACCATGTATTCTGTTATTTGCGGGGATAAACACATATATTTATGCTTTATTTATCGCGAGTTATGAGTGACAGGGCTTGGTAAGGGAACACTGCCTTTCGGTCCATGCAGGTGAAATTCTTGGCTCACACAATGCTTTTGAGTCAGTTTAGATGAAACTGGTCAGAATGAGAATAACGCTGAGCTCTGGTGAATCTCAGTGAAGGAATTCAAGGATTGAAAACGAGCTACAGCAAGGTTGTGCACAGGACAATGTCAGCATTGTGAGCAGGTGTTGACAAATTGTAGTGATTCAGCCGAGTTGTAGTGTGTAAGGAGCTATGAGACTGTGGTTGGGCGAACTGAGAGAGATGTTTGGACACAGTTCAGGCTCGAGCCTTGCACGGCTTTTGCTCACGCAATTCAGTCAATTTCGTGCCAGGGAAACATGTGCGGAGACTGTGACGAGTAAACTGAGTCTTCAGCTGCTGAGTTTCATGTACTCTATAAAAACAAAATGTGTGCCAATAAAAAGTTTTATAATCCAAACCCCACCCTTCCTTCATTTTGGAAGGGTTGTGAGGTGAAGATTTTCCTGTAGTCATGCACATACGTGAAACGTGTTTTAGAGAATGAAAGGAGAGAGAGGGATTCTGCACACGCACATGCTGCCCTTTTGCACAGGGATTTTGCTTGGCTGCAAGGCTCTTCATGCACACACACTGTGCTTTTCCCTGGGTGTTGCATTGTGGGATGGGGTGGGGATTCTGGGATATACGCTTTGCCAGAAATGCGTATTTTTTTTTTACTGGGTATTGGTTTTCCCAACACATACACCAACCACTACATACACACAATACAAATCTAACAAGTGGTGCCAAAGTAGATCCTTATACATTCTCTTGAACAGTGGTCTTCAAACTTCTTAATACTGTGTATATTAGGTTCACTCGGGTCCCCTAAAATGACCAGCCTATATTCTCACCTTTATTCCATAAAATGTTAAATAATGCAAGCAAGCTGAAGAATTTAATTAAGGCTTAAGGGCACACCCTCTAGCAAATAAAACAAGCATTGGCATAGCCAATAGGTCTCGCCTTTGGGACCTTGAAAGTATTTAATTATGCAGCACAATATCATTGGTGCAACATCAACTGTTGCATGGCTGAACACTTATAAAGTCCCAAAGGCTAGACCTATTGGCTGTGCCAATGCTTGTTATTCAATGCAGTGAAGGTTCAGCAGCCACAAACTGTTCCACCACCATATCCCATTCCTTATGCCTCTATTTTCCTCTCTGCGTAGTGCCATACTTTCAGCCCTCCCTCAACGCACTACTTCAGTATGCCATGTTAGTGCTGATGGAGGCTAGGACCCCATCCACACCTGCATCATCACACCCAGGGTAGACAAGAAGTTGAAAGCTTCCCCTACTGACCCCCTTTACATTTGTAGCCAGCTCCTTGGTTGTCACTACCTCCTGTATAGGGGCCAACTCACAGACTATTGCTGACACAAGATAAAGAAAGCTAACATATAGTGGCTAACTAGTGGTGGGTTGGCAATTCTATTGGGCTCCTCTCCCAGTTTGACAGTGCTCATTCGGACAAGATGGAGGAGCTCCTACAGCATCTCCTAGAGAAGCACAGAAAAAGGCTATTGAGATTGTCTCTGAGGGAAAGCAGATCTCCAACATCACCAACCGCTGTGGATTAGGTGCCGCAGACACTGCTGCAAAGGTGATTAACTCTAGTATCCTTCTGCACAGGCATGCATGGCTCTGTATCTCCTGCTTCAAGCCGAAAGTCCAATAAAACTTGCTCAGCCTGCCGCTCGATTGCCAGCATTTGTTTGGGCTACAGGTTGACCAGATGCTGGAAAAAATAAAGAAAGATATATTGATGGTGAAAGCAATGGGTGCCCTTCCGAAACCTGCTCGTTTTGATGCACTCCCTGCAATGAAGGCTCAAAGACCACCTCCCTTGAGGCCTCCATGTTTTACCTGCATCCACAGTCCCAACAGTCTTCTCCCAGGGGCAACCTTAGAGAGTCTTACAGAGGAAACCACTCAAAAGGCAGAGGTAAAGGTGGCTTTCCAAAGGAGCTATCACCACCTGTAAACCACAGGCTTTCCCCCCGCCCCCTCCCGAACACACCACTCCACATGTCGGCTCAGTATGAAGTACCGCTTCATACTGAGCCGACATGTTTCATTGCCACCACAATTTAAGGCAATTTCATCAGGGCGGTGAGGTCGCCTGGCACCAGTACTGGACTCTGAAATTTTCTTTTACAGGGACTGACAAATGTAAAGACAAAACAGATACATATCACTCTCAAGGTTTCTTCTCTACATCGTGTCTAAAAACTATGTCTTCATTACACATGCGTTTACATTACCATAAACGAACCACAGTCCTTCATACCAGCTCTTTTCTTATGTCACGCATTAGATAAAACTCCATTAGTGAGTCTTCTCAATGGGCTTACACTCTGCCGTAGTGTCAATCTACAGAGTGATCAAAATTATTAAAATACACACAGGTTAACCATCTCTCGGCCCGTTCCACTCATAATGGGGCTGCTCCCATATTAGGAACTCTGTTTAGTAAGTTTTACGACAAGCACCGCTAAAAATTACCGGCACCTCAATCATTCGGTCTGCATAATTCTCAAATGCCGTTTCCAAGACCATATCTTAGTTGTTTCACATTCAATCTGCTAATGCCGCTTCTGTATCGGGCATTTCGATTTTGATATTACGGCAGTAGCCACCAAAAAATTACCGGCGCCCGACCCCTTTAATCAGGACCACTCTCAGTCATACTTTTAATCAAATTGTGCCCTCCTATTAATTCATGCCGCAGTCCTTACCGCCAAAGTCCTATGGAAGCGTGTTGCCTCGACCGTCTCTCCTACCGAGTAAACGCTTCATATTTAAACTTCCTGAACGGAACCCCGTTCACGTGCGTGGTCGGCGATCATGGGGGCCATATTGGAGTGTCACAACAATGCCTAAAGCTCCTTTATTAGCGTACAAAGCGAGTAAAATACAAAGTGTTTTCGCTAATCATGTTCTGTTTTCATGT
This sequence comes from Triturus cristatus, assembly GCF_964204655.1. Taxonomy (NCBI): domain Eukaryota; kingdom Metazoa; phylum Chordata; class Amphibia; order Caudata; family Salamandridae; genus Triturus; species Triturus cristatus. Next base: position 953,655,422 of record NC_140592.1, read on the forward strand.
TGTTAATGCAAAATACTCGTAATCCTTTTCATTTTCAGGTGCGTTAATTTTCTCAACCATCTGAGGAGTATATATAGCTAGGCATCCATATCGACGGACTCTTCATACAACTCTTACTACTACAATTGCTGTTACCTCTAATGGGCTCAATTGTCCATCGATTTACATAGCCTAGCCACTATGTTTATAGGCTCCTCCATAACGGTCCACATATCACATGTCTTAGCAAATTTCGTGGGGGCCATCTTATAAATTGCCTCCATACACAGATAATTTATATTCACACCCTGTATTCTATATAAAGAAGTTCTGATGTCATATGCAAGGTGTTACAATGCATTGTGAGTATCAGGGAATCAAGTACTTCACTCTCGGACACCAAAATACAGGTTCACTATTACCAGCATGATTGATGCAAGGATTTAATACTTGACTTTATTCCATTCCATAAAGTCGTTTAACCCAATCTGATCACTTTTCTCTTGAAAAATCCAACATGCCTCTTTAGAAACCAGAACCCTCTCAATGTTCTGCGGGTCCCCCACTACTTTCTCCAGTACAACCCAGGTGAAAGAGTGTTTCTACTCATGACAGTGCTGTACTAGTTTGGTGGTTAGCTTCCCAGAAACTCCGCTTCCTTAACTGTTATCCATTTGTTCTCTTTAACTATTCCTACCATTTCTCTGATAGTCACCTGGAGTTCATTTACAGGGTCACGAGTAAGAGATCGATAGTTGTTACTTACCCCCCAACAGTCTAGTCACTTCAGCGTCATAATCCGTAGAATTCATAACCACCACTGCCCCACCCTTGTCAGCTGATTTTTATGGTGAGCTGAGTTTCTGATTAACCACAAACCCAAGACTCCAGCTTTCTATATCCTACCAAAAATACATAAATCCCAACGTCCCCCTCCTGACCGACCCATTGTGTCGAGGATCCAATCAGTTTTGGAACCTCTATCACAGTTCGCCGACTTCTTTCTCAGAGAGTCGGTGATAAAACAATAGTCTTTTATTAAAGACACCATGGAGGTTTTAAACATTTTGGAGGGTATCCATTTTGATCCTTCCTGCGAATTTCTGGTCACAATTGACATCGAATTGCTTTATACCTGTATACCCCAAGACGCCACGCTGGTGGCAGCAGCCCAGGCCTTGGGTGAACAAGAGTGGTTCTATGACACACCGCAGTCGTTTATACTGCAATGCATCGAATTAGCACTCACCCATTCTGCTACAAAGATGAGCTGTACCTGCAAATCACGGGAACTTCTATGGGCGCAACCTTTGCGCCCAGTCTGGCCTGCATTTATGTAGGTCAGTTTGAAGAGCACATCATTTACCATCAGTCTAATCCCTTCCAGAGGAACTTACGCCTTTGGAAGCGATATATAGATGATGTGCTCTGCATTTGGTCTGGTGGCGAGGAGGTCTTATTAGAATTGCTTAACTGGCTTAACCATCAAGATGCCAGTTTACGATTTACATGGATGTATAGCAGTCAGAAGGCTGTATGCCTCGACTTGGACATCTGTGTGGAGGGTAACATACTGTGCACTGGAGTCCATCAGAAACCCTCTGATAAGAATCCGCTCCTGCTTTATCAATCATACCATCCCGGGGCGTTAAGAGATAATTTGCCAGTGGGGCAGTTCCTGCGATATCGCAGGAACTGCTCGACCACCGCGTCATACCTGGAACAATCAGAGGGATTGTGTGAGAAACTTAAACAGAGGAATTACCCCTGTAAAATAATCAATCAAGCTAAGAAAAGAGCATTAAATACCCCCCGCAGTGTACTCATGTAGAAAAATAAAAGAACTAAGGATGAGTGTGTCCCTGTGGTGATGACCTTTGACCCATTAGCTACCCGGATTCGTCAATCTATACGGAAGCACTGGGCATTACTTTCTACCAATGACTTTAAAATACTTCCACCGAGATTTGCATTTAAAAGGTAAGGTAACCTAAAGGACAAATTGGTTCATACCCGGGCGCAAGACCGCAACAAAAAGATACAACTATTCCTCCAGGACACTACCCCTGTGGAACATGTTCTGTATGTAGTCTTACTAAGAAGACTTCAAATGTGATCTTGAACTCTGGCAGGACTTGGCACCTGACGCGATTCAGTAATTGCAACACCATTAATGTGGTATATAGGTTGACATGCCAATGCGGTTTACACTACATAGGGCTTACAACCAGGAAGATCAAAATTAGAGTGCAGGAACACCTTAGCACCATCAGAGCAGGGAAGCTAACCACCAAACTAGTACAGCACTGTCATGAGCAGAAACACTCTTTCACCTGGGTTGTACTGGAGAAAGTAGTGGGGGACCCGCAGAACATTGAGAGGGTTCTGGTTTCTAAAGGGGCAAGTTGGATTTTTCAAGAGAAAAGTGATCAGATTGGGTTAAACTACTTTATAGAATGGAATAAAGTCAAGTATTAAATTCTTGCATCAATCATGCTGGTAATAGTGAACCTGTATTTTGGTGTCCGAGAGTGAAGTACTTGATTCCTTGATACTCACAATGCATTGTAACACCTTGCATATGACCTCAGAACCTCTTTATATAGAATACAGGGTGTGAATATAAATTACCCATGTATGGAGGCAATTTATAAGATGGCACCCACGAGATTTGCTAAGACGTGATATGTGGGCCGTTATGGAGGAGCCTATAAACATAGTGGCTAGGCTATGTAAATCGATGGACAATTGAGCCCATTAGAGGTAACAGCAATTGTAGTAGTAAGAGTTGTATGAAGAGTCCGTCGATATGGATGCCTAGCTATATATACTCCTCAGATGGTTGAGAAAATTAACACACCTGAAAATGAAAAGGATTACGAGTATTTTGCTTTAACAACATGAAAATAGAACATGATTAGTGAAAACACTTTGTATTTTATTCGTTTTGTACGCTAATAAAGGAGCTTTAGGCATTGTTGTGACACTCCAATATGGCCCCCATGATCGCCGACCACTCACGTGAACGGGGTTCCGTTCAGAAAGTTTAAATACGAAGCGTTCACTCGGTAGGAGAGACGGTTGAGGCAACTCGCTTCCATAGGACTTTGGCGGTAAGGACTGCGGCATGAATTAATAGGAGGGCACAATTTGATTAAAAGTATGACTTACAGTGGTCCTGATTAAAGGAGTCGGGCGCCGGTAATTGTTTGGCGGCTACTGCCGTAATATCAAAATCAAAATGCCCGATACGGACCGGCATAAGCAGATTTATTGTGAAACAACTAAGATATGGTCTTGGAAACAGCATTTGAGAACTATGCAGACCGAATGATTGAGGTGCCGGTAATTTTTAGCAGTGCTTGTCGTAAAACTAAACAGAGTTCCTAATATGGGAGCAGCCCCATTATGAGTGGAACGGGCCGAGAGATGGTTAACCTGTGTGTATTTTAATAATTTTTATCACTCTGTAGATTGACACTATGGCAGAGTGTAAGCCCATTGAGAAGACTCACAGATGGAGTTTTGTCTAATGCGTGACATAAGAAAAGAGCTGGTATGAAGGACCGTAGCTCGTTTATGGTAATGGAAACGCATGTGTAATGAAGACCTAGTTTTAGACATGATGTAGAGAAGAAACCTTGAAAGTGATTTGCTATGTATCTGTTTTGTCTTTACATTTGGCAGTCCCTGTAAAAGAAAATTTCAGAGTCCAGTACTGGTACCAGGCGACCTCACTGCCCTGATGAAATTGCCTTAAATTGTGGTGGCAATGAAACATGTCGGCTCAGTATGAAGCGGTATGCATAATTTGCAACCGATTTTAATTTGAATCAGTGCACAGTGAATAATAAAGTTGGTATCGATTAATGTGCAACTCATTTCAATTTTATTTTCACATGGTCGCATTTGTGGTATGTGATTCATTCACTTTACTTTTTTCTTAGCACCACTTCTTGTTTGTTTTGGACACTTTATTTATACTTTGAGGCAAGATGGCTACCAATGATGAATAAAGTGGGCATAGCTGGCGAGTACCAATCAGCAAGCTCTATTGGTGGTGCGCACGTGAGGTGTCATCTTGCCCTCTCACCATTTTTCAGATTGAGGTGTTTTACTTTTGATACACCAGTCACAGTGATACTCCTGTACATTGGTCAGGGATATTGTAGTTCGGTGACTACCATTTGTAAAAACCATATTGTTTTAAATGTCTAAGGCAATAAAGTGGGAGGTTACTACCTCGTAATATAAAGGAGAGGCGTATATGAGAGAAATTGTTTTGAATCCCTACACCCGCTTATATAATTAGCCTCAAGAAAGGTGCCTTTAAGATCAGGTCTTTATGTATTGATATTGTATGTTGAGTGTAGGGCGACCTGGTTGGATATTTCCCTCTGTAGCTCCTTGTTGTTTGTAAACACAAACTCTCCCCAGAACACCACTCAAGCAGAGGAAGATTGGAACAACCTAGTGTTGATCGGCTGCTGAACTTGCCGCGCCCTGCAGTGGTGGAACATCAACAACCTGTTGCAGAGGTGGCTTTTCCTTGACCCAGTTCCACAAAATACCATAGCAATGGCCGCCTTCCTTACAGGATGCAATGCATACTTACTGGACCTGACTGGGTTCACACTGGCCGTGGACAGTCACCAGGGTCACATCATGAGAAACCTGGGACTGCTAGCTATTCACCGTCTGTTGAAGGCTTTCCTTCCTCACTTGACTGGCAAGGTAGTCCTCATCAGTACAGACAACATGACAGCCATGTATTATCTTCAAAAGCAAGGTGGCATCTGATCTCCCCAGCTTTCTCACCTAGCCCAGAGCACTTGCCGGTGGGCTTGCTGCTGCAAGATCCATCGGCTAGCGGTGTACCTTCCGGAAGTGGACAACAACTTTACCAACTACCCTGGCAGGATGCTGCAACAAGTCCACGAGTGGGAAATCCACCCTTAAGTCCTCCGCCAGTACATTCGCCGTTGGGGATTCCCAGAGATAGACTTCTTCACCTGGACAGAAAAAAGCAAATGCCCAAGCTTCGCCTCCAGGTTCCCACACCCACATTCCAGTGGCAATGCATAATGGATGAGTTGGGCATGGAGTTTTGCCTACGCTCTTCTTCCTCTCCCACTACTTCCAATTGTGATTCGGAGGCTTCAGCAGACGTCTTAAAGACTTATCTTGGTGGCTCCCACATCGGCTCACCACCCCTGCATCACCACTCTGCTCAAACCCTCAGTGGTTCTGCACGAAAGGCTTCTCAACAGGCCAGACCTTTTCACACATAACCATGGACAAATCAGGCACCCATACCCCAGGTCTCTCAATCTTGCAATGTGGCTCCTAAAGTCCTAGAATTTGGGTACCTTAATCTTCTACCGTAATGTACGAGTATTCTCAAGGAAGCATGCACTGCTACTACCTGTGCTTTTTATTCTGCCAAATGGAAGAGGTTTGTGTAGTTCTGTCGCTCAAAACACACTGACTGTTTAGCAACCAAAGTGCAGGATGTTTTCTGTTACCTACTTCACTTGCAAACTTCTGGCTTGGATGACACTTCCATACGGCTGCACTCTAGCTGCTGTAACCGCCTATCTTCAGAACAGACAACATATCTCCCTCTTCAGAATTTAATCTTTTATGGGGGGCCTGAAGAGAGTCTTTCCTCCTCAGGTCCCACCAGCCCGACATGGAACCACAATATTGTACTGACAAGACTCACTGGCCCTCCGTTCAAACCACTCCACTCCTGCCCCCTTCAGTTTCCCTCTTGAAAGGTGGCATATCTGGTTGCCATCACTTCACTCGGGCGTGTCTGTGATCTTTATGCTTTGACCTTGGAAGAACCTTTCTTCTAGATACACAGTGATAAGTTGTCCTCCGCACCATCCACAAATCCCTCCCTAAGGTGGTACCACAGTTCCTCCTTATTCAATTGATTGAACTTCCTTTTTCTTTCCCTCAACCTGACTCCGTTGCAGAACGGCCTCTTAATACTTTGGATGTTAAGCGAGCCATCATGTACTACATTGATATCTCTAAACCACTTAGAAAGGCACAACAGCTATTTGTTGCTTAATCCAAACCCCATAAAGGGAAGGCCCTATCCAAATCGGGCATTGTAAGATGGATCTTTAAGTACTTCCAGACATGCTATGCCAAATTTAAGAGGACCTTGCTGATTCCTCCTAGAGCCCTCTCTACTTGAGAAAAACGGACCTCTGTGGCCTTTCGGGTAACATTCCAATAGCTGACATCTGTAATGCAGCTTCCTGGTCCACACCACATGCTTTTACAAAACATTACTTAATGGATGTACTAGCCTGCCAAGGTTGGCCTGGCAGTACTCCGTACACTTTTTAAATGTACTGCAGCTCCCACAGCTAGCCACCACTTTTGGGAGGACTGCTTTACAGTCTGTGCACAACATGTGTATCTACAGCCACACATGCCTAGAATGAAAAATGTTAACTTAGCCAGTAAGCATCTGTTTATGGCATGTAGTGCTTTCGATTCACATGAACCCACCCTCCTCCGTGGACATCTGTGACCTATCTCACTTTCCTCTTTTTGCATGGAAATCACTCTATACATCGGTTTGCTTCACATTACATACTAGTCTGCCGTGTGAGAAAACAATCTAACAAAGGAGTCGATGACCATGCCCAGTATCCGCAAGAGAAGGAGTCACAGTACCTCGTGACTCAAAAGACTTTTTAAAGAAAAACAACTTGCACACATCCGGGCCTAACAGTACATAACAAGAGTATGCGCAACGTGTGAATCTACAGCACTACATGCCACAAACAGATGCTTACTGGGTAAGCAACATTTTCCTTTAGGTGGATTCTTTTTCTAGCTGCAGATTCCTCACTAATTCCTCCCAACGCACTGTTTGATGGTTATGGGCTCAAATAATGAGCTTCTAATGATCTGTTATTGCACTACATATCTTATCTGATGTCATCCTCATTCTGCTGCTGTGTGTATGGATGTTTTTCCCTTTTCAGACTTTCATCTAGAGCAAGAGAGAAAAAGAAATGAAAGGCGGTAAGAAAGAGCAAGAGAGTGATGGCTAACCAGTGACAAAAGAAAAAGGCAGGAATGAAAAAGAGCCTGCAGGGGTGAGATAAAGAGGCAGGGAGTGTCTGGTGTGGATAAAAGACACCTATGGTGTGATCAAGACCCCTCACCCCTGGTATCCAGCACCCAACCTTCGATTGAATTGGCCACCGGCTTCTGAACAAAACTTTGGACCCCTGCTCTTATGTGTTTACAAATTAAGCAGTGGGTGTCATGATGCATTTCACCTGGCAGTTTACCCACAGCATGTTATAAGAGATGACGTGTAGACCCCTAGATATTAAATTACCAAACAGTCTATGGAAGTGTGCACACGAGGCTCCTCTATCCCCTCTAACGGACAGTGCATAATTTCCATAATTGCATAATTTCCCAGCCCATCAACTTCCTCTAACCATCACCCATACTTTGCGATTTTGAGGAATGTAACTCCCTAACTTTTTCCTAAAGATATACTGTTTATAAATCTTGCTGGCCTGTTTCATGACCATTTAAACATAAGTTAACATCAAACTATCCACCCACTTCAGAGCCCCTGCAGCTCACATAATTGCCATGTAGCTATCAGACATGGGTCCTGTGCCCTCTCTGGCACTGTCCGCTTTGAGGGAGTTTGAGTCCTCTCTTGTCTAGTCGCACCAGGGGTGGGGGGCGGCCTGCTGCCATAGCAGACTGTATGGCTGCCTTCTATTCCTGCATATGGTCTCCATTGAGGGCTTGATCCACTCCTTCTTTCCCATCACTTTTTTCCGGCCACATCCACCTTGTTGATATTTTGAGTCCATGCTTGAGCACACTCCTCATGCAGTACCATTTTTCATCGTCAATGCCTCATATATATTTTTCCTTCTGTCAAGGACTTAACTTGTGCAGCTGCTTCATCCACTTGAGTATGATCCTGAATGGATGCCAACATCTGTATAAGCTGTATTGTTGGCCCGCCATAAACCAGTGACAGGGGAAATGATCTACATTTCTGGAGTGTCAGGGCAGAGGAATCCCAATAGAGGGTGATTGTGGAACCCAGAAACTGAAAGTCCTCATTTTCTCTGGCTACTTCCATGATTCTTTCCTTTAGCCGCAAATAGTAGCCCCTAGTCAAAATACCCAGGGTTTGACCCCATGACTTCCCTAAGTTGGCCATCCTATGAGTGCTCAGTTTGTTATGACTCATTCACCGTTCGTAACATGCAATACACATATGACACTACATCAGTGTTTCCCAACCGAGACTAATTTCCGTGGGTCATGAAAGTCCAAGCATTAAAAATGTTCTGTATTTATCTCGTCACATTTGGTGCACTTCAAAGACGGAGGTCAAATGTCATGCTACGACTGCTGATAAATTGCTGCTTATGTGTTTTTTAACAGGGCAATTGATGTTTATGAACTCTCACTTTGCAGTTGTCACTTTACAGTTGGAGAAAGAAAAGTAAAGTGAATTATGTGACAATCTTGCTCGGTACAGTGAGTGTGAAAGGAAAAGATGTCATTTTTTGTAATACACAACAAAATGTAAATACCTGTAAGTGAACTTTACACATTCAGAAGTTAGAAAAGCGAAAATGTGATGGAAACAAAGATTTTAATAGGATCAAAATAAACTAAGACACTTTACTTGGTGATCCACGAGTAATATTCACTAAAACCCAATTTACACTCAGTATCATGTGTGCGCAATATAGGTTTAGTATATCTGTGCAAATGTAATGGTGATTTCAATGGCAAATGAGCGGTCTGTAAATGACAGTGTGCTACCACACGATGCTGTAGTTACATTAAACAAGCATTGGCATAGCCAATAGGTCTCGCCTTTGGGACCTTATAAGTATTTAGTTATGCAGCACAATATCCTTGGTGCAACAACATTAACTGTTGCATGGCTAAACACTTATAAGGTCCTAAAGGTGAGACCTATTGGCTATGCCAATGCTTGTTTTCTATAGTTTTAGATGGCGCAAACTCGACCCTAATATATTAAAGCGCTTTACATTAGCATCAATTATATTACACAAGGGCATATTCATTGTTGGTAGGCGTGGGGACATGAAGTGATTTGCCCAGAATCACAGTATGTTGAGCGGGCGCTGAGACCCGAACCTACTTCTCCAGCTAAAAAGTCGGCAGATCTGGCCGTTACGCAACATCCTCTCCCCTCATGGGAGGAATTGCGCTTATACCGACAAAATGACACTTCGAAGCACCGAGAGAGGCAGCAGGTGTTGAAGGAGGGAACATGACAGGGAACGAGGAGACGGAGGAGCAAGGAATGGACTGTAGAGGGTAGAAGCGGAGGGGTGAAGTACTGGGTATTTTAGACCCAGCGGTGCAGGGGCACACACCCTATGACTTCTGGGTTCACCCTGTTCCAGACCTGCAGAAACACAGAGTCTTCTGGGTGAAGTCAAAGAATCGTTTATTGGCTGCAGACCAATGACAGGTATCCTAGAAGTACAACAGCGTGTATGTTCTCAGGAGACTGCTGAAAATCATAGGAACGGGCTTCTCCTTAAGTACAAAATATCATGCTCCAGGCACACATTCCTTGGTTTACGATATGGCCATTATAAGTATACATTACAAACGAAAAAGCAGAGTCATGATGACCATCCCACATTCCAGTTCGGCCAGCCCACAATGATTTACACAGTAAGGTTCAGATCCCACATTTGATGTCAATAGACCCCCCCAATAAACATGAGCATCTCCTGTTTTGGGAAACAAGTCATAAAGCAGGAACAAGCAGGTGTGGAAGAGATTAGCCGGGGGATTGTATAGAATGAAAGGGTTTTATGATGGGTCAAGCCCTGATGCTAATCACAGGTGGACGGAGGAAGGGGAGCTCGTGAGACCGGTTTGACCTGGGGCAGCAGAGCCAGCTGCCCAGGTCACAGAGAAGTCAGAGGGAGAAGCCCATGTACTGTGAGGCCTGTATTTACTCCATTATAGCCTATGTGAGGGCAATGACAAGATGGCCACTGCTTCCAAAATGGAACCCGCGTAGTGAAGCAGAATAACGTGTACGCAGTGCATTCATAGCTAGAACGATATACAAAGCACTCGTACATGCCGCATTTACCATTTGCGGTTTGTTAATACCAAGATAGACAGGGGTAGGGCCCTGTCCCCTACGCGGTCCCAGAGATTAAAGTACGACAGACCCTCCTTTTGCCCTTACATAGGCAATCACTATACTCATCTTAATCCGAGTCTAGGTCAATGTTCACAAAGTCATGGAGATGTTGCTGTAGCATCATCCTATTACTTAGCTCGTCCCTCGATACAGGTTTCCTTACACATAAGGTAGCACAGAGGCCACATATCGCAGGAACACACTGTATGCACAGACAGAACAGGAGAAGAATGGCTAAGATCATTCCAATGACCATCAGAACTTTCCAACCCCAGGCAGATATCAATTCCCAGAACCACCCCACCAGTGACCAATCTCCCTTATCCACGTGTATGGATTCAGATATTTTATGGAGTTTGGAGATGGCTTGATACACTGTTGGAGCATTATCTGGTATGAAAATGCAGCAACTGGATTGGATGACCTTGCATACCCCACCGCGGTCTGCAAGAATAACGTCTAGAACCATGCGGTTCTGCAGAGTCATAAGGCGATCCGCTTGGAGCTCAGCTGTCAGATTACTAAGGGCACCAGCCGTTACATTGACAGTGGATTCAACCACACGAGTCAGCTGTCTCAGGTTCCTACTATTGACCATAGGTCCCCAAAACGGCAGGAAACCCAAGAAGAAGTCTCCTGCTTCCTGACCCGCAGTATCCTCCTTACTAATCACACCTCTCACAACTCTGGTCTTGTGATAGTCAGAGGCAGCAGTAAATGTCGGCGGTAGCAAGTTCGCAATATAACATGTGCCCGAGAAATCGGGGGGCAGCCATGTATATGCTCGGTCATTACAGATGAAATATGTGCCCTTGGCAGCCAAAAACGCTGGGGAAAACTGTGACGGGAAAGTGTACGTTTCAGTACAGTCACTTCTTCCCAGTTGAGCTCTAGGATTCTGACCATTACCCTGTAAGCAGAACCGACCCATGTGGGGTACGACCCAGATTGGAGATGAGATTTTTCGCTGTCTTTCACCCAGACTAATACTATACCCCGTCGCGTTCCATCCTACATAAGGTCTCAACTCTTCTTTGGGAATGGATGAGTATGCATCGATATCCCTACTCATATCGGCAACTCCTTTCATCAAAGCCTTATTATTGGTGATAGGTCTGATGGAACGCGGTTGGCGAGGGGAGTACGTATCTAGAGCATAGAGGAACATGGTTTGGAATGCCCATGACGATCCATTGTAACTGTACGGCAGCACCAGGTAGGGAATACCCTTGTTAATGGTATGTGGCATTAACCCACACACCCAGCAATTGGTCGTATTCATTACCAGTTGGTGCTGGTGCAAGAGCTGGATAAACGAGTTATTTACGAACTCCGATCGTCTGGTCTGTTCGTGCTCAGGTAAAGGGTGAAAAGAGTGAGAGGAGGCAGTAGAAAGAGGTATAGGCTGTTCAGTGGGTTTAATGGGCTTTTGAGCGGAGAAAAACACAAATCCTACAATAAACATTATTATGCTACACAGTGTAAAAAGGCACAAAAAGACAAAACATTTACTTTTTACAATTCTACACATCCTTGCGTTAAAGTTCATTTCCTCAATCGGTCTCTCCATCTTAAAAAACTCCATCCTCTACTCGGGCCGCTCGCAGTGGATGAGTTTCTTCTGCTAAAGAGTACGCCTGTCAGTCCAGGGAAACGCCCTAGACCAACCAGAACCGTTGACCTAGCGTCTTCGGCCTGTACCCCAAAGTCTTGGCACCGCGACCCTGCGGCAGAACCCGGATGGTGGTTCGAAAAACAAAAAATCAAGAAAGTCCTTCAGATGGGAGAGCAAAAAATGTCAAAAAGGAAATAGTGAGGAAATCTTTATTTGTCCATGGGCCTAGGTCTCAAATTATAGCGGAGACGGCCAAAGTTCAGGCTCAGTGGTGTCCAGTCGATTTGATGGTGGCACAGCTTCCTGCAGAATATTGTCACTCTCTTGGTCTGAAACTGTGCCTCTTATGCGTGCGTCACTGAATGGTACAAAACGAGGTATAGTGTCCGTCTCAGAGTCGGCGATACCCTCCTTGACCCACTGGTCATATGGCAGAGGCAAAGGGACTACTTTACAGTGGGTACCATGGATCCAGTGTTTCTTCCCTTTTACTCGCACTGCTGATCTTGTCGAAAGAAGAACAAGATGAGGGCCGATCCAGCGAGGCTCGTCGTTGCTCTTGCACTGGAAATTTCGGACTAGCACCCACGTACCAGGGTTGATAGGGTGTCCAGGAGGTTCAGAAGCTTTGGGAAGAGTATCATGTACCTGTTGGTGCAAAACACGCAGTTTAACAGTCAAATCATGCAGGTAATCGAGCAGTACTGCATGCTCTATCTCACTGAACTTCGTAGGCCTCGGTACACCCCATACGTTGGCCGGACGGCCAAAAACAACCTCGTAAGGACTAAGTCCCACTCGTGAGTGTATGGTCATTCTGGTGGACAGGAGTGCTAGAGGCAGAGCGTCAGGCCATTTAAGACCGGTGCTCGCCTGGATTTTGGCCAGCTTGAGCTTTAAGGCTCCATTGTAGCGTTCTACTAATCCAGCTGATTGGGGGTGATTTGCAGCATGGAACTTCTGCTTTATCCCTAGCCCTTCACATACATTCTTCATCACTTTACCCACAAACTCACTTCCATTATCACACCACACCATTCTTGGCATCCCAAACCTAGGGAAAAATTCCTTCACAAGGGCTTTGGCTGTGGATAGGGCAGTGTTATCTTTCAGAGGATAAGCCTCTATCCATTTTGAGAAAGCACAAACAACCACCAGTACATATTTCAGGTTGTTGCATCTTTCCATGTGAATAAAGTCCAGCTGCAAAACTTCAAATGGACATGATGGGGGTGCAAAGTGACCAGCTGGAGTTGGGGTTCCCCTACCAGGGTTGTACTTCAAACATACTATGCAATTCTTGACCACATTCTCTGCACACTTGGGAATCCCAGCGTTCTGCCATACTGGAGCCAACAACTTGCATATACCTTTCGTACTGATATGTGCCATTCCATGTGCCATAGTAACCACTGGAAGCACATATGCATCAGGCAACAACCATCGCCTATGTTCTGTCAGATCAATCCAACAACCATTCTCATCCAACTTACCCATACTTTCTCTCCACTTGCTTAACTCTTCCTCTGTGGCTTCAGCTTGAAGCGACTTCACACTCTCTATTGTGTTCTCACACATTCCCACATCATTAACCCATCTTGCGGGGCCTGCAACATACATTCTAGTCTTCACATTCTGTGCTGTTTCTCTCGCGGTCTCATCAGCAAACGCATTCCCACGTCCAACATCATCTGTGACTTTCCTGTGCGCACTGCATTTCATGATCGCAACTTGCAACGGTAGGGTCAGTGACTCAAGGAGGTCATTCACCAGCTTGCCATTCTGAATTTTAGCTCCATGCGACGTCAGGAACCCACGCTCCTTCCACAAACGCCCAAAATTATGAGCCACGCCAAAGGCGTACTGGCTATCTGTGTATATATTTACTCTCATTCCTTCAGACAACACGCATGCTCTCGTGAGGGCGATTAATTCCGCTGCTTGGGCCGAATTATGTGGCACTCGCGCAGTTTCCACGACCGTGTGCAAAGTCGTGATAGCATATGCAGCAGTCGTGTCACCATTAGGGAGCTTGAAACAGGAGCCATCCACCCATAAAGTGCCATCACACTCAGTCAGGGGAGTATCTTTTAGATCTACTCTCCCTTTCGTCTCTTCTTCCGTTCTGAACAGACAGTCATGTTGCTCAATCTCATCTGAGTCTGCTGGAATTGGCAACAACGTGGCTGGATTCAGCGTATTGCATCTCTTTATGTGTATGTGATTTGCTAACAGTGTAAGTTCATAACCTGATAATCGCGCACTAGTCAAGTGTTGTGTCTTGGTCCTATTTAATAATGTGTCTACAGCGTGTGGAACCATAACAATCAATGTATTGTCCATTACCAAACCAGCAGATTGTCGGATAGACATCGCTGCAGCAGCTGTCGCTCTCAGACAGCTTGGCAATGCCCTTGCTACAGGGTCCAAGGTTGATGAAAAATATGCGCATGGGCGCGGTCTGTCGCCAAAAGGCTGTGTTAACACTGACAACGCACATCCATCTTTCTCGTGAACATACAATGTAAAAGGCTTACTGTAGTCGGGGGTACCCAACACAGGTGCTGAACATAATGCATTACGCAATTCCACAAAACTTTTCTGGCACTCTTCAGACCATGGGATAGGGTTCCGTGTGTCTTTGCATGTTAAGGCTAACAAAGGTTTTGCCAATAAAGAAAAACTAGGGATCCAATGCCTACAGTATGAAGTGATGCCCAAGAAAGCACGTACTTCTCTCTGTGTTTTTGGCACACTCAACTGTGCAATGGCTTGAATTCTTTCTGGGGTCAGTTTCCTTCCCTCCTTCGATAAGAGATGACCTAAGTAGGTCACTTCTTGTCGACAATATTGCAGCTTAGAGAGAGACACTTTGTGATGGAAAGCGGATAAATGGCGCAACAGTGACAATGTGGCTTCTTTACAAATCTTTTCAGTATCCGCAGCGATCAGTAAATCGTCCACGTACTGAATCAGGATAGCGCCACTAGGTAAAACAAGTGCATCAAGCTGCGCTTTCAAAGCTTGACTATATATTGATGGACTTTCACAGTAGCCCTGGGGAGCGCGTTTGAAGCGGAAGCTTCGGCCTCCCAGACTAAAACCAAAAATGTCCCTGCTCTCTTCTGCAATTGGGATACTAAAGAAAGCATTCTTTAAATCAATCACTGAAAACCATGCAGCAGAGGCTGGAATCATCGTTAACAAGGCGGTTATATCGGGGACAACCGGAAACTGTGGCACAACAATCTTATTAACCTCTCTAAGATCAATCACAAATCTGTAAACAGGTGGCTGTGAAGGGTCCGTTCGTTTTAAGACAGGTAAAATCGGACTATTGCAAACGTTGCCTCTTGTCTCTTCAATCACACCCTTATTAATCAAGTCGCTGACAATGTCTAACAATGCTTTCTGCCCTTCATTAGAGATCTTGTACTGGGGAATACGTGGCAGTCTGACATTAGCCTTTAAAGTCACCACATATGGCGGTATCTCCAAGAGGCCCACATCATTGGGACCAGTAGCCCAAAGGGCATCCGGAAGGGATGACAATTCAGGCGGCATTGTATTCTTAGACAAGTACATTGGGGAAATCACTTTCTTGCCTAATGTAAGTTGTACTCCTGAAGGAGAACAATACAGTGTAGCATGCAATCTTTTCAACAAATCTAATCCCAGCAAATTCTCACCACAACCTGTTGTCAGAATCAGGGGTGCTTTCAGCTCGCAAGGTCCAACAGAAAGTGACATGGGACTAGAAATCGGGTTCCTAACTGGGGCGCCAGAAAAACCTACTGAAACATTTATATCGCCAGACAAAGGTGCGCCAGGGAGTTTTGAATGCATGATTGAACTCTTTGCAGCACCAGTGTCTAGCAGAAAAGGCTCCGTTACATTTGCTGTAGTCACCTCAACATACGGTCCACTCTGATCCACTGGCACTGAAACAACTCCCTCTCTCTGTCTATGGCCGTCCTAGTAATCATTATTTTCTGCATCACCGTCCTCTGCATAATAATCATTATTGTAATACTGGGCCGTATTACTAGTCGCGTTAGCTTGCTGATCAAAGCTATTGATGGTACTTTGAGGCGGCAGAGGACGCGCGTTCTGGGGAACACTTCCACGCCCTCTGCCTCTAGGAGCTTGCTGACCACCCCTACCTCGGGCGCCATACATATTGCCGTTACGCTGCATCAATTTAGGGCAACTGTATTTAAAATGACCTTCCTCTTTGCAGTATGAACATTGGTTGGGACCTACAGGGACACGTGGTTGATAGTACCCGTTCATTTGCTGGTTGTTCTGAAACTGTTGAGGTTGGTGATAGACACCTTGGGGTTGCCTATAATTATTCTGACCTCCACGTGGCGGATAGGCCTGCTGTAAAAGGACCTTTGTCTTTAGTTCCTTCGTTTTCTTTTCTGTTCTATCTTTCTCGTCTTTATCTCTATTTTCATAATACTGTGCAGTAGCCAGTATTTGCGCTGAAGAAGAAACAGCCCAAGAACTTTCTGAATCTTTTAACTTTTTACACAGGTCAGGAAGTAAATTCTGCACAAACTTATCCACAAATAACCGTTGGCCACCCTCAGTACTCATATCCTGCCCACTGTGGTCAATAAACGTTTCTTCAAACCTAGTAAAGAAGTCTGACACTGTCTCATCTTTCTTCTGCTTGCATGCAGATAACTTGTCCCAATTTACGCGCATCGCAGGCATTATTGTCTTCATATACGTGATGATTCTACCAGGCAGTTCAGCTACTAAAGGTTCTGGTTTCGCACCACCAGTTTGTCTAGCATCAGCAGCAACAATGTTAGCCCATGTATCCCCTAGTTCTGCATTGTGATCTATATTACGAATTGATCCCCATAGAGGCTGTGGAACAACATTACCAAACAACATGTCTATGTCGGCCAGATTCATAATGCATGACCCTGCCGTCTGTGACAACTCTTTATAATAACCTGCTGGGTTTTTACGGGGATCAGGCAAGGACTGCTTAAGCGCTAACACCTCAGAGCGCTTCCATGGAACATGCACCCAAACACGCTGGAAATGCGCTGCCACAGCGGGGTTACCACCGGCAGCTGCAACCGCTTCCTTCCATACCGGGGGAACTTCTCTCATAGGGTATTGTCGCGCTTTTACCTTTTTCCCCACAAGGACATCTTGTTCAAACAATGACTGTTGGCAATCATCATTCCTAAAGGACAATACAACCGCAACTGCTTTATCTACTCCACGGTCCACAATTATACCAGTTCCAAAATCGAATCTCACTCTACACAATTCCTGCGGGTTCGGATTTTTACCACTATCCTCCAATTCTTCACAGAGAATTTCGCACATTTTCTCAAACACATATCTCTGTTTTGGGGCATCCCATTGATGGAAAACGTTGACAACTGATTCCACATCATACAGTGAAGGGAAAACAATCCATCTACGCGCCATATTATCTATTACCTTTTTCTCATCGGGGTTAGGCAACTGGCTACGCAACTGCTTACGCTGTAAACCAGGAGTCGCACCAGATGACTCAAAGAGAGGAGACATTAATGTAGTAACCACATTAGCTAAGCGCTGTCGCGCTGAAGGAGAAGCTGAGGCGAGAACAGGGGGAAAAACAGAGGGAAGAAAAGAGGATGTAGAGACAGGTACTGGAGAGGTGGAAGGAAGAGTGTCAGGGGAGGCAGCTGCTGTATTAGGCAAAGTCGCAGGAAGTGCGGGGGCAGTTGGAAGCACAACTGGCGGCGCTTGAGAGGGCTGCGCTACAGGGATAGGAACCGGCTGCAAAGCAGCTGGCGGTAGCGGCAAGGCTTACAGTATATTCACTGGAGGTGGCATATTTACAAGCTGGGGAGGCGCCGTGGCATTTTGAGCATACGGGGGTGGCGGACTCAACAAATGTGACATCAGGGGATCTTTCTCCTTTTCTTCTAACCCATTCTGCTTAGAATGTGGTAAAGCTGGGTAACTTTTGTCAATCCCTAACTTGCGCTGCCTATGCAATTGCTCACTCATTTGCTCCTCTTCATTGTCTTTAAATTGTACAGCTGCTTGCATTACTGTCATACCTCTCTCTCTCTTATTCCGTTTCGCTAACTTAATTTCCTTTTGTTTGGCTTCCTTTCGCCATAAGCGGAAAGAGTCAAACATCGCCGGCCGGGCTTTCTTCTTAAACAATTTAATTTCCAAATTATCTAAAATATCGGTATCAAAACTACCATTTTGGGGCCATTTTAAAACACCATCTTTCCTAGTGTAGTGGATCCATACTTTGTTATATGCAATGGGGCCTACGCCATGTTTGACATAGAGCTCATAAGTTGGAGTTCCAACCGGAGGAACCGGACATGATTCCTCTAGCTGGAAATCTTTTCCACAACCCAAACAGAATAATCTACCAAATAGTCCAGAACCAGGCATCTTTGCTCACTAGTCTAGATCCAAACGTCAGAGGATTATCGATTACGATAGCCTCGTGAATACACGAGTCCTCTGGCTTTGGCGTTTGCAAACTCCAAAGTACCAAATTACCAAATCAAACGATCCCGAAGGATACCAAAAACAAATAGGAGACGCTCCACTTATACTTAACTGAATATTGTTGATCGATGGCGTCACCAGAAGACTCTCTCGATTGTTTCGCTCTCTCAGATTCGTCAAGGGTCCAAAACAGGTCGATTAATCAGGGCAGCAGTCCTTCGTAGCCGTCGGGACGCGGAGAACCTCGCAGAAAAGACTTTCGGACCACGTCGACATGCAGGGGTCGATGAAGTGGCGGCCTTCCTCCGGAATTTCCACACGAAGCTCCTCACGAACCCCTGGCTTGGACTGGTACCGCTGAAATCGCCCCGAGTTGGGCGCCAAACTGAAGTACTGGGTATTTTAGACCCAGCGGTGCAGGGGCACACACCCTATGACTTCTGGGTTCACCCTGTTCCAGACCTACAGAAACACAGAGTCTTCTGGGTGAAGTCAAAGAATCGTTTATTGGCTGCAGACCAATGACAGGTATCCTAGAAGTACAACAGCGTGTATGTTCTCAGGAGACTGCTGAAAATCATAGGAACGGGCTTCTCCTTAAGTACAAAATATCATGCTCCAGGCACACATTCCTTGGTTTACGATATGGCCATTATAAGTATACATTACAAACGAAAAAGCAGAGTCATGATGACCATCCCACATTCCAGTTCGGCCAGCCCACAATGATTTACACAGTAAGGTTCAGATCCCACATTTGATGTCAATAGACCCCCCAATAAACATGAGCATCTCCTGTTTTGGGAAACAAGTCATAAAGCAGGAACAAGCAGGTGTGGAAGAGATTAGCCGGGGGATTGTATAGAATGAAAGGGTTTT